>NC_137633.1:10190777-10877027 GCF_963383615.2 Lipophrys pholis
CACCGCAGTGTCAGAAAATATGTGCATCCGCGAGGCGTCTATCCTCCACCAGCCTGCATTGTTTGGTGGTGTAAAAGCTATCGCTGCTGCACCAGAGGGGATACACACACACACACACACACACACACACACATATATTTCTTTTCACACAAAAGAGGGGCCACTATCAACCCCCCAACTCCCCACACCCCCCTCCTCTGGTCCTTCATCTAAGCATCATATACACACAGTGGCTGTCTGGGTTTGTGAAGCTACAGCTGGACAGTGACACAGCTCAAACAGGGAGAGAGAGAGAGAGAGAGAGAGAGAGAGAGAGAGAGAGAGAGAGAGAGAGAGAGAGAGAGAGAGAGAGAGAGAGAGAGAGAGGAGAGAGAGAGAGAGAGAGAGAGAGAGAGAGAGAGAGTACAGCAGTCACAGTGGCCCCTCTGTGGCTTATCACGTCCAAACATATTTCCATGCGCCCTGCTACAACATGCATACCACTGGAAATCCTGAATGATTTCCCACGTCAGTGTGTGTGTGTGTGTGTGTGTGTGTGTGTGTGTGTGTGTGTGTGTGTGTGTGTGTGTGTGTGTGTGTGTGTGTGTGTGTGTGTGTGTACCGGCAGCCTCCCGGAGGATGATCTGATGGGTTTAGCCTCCGGTCCGTGGGGGGTCGAGTACAGGCTGTTGGCTCTTTGTTCGGCCGCGGCGGTGTTGCAGATCTGGGTGAAGTACCCGGCCGGTACCGTGTGCATGGGCGGGCTGGACAGCCCGGTACTGAAGAAGTCCGTCTTCACTCCCCCCGCGGACAAAGCCTTCATCTTCTGCTGGGAGCAGGGCAGACCCACCGCCGGAGAGACGCCTTTTGGCATCCGCATCATTTTCCTGAGTAAACTTGAATAGAACCGGATCGGTCAGATGAGGGAAGAAGAAGTGTTCCGGTGCAGCAGCGTTAAATCAATTCCGATCGAAATATTAGGAAGCTCCTGCAGCTGCAGAAACATTCATCTCACAATGCGTTCGAAAGCGAAGCCTGCGCTATATGAATAAGCAAAGGCAAAATAAACGGCCCAAATCGCCTTTTTTTCAATGCAAAATGCAGAAATCACAAATGCAAAAGAGACAAATCTTCCTCATATATAATATTAACGCGCTCAGTAAGCAGGTATATGTTATTCTTATACGTTATCCTTTGTCCGGTGTCACAGTGGAGAAGAAACTCGCCTTACCAGTTATGAAAAATGGTCCCCTAAATAAATAAGATATCTAAAACATCCGGAATGATAAAGTCCGACAGCGGAGTGTCCTGCTTGAAATCGTGTAGGAGATTTACGGCTTCGTGTGACTTCCTCCGCCGCTGAATCCGACCCGGTTTATGGCTTCAGTCCGGCCGCCTCACGGCTCCTCTCTCCATACAAGAGGACAAGAGGTGGAGAAGAGCTGCCCGTTTTAGCGCCAAACTCGCTCCCGCGAAATTTAGATCTCCCGCGGTTGGGAGTCGCTTCTGATTGGCTGCCGGCACGCTCGGCTTGTCTCATTTGCATTAAACAGTTGCGTAGAGGTGGGACAGGGTTTTTTTTTTTTTTTTTTTTTTTTTTAAAGGAACAGGGGCACTATTGAAGTACATGATGTTCTTATGTTGCACACAATGACCAGTCCAGACTATATAATCACACACAATACAAAGTATAAACGTTATTATAAATGATTATAACACATTATGTGATCAGAACACAAAACAACAAGCATTTATTTATCCAGCATATTTAATATTTTTTACAACCTGACTTGTTACCTAAAAAAATTATATTAAAAAAAAAAAACCCTGTCATGTATCTGTTTTAAGAACTTTAATTAAAGATTTATCACGTACAAAGCATACAAAGACACAGCTGCCTTTCAATATATGAATTGACAGTATGGTGGGTAATTCCTGTAATCATTTGCTTGCACACAAACAATGTATAAAACCAAGAGAAGCAACAGAACACAGTGTTTATAATATGAAATCAAACATATAGATATTACCATCTGTCACAGGGCAACATTTTATTGCTCACATCGGCCTTCGCAAACCAATAAATCAAATTGTATTGTGGCCCCCTGCAAGGTGTTGCTGGCCATAGTTTGTAGATAATAATGGGATTCACTTAGCAGCACTCTTGCTTATTGGCTCAGAGGAGATATTGAAAGAAAACACCCCCTCCCCCATCAGCACAGGACCAAACCCAAGCCGTATGACTTGACCCCCATTGGCGAAGATAAAGTGGACTCCCAACTAACACAAGCCTATTGTCATGGCCGAATATGATCTGTATTCCAGATGGAATCATATATTTTTCTTAATGTTTGAATACATGGTAACTTGATGGTGAATGATTTTAATATTTGACAGACTGGAGTTGGGGCGGGGGGGAGCTGACACTGTTGTTGGCTCATTACACTGGATTAGATATGATCATTTGTAATTACCAGGTGGTTGAGCTATATGGTCATCATTTTACAGAATAGAATAACAAAACAAACTAAAGGATGAGATTAGATATGATTTTAAAATGTATCAATGAGCATTTTAAGTCATGTTTCACATAGACTTTATCAGACATTTTTCCAGCATCTCAGGATGATATGAAGCTGAAAAGTTTGTTCAATATAATGTTAAACTAACTAATTTCCAAAACTCTTTGCTGGGTCAGAAGAAAAGGTACATTATATAATCCATCTTCATTTTTTGGATATTCCACAATACAAACTTATTTTATACTTAAAGTGACGTGTATAAAATGTCCAAAATGTTCTTCCAAAATGGATTAGAAGACAGTTTCTCTTCAAAATATAACGAGGGAGTATTAAAAGAGGTTAAAAGAAACAAATAAAAAGCCCTCACACCATTCAGTTCCATTCTTAATATGCATGTATATGTAACTACAATACACTGCTTTATTTTTGTACACAAATGTAGATATAAAGCAGAAATCAGATGTGTGTAAAGTATAGAGTTTATCAGCGACATAAAGGCAGAGTAAAATGTTTCAATATTGATTACAACCAACTTATGGTTTCGTGAATGAAGTAGCGAATATTTGTCTCATTTTATTTCCTGCTTTTTCCAAAACATATTGCATGATGTAAATCAAAGTACTTAAAAAAAAACACTTATTAAAGTGTGCCCAGAAATACTATTTAATATTAGTGAAGGGTGATTGTGTATTTGGTTTCCTCCACAAATGTAAGCGTGTGTATGTACAAAGATTATTTTCTCATTATGAAGAATCCTATGTCATGAAATATGCTGTATGAAAAAAAAACCTATTTATTTGGGAATATCTTTCGAGTGACACTGGCTTCACATCAAAGGATATATTGGCACAAATGTATGTGTTTATAAGTTTGTCATGTTTTGGTTTTTTACCTCAAATTTGAAAGAAAACATGATGTATATATCATTAGATTTGCAAACACTACAGTGTCTTTTACAGTTGTGATCGTGCTGCTCATGCCAGCCATGAATTCACAAGATTTTCAGTTGTCTCTGTTGTGTTTGTGTGTGTGTGTGTGTGTGTGTGTGTGTGTGTGTGTGTGTGTGTGTGTGTGTGTGTGTGTGTGTGTGTGTGTGTGTGTGTGTGTGTGTGTGTATTACTACACTATTGTGTATTTTCTTACGATATTAACACTACCACGTAGTGTCAAGCAGTTTGTTGAGGGTTCAACAAGGTTCACAAGACGGATTTGACATTTGGAGGACTGACCTTGTCTTGTGTTTACTCTGCACGTTTCTCATCCAACACCTCCATCTAGTGGCGTAGACTGGCAGGTGGTGTTATTATCTATCTATCTATCTATCTATCTATCTATCTATCTATCTATCTATCTATCTATCTATCTATCTATCTATCTATCTATGTCTATATTACTCTTTTGGGTGGGTGGGTAGGTGGGTCTGTCTACTTTAGGTCTTTTGGCGGTTGGACGTTAAAACTTTATTGAACAAGTAACCACATATGGTCACTTTTCTTTTTCTTGTTTCTATAAATGTAACTGCAATGAGTTCATAAGAGTTACAGAAAACACAACCTTGGATTGAGAAAGTAAGAGAAACTTATCGGATGGAAGAATGTATCTATTCTTTGAGGCTTCAGAGGGAGTTGTTCCTTAAAACAAACTATGCTCATCTTTTTAGGATGGCAAATCCAACAATCCATCTTTTGTTTTGCTTTTTCTTTTGTTTTGCTTATGTTCTCGCATGTTTTATTTTACTTTTATTTATGTTTTGTCTTATTTTTGTGTAATACTTTTTTGAATATCTGCATATAGGCATGCACTTATGAAGTGTGATAAATGTGATTGTATTGTGCAATGTTATAAACCTTAATAAAAATTGAGTTCTAAAAAAAAAAGAAAACATCTCCTTCCAGATAAAAACATTAGTTTTTTTTTGTTGCAAGGCAGGGTGAGAGGTGAGACAAAGGGTTTATTGTTATTAATATTTTTTTAACACTTATACCTAAAAGTCACACATGTAAATAAAGGTCTTATAATGTTCTTTGATGACATCTAAGTATTGAAATTCTAAATTTTCCAAATATTTAAATGAGTCCATTCATAAATAGTTAAAAAGCAACATTTTGCTGTCTGCTACTTTTAAGCCAATCATCATGTCCCATCAATAAATGTGTGTATGAAAAACCAATGTAGTAACAGGTAAAAACATGATTGCTTTCATCAGTTTGTATGCTCTCTCGATTCCTTTACACCTCCCTGCAGTGTGGAGGTAGACATTTCTGATCTGAGCCCCTATCAAGCGTGGATTAGCTGTTACAATCCCCTACTTATCAACGAACCCCTGAAGCCTGAAGAGGAGCACTCTGGCAGATGTTTAACATTTTCCTTCAGTATTCATCAATACGATCAAGTGATTTATTGTATTTGTGGAGGCATGAAATTCAAAATAAAAATACAGACAGCCAGGGGACGTGATCTATGGACATCTCACTGTATATTCACATCAGGACCACTCATACGGTTGAAAATACTTACATTTTTCTCTAAACAGTAAGAAAAATTGTTCAAGTACCAATTCAATATTGTTGTGACGGCATATGGGAGGTCTTCATTAATCCATTTATCTTCTATTCTTCTGGAGTTGATCCCAGCTGTCTGTAGGTGAAAGCAGCTGGTGAATTCCTGACATAAAATCGTTACTCTAACATATTGCTCTTTATTCTAAAAAAGTATTATTACACCGTCTGAAGAGACGGGGATTATTTCTGGCAATAACATCTTTTGACCACTAGATGGCAGCGCATTACTATAAGAGGTGAACTGGAGGCAAGAAGTGGGTCATCCTGTTCAACTCTTCTAAAACATATTGAAGAATGATACTTTTGTCTCTCCGTTCAGTTATGTTAGACTATAAATAAAAAAAAGAGTGAAAAGCGCAAAAGTGTTGTGCACAAACTAAAATGTCCGATGGATCCTGCAGAGGGTTTTTGTTCACTTTTTTCCCCAGAGCAGCCAGCTTCAGTAAAATTTCCAGGTTAGACTTTCGTACTACGACACATTTTTATTAATTCTCTGTCAGTAACAGCTTATTGTGTAAATGACGTTTTAAACCGTTACAGCTTACTCCAAGTTCCAATATCAATGCAACATACTTTATATGTTGAGCGCTGACCTGAATAAGATCAATGATCAGGACTGTCACTTCACATCCTTCATTATAACCACATCAAGGATGTTCAACCATTATCCGTTGTCAGTACTGTCAATGGAAAAATCGAAGTTGTCACAGGAAACTCCCTTTGCTCGATTTCCAAGAAGTCGAGCACAAGATTCATCTGAAGACATCCTGTTGTCAGCATTTCTTTTTCTTCCAAAGCCAAGAAAATCAAGTCAGCGTCACCCTCATCATCTGAACACAAACTCACACAAAGTGCACTAGTCAGAGCTTATTCACTTCCCGTTTTATTTCATTACATACAAAGTAAAATACATAATAGAGTTTATGAAACTCACAGCACATTGTCTGTAGAAATACCACAATCCCTACAAACATTTACAATCAACTCTAGTATAGAGTTCTGATTATACCTAAGACAACTCACACTCCCATTCAAAGAAAAATACCAACATCCAGAGTGACTCACACCTTACATACCCACAGAAGATATGTACACATTCTTTAAAAAGGTTTTAACAGTCTGCAGATCATGGGAAAACACATTTTGGGGATACTTATGGAAGGCGGTGATACAAGACACTGTAGGTCAGGTTGGATGTGGAGATCAGTCAGAACATTTGTTTGGAATGCAGTATATTAAAAAAAAAAAAAAAAAAGAAAAAAAAAAGGTAAATTTAAATGACAATGTACCAACATTTCTACTTCTATCTATAATCGGGAATCCCAAGTTGGAGAGGAAGGCATACAAAGCTTGTTGCTTTCAGTTTCCAATTCTGGCTTCTGCTTTGGTGTGCTGATTTGTCTGTCCAGGAGCCAAAGAATGAGTCTCTGTTTTCTTGCTCATGCACTACTGTTGATCCCCACTCATCTAGGAAACAGTCCACTTCTTCTTGTTCTTTCTTTAAAACCCTCCACCATGTCGTCGTCCTCCTCCTCCTCCTCCCTCTTCTTCTCCTTCTCCTTCTCTCCCAAATACCTATCCCACCCTTTCTGCCCCTCTTGTCCTCTTGCCCGGAGTGAAGTGGAGACATGTGTTTCCCTGCACCTGCATGGAGAGAAAGGAAGAAAAGTGAAGTCAGATCTCTCCCTCTCGCCCTCCCCTTCTCTCCCTCCCTGCAGAGGGGAGCAGACAGACTGGCGCCGAGCATGGAACTTTCATTAACCCCAGGCAGATAGCAATGAATCCGCTACACAATCATTGGCCTGTCTAATTGGCAACCATGGTGAATGTGGAGGGAAGGGAGACCTTCATTTCTCAGCACATCAATGCCTGCACTTATTCTCTCTGTGGTATTTTAGAAAGTTATATTTTAACTCGTGGGATTTTCGAGACTCAAAAACAAGACACAGATGGAGCACATTCCCAGCGAATGGTTGAGAATTAGCCGGAAGACAGGGCACCGCGCCGCCACCCCCACCCCCTCCAGAAACACATCCATTGTGTGCGTTTATTTAATTAAGAAGATACTCATCAAGACAAATGCTCACCGTGATTTCTCGTCCACAGCTTTAATGGCACAATCGCCCTTCTTCTTTGGAGAAATTGCGAGTAATATCCGCAGTCTGGAAAGCAGAGAGGGGAACAGTTTAAGACAGGAATTATTACAGAAAATAGGATCGATACTGTTTTATAACAATATTGTAGACCATCCTGATCGGAGGCTGAAAATACGCTTATTTGATGCGTAATGCAAAAGCACAGGGCATTTTACTGACAGTTTTAATATAATTTAAATTAAAAAAAAATAAAAATAAAAAAAAGGTCCACTCCGCGTCTCCCCTCACCTTTATCGACAGAACCATCTCCGGCGCGTCCTCCGCCTCCAGCGCGATCTGCAGGTCGAAGATGTAGTCGATCACATGCTGCAGGATCTCCACCTGGCTGACGGACTTGTTCTGCGGGATGCTGGGCACCAGCTCCTTCAGCTTGGAGTAGCAGTCGTTCATGTCGCACAGCGCGCCCACCGGCTCGTCCACGCACGAGTGTTTATTCCGGCTGATGGCGAGACTCTGCTCCGAGATGCAGCACACGGCCTTGTAGCAGCTCCTCACCGAGCGGACGGGACTGATGGCTTTCATGGTCGATATCTAATCACTGGATTGATCTCTGGATGCGAGTTGCGGATGTATTTGTTTTCCTCTCCTCGTCGATGGGTCCCCGGACAGCTACAGTGCTGTGACAGCGGCGTACGGTTAGGTTTTTATACACCACGCGCACGCTGACGCCCCCTCTCTCGCACCGCGCTCTGATTGGTCAGAGTGATAAAAACAGGTCGCGCACGATTGGTCGATCTCACCTTGTGGAGGGGCTGGAAAGAATGAGGAAATTAGTCTGGGAAGCCTGAAGGCGACTGTCAATCAATTAGTTAGAAATCGTTTTCTGGTGGTGTCTGATTAGAAATCGACCGAATTCATAAAAAACAAACAAATCGGAGGTTTACAAGAACCCTCCTCACAAATTAGAGAGCTGCCTTCTAGTTCACATCAATACTCATACTAATTAGTAGAAGGCATGGTTAGATTTAAATGAGTTATTTTGTTGGTTTATGACTAGTTTTTTGGTTTACAGTTGATCCAGTTTACAGACACAAAGATAAGCTCTTTGTGTCTATATTGGATCAAAAAATTACAGTTATTTATCATACTGTACCTCTTTAGTACAAATCCACTCAGACCTATGGTCATTCTAAAACATCTCAGAGATTTCTTCATTTTGGGACACCCTGCAACAAGACGAAAACAGAAAAGAGTCAAATGTGGGTAAAAGGTCAGACTGGTGACTTTTAAATTGAATCAATCGGCAAGAGTGTTTTTTTGAATAATGATTTATGGAAATCAATACAGATTCCTTGTTTATTCCCTATTTCTATAGCACCTTAGCTTCTCCATATGTATTGAGTGATAATATCGCTGTATATCTTTTAGCCGTGAGTCTTAATGCGCTCAAGCTGTCAAATCATTGGCCAAAATCGGAACGTTTTTTGGGTGAAAGTGTTTCATAAAAGTTGTATTTTAACAATTCCAAGTGTTGTTCCATTTTAGTTTACATCAAAGCACGCTCCGTACTGCTCCTATTTGGGTCTTATTTTCCCCTTTTCTCACAATCCTGTTTTGTGGAGGAATGCAGGCCTGAGCCAGCTGTGTGTCCTATCCCGGCCCAGCTGTGTTGATCTAACGCGCCAGTCCCAGACATGCTGGCGCCAGCCTCCCGACGTCATCCATTCACCCCGACGCGCACTCCCCTCTTTGGCAGACGGCCCGCCCTCCCCCGTGAACCATCGGAGGGGAGAGAAGCAGAGGCGCTCGGAGCTCAGATTGGCTGACCGGTTCTGTCACTCACTGAACATGCTCGGCGGCCTGCGCGCTGCTTTGCCTGCGTCTCCTGGCACTCATGGAAATCAACGGAGTAAACTTTGCAAAGGCTCTACTTTTTGACCAATGGCTATAAAACATGACTCAGGGATAAATCAGCTCATAAAAAGTGACAACGAATCAGTTTTGATATTCATTTACACTTTTTTTTCACCACAAAGTTAGACACAACAAGAAGGTTAGATCATCAATTTAATCATAAATCTTGATCAGTTACAACATTATAAGATCTGGTGGATTAATTATGCTGTTCGTGATGTGCAGACAGCTACCAGCAGGCAATATTCTTATCTCAATTTCGGGCACATCTGTGCGTAAATACGCTCGACTGGACATATCCTCCCAAATACGCAGAGGATTTACAGATGTTGGAGGGACTGCTTCTCTCCTGGTACCCTCTCCCTCCTCCGCACAACCATTGACCCTGTATGACAAGTCACTCGGTGACCTCACTTTAGAGCAAACCATAATATTGAACTGTGAGACAGGACTTCGATCCAGCGCTTTTTTTAAAAGATATGCGTGAGTGGCGCCGAGTATCCAAACAAGACTTTGACCTCAAATATCTGTCTTAAATATGTCAAGGGGAGGACAAATATTGCTTCAAATTTCCCAGGTCTGGTGGGAAAATAATTGTTTGCTGACGGAGGGACTGCTGGGAGAGGGATTGAGCGTTGGCGTTTTGGGACGTCCACAGCTATATAAAACATCCCATCCTCATTCGATCGTTTGATCGAAAGCATTTTGTATATTCGTTGATATATTTTGAGGATGAAAGTTTTTTTTTTCCAAGTTCTTAAACAAAAAAAATGCCAGCAGACTACTTTTCCTCTGCTATCCAGCGCTTGTCTGCAGATTCCAGAGTTCCCAGTGCGTAAATCTGCGAAACACACACACTCACTAGTGTGTCTGGGCAGGGATCAGGTGCTTGTCGGAAAGGCCCCGGACACAATCGAGTCTCTCTTTCAATGGATGGGAGAATTCCGAGCCCGGCGTCAGTGAGTCTGCCGCTCTCTCCCCGCCCTCCCTCTCTCCCTCTCCCTCTCCCTGCTCCTCCGTGCAGCTGGACGCAGACAATCAAGCCATCAACAATCGCCACGCATAATTAGCAGCGCCCCCTCCTTTCTTCCTCTCTCTCTTTCTCAATTAAATTTCAGTCTCCTACATTTTATTCAATCAACTACGACCACATGAGAAAAACACTGAGTTATAATTCGAATCATGAGCACGTCCTTCACACTTAAATGTATACAAATGAGAGGCGGAACAACCTCACCTCTCACCACTCATCTTTCAGTTTCAAAGCACCTCATCTCAACATAAACAATCTTCCCTTGTCTCCTTGTACCTCTGGCAACGACAGAAGAGGCAATAATGAGGGTCATCTTGTGGGATGAGCCAGAAAGGAGAGAGCAAGATGGAGAAAGAAGAGGGGTTAAAGTACCATATTGTCATGAGGAGAGGTAGTGTTGTATACAGAAGGGTATCCTTTTCATCCACAAGTGCAGGCCCATTTAGGAGGGGATAATTAAGTGGCAAGAAACACTGTGAAACTTAATTCTTTGTATCCGTGCGCGCGAGCGCGCGTGTGTGTTTTATGCAGGATTCCTCCTCCTCTGCTCAGTATTTTCACTCTTCCTTTCATCAAAGGAGCTTCAGTGCTTTCCATCAGCTTTGAACAGCATACAGACCTCGGGGTTTTGTCCCTAGTGACCCAGGCAGTGACACAACATTTTATACACATTGTTGATTTGTATTGGTCACTTGTTATCTATGTTAGAGCCTCTTGTTCAAGCCTTAAACATAATGGTCCCTACTAGATTTGCAGATGAGACAGAACTCACCCATGCATAATAATTATTCATAGACTACAGTCACTCACTAATGGAGTGTAGTAGCAGGAAGACAAACTTGCAACTCTTCTGTGCGGCCTTAAGACTCTGCGGCTGCTCGGTGAAAAATGAAAATATACCAATTAAAATCAGTGTGGCTGCATCACAAAGGGACCTGACTGCTTGGACAATGCACTGGATTGAAGGTAAATAGATTTAGCTACCACAAACATTCTCTCTGAAGTCGAAAGCAACTGGATACCTGGAAGGTTTGTTAGAAGTGAATATTGTCATAATATTCCACCCCTGAATAAAAACAATTATATGACCTCTTTTCAATTAAACCAACTTATGCAATAGTTTTCAAAGTGTAGCAATTGATTTTTAAGAATAAACTGTGATAAACAGAACTAAGCGGTGCGTAAATCTACTAGTTATTTTATAAAAACACATGTTTGCACTATGTGTAATAGAGACAGATTAAAATTTGAATAAGCAGTAGTGGCAAACTGAAAATATCAGACTATTTTAGACAAATCAGATTTTTCATTAAAAGAAGCTAATTGCCACGAGAAGAGTTATGCTTTTTTTTTTATTGCTTATTGATCCCAGCAGACATTAACAAAAACATATTCCAATGTGAAAAACATCAAGATGTGTGGCATTCAACAAAAAAATGGCACTTGGCTGATAACGACGCATGTATGGAGAGATGGGGGTGGAAGTCTTGTGATTCAAGCGCTGTCCCGAGTGAGCATCACACTCTTACACTTTAAAGCAGTAATGTACTACATTAAACACATTTGACTGAAAAATGTCAAAAATTATGCTGCTTGTACCGAAAACCACACCATCCAGTTGGAAGTCACAGACATAAGGCAATTGTAAGTTTACACACCATCAGGGCTGCCCATTGTGGGAACTGGTGCGTTGTCCTTATCTCGCTGTCAGGTGGCCGTGTGCACGTCCTTGGGTGTGAATATTTCACCGCTTTCTCCGTGCAGGATTAAATGGAGGCAGCGGAACTGTACAACAGGTGGGACACAAGCCACAGAAGGCCGTAGAGCCCATGGCCACCACATCGGAACATAACAAGATGAGTATAATATTCAGTGTGACTCAGCGCGTGGATACGCGGCCAGGTGCTGGTCACACTATTGTTTTGTCGTTTTCATCCACTTCTTGGAACAGTTGGTTTATTCTGCAGCCATCCAAATGGGGATAAACATCTGGTTTTGTGTAAGCAAGGCCAGACTTGGTGATTGTGGTTTGAACCAGTTGGTGTATAGGCGAGTGTGATCTGATTAGTCACAACACCTACCATCATAACGCTCAGGAAACTTAAAACTGTTATTTCTTTTGTTTTTAACGGTCATTTTTCAAATAACAAAGGGAGTAATAATTCACACGAGGCACATTGCTACAGACTGTCACGTGGAGAAAAGCAACACAAACACTCGCTCAAATCATTGGAGAATACGACTGGATGACCAATGAAGGAAGCACCAGAGAACCAAAAAACCCCTGTAAAGCAGTTCCTCTGTTTTCAAAACAGCAGACTATGTCTGCAGACGGCAGGCAAGCTGGTTGGGCCTGTTTTATTCAGATCATTAGGAAAGGACGAATGGAACCCACAGCCTGTTTTATGTCCCAATATGATTAAATGATGACATGCAATAAATTTCTCAACCTATTGCTGGTCATTTGAAATAAATGCTCTATAAACCCTCATGGATTTTGAGCTTGCATATTAGGACTGTCTGGGTCCGTGTTTTGTGCGATCACACCCAATATTCATAAACAATGTTTTAAAGCAGGATCCAAATCTGTTCTCATATATGCCAAAGTCCACTCTGGCTGTTAAAATGCTGTTGATCGGTTCTTTCAAATGCATCCAAGCTCGCTGGAAGACTAGGCTGCGGGCTGCAGAATAGAAATCCAACTGAAATAGAAAGAAAATAACCCCAACATGTTTGTTCCATTACAATGCCGTATTAAGTTGCCGTGAAAAAGGTCGAGTGAAACGCTTGACAACTTGGGCTGGCCTGCATCTGCTCCCTGAACTGCTCTGAGCCAAATGCGACTTTTCATTTTCTTCATGGCCCCCACAAAAGTTCACGCATGTGTTTTTGTGCAGAGTGGACACAGACCGCGGGAGCAAGATGCCGAGATACAAACAGGAAATTTGTTTGGGTGATCAGGAAGAGGATGAGCTGAAAGAGGTAGAGAAAATCAGAGTGGGAATTTGGGAATTGACTGAGGGATAGACTTGAAGGCAAGTAACAAAAGAGAGATACGGATATAGAGATGTTTGGAGTGAAAGAAAGAGGGGGACTGAGAGGAACAAAGATGCGGAGGGGTCCGACGCTCTGGCGGCTGCTGCAGGGGTTCAGCTGGTCAGGCTTCACAGAAGCACACATACAGAGGCCATTAGGTCCCTGGTGGGTATCTCTGCACCTGTGTGTGTGTGTGTGTGTGTGTGTGTGTGTGTGTGTGTGTGTGTGTGTGTGTGTGTGTGTGTGTGTGTGTGTGTGTGTGTGTGTGTGTGTGTGTGTGTGTGTGTGTGTGTGTGTGTGTGTGTGTGTGTGTGTGTGTGTGTCATGTGTTTCTAGGTCAAGTGGGTCCCTGAAATCTAAGATGAGACACAGCAGTGACTTTCTCCTTCTGTCTCTGACATTGTGCTCTTCTTTAGTCACTGTCCCCCACCCCCCAACCCACACACACACACAAACACACACACACACACACACACACACACACACACACACACACACACACACACACACACACACACACACACACACACACACACACACACTTTTGCCACCCCTCCTCATCTCACTTGTCTGTTCCTTGAGCTGCTAATGAATTGAAACAGACTGTGACATGATACACAGTTGATTCCCCCCAACTCCTTCTCCAATCACACAAACGCATAGACACAAACGCACACACACCAACACACACACACACACACTTACCCTTTCCTAATCTGGGTCACGGTGCCCCTCTTGGTCACCCCTGGCGGAGCCCTCCAGACGGAGGGGGCAGAGTGGGAGCAGAGAGGTCTGGGCTCTCAGTGACCTGATTAAAGCTCTTATACAGACTACTGATCTCTGCAACCAATCAAAGGAAACACACACAACAGACTTTCTACTGGACCATCTCTCATTGTGACTCGCATGTATTCATACATTTTCTCCATTTGGAGTGATCAATAATTCAAAAAGTCTCAAATTGGGAGTTTTTAAAAAAAAAAAAATCTGAATAATAGTTTGTAAGATAGAATTGCGAACCTCAACAGGAACTAGTCCTTAATCTTATTTCTGTTGTTGTTCTGGTCGGGGACTATTTTGGTGCCTGACTAACAGCGTCAGAGGTCATCGACTCTGTTACTCTTCACACACTAGTCATCATCGGTCTTTCTGCTTACAAACAGCAAACCAAAACTATTGCAAAATATGCACCGAGCGTTATTTCTGGGAGTGAAGCCTGAAGTAACAAGATTGAGTCACTCCTGAAGTCAGTTACACTACCAGGAAACTCCTATATCTGCTCGGCCGTGTCTGGCCTGAGTGTATTGTGTTATGGACATTTCCTGCTAACATTCCCTTGTTACTCTGTAATTACTGAAAATATCCTCAACACCACTAAGTTAGGAGCCCGGTCAGAGTGGAGGGTCAAAGCCACTCAAGATTTCTAAAAATGTTGTTTCCTCCATTCCTCCAGAATGGACAAAAGTGGAACATGTGGCGTATGGCCCTTCGAAGCAAGTTCACACAATCCTGAAGCACTGACAGGAATAACATTCATTCAGATGTGACACATCCAGTCCAACAAGAATACATCAAACATTTGATTTAAGCAAATGGTGAAAACAAAATAACCTTTTTGTGAGTGATTTGCATGTTCTCCCTGTGCTCGTGTGGGGTTTTCTACAGGTTTGACACACACAGAAAAAACATGCAGTCTTCTGCAACCTGAAATATTGCTGATTTATATTTGGAAATTAAAAGTGTAATGCCTTTAATGAGCATTCAAACATGTCGCTACATGTACAACAACAACAAAAACTCCATTGATGTACGTTTCATTTCCTTCCAGGCATCCGTAGCAACACAATTGCAGCTACTTGCATTATTATTATTTTTTTAATCATCAGTACTATTTTTAGCCAGAACAATTACTCAGAATTGCACCTCGAGACTCTGGTTGTTCAGTTTGGTAACACCTACAACATTCCCACTCCAACCAGAAGCAGGAAACTGCCATTGTCATTGCATATGCCATTAACTTCCCCCCTTTCTATTGTATGTATCCTGTAATTTTATCAAAATAAATAAGAAAAGAAAGTATGTCAAAGGGCTTTTCAGTAACTGTTGTTTCTAAAAAGTAAACAACATTTAGAAAAAAAATGTTAGTTCGAAGGAGACGCATCCAAATTGATCTGGTTGGTTTCACACCAACAAGGTGTTAGTGAGAGTTACTCTTTGGATGAACGGGCATTTTAAAAGCAGAAGTGTCAAACACACAGTCGGAGAATTAATGCCCACTACATCAGGCACATAAGCTCCAATATAAATGTCAGATAAAAGACAAGAACTTCAAACACTGTGGATAAGCTGTGCTGCGAAGGACTCCTTAGGGTCAAAACAAGAGATAGGCACGACAAAGAACATTTTATGAGAGACGAGTGTTAGACTCGGCATGTCTCTGCATTGTATTCACACAAGTAAAAGGCTGAAGGTTATTTGCCTCTTTGTGTGTTTTACAGTGAGTGTCAACAGAGGATAGAGGCAGAGTTTATCTAATCAGTCTTAATACAATCAACAGTGGCATTTAGTAAGCGACTAAGCTTCAGCCCAACATGACAGACAAGCTACGGCAAAGTTATCCGTCAATCGGATTTCTGCGTTTCTGTTCATTCGCCTCACAACAGCCTTATAATGACTGTTTAACAAGTGGAGGTTGTGCTCACCTGTGTCAACGTGTTGAGTGAGCTAGTTAATTATTGTCCTCCAGACGTTTGCGGGGCCTGAGAGAGACAGAGAGATTACAGAAGGTAAACTGAAGATTAGACCGACGCAGATGCTACCTTTCGCCGCGGCACCGAGACAAATCGATCTCAAGATGACAGCCACGTTCGGCTGTTTAAATATCACGAACGGGCCGAAAGGATCAGTGCTTTTATTCACGCTCGTTTAAGATAATGCTCATAAATTACATTTCTGCTGGAGCCAGATGTGTGCCGCTCTTGTTAAGGAGGCAGATGATTCCACCCTCCCTGACCAACAACAACACTCCAGTGTTAGGCTAACCTCCTGGTGACTTAACCGCAGCATCTGGCAAACGTTAGGCTTCACCTGAACCTACCGTTTATGCTGTAATCCGAGCAGCGCTCTTACAGATGCGGCTCCAGCAGGCGAAGCTTAATGTGCGTGTGTGCAGTTGTGTGTGTTTTGCGATCGTACACGGGCTCCTTGCATCTGCGTGCACTCCGGGCCCGGCTCTGCTCGCAAGGGCGTTAAGAGACAATTGCTCGGTTCAAGATGGGAACCAAAGAAACCAGAGCAGGCACAGCAGGAAAGGCCTTTTCACAGAGGGCACAATAACCACCCAGCCCCAGAGAACACAGTGCCTGGCTTGAACGTACAGCAGTGACAGTGTGCCGCACACGTGGTGGAGGCCCATCTATGTGGCCTTTTGTTAACGGCAACTGATAAATTAAAAAATAATAACAAGAAGAAGCAAAAACAGACAAGACCTATGAGACAATAATACCACACTCCCTGCACAGCTGGCATATTTTCTGAGACGCTATTTCCTGTAAAAATTCTGACACGGGAATAATGATGGCTTTGATTGGGCCCCAGTTAACGGGAGGCACTTCCTGTTCCTTTGTATTGGTTTCATTGTGAGGCGATGGGGCGGGAGGGGGAGCAGCATGCGAGGCAGGGTTTGAGGGAAACAGCTGCTGGAGATGACACAGTCAAGAACATCCCTGTGACCTCCCATCCACACACACACACACACACACACACACACACACACACACACACACACACACACCCACACACCCACACACACACACACACACACACACACGTACACGCCCACACACACACACACATATACACTATCTCTCACAACCTGCAAATTTCAGTTCAACCTGATTTCCCTCAACTATCGCTGCAAGTTACTCACTTGATGCTCGTTACAAAGGCATTATAACCATTAAACATTGACTCTCAGTTCTCAGAAATGTTACTCACTCAGCGGCCTTCGGTCCACCGCGATACATTAAAGCTGAAAGATAAGCTACTCACATCTGCCGCTGGGGCCCGTCACCACTGCTGTCTGTGGCGCCGGCGAGTGAGAACATCACTTCATAGCCTGGTGCGGCTCTGTTTCAACAACAGCGGGATTTAACCTAACACACAAGTCAACAATCAAGTAATTCAAGTGTTGTTTTTACACGAATCAAGTTTTATTTGTTATACCGTTCAAGGAGGCACATCCTGTCGTCGTCTTATATGTTGCCACTTTGCTAATAAAGAAGTGAATACAAACATAAACATTCATGAGTCTAATCCAGGTTTGAAGGTAATTATATGAAAAGATAATAGATCATTAAAGCATTACTAGCAGTTGAAAACGGGGTGGGATTTTTTCTTTTTCCTTCCTTCATTAAAAAGGTGGGGCTGAATGGTATTTAAAGGTTAGGGTTTGTCAGTTTCATACACACGTTTCAAAGGGAAGTCTCACTTGTTATCTTGCGGGGAAAAGACTGTGGTTCTCAAAATAATTGCACTAAAAGCAGTTACATACAGCTCACTCACGCTTCTCTTTGAATGTTTCAGATAACTTCAAGAATCATTATAATCTGAAAACAGTATTAACAGAAAGACACCCGTCGCCACGTTCAGAGTGCCCACATATAACACGCGCACGCGCGCACGCACAAACGTTTTCTGTCTGAGTGAGGTTTTCCATTAGTGTTTTTGCAGAGATCACAGGTTGCTCTGTTTCCTGCCACACTGAGTGTTTCGCCACAGAACTTAAGAAGTTAACCAGTGTGTATGTGCTCTTTGCTCTGCAGTGTGAAGATGATCACTGGAAAATCAGCAGTACAACGCATGCATGCACACACACACACACACACACACACACTGCAGGAGGCACATGCATACTGTTCACACCCATTTCGCGTTTTGAATATATTAAAAGGAAAAACAATATATATATATAAAATAAAAATAAAATATGACAAATTCACTCTTCCTTATTGTTCTCACTTTTTGTTTGTAAAATGTTCTTTTCATGACTTCCAAACTATCCCTCTTATATATTTTCTTCCTTTTCCCAGCTCCTATTCCCTTCTTTTAGCGGTGCCAGTCTCTGCAGAGGGCTGATGTGAGCTCCAGATGTGGACGTAGACTCGCTGGAGACAAAGAGGGCAGAGGGCTCTGCGTTACTTCTCTCCTCGACGCTGAAAGGTTGATTTCTTTCACTGTTATGTTCTCCTTGGCTTAATTGTTAAGGTGCCCCTGCTCTTGAATTACAAGATTAATGACAGTAATATTACAGTTTAAATGTAAAATCATTGTTGCTCTGAACATTTGGATGTTTATAACACTATTGCTTGTGTGATCTAACTGGAGACTACATTTTGAAGAGATATGGTATGTTTGAATTAAAATTAAAATTTAGTCCGCTGCACGTTTGTTCCGTTAACTTATGGTTTATTTTCTCTAAATGAAAAAGCTTTACTTGTTTAATAGGTTCTACTTTGCAGTTTATTGTGTGAAAGTTCTTAGAAGGGTGCGATGGGGGCATTTGGCCGACTACATGTACATCAGCTCATCGTCTATGCAGCTTTACATCCAACTCAGAGTCGTGGTGGAGCTGATCCCAGGTGGGTGAAGGAAGGATACGCAGACTCATCAATTAGCCTCATCTGGCCTCAGCCATGTGCTGACACCGAGCAATCTTGTTGATTGAAAGCTTTCCATCTGAGCCTTAATGGGGGACTCTCATTTTTAAATGGCTCCATCACTAAGGATCCATCCTGGAAGGAACAATATTTGTTTATTTTATATGTCCTCGGTTGTTTTGCCTGTAATTCCTGTGTTGCATTGTGGTGTTTTCTTTTGCTCGAAGTACTGATGATTCAAACACATTGACAACTTATTACACACATATTTAAGTCGCATTATCTTCTCCTCTTTATATTATTCTAATTTTTTGCTTTATTCCTTGTTACTGAGTAAATATCAATCCCCATTTTCACATCAATCAACACCATTTGATCCATTTGGATTCACGTAAGAAAATGTCAATGAGTTCAGTGCAGATATTATAATATAATGGCAACAACACTTTTTACAGGTATATAGGACGATAATAAAAAAGAAAAACAAATGGTTGATTCTCTAGTCGTTGTTTCCTTCAAGCTCTTCGGTCTTTGCAACAGGAGCCTCTCCCTTTTCAAAACAACCGTTGCAAGTACCTTCACATGAGGCTTTATTGTTTGGGTCACAGGTCAAACGGCCTCCAGAGATGCTATCTCTGAATCTGCACATTCATCCATCACTGCGGGTACAGTGTCACCTTCCTCACCCCTCATCCCGTACTGCAGCTCTGCTCCCCCCCCTCCTCCTCCTCCTCCTCCTCCTCCTCACCACTTTCCAGCGTTCTCCATTCGGATCCTGTGATCGCTCGCCCCTCCTTCCGTCCCCTCACTGGTGCTCCCTTCAAAGGACACATTGATCACTGCTGCACCCGGACAGACAACTTAAGGGAGTTGTTCTGCTTTCTCTGCGTGAGTGTGTCCGTACAGCAGCAGGGGTCACACTGTGAAATTAGGCTACATGCCAGGGCTAATTGAACTCGGGGGTCACTAACATGCATCACTGACCATGCGTGTTAGTTAGCATATCTTAATGTACTGATAAGATTGTGTGTGGCGTTAGGAGTGTGTGTTTGGAGTAAACTAACAGGCTGAGCAACAACAGAGCCGTTAGGTGAGACATCAGCAGTCAACGTCGTGGGAAATGGCGTTTTTTACCGTTCGCAGCCATAAAAGTCACTGAGCCGCGTCAATGT
Source organism: Lipophrys pholis (assembly GCF_963383615.2). Classification (NCBI taxonomy): domain Eukaryota; kingdom Metazoa; phylum Chordata; class Actinopteri; order Blenniiformes; family Blenniidae; genus Lipophrys; species Lipophrys pholis. Next base: position 10,210,748 of record NC_137633.1, read on the forward strand.
GATTTAAACCAACACAACTTCAACTGCCTGGCTGCTGTTGGTGAAAAAGCAGGAGGGATTAAACTGGAGCGAGATGCCAATGAACAAATCAAATTCATAGTGTAAATATGTAAACATGTGAGATGGATCTTTGTGCCCTGTGTTCCTATCAGGGCACCGCCAGTCTTCTCTAACTCATTGTTATGTCTCAAATTTGACTCATCGCATTATCTGTAAAGCCAAATGAAAAAACAAACCAAACCATCAACAGCATGTTCAACTATTTAAAGGTTTCAATTTTGCTTTCACCAACTGTAGCGATGTTCACTACTAGTAACATCAGATGAATGAAGATCAATGGTTATACACACATATGCAGTCCCAACGTCACAAAGGGACTTTTGAAAACTGGTTTTGATAATTCCAAAGCACTGTGAGAACGCACATATTGTTATTTTCACTTGTTTGATAAATAGCATTAACTTTCAACTTTGTGATGCGGCGTTAAAATTGATCAAACTTTTGACTCTTTAGCAAGGATGGACAATTAATTTCCTGATTTTTTTTTTGGGGGGGGGGGGGGGGGGTTGTATATGAGTGAATCTCCAACTGTCAGTTTCAAAAGTAAAGCATAAAAGCAAAGCAGTGGTGTAACATGCAAACTAATTTCATTGTTGATGCTCGATTTCTCAAAGGGAGTCGGGTTGTATGTGGCCCCTCAGGCTACAGGTTATTGGGATGGATTACCACTTGGACCACATCCAGTGCTACAGCCAGCAGATTGAATCATCTTCCTATCCAGAAGTACACAGCTCTGTAGCCCATCTTGCCCTGTCCGAGTGTCTTTTAATAAGACACTGACCCCCGGGTTGGTCTCAATGGCGTGCGAGCGCTTTGCAGCTGACACCATGGGTGTCTGAGTGTCTGAATGTAAAACCTGCATTCAGACTGCTGAAGCGGTAAAATGTGCCAAACAAGCGTAGTCGACATCACCGATATCCTTGTAGGTTAAAATAAAGTAAACCATACTTGGACTTATTCACGGACACATTTCTTTGATATTGGCCCAAGTTGTCCCCCTCCTTATCAAATGTCCTCCTCTCTTCATGAACACACGTGCGTGTTGAGCTCGACCCCCCCACCCCCCTCCCACCCCCACCCCCAAGATCTCTGGTTTGACCTCTTGACACGGACATCTGACCTCTTCAGCGCTGACCTCTGCTTGCTCATCCAGCAGTGAAATAGACCATGGATGAGAGCACATCTGTGGTGTCGTAACACCTGGAGGAAGCTCTGCATAATCTAAAACCCCCAAAAAAAAACAAAAAAAAAAAACCCCTGATATTTGCTTCCTCGTTGTGGTTTCTTCTTATCACAGGCTTATTTTCCCACACTTGCAATCTGTACAGTAAAATCTTTGTTGCTTTTACTCTTCCATCCATGTTTTACCCCCAGAATCCTTGCCCCCTCTGCAGAGGATCACTGGAACTGCATTCTGGTGGCGCCGGACACAACGACAAGTCATGTGTATCAGACTGAGGAATGGAAACAGACGAATGAAATCAGTATTGAAACTTTAAGACAGACAGCAAATCTGGAGATGTTAAGGTGTTTGTCTGATACCTTCATGACCAAAGCAGCCATTTTTGCCACAAAAATAAAACTTGTCTGGGGCTACAGAATATATTTAATCTTAAAAATAACAAAAACACAGCTTATAACTGTTCATAGATAGTTTATTATTTATACCAAAGCTTTGACTTATGTTGACATTTATTTATGTTGTTGCTACTATTTCGAGCTGTTTTTAGGTCTTTTGCCAACGTTTTAAACTATGCACTAAAAATAAGGAAATCTAGTTATGTAGATAAATTTTTATGTTTTATAACAATACTACAATACTGGAAAGCCTAAAGATTTCTTTCAGCATTGAAAGAGAACTTTTTTATTCCATCCACACTCTCAGCTTAGCTGCTCATCCCACGAATGCATGTTACTTTCAGTTGTGGCAATATTTAAATGAGTAACAACGAGTACAAGATTCATTGCCAAGAAGCATAGATAGTCCAAAGATGTAATCGACCAAAAAATACAGCCCGTATTGATGTGAGAAAAAACAAAAATAAACTATATTATTCTATAAACCTGGTCTTTTTTGAGGTTCCCGCCATGATTATATCGAAGAAAGAGCAAGTCAAACTTAAAATAACCTGCAGTGAAACAGGTCAGGCAGGTGACATTGTTGACATAATATTGAAACTTTATTTTAGCACATAAGTCATCTTGAATTACAAGATGAGAGCCAATCTAAAGACGCTTGGCTGTGCAAAACAATCCAAATGAATATAAATTGACCTTTTACATGTAATTTCATGTAACATTTATGGAGCTTCTACAGAGAACTTAAAGAGTCACAGGTTGTAAAACCCTTCATAAGAAAGAAGTGATGACACTTCCTGTTTGTATGATTAAAGAAAAAAAAAAAAAAACCACACATGCGGAAACAATTGATCAAGTACGATGTTTCAAATGATTGTCAAACCATTGCAGGGGAGAGAAAACAGAGCACACCGATTTCCGTCTGAAACTTTATCTTCCACAGACCGACTCTCATAAACAAGATATCAAGTTTTAAAACGGCACTTCCAGAAAGTTTCCAGCTCATGGATGCAGTGCAGATGAATCTCTGCGTGATTAGTCCCTGTGACATCTTTAAAGATCAACTACGCTCCTCCACACATTTCGTTCTTCCTATTTGAACTTGTCGGGTCCCCAGTACAGCACACAGGGCCCCTTTTCGTCTCCTCCCATCCCTCTCTCTTTCTCTACTTCCTCTATCTCTCTCTATTTCTTTCTCTCTCTCTCTCTCTCTCCCCCCTGCTAGGATCCCCACAGCTGCGCGGACCAGGTGCGTTCCGCCCCGACACACACACACACACACACACACACACACACACACACACACACACACACACACACACACACACACACACACACACACACACACACACACACACACACACACACACACACACACACACACACACACACACACACACTCACACACACATCACACTTGCAGCCGCCAACGGGCGCAGCAGGAAATGCCTAATACCAGTTTTAGAATGATGCCACTATGCCAGCTTGACAGGGAGGCTGCAGGATCTGTCACAAGAGAAGGCAACTGAGACCCAGAGGGAAACATGAGACAGAGGGGAGAGAGCAAGATCTTACAGAGAAACAAGGGAATTGCAACAGCATCTACTTTTTTTTTTTGTCCAGACAACTGACAAAACTTTAGATTGCTCCTGGAACCCGCCTCTATCTACATCATGGAGGTCCATCTCCAACATCTCCACTGGCGTGGCCAAATCATATCCAGATATACCTCTCTCCAGGGATCCTCAAGTAAAAGTGATCTGCATGTGTGTGTGTGTGTGTGTGTGGGGCTATGCACGCATGTGTGACTTTATGTGTGGGTGGATGCACATGTGTTTTTATAAAAAAAAAAAGTACCAGTTATTTTGGTCTGCGGCTCACCACAGCTCACACTCTCCCCTGTCTTATACTCATCTCACACCGCCCCAAGAGTAGACGGGGAAACGCGTGAGACAGACAGAGAAGCCAGTGAGCAAGACGAAGACAAATTAGAAAATGCAAAAGGAGATGACGAAGTGGTTGAGGAGGTCAAAAGTGACACGTTTGTGACTGATCACCCCGTTGTATCAACTCATTCACACCTCCTGTGGAACAACGTTGCAGAAAACCTTTGCAGGAGAAATTAAAGTGGTGAAAGTTCCTCTTGTGATCATTTCATGTGGATTAAATGCAGTTGTGATGATGGCTGTATAACTTTGGATTTTAATGCTCCAGTTCAGTGGCTGGAGAAACTCCCTTCACGGTGCCCTTCATTTCATCTTCGCTTCCTTCGTCTGACTTTCATCTACTTAAGTCGTTTTCTTTTTTTGTCTGTTGGCCTTGAAGGAGCCGGTTACACCTGAGGGAGGCTGATCATCTTTCAGAGTGTCTTGGCTGTGGAATGAACCTCATCCTCCTCCTCTTCCTCGTTCTCCTCCTCCTCCTCCTCCTCCAGACAGACAGGACTAGAACCACTGTATTCTAAAGATTAATTACTGTTGACATTATTAGTGATTAATGTGGGGAATCAATTCTTCTTCTTTATCAAATTCTCGCCTGGTGTTTTCAACATTCTTTCGCAATCATTTCTCAACCAACAAACTTCTATTGCCCTGCAAACAGATATGGTATGTTTTGGAAGGTAATGTGTTATGTAACTGTTACTGACTCATAACTGTTATTTTTGAAGAAGTGAAAAATGATGCAGAAGATACCAAATATGCAATCGTCCAAATAAACAGGGAACGGCCAATAATGCACAAATCTAGGTGTGAAATTATGATCAGTGTCACTAATAAATATCTTTACCTGTTTGTAGTGTTTTTTGTTATATTTTATTTAACGACTATCCTTTGAAAGGAGTTGTTTTGTATAAGTTATGTATACGATAAGCTTTGTATTTCTGTCCTGCATTGAAGAACTAATTCAATTTCTAATGGTAAAAAATAAGATAAGATGAATTATAAATGTACGTTTTACACATTTTAGCCTGACTTGAGCGAAGCAGGTACAGAAGATCAATGGAAGGATGGATAGAAATGACATGTAGAACAACACTAATAACTGATCTGTTGAGTTTCACCTTTAGATATTGTACGTGGCGAAACATTTCTTGTATCTTGTCCTTGTGAGAGTGAAGCTGTAGTATGTAGTTCGATGGAAATGTTGATCGTCATGATCAATGGATCCAGTTCCAGAGCCGTCCTAACCCTAACCCACAGTCCAAAAACACGAGCGTGAGGTTTATCGATGAGCCTAAATTTAAAGTGAATGTAAATATGTGCGGTACGATAGATGGACTGAAAAGTTCATTAAGATTCATTACACAGAAATTCAAATACACCAATTCTTTTTTGTTTTGTTGTTTATCAGTTTAACTTACAAGTCAGGGAAATGCCGAATGGCAAAGATCAGACGTTTCAAAAATCCATTGAACTTTAAAGTTTGAATGTCACATAATGAACAAACCAATGATCTTTGCAGTGCAGTACGGAACAAGCTGGTAAAGGATCTCCAACATCTTACTGTGAGTTATTTCTTAAAGGTCCAACTACAATCCTGGCAATATTAAACTGTGACTTTGAACTGAAGTTGTATAATTTGCTCAGATTATCTCCAGTAACAGAGATCCAGTCAACACTGACACACAGCTTTGGGGGTGAACATGTGCTGAAACATCACGGATAAAAACACTCACTTTATACCACCTTTAGTTTGATATTGGTTCATATTATTAACTTATAGAGGTAAAACGTATCTTCATTAGGAATATTCGTTAAGTATGCTCATTGGGCAGTTCATTGGATACACACACGCACACAGTTTCACACCTCGGGACAATTAAGAGACACTAAACTCACCCGATATGCACACCTCTGGACGGTGGGATGAAACTGGAACACCTGAAGCAAATGCTGGTATGCAAAGAAAGAACATACAAACACAAACGTAAAGCCAAACCAAGCCTGAAATTGTTATTTGAACCCAGATATTGTACATCCTATTCGCTTCCTCTTAGATTTTGATAACTTTCAACATTGCATGAAATGTGGAGGTGGTAAAGTCACACGTTCTGTACTTCAGCAGCTCCACAGAACAAAAGAAAGCCTAAAGGAAGACGTACTTATTCTTTAAAGAAGAGGGCTTCTAAGTTTAAAAACTGAGAATAAATGTATATCTGAGGACATTTCATTGACTTGAATATAGTTCCGGGCATTTGAAATGGGGATAAGTTTTAAATCAAAATGTTATAAATGATGTGCAGAAAGTGTTAAAAGTTTATCTGCCGATACAACAGTTAGTTACAACAGTCCTGTGGCTATTGAGAAAGGCCTTTTGTATTTCATTGTAATGGAAACTTGCAAAGATTCACACACACACACACGCACACACACACACACACACACACACACATACACGCTTGCACACAGTGCTGACACTTCAGCGTGACCACAATCTCACCTCAAACTTTTCCATTCACTTACTGACAGGCCAGTGTTTCTACCAGCGGATGTTTTTTGAGGCCAGTGTTTCTTTGAAAAGACACCAAGGGCCTCAGCCAAGTAGGAGAGACCTGCCTTGTCTGAAGGATCATTTCTACACTTAGGTAAAATCCCCAAAATGTAATTATATTTAAATCGATATTTTCAGGGATTCCTGATCAAGTGACATGATTGCTGGTGTAACGAGACAAAAAGGTTGTGTGTGGCAGTGTGAATGCAAACACACACACACACACTCCAACAGGAAGAGTGTGGGTGTCTGGGAGCAGCTGCATGGAGAGGCATCACACCCAGCTTCCTCCTGGTGCAGTGAGCGCCACCGCTCCTCCCGTCACTTTTTCACTCCCGACATCGACTCGCTCCCCCTCACCATCTCTGCTGCCCAGACAGAAACGGATAATACCGCGCGGCCACCCTATTTCAGCCTCGGTCAGAAAACAAGCCTCAATCTGCATTGTTGACAGGAATAACCCGGCGCTGTCAAGTACGCGGAAAACGCCGTGCATGTTGCAATACAAATTCTGAGTGTGTCCCATTTCTGCTTTGTTTCCAGAGAGTAGTGACACATTGGCACATCAATACCCAGAAATGTTGCAAAACACTCAGAGCTGAGCTGTAATCAAGGGTTTGATAGTACTGAACCAACTTTCCTCTGCACCTGTGTGACATGATGCTGAACTGCCACTCGATGGACGGAGCAGATTACGACCGGAAAAAGGAACATTAAAGAGACGTTTTTGAAATGTTACGGTTTCAGGACTGCCTCACATGTGAAATGTCAATGCCTTGATTGTTGCATAATCACCTTGTGGCTTGATCATGAAAACGACAAGATAAACAGGATACTCTGCATTCTCGCTATGAAGAGAGCAACAAACTGTCTTAAGTGCTAATGCCAACATGTTGGTGTTTCACTTTCTTTTACACTTTTCTATTCTTGTCCCGCTCCAAGTCAGTGCTCCTCTCTTACATCCCTTCTTCCATCCCCTCTGCTTCACCACCTTTTGTCAGCAGCACACCCCCGGTGCGTGGCAACTGTGCTGAAGACACTCAGCAGTTATTTCTGTGTTTCCTGTGTGTCATGTGGTGGTAGCTTGAGTTCACTAACATGGCTGACAACACACAAGCTTCCAGGTGCAGAGTGTCACAGAGTGGGCCATCAGCCAGAAAGCCTGCGGGCCAGTCAGCAGCCAACGAGGCCCTGCAGCACGTGCTGCCCTCCACCCCCAACCTTAACCCAGCGCTATGCCCAGTGGAAAAGCGGGACAATCTTGTGACACTGTCCATTTGAGATTGTGTACACATCCTGAAACGCACATGGCCGAAATACTTTTATTCATTTTAACTCGGGGGCTGAAACTGAGCTTTTTAGTAACAAGTAATTGTGCACAGACAGACATGGAGCAGCATCCGTGTCTATGTGCTGTAACTGCTTTCGGTGATATGCTCGCATTACCTCTTCAGAGTTGAAGGGTCATGCTTTGCCGGCTGAGTAGACCTCAAGGGAAACCGGCATGCAGGGGCACCAGGGTTTGCCCTTTTCCCTCATCTCGCCCCCAGGCCGCAGATGCACCGACCCAGACAAGGCTGCACTTCTCTGGACAGCACAGAGAGACTGCTGTGCTCTGGTTCCTGGAGCCCTGATGCTCTGATTGAGTCCCTGCGCCCATGCAGGAACCAGAGGGAGGGGAAGGGAGAGCAAGCGAAGGGACGCAAACACATCTGGCATATGCAAAACCCGGCACACAACCTCACATATCATCACAGGAGAAATGTACAGGCCATACAGAAAAGCCAAGCTCTGTCTTCTACTCTATCGCACATGCAAGGAGAAAATGCATACACCCACATGCTTATTCAATGTGTGCCTACCAGCTCTACAGCCTCAAAAAGTAATTACGTGAGGAGCAGGAGAACAAGGCACAACAATCCTCCAGCTGGTAGGACAACACCAGAACACACCACTCTGCTATTGTTCTATTTATATAGCTCACCAAACAATGCAGTGTTGACGTCTAAAACAACAAATAATACCACCACATAGCATATAGAGATGAAACAATACGACTTTCAATGATATATACATACTGGGTTCCGTTATATACTCATGGTGAGATCTATTGAAGCTGCCATAGAGAAGATAAATGAGAAGCTTTGAAAGGAGGACACAATGGAGAACATATCAGAGTGCGAGAAAGTGTGTGTGGGTGCGCGTCTCTGCAAGGTGTCTTTTCGGTGTGCATGCTGCTTTTGCGTGGGCGATGCCTTTTGCATTAGGCGGCGGTACAGGACGATGCAAGAGGTGGTGGTTGGGACATGTGTTTATGAGAGTGTGTGTGCATGTGTGGGTTAGAGTGCAGACTACCTCTGACGAACAATCATCTGTTCAAGCCCACTTGGAAAGAAAGAAACCCAAAGAAGCTTTTACTCTTCTTCAAATAATGGTCCCATTTTCACAAGTTTAGAGGTGTTGATGAAAAAAGAAAAAGAGTATAAGGAAATGATATAACAGACGGAGGTATTCAAATAACGTCCATGGTGGTGTGCATGCAAGCTCTCTTCAGGGCAGTATGGGCCAATGCAGTACGCTGGAGCGGTGTGCTCTTTGTGGCCAGCTGTGGGGCCATTAAAGGCCCATCTGCAGACAATAGGCTCTGTCTTAAGGGCACACACAGCCCGGTTCCTGCCCTGCCCTGCCCTGCCCTGCCTCTCTGTGCTTGTGTATGGATGCGTATATGAGAGTACCATGCATTTCCATGCCCCCATTTCCATCCATTACAAAGGAATACACAGAAAACAAAACAGCAACTTTTAAATATCACTTTTCTTTTACTGGGTAACTGTACAGCAAACCTCTTCCTACATATTAGGGGCTCATGAACATAGATCGTGATAACAGCCGCTCTGTTATGATATGCGGCAGAAGTAAATCGATTCACACCGTGGCTCACTGAGGCACCGCTCGTTTGAGTCAGACATCGCTGCAGATGGTGGAAATACTGATTTCAACATGCGATTAAAGGCTTGACGCCATCCCCTCTTCAAGGCGGAGGAAATGAAGATGGCTTTATTAAAAGGTTATCTCCTCTTGCACACATGAAGGAAGACAACACAGAACGCAACAAATACACGCAGGCCATGGAAAACAGCTCGCTGGCCCGACCACATACCACTCAGCGTGGTTCAATCAAGCAAGCCACAGCTTCACATGCCTGCCTGCACGCGCACGCACACAGAAGCGACTGCTGCATGCAGACACATGCAAAAAATATCTGTCCCAATACTAAAATAGGCCCTCAGAGGTTGCACCTGCACCTGTGCCCTGGTCCACACCTACACACAGGTGTCAGGATGTGACACATACACACACACATACACACACACACACACACACACACAGTCAGAGAAAGAAAGATAGAAGAGAGGGAGGGAAAAAACAAGAGCGGGGTGAATCACACTGCTGCGGTCGACCAAAAAGCTCTTTCTAGATATCATCTCTGTATTTTGGAGTGTAACCATGAGTGTGATTTTCATTTTTAAATAGGCTTTCAAGCGTCGAATTGTAAAATGTAAGCCACACAAGACTTATGTAATTGTTCTGCTCTCCTTGGTATATGTAATTATAGATTCATAATAGAACTTTTATTTCTAATTACAGGCTTGCAGCAAGTGGAGTGAGGGTTTAAGCAAACTGTGTATCATATTGCACACGAGTGCCTCAAGTATGTCATTGTGTGATCCAGATGAGTGGGACTTGAAAGTGAGTCATCGCCATTAGTCCCCTTAACCATGCGGCATGTCATCTCAACTGGGGCAGAAAAGGGGAGAAATAAAATATCAGCAGTGGCTCATAGTAAAATTATCTATGTATACAGATTCATGGGGAAAACACATTCAAGATTAATCACACACTGACGCATAAACACGCAACGAAGAAGTCGGAGAGGACCGATTTTATTATTTCCAAAGTGAAAGATTAACAAGTCAAAGGAAGTTTTACAGAAAAAGATAATATTACTGCACGTAGCTACTTTTCTGCTTCTGATTACATTAGTTTGATAAAAAAAATTAAATAAAAATCACAGTAGGTTCTGAATGAATCAGACACAATTCAAGTGAGAAGTAGAATGCTTCAGTTCCGGGTATTTGTTTTTTTTAGATTCACCAATAGTGTGAAAATTAGTATCGACATTAATCATTTGCAGTTAAAAAATCCACCTCAACTGTTAAGAAATGTCGCCACCTTGTGGCATCAGCCAGTCACCGCAGTCTAATAGACATTAATACACATTTAGCGTTCACCTCATTCAACCTGTACTTACAATATATCAGTAAGTAGTTTTTTTGATTATTATTTCTATATAAATCTAAATTTTGCCCAGATTTGTGTACATAAACAATTTATATTTGACAGTTGTTTACTTTTTCAAGAAACAGGCTCTGCCATGCATATGGATGCAAATAGCTAAAGAAATAACACCCAACACATTTTAAATCACATTAAAATGGAAATGGATTGAAAACATAGTCGTCTTTCAAATGTTTTTTCATATTATTCCATGCAATTCAACCGCTAATTTTCTCTTAGTTTAAAAAAAAACCCAAACCTATGTAATGCAATTCGATAAGCGCGTGTGTTGTACAGAAACACACCTTTCTATATGCTATCTGTTTACTTAATGCTTTGATCAAATCATATTAGGCTTATTGTTTCAATTACAAACAGTTACACTAGAAATACAATCATTTAACTACTGAAGAAATAGAATTAGAAAACATGAGTAATAGTTAACAGTACCATGACTGTTGTTAAACACCCTTGTCTGCTTTTTGTTTTTTTTCCCCCCACATCACCGAGCCCTCAAAACTCATCCTACTTGGCCCCCAGGGAGCAGGAAACGCCCGTGCCTTTAAGGCCACAGTAGCCCTTTGGTACCTTCTTCAAGTACTGCTGGTGGTACTCCTCAGCGTAGTAAATCTGCTGATTCTCCAGGATCTCAGTTGTGATGGGGCCGTAGTTTTTTTTATCCAGCTCCTGGTGAGAAAATACAAACACGAATCACGACAGTTAAACCTAAAATACAATCCATCTACCTCCCAGCTTGGTCGTCATGGGCGGACGGTGGCAAAATGGAGAGCAAAGAGCTCAAGACTTTCCTAAACTCCACCACATCTTATGAGTTCTGGGGGCACCTTAGCTGGCTTGACTCTGTGCTTCCATGTGTCCCACACAGGTGTGAGTACATTTCTAAAAAGTTCTTTTTAATTCGACTTCCTCTGCAGTTACAGAAACACTCCCGCTAATGGTTGTTACAAGGCATAAACACGGGCACATTGGGTTACGTCTTGTTCTTGAATGCGGGTGACCCTGGATCCATTCCTGGTTGAGATGATCATCTGGTGTAATAACAGGCCAAGTCTAAGGTGGAAGTCAAAACGACTTGCTGTGGCAACGTCTGTGAAAATGAGCAGCCGAATGGACTTTTTACAAATAACAAGCAAACCCACACATTTCTGGACTCCTGCTATAACTTTTGCACTGCAAAAAAAAAAAAGAAAAAAAAGTGAGTTTTCCTAATTTGCCCAGGCAACACTGAGACCCAGAAATGAAACGTATGAATGCACGTGTACTTACTTACACTAACAATGAGCAGAAATATAGAGATCATACTTGGCTGTGTATATCCCTTGAAATAAATAAAGTCGACATCCCTGAGTCAGTTTATCTTAATGTACTTAATGTGTGTTTCAAGTCCTTTTGATTTCCATCATGGGAAACAGCATCTTTCACAGTTTGGTGCTCTAAAAGCCATTGAAACCTGTCAATTAAAGCAAACAAAACTTCAATTTCCTGGCTGCTGTTCATGATAGAGCAGGAGAAGTGCCGTCACAGAAAATAATTGTGTGTTGTACGAAAAATCCCAGAAGAGAGAACAGACACACACACACACACACACACACACACACAATTACAGTATAAATACTGGATGTCTGCAACTGCAGCAGCTACAAGAGTTTGTAGCTTCGCTGTGTCTTTCTGTGCAATAATAAAAAAGCTTCAACAGCAGACTCCGACATGATACTGCCTGCGGGCCACATGTGGCCTTTGGGTTGGCAATGCTTTGGGGTTTGTTTAAAGTGTTTAAATTAAATACTAGGAATATTGGCCAGCAGAGTGTACAATCCCTACCCCGCACACTTGGGGGCTCACAGTAAAGAAAATATTAAACAGTTGGTTTGATGGTGAATGTATGTATTTTCTTTTAAATCAGACCATGAACATCAAAGTACTCTTTGTTTGGCTGGTCACGCAATATATTAAGAAGTGACGCACGTATATATCAAAATATGCTGGTATGTACCATCTTGGACCACTAGATGTCACTGTAGGACAATAGAATGCGGCTGCAGCAACGCTGGGAAAAACCTCCACTACTAAGCCACAGAGCAGAATCTGCAGCAGAAAACAGAACTAGAACGGGCACTCGGTAGAGTGCAAACCGTCACCATCGCCACATTTGTCGCCATGGAAACCAAGAGATTACAAGATTGGTTGATTATCCTTTCTATCATTTGTCACGGTTGTTTATTTGCTTCATGTTATTACTGTTTGACACAAGTGTACACATATTTTACATTTTCCTTGTGAGCGCCCTGGCGTTTGACCCCTAACCAGGGTAATGACGTCACTGCATCAATGCGGCATATCAGAGGATAGGAAATTGAAAACGGAAAAGCTTGGCATTGGTTTCACGTCGATCGGATTGAAACTGACCACATTATGACAAAATGCAATTCGGGTGAACGGTTTTTGCAAAAAGTTGGGAAACATACAAACATACAAACCAATAAATAAACACGGAAAAAACATAACCTTCGCTCCAACTTTCATTGGCGACGGTAAAAAAAGACGCTAAATAAACTGCAACTGTCGGGAAAATATGAAACTCATTTACTGAATTCCAGTGTAAAACATTGAGAATTTTCATGACTGGAGAGCGGTCGCTGTAGAATATCAAAACAATGTAACACACGGCTTTCTAAGGGGAGGTGTATGAATACTCGCAAGATTTGATGTCCATTCATCAACCCCCACAGCTGTCCTCGTTGTTCATATCGCCCACCCATGCTCTCAGTCTGTCGAGACTGCAGCCGTATTTTACCTGTTGAAACCATCAAATTATCGTTGATACCAAAGTGCATCGTCCTAACTCCACGATCAATAATCCCTCCAAGCCCGCGCTCGAACTTCAGATATCCTCGCTGTGAGGCGAGAGAGCTAAACACTACATCGCCGTGCCGCCAGCAGCAGTCCTGCCCCAAGAAGACCGTACACACCGACAATACATGTGCACGGTGCTCTGATCCAACAGGCCGTCGCCGCCATCACAGTTAAGACGCACATTTCTCCGACGACCCAAACTTCCTCAAAATGAACACACACCTTGAACGGCTGCTTTATTCTGCAGTGCGTTGAAAGTGAACTTCCAATACCTCTCACTAATACAGTAAAGAGTTTCTGCTCCTCAACTAGAAAGCAGGGTGATTGAGTGACAGAAGAAAGGAGCAGCATTTCCTTTTTGTAGTGCAGCAAGCCTCTGTGGCTCTCTCTGTGGGACAAAAGCATCAAAGAGCATCCGCTCTCTTTGAGAACTCCTTAAGACACTTTCACACTTACCCTTTTCTAAACACCTTGAGAGAAGCCTTCAAACGCACTAAAAGAGCACACTTGTACGCACACACACACACACACTCACACACACACTAAACACCTCCGACGGTTAAATCAAAGCTCGACCTGCTGCGCTGAGTGGTTTTCTCGATCTAATAATACAAGTGCGCAGTCCTCTCTAGATCAGTGCTCCTGAGAACTGACGCAACAACAAGTCGGAGGTGCAGCTGGGACCGTCTGTGGGCAACAAGTAGCTTGCATGTAGCGTGCTTACGCCTCAGAACAACTGCAGCACTGAGGAGCTTTGCTTTGCGGGGGCGTCAGGTGGGTTTAGCAAGCGTCTTAAAACAGAAGCTGGATGTTTTCAACCCGGGCTCAACCTGTTCTTATCAGCTTCTGCATACGTCCTGTGTCTCCGCATGACGCTGCCATGGATATGGCTTCGGGAAGGAAGACACTTTGTTCCTCCCGAAGTGATTAACCTTGAACATTGCGTAGCGCGCTCCTTTGTTGAAGGCGAGCCCGGCTTGACGATGTGAAAACCATCATGGCGACGGCTGGGATATGCTTTCAAAGGAGGAAAACATAGAATGTACTTATTAGCGCTCCTCAAAAGGCTTGAGGATTATGAGCTGCTTTCTAATGTGAAACCCAATGTTCTTCAAAACGAGGCTCTGAAATGGGACAGCCAAAACGGAACGATTACAACCCTGTGATTTTATATCAACAATATATCAAATAATATACAGAATGGTGGTTTTGGACGTGTGGGGTGGGCCTCAGAGAAAGATCTGGGAGTCAGGAGAATCACGTTTTTTCCAGCATGTTTTTTTTTTTTTTGTCCAACAATTCGTAATAAAACGAAATGCAGAGCAAAGCCATAGATTCACTCATTTGAAAAGGATTTTCAAAACAGTGTAATCGGTACGAATTGAAACATAAAATAGACCTCGGTGCAAAACCATTCATGTTCCAGTTGCACAATAAATATGGATAAAAATGAGACATTTCAGATTTGAAGCACTTCAAAACCATTTACGGCTCTGCGAAGACCGGGGGGGGGGTCATCCTAAACTGCTGGGGTGTGGTGGAATGTAATTTTTTTTAACCGATGACCAAATAAAAAGATCAACAATTCATTTTTTGGGGACCTAAATCAGTTAAATGGTATGGGCATCGAGAACCAAGTTTACCTCGCACCTGTAGGCTGACACATGATACACTCATGTGCACAGTCAAGATACAGTTACATGACCTGGACCACAGTCCGAAAAAACTACAAATTCTTTACTCTTCCATTTTTCTTTGCACCCATAATGACTTTTTTTTTTTTTTTTTTTTAACAAGCGACCAAAAGATGCAAACAGAAAACAAGCTTGATATCATGTTAAAAGCATCCAAAGCCATACTGTGCTCAATAAAAACACTGACATTTGAGATAATTATGTTGGGGTTTTTTTTTCCTACGAGCTGAGAACTCACCAACAGCCCACATCAGTTTGGATTTGGTAGAAGTATACAGTGACTCTAAAGCCCGTCACATCCTGTGTTTGCTCCCTTTAGACGTCTTTCAGACTTCAATCAAACCACCCCAGAGGTCATTTCAAAAAGGACCAAGAAGTGATTGTTTTTTCTGATTTGATGGAATTTGTCTGCGTCACACCAGTCACACCTCCACTAATGGACAACAGAGTCCAATCAAGCAAATGATGGTTTTAACTGCACCAAGTGACAAATCCTGAAAATCTTTTTCCGTCAGTCACATATTGTTGATAGTGAAATAAATATAATGCTTGTAAAAATATTAAATATGAATTCAGATAGGGTTTTTTTTCTTCTTCTTGATCATTGGGGGTTTAATCATGTAGATTTTGAAAAACGCACTTAAATCAGACCAAATGGGTCAGCAAGAAACCAAATACTTAGTAAAATAGTTGGTCATTTATTAGTGGAGTAAAAATATATAAAAATATATTCCAGAGAATTTGATTTGGACAAAAAAAAATAAATAAATAAAATCTGGACCAGTAAATTTTTGCGTTTATTTATTCCTTGAATGGAAATGCTGAAACTAATTCTTCGTCAATCAATAGATTTGCATGTTGAGGGAAATTAAAACCAATGCAAGCTACACACACATTGAAGGGATGTTGTCAACATGTTTGACAACCTTTTCATCCGTCGCTGAAACTGAACTGAAGCCCTGATCTTATCTGAGCTTCAACAACTCGTGACTAGTTGGAGAGAAAAAAAACCCCAAAACAACCACTAACGAGGATCAAACTGAATATGAACTGTGTTTTACTCTAAATTTAAATTAATCTTTCAGCAGTCTTTTAATTGAAGTATTTTAACATTTTCCTCTATTTGCTGGTTTCTGAGTCTAAGACAAGAAGCGCCTCGGCTTTATGAAACTCTGCTCCAAGATTATTAGAGTCCAGCAAAGACGCATGTTAACTGTGGGAAATCGCAGGTGGTCCAACAAGCTTGGGAAATCGTTTTTTAACCGAACAATTCATTAATGCCCTTGAGCCATCTTCTTCTTTTTTTCTTTTTTTTTTTGTGCCCCCAATGAGAACAAATCGTCTTGTTCAGTCCGTCGTCCCTTCAGCCATCACGATGCTGAATCCTGGGAACATTATTTATGACAGAATAGCTATTTTGCTCGTGTAGTGTTGTGATATTCACATCTTGTTTGCACTTTAATTGTGCCACCGGCACGCAAAGTCGTTTGCAAATTCTTTGAGGATTTTGTAACAGGCCAGAAAAGGCAAAAACACACATTTGCAGGGAGAGGGATGCAATTTAACAGTATACAGAGGGAACACAATTACGGCATGTGCATCTAAGCTGAGGTATCAGGGGGTTAAGGACTGTCAATTTAAAAAGGTGATCTACTGTACGTGCAATAAATCGTCACAAAGAACTATGTAGAATATGTAGAGGGGGGCCGTGGTGGCCCAGAAATCAGGGAAGGGACTTTATAATTGGAAGTTCACTGGTTTGAATCCCACCGTTGTTCCCTGAGCCAGGAAGGGTATCCGGTATATAAAAATGTTGTGGCCCTCACCATGATCAAAGCTGAGCATCCCTGATTTAGACTATGTAGAAAACACATCTCATGTATTCAGAAACCCTGTAACTATAAAGCAGACGTCACAGTTTCCCTACTTCTCTCTAAGGTATCATTATACTGATTGTTGGTATTGATGACTTGGTTACAACAGCTCACTTCCTTTTTTTTCTGGAACCAAGACATCACTCCAATACAGAAAAAAAAAAGACAGTGTAGTGTATGCTTCTGTCCACATGGAGGCAGTGTGGCACTAGCGGAGTGTGTATATACAGTGTGCAGGAGGTGATGCAGTGGAGTCAGTAAATCAAAGCGCTGCGCCCCACAGAGAGGCTGAGGCAGCAGCTGACCTCTAGTCCTCAGTGGCTGCAGCTACAATGTGAGGGCTCTAATCTCCCCGCAGGAAGGAGCGACTGTCCGCAAAGCAAACGCCAGCACAATGCCGCTCTCAGCGGAGAACACCAGAGCCTCAGCAAGCGCACATATATTTACCTTTCGCGTGCAAACTGTAAGCCGTCTGGCTGGAACGTACCCATTTTCCTGCCTACATCCGCCAGTGCTGTGCCGAGCCATCCGACACAAGCGCAGAGCTTTTGTACATCATGGCCTAATTCATCAGTCATCACCACCAAACCACAGAAGTATGGAAGCATCCGTGGCAGAGGACGCTCAATGTGAGACGAGAGCGCACAGCGTCCGAGGAGACGTCTGAGACTGGAGCAAACGTGCATCTCCACCTTGACACCCCAGCACCACTCCCTCGCTTGCCATCCAGCAGCCCTCTACAGCAGTCACAACACGGCAGCCATTTTAGATCTATAAATCAGAATGCATGGCGTCATGCCACTGTGTATAACCTTATGTGGCTTTGCTCTCTCTCTCTCTCCCTCTCTCTGCCTCTCTTACTGCAGCAACAGCAGCAACAGCAATGGAGTGGAAGGAAGAATATGGAGGGTAAAAATGGCAAACATGGGAAAATATAACCATGAAAACAGTCTTTTGGAGCTTGTGTTCAAATGTTGAATAAAAGGCTTATATATTTGATTATGACCAAGCAAGAAAAGGGTCATACCGAGGGATGAAACAGCTCAGCGCGGGTGTCAGGAGGTATCATGTCACAAAGCCATAGTTTGTGTTCTTGAATTAAATTTCGGAGCAAAACGCATTTTGTCAATAAGTATCTTGCAGTTGTTGGTTTAGGCTGAGGGTTCCGGGTTATGCATGGATTGATCAAAGGTAATGTTGGGTTGAATTTAAAGATTGTGAATGGCCGTGAATGCGATGTCCTCCAGAGTGACAAAAACATGTTTGTGAGTGTGTCCAGGGCTGAGCTCACTCAGCCCAGTCAGCCCTTCCTTTCTTCACGCCTGTCGGAAAGACTCCCATGTCAAAGACATGGCTGAATGGGTGCATCTCTCTCTCTCCCTCTTTTTCCTCCTCCTCTGGTCTGACTCTCTCCCTCCATTGTCGACCCCCCCCACCCCCCAACAATGTAAGCACAGACCATCGCTTCGTGCAACCGGGTCCTCCCTGCTTGCAGCCAAGCGAGAGAGCCCCCTCGCACCATCACGGTAGCCAGAGTCGCGGCCCAGGGACACAAATAGGACGTGACACCGCGGGAGAGGGCCTGAGCTGGAGGAGGTAGGAGGAGGAGGAGGAGGAACATGTACTCTCTCCGTCTCTTTCCCTCACCCCACTGTCTTGTTTCTCTGTGTCGGAAGGCCCACGGCTGCAGCTTGGTGGGGAAGAGGCGCACTGACATAGAGTTTGTGACACCCGATGACTCATGGTGAAGACATTTGAAGAGGGATATGACCTCAATTCGATGATTTATGTAATCACCCCCAAGTCCACTACAATTACCGCTATATGGATATCACAGCTTACTACTTATTTCTGTTGTATGTATTTTAACAGCTTTTTGGAATTCTTACCATTTTCATAGGCATGTCGCTACTGTCTGATTATTGCCACATTATATTTACAAAAGATTCCGATATAATTATTCGGAAATTTGGAAACAATTATTAAGACTGATTTTAAATTGTGTTTAAAAATGAAACAACTGTATTAACTGTGAAAGGTCTCTCAAAAATTATGGAAATGGGATATCATGAGTTATTGTAAGTACTGTCTGTTGAAAGAGTGGCTAAATTCTACCCACCGAAATGTAGTGGCAAAATTACTTTCTGCAACTTTAACGGAGATTGTAAAGGCAAAAATAAATTAAGGACCTGTGTCTTTCTAACCACTCTAGATCTCTCAATCAGATATAAAATTGATGTAATGTCGACTGCTGCTGCACACCTGAACCGTGCAGCAAAAAAAAAAAAAAAAAAAAAAAAAAAAAAAAAAAGCCCTTAAACATCTTAAAAATGTGAATACATTTTGAGTAGTGCAGACAGTAAAGCTGCTCTGTGGTGAAACGCCAGTAATAGATCGACTGTGGCTCTGCCTGAAAACACATGAAATAGCCTGACATGATACTCATCGACTCGTCCCCGGTACTGAGCTTGCCCTCAATGACCTCAGGGAGCGAGGTAGAGTGGGAGTGATGGAAAGACGATGGAGGAGAAAAACAGTTAAAGAGCGCGATAGACATGAGGACGGTGGAGAGATGGAGTGATATAAAGGACGAGGGATTGCAGAGATGCTGATAGAATGAAAAACAGACCAGAGTGTGGCGGTGAGAAATAATTCATTTGAAATAGACAGAAAATAATGAAAGAGCAGTACATGATGTTTCTTGTTCCCGTGAGGTTATGCGAAATCCCATATATGTAAAGCGTCATAAAAGTCTCACTGCGCAGATGTTGACAAGTGTTGTGTTTTTTTTTATTTTTTGTCTTCCCCCCCCATTCTGCTCTGTTCGTCTCTCTCTTTTTCAACACGGGTCAGGCATCCATTTTAGCTGGGCTCTAATCTTCAGCGAGCGCTCCTACATTTTGTGAGCAAGGAAGCCAACACTCCTACATTTTGAGAGGGAGAGAGGATGCACGCACTTCACTCTCGGAGCGAAGCGGTGCACGCTCCTACATTGGGTTTTTTTTCGGTTTTTGTTCTTTTTGGAGTAGCGCAGTATCTGAAGACCGAAAATGTCGAACATCAGTCTTGCATTCTTGGGAAAAGAGATCGCCTTTTAACATTGCGGCTGCTGCGCAATCGACAAAACCTCCCTGGCGGATGGGCATGTACCTTCCGGCACCGACAAAAGTTATCAGTGAACAATATACAAGTTTCCTTTTATTTTATTCACTAAAGACGCTGAGGCTTCATGGCTACGTAACCGATCAGTTTAGCACGGGGCTAAGATTTTGAAAGAAATTGCACTGACGCAGAGATAAGGCGAGACAAACCGGAGAGCCGGGAAACAGTCTGACGAGTGAATCTGACTTTTTGAAGACTTTCCAAAATAGAAAAACATGAGCTTGTGTGACTTGAAGCCCCATTACGAAACCTGCTGATGCCGTGACCTGTTTTACCAACCCTTGGGCTTCTCCTCCAGACTTCTAGCCCCATATGATCTCCCCCTTTTTTTCCAGCCATCATCCAAACCTCTGTGCACCCCCCCCCCCTTCATCCCCTTTTCAAGCTCATTAAGTTAGGATGCTTTATCAGAGGGCACACTCACCCCTCCAAGGCCCTACACACATGCACAACCACACACACACACACGCTGGCTCGGTAAAACCTATTGTTCATACATGCGCACACACGCACGTGTATATATAGAGAACCACTGTTCATCCATTTTTCTCTCCAAACCCCTAACCCCTCTCTAAGCCACCCCCACCCCCAACTCTCATCCTAATCAACTCTTCCCATCCCTTCCCTCTCACCCTCTGCTCATCCCCCCCCCCACCCCCCACCCAGCTCTAGGGAGACAAAATTTAGCAGAGAGGGAGGGATGAAGAGAAAGAGAGAAGGGGAAGAGAGATGGGGAGACAGCAAGAGAGTGAGACAGAGAAAGAGATGCACTCCTCCTCTCTGCTCTGCTGCCACAGCGGCTTGGCTACAGAAGCCTTTGATGTTCTGCAAATTTCAAATTTCATTATAGAGAACCCCCTTCTCCTCTCCCCTTTTCCATCCCCCCTCCCTCTCTGCTCTCGCGCTTAAACAAGCTTTTCTGCCTCCCCCCCCTCTTCAACCCCCTCTCAACGCTGAAGTTAAGAAACTGAAAGCCCTGCAGAAGAGAATCTCCGTATGGGTTAATTATTCATTGGGCTGTGCCTCTATGTGCCAAATGTATGTCTGTGTGCGTCTGTATGCACATGTGAGTGCGTGCGAGTCATGAGCTAGCAGTGGGGTGGAACCTGGATTTCGTGATGCCCGTCTCCTCTCTGGTCGTCTTAGATCGCCTCCATCCACTGTCTCTTGTCATCCTCCTGAACATGCCTTCGCTTCTCCTGATGCTCGCTGAGCTTTGGCCTTTTAGGATAAAACGCAGACCAAGTCACGTGGTAGACCGACCCGTGCAGAAAGCCATTCCTCCATGGAGATGCCATTTTCAAGCAAGTCGTTCTTGGGACTCAGCATCAATGCGGCAAGGCAACCATTTCAGGGCAGGAAGCTGCCATTTTGGTTCAGAGCGTGTCAGCGGCTTTGAGAAGATATGCGTCCCAGTGGCCCTCTGATGAAACTGGGGTGCCACTAAAATGTTTGACAGATCGATGGTGTCAGCAGCACTGCGGGGAGAGACGGCGTAGGGAAGAAGGAGCAAGATGTTTTGCATGTGTGTGTTTTGTGAGCGTCTGCTGTGAAATGGATCAACGTGCTCAGTTGTTCCCCCGCATGAATGTGACAAAAAGATGATGCTCAGTGTAAAATCCCTTTTTTTTTTTTTGGTACTCCAATATGAACCTAGTGAACCCTGCACCAGATTTCACTGAGTTCATTTACCAGCTGATGGTAATAGGGTTTCAAACCATACCATTAACAAGTCATATCTATATATATTCATATTCAGAATCAGGCAGACCAACGGTATTCAAGGTATGCTTGAAGGAGACCCCTGTATGGAGCTTGAACTACACGGTGCCCACTTCAAAGGCCAACCCAGCAGTTTCTGGTTAAATGCCGGGCTTCCTGATGCTTTTTACATGATAAGATATAATAATTGGAGCTGCACCCAAGCAATGTAAAGCATAACATTAAGTCTACATTACACAATGAAAATCTGTTGCCAACCACTGTTTCAGAATGTGAACTTTCAAGCAATCCCGAGAGTTGACAGTTAGGTGACCAGCAGAGCATGATGAAAGTAATAAAGCGATGGAAAGCTCGAGCATACTGAGGCAGTGGTTAATGTTCCTGGTTCTAACCAGTGGGAGCTAGCCACTCGGGCCTTTGTGTGTTGAGTTTGCATGTTCTCTCAGAGTCCTGTGACTGTCTTTCACAATCTAAACACTTGTTGGGTTAATGTGTGTTATTGACAGTCTGTTTCTAGGTCTTATATATATATATATATATATATATATATATACTCTGCCTCTTGGCCTGTGTTAGTTTAGCTGTGGATCTACAGTTAAGGTTAAAGTGTCAGATTGTATGTGCAATCATTGGCCACTTTATTAGGTAGACCTTGATAGACCCACTCTTTGGCTGCAGAACTGCCTCAATTCTTTGTGGCCTCGACTCAACATAGTGCTTTCAGTGTAATATGACCCAATTCCAATTTTTTGTCGTTATGTGGCACAGATCGGATATGCTTTTGGACAATGTAAGCTGGAAAAAGATTCCTGCATTCAGATATTTTGAGATTGGATACAAGCCTCATTCATATGTGGAGATAAATCAGAAATGTATTGGATATCAGCCAATGCAACCACCGCATTGCGTCTCTAAACGTTATCAAATCTGCCGCCATCTAGCTGATTTTGTCGCATCGTGAACACGCAGAAAAGAAATGAGAAGGCACTGTGGTCATCTGACGAGGTCACATGACTTCTCAGTCTTTGGAGAGTGGAGGAAATAATTGCAGAATATGCATAAGAGGCAATTATGACCCCTTTCCTACTCCTCTTCCTAAAAATCCTGACATCTCAGGCACTGCAACATTAGTGTCAAATATATGTCATCATCCAGGGCGTCGCAGTTAGCGTGTGGTTCTGAAGTAGCCTTAAGTTTGGAAACACGACAAGTGCGAATGTGCGTTGTCTCTGACGTTGTAAGCAAGCGTGATCCCGACTCCGCCATATCCTAAGGTTTTCTCCTGGAATGAATTCTGGTGACTGTGGAGGCTGTGGGAGCACAGTGAGCTCATCGTCACGTTCAAGAAACCAGTTTGATGTGATCTGAGCTGTGTGATGTGGCGTGTTATCCTGCTGGAAGTAGCCATGAGAAGATGGTCATAAAGAGAAGGACAACAATAATAGTATGCTGCAATGACGTTAATTAATACTAAAAGGTGAAAAAAAAATATGCCCCAAACCACTACACCAGCAGCAGAATCAGAAGCAGCCCAAACTGTAGAAATTATGTCTCAATAAAAATCCAGACATTTGTCCAATCTACCATTGTACAGTTTTGGTGAGTTTGTGTGAACTGTAGCCTCAAGTTTCTGTTTTTAGCTGAGTTGCACTGGGTGTGGTCATCTGCTGCTGTTCACCATCTCTGTATGGTCAGAGAAGGTCTTCTGCATACCTTAGTTGTACCAGGTTTGTTCATTGACTTGCTGTTGTCTTTCTATCATCTTAAATAAGTTTGGCAATTGTCCTCAGACATTTTGGCCCAGAAAGCTGAACTCGTTGGATATTTTCTCTTTTCCGGACCAATCTCTGTAAACCCCTGAGATGGTTAAGCATGTATATCCCAGTAGATCAACAGTTACTGAAATACTCAGATCAGCCCAACTGGTACCAACAAACATGCCATTTTCACTTAAATCATGTTCCTTAGCCATTCGCATGCTCAGTTTCAACTTCAGCAGTTCATCTTGACCATGTCTATACCCCTGAATACCTCAAGTTGCTGCTAAGTGATTTGTTGATGATCCATTTGCATTAATGACTAATTGAATTTTCATACCCAGCTAAGTTACATTATATTCTTGTTATCATCCTGTGGAATTAATAGTTTAGTAATAGTAAGTTGTTGTTTTTTTAAACACCGTCCCGGCACACGTGGGTGAGGGGTGGTCATGGCCAGTTGGCAGCTGAAGACTGGGGTCATCGTCAGTTGATAGCCTGTCAGTGATGGCTCTCTGATTTGATTGCCAGCCTCTTTCACTTTCCCTGCTCTCCTCCCCCTAACTCCCTGCCTTCCCAGTCCCAGCTGCCACTCCTCTCCAACCTCTGACCTCAGCCCAAGGCCAAGGTTGGGAGGTTGTTACCAGAGCAACGTGACAGCCCCGCAGCCCATGACTGCTGACCCCAGGAGCCCCAAGTAACCATGACGATCATAATTTGCTCCCCTCTGCCCCTTGCTGGCTCGCCCATGAATACCGTCCACAGGGGAGAAGAGATGAACAAGTCTAAGTGATGCAGGGATCACCGGCTGGACGGACGGACGCATGGACATATGGATTGAGGGAACAAAAGATGGACGCGTGTCCCATTGAAAGGGAGAGCATTAGAAAATCAGTTAGGATGACCTATTGACCCTCTTCTTCTCTCTGAGATTAAAAAAGAACGTTTCCCTGAGTGGATGTAGGTGGAAATCTTCTAAATAAAGCTGGATCTGCTTAACTAAAGAGCAAAGGAGGTCACCACTCCACACGCAAAGCTTTTGTTATTCAAATAAACGGAACATCTCAAAAACTCGGCTCAACTCGTTCAACGGCCTGGGATTTGAGGGGAAAACTTAAATATGACCATATAGTGTGAAAAATGTTCTCTGATGTAGATCAGGCAAACCTGAAATTGTAATAAAGTATTCCAAGTTACGCTTCATTGTGATCTGCAAATTTTGGTAAATATGGATCATAAACACTTTCACTCCTGATTCCTGATTGGTTGACAGATGTACAGGCACTTACAACTTAAAATATCAACTTTGAGGGTGAAATGTTCAAAGGATAAAGACAGAGACATGTGAGGATTTAGGCAAGACTGACAAGATCCAAACTTTGATGGCGAGAAGAATGGATCAGATCACCTCCAAAACTGACGCGGTTGTAGGGTATAGGGTCTCTGTCTGCAGGTCAGTATCTATCAAAAGTCATCCACTGGTGGTAAGGCCATAGGCAGCCAAGGCTCACTGATGCATGTGGGTAGTGAAGGTCGGCTCATGCTGTTTGATTCTACAGACAACATACTGTTACTCAAAGTGAGGCAGAAGTTAATGCTGGTTCTGATAGAAAGGTGTCACGATACACAGCGCAGCATCACCGATTGCTGTGTATGTGGCTGCATAGTCACACCAATGTGCCCACACTGATCCCTGTGTAGTGCTGAAATCACTAAGCATTCTTTTAGATCATGAAGATGGCTCTTTCTCTTGGACATAGGGATGCACTATGAGAACATGGGATGATGGCAAGTCTCCACCGGTTGTGTGATGGTTTTGAGCAATGTTGTGCTGGAAAACCGGCCTGCTGGTGAAGTAGCTTCAATCACAAAGTCAGGGAAGAACATTTTTATTCACCTCTGCATTGAAAATAATGAAGCAGAATGGATGATACGCAGACCAGAGGGGGCGCGGGGGCATGAATCCCCACCATCCATCTCAGCAATACTCACCCTGGTCATGTGTAACACATTGCTTGAGTAAAAGTAATAACCAAACCTTCTAATGTGTGTGGGGATATCATACCTGCTGGTAGGCCACTTTACTTTGCAGTGCAAGCAGCTGCTGAGTGGGGTTGGATGTGTAAATGGCTGAGCGATACTGAGTACCATTGTCATTGTGTTGCCTCATACCTGCATGAAACACAGACAAAAGGAAAATAAGACACCCCACAAATAAGCATAAGTACCACAATCACAGCAGACACAATGCCATTTGCATGTAAAAGGTTTTCACAATTATGTCATCATCCAGCATCTTGAATTCATGAAGCCAAATGAATTCAAAGATCACAGCAGATTCGGGCATTCATTAGGAAGGCCTGTGGTGAGGAGGTGTATGGGCACATGTGGGTGGGTGCATTTTCTCCCTCTTTGTCATCTCCGTGGCACTGTCAGAATTTTCATCAGCTTTACGTCAGTGTGTTTGGAGGAGGCCCAAGACGAGTGTACCTTGATTAGGAGGCCAAACAGCTGCCATCACTTCCATGCTTTTCCAAGGCTACAATCCTGAGCATCGCTGGCACCCATGGACACATCAATGCTGGGCTCCTCTCCTATTATCTCTCAGTCTCTCTCCCACTCAGTAATTGTTTCCTCTCTTTAGTGTAGAGTGTCATTCTTTTATTCACCTACCTGTTTAAATCCTAGTCTTTCTCAACCGTTGGCCACCACAGGCGAGCACCAGGGTTATGTACTGTGTGTGTGTGTGTGTGTGTGTGTGTGTGTGTGTGTGTGTGTGTGTGTGTGTGTGTGTGTGTGTAAGGTCTTCACAGATATCCCTTTCAGCAAACTGACAGTGACACCGGCTTAGTTCATTTAAAACAACAGATTTTCTTCTTCCTTGCGGCCCAGTTTCACTCGATCAAATTTTGGCTGCTGGTCAGTGAACGCTACTGAAAAAAACAAAAGGGTAAAGATCCTTACTGTATTTTAAATGCATAATCCTGCCTCTGTCTCTGCAGCGCTTTGTGCCTTATTGACAGGTCCATGTCTTTGACTTCTTTTGTTTGTTTTTTTACTTAATTTCCTTGATGCACAATCAATTTGCTGGCCATGTCAGGGCATCAAACAATCTGTAAACTCACAAAATATGTATTTTTCACCTAATAAAGGGTTGTATGCGAACATGTTGGCAAGCAGTTTATACATCAGATGGCACAAGATTAGGATTTAAATTTTTTTTTGCAGTTCAGTTTTTGTCCATCTAACACATTGGAGTTCGAACATTCGGCTCTCTTTGTACTGTCCACCAACTCCTGAGGGAAATTTATAGCCTTCCAGTCCCTAAATGTTCACCAGATAGTTACTTTAGCACTTGGCAGGCTGTTCTTGGCAGGTTGTGTACCTTTTTTTTTTTTTTTTTTTTAATTCTGAGCTTTCTTTGCTGAAAACTACCGTATGCTCGGCTGGAAATTAAGCTGACCAGAATGGTGAGAGAAAATCAGGATGCTTATGATTTAGGCTGTGAAATGAAAACAATGCTGAAGGATGTGAACAGAATTGTCTTATTATCAAAGCCTCTTGTGGTGAGGGTAGTATTCTGAGTCATGGGATATCTGCACAGAAGAGAGGAATGCAATATTTCTCAGGTGCATCTTTATCTGTAGGAAGCCAGTATAACATCCTAAACATATGGATTTAATGTATTTGACTGTGTATAGCTGTATGTCTAAGTAATGTCATGAGATAACAGTTGTTAAGTTTGAAATTTCTCATACTGTAACTTTCTCCCATTGTGACATCTCATCTCCTGATATTCTATTCATATTGCGGGAGGATAACAATTTCCCAGCGGTGCAGACGAGACGTCACCCTGACACGGTGATCTGCATATCTTGTTTCTCTTTAGATTAAATGTTACCTTGCATCATAGAGTGTCACAACCTATCTGCGACACAGTCTGTTCAAACATAATGGCCACAAGTATTCATCTGGTCTTCATTCAAATCGCAGCAGACAAGCAGACATCGCCTGCTCTGCAACACGCGCCGAATAAACTCATGATAACTAATGTTGTTGCCTCAGAGAATTTGCCTCACGGAAAATTTCTTCGACGATATTAAATGCTTGTGTGGTTGAAATATGATTAAACAAGTGTGTTGTGGAGAAAACCCTGTTGAATACGAGACATATAGCATCAGCTTTACAAAGCAGTGCAATACTCGAAGTGCATTCAAAATCTGCCACAAATAAAACCAGCGTCGTGGTAATTTAACTGTGATATCCCAGCTATTGTAGCAGGAGTTCCACAGTGAACTTTAGTGAATTAGTTTTTTTTTTTTTTTTAAATCTAACAAAAAGAGACGTGAGTACTGTCACACCTCAGTGCAGATACCAAAGTTTGTCTTCAGGATAGGGGCCTTTCTGGGTTTTCATGTTCTGCTTATACCAGCAAGGATTCTCTCTGGATACTTTGACTTTTTACCAAAACCAAAAGACAGGCTTGTTAAGAGGCAACTTTGTTCTGCTTGTGAGTAATTGTTTATCACTGTGATCTGTGCAGGGTAGTATGTCAATTGTGTTGACTCCTGTGACTCAAACTTTTCTTTTAAACATATATATATATATATAAAAACATAAAGAAGACCAGCCATTAGATTATTTAGTTGCAATAAATACAAATCCATATCTTTAGTGCATCTTAGCTCAAAGACTGGATCCTGATTTTTTTTATAAAAAAAAAATGTTTAAGTTAGATTGCTGCTTTGGATAATAAGCTTGGTCTGTAATATTCAAACACCAAACAAAAGGCCAGATAATATTCGAGCAGGCATTGATGATGAAGTGGTTCGCACCGTCGACTGACAGTGAAAAAAAACCAGGCTTGATCGACAGGCTGTGGGCCTTTCTGGGTAGAATTTGCATGTTGTGCCAGGGTCAGTTTTCTCTGGGTACTTGCCACAATCCAAATGCATGCTAGTTAGGTAAAACTGGAAACTCTTAACTGTGTTTGGCCAATTGTGTGTTAGCCCTGTGATGTATCCTGCCAGTGCTAGCTGGGATTGATGTAAATTGATGTGTCGAAGGAAGCTGGTACAGAAGCGTAGAAAGATTAGCAATCCATTTTTTTTTTTTTTAAACACTTTATAGTAAAACACAAAAATACACATTTAAAATTGTGATTTATTTATTTAATAAAGACATTCCTGGTCAAACCAGCAGCAACAGCACTCTACTTTGAGTAATAACGGTCAAGTACAAAAACAATCACATGTATACTGTTTGAGCATTTTTGGATGTCGGTTGCTTGAAACTTTATTTCTTATTACTCCAACAATGGACTATCTAAACCTACTTGTATTTCACAAACACTTAATCCATATTTCAATTCATGTTATTGCCTAACAGCCAATGCATTTGTCTCCCCATGTCTCTGCAGCCATCTCTACCCTCACCCTCTTTCTCTCCATCTCTGCAGTGTTGGAAGTCGGCCATCTTGCCCCCAGCGCTGTTGTTCAGTGACGAGGCTAATGGTTGCCCCTCTATCAAAGGCCACCAAGCCACTCTGCCATTGGCTGCCCACCAGAGCCTTTACTGTGATTGGCTGTCTGGCAGGGGTCTTGTAGTTTTGCTGTTGCCCCTGACCTTCCATGCTGACTCGTGATGCTGACCACCCCAACCACACACATGTAGACCTGCTTTTGCATGTGCAAGATCATGTATGGACAAATAACGCATATTAATGAGGATAAAGAAAGCCCATCGTATATCACCAAACTGCTGGTTCGACTGCTGCAATTTGATTAAAGCGCTTTTGTCACTTAACAGCATTAATCCTCAAAGTAGCAGGAAAGACATTTAAGATCTCATATTTTCCAAAAAATAAGTAAAAATGACAAAAGCTTTTCATCACAAAGAAATATCTGATGACACGGCCTATCAGAAGAAAAGTCAAGGGACAAACACCCTTGAGTGGTAATAGTAGCTTCAGACACAATTAAGATTCATCTCATCTTCTGAGATCCATCCACCATCAGAAGAGGCGCTACTCCCTAATCAAAATATTAAAACCATCCAAAATATCAGTCTTGCTTTTGATTATACGAACTCCAAATCCATCCCCATAAGCATTCAGTCCTCAAAGAACTACAGCAGCAACAAATACCACCCCAAAAAACTCAAATTCTTCCCCTCCCACCTCCACCGTCTCTCCTGCTCTCTCCATTTTTAACAGCCCCCTTCGTTATTTTCTCTATCCATCAAAGGCGGCAGTAATTATTAATGAGAGCCTCCCTGTTCTCTCTGCATTATGCATGAGAGCCTTGCCTCTGAAAGCAGAGGGTAATGGGGGTGGACAGAGGAGGAGGGGCTACGGGTCACACACGCGCACACACACACACAGACACACGCGCTGCCTCTCGGGGTCACTGACCTGTGCCTACAAAAGCCAAAAATATTAATTAATTACCCCCCACCCCCAAACCGTAACATTAAAATAGTCCCTTTAACAAGAATGAAAGCCAGAGCCCAGACAAAGTGGGAGGGCGTTTGGGTACCTAAAGTCTTGGAGGGGGAGTAGCTTGTCTCTTTGGCTGATGTTAATGCACAAACCTGTGTGCCCAAATGTACACGCATTCACTTTTTAGGCTTGTTGTTTTCAAACCCACTGAGATTTCTTGCAACTCTGTAAAATCTTTTCCAGTGTTTACCCTTACACCAAAAAATGGTTCCACTCAGCATGTCCCTGTTGGCTGTTGGGGATAAAAGCCTGCTATTTTTCCCACTTCCCACTGGCTACACCTTCCTTTTTTTACCCCTTCAGCTATCACTGCTAATATATAATGTTCCTTTGGCTCCCACCTTATCTCTTTCTTCTTGCCTTCCTAACTCAAATTCTAGCTATTTTTGCCTCTTGAGTATATATGCTTGAGAGTGGTGAGACAAGGGGTCAACTTGTGCAAAGCATCGCCAGACATGCGATTTTCAGTTCCAAGGTAAAGGACATTCAACAAAAATAGGTGAGGACGGAATAGATGACGAAGAGATGAAGGTGGGAATTACCTGCAAAAGGGAGAGTGAGGACAATCTATGGATGCTTGGCACACTAGACTTGTCCTTCCAGGGTCTCCGTGGAACTGAACACTTGACCTCAGGGATCTTCTCCCAGGCATCTTTTCACACAGCGATCCATCACTCGTTAACAATACCGGGAGATTGGCCTAAACTCCAAAATGTACTTCATGGCACTATCCTTCACTCACTGGTCTTTTTGAGCCACCCCGCTGCCCCTGCATACCAGCACTCAAATAGATGTAAAACAAGAAAAGACTGCAAATGAGGCCAAAAAAAAGAAGAAAAAAAAAAAGAAAAAGGGGAACTCGTTTAATTACACAGAAGAAAGAATAACAAACATTTCAGCAGTCAGGCTATTGTCAGTGTCCGCAATTAAGAAATGTTTCTGCATAATTGGTGACTTTTTGCGGGCTTCTGAGCATGGAGGAAAAACATCTGAAGAGAATTCAGAATTACTTCACTTGGCATTGCGTACCAATTAGACTGCAGCAGAGTGAGCACTAATGAACAATCTAAGACGGTTTCTTTTTCTTGTTCCTTTACCTATTTATTCCTACCCTCTCACCATCTTTAAGCACTGATTCAATGCAATATTCGCACGGTCGGGAGGGAGTTTCAACAATGCCTTGCGTCAATGCTGAAGGGTCACCAGAGATTTGATGGTGTTGATGGAGTTGTCATTTGCACTATTGTCAAAAAAAAGAAAGAAAAAAGAAAAAGTACACTGGAATAGGGCCTGATAACTGCAGTCTTCCCTGAGTGTGTGATGGTACTGAGGGATGTGCCGTGCCCGGCGGTCCCGCTACGACTGTGTGCGTGCCAGCAGAGCTCTCTCTTCCTCTCCACTCTTAGCTGCTATTTTTGCTCTGTTCTTATGTAAGCCGCTCCTGACGCGCTGGAGACAGAGGCAGAATATGGAGTTGGGATGGTGAGAGCATCCCCAGCGGACACACACATACACTCCGCTGCACGTGCAAACACATGGGCTCACACACACAAACATACTGTATACGTACACAGACACATCTAAAAGAGTGAGTATGTGAGATAAAGGGACTTGCAACGCGAAACAGAAAATAATGCTCTTCTGGCCGTCAGTGACACAACACATACGGAGGATATGTTAAATCAGAGCTATGAGCGTTTGTGTGAATTCCACTAATGGAGAGGTGTAGATTACAGTCATAATCAGGAACAACAATCCAATTCCTCTCACTCCTTAGTTTGAATTTGATCATTTCTATACTAGAGCACTGCTATCTAACGTGATCACTTCATGTTCCTGGGCATGTTGTCAGAGCACAGTGACTCTGGCCCATAACTGTGTATTTTTAGCTGCACCTAAGTCTAACCAGCAGCGCTTGCTCTCCTGTTGTATTGCAATCTGTCCGGATATTAGCGTGATTTGGATTCCTCTATTTCCACCCTTGTCTACCATTAGACAGCATTAAGGTCAACTGTTTCAACAGGCGTGGCAAGCTATTATGATTATTTTCTCAAACTATTCTCACACCTATGCATTGACATAAAGTTGATATATTTAATACTATTAAAAAAAACAAGAACATTATTTTCTAAATTTCTAAAAAATTGACAATAGCAATCCTTAAAACATTGATATTCGATAGCTAATCAAATATGAGCAGTTTTACTTTCTTGGAGGCAAATTGGTTGAGAAAAATATTGATTTTTCAAATACACAACTTATTTTCCTGAAAAAAAAGTCACGAGACAATGCTTTCCAAGCATAAAAAGACACCTAAAAAAGTTTACAAATTTTATAATTTCTGTATAATCAAATGGACATGCAGAATTCAACCCCCACACTGTGCACACACGTGCCGCAATCTCCATAAATTAGGGTTGTCAGCATGTGTGAGGGTGTAATAACCGACACCTGGTAATGAGCATGCTATCCACAGCCAACCACAGAGGAGAAAATGCATTTGGATTAGGTTGTGGGGGTGGCAGAGGTCACAGGTCAAAGGTCAAGGTCAGCTCCTGTGGGGTTTGCCTTTAGATGGCAGGGGCACCCCTAAAATTGAGGGATGTGGTGACACAGGATGACATGGGGGTACCCCAACGGGGAATTGGCGTGTGTCGCAGCCAGCTGGGCTGAAGCTATTACATAAAAGAATATTCATGCTCATTTCAGTTGTCATAAAGTAACCGCCACCAGCATGAGTCAAATGGAAGACAGCTTGATTCACATCATTGCTGTGATGTGACCATAGCAGTTATAGCATATATTTGAAAATCAATTAATACTTCATATGGTAAGCTTAAAAAAAAAAAAAAAAGTGTATTGCAAGCAGCGAAAGCAAAACGCTGGGTGGTATAAAAAGTGATTTTCTGATAAATCGTTCAACCTCAAGGCTGAAATGCATAAAAGAGACCATTATCAGTCGTTTTTGAATTATACTCAACTGTAAAATAGATCTGCCTTTTTGTGACAATATGAATGCCTACGTACAAGGGCGAGCATGCATATACGTGCAGATGTTATCAAATGAGGACAGATGCATCGGCCATTTTAGCTGTGCATTTGTGTTTTTGTGTCTATTGGCATATGACTGTAATGCCTGCTCACTGATGCAGCATCCGCAACCCAAATCATAAATACTGCACGGCCACAAAAACTAAAAAAAAGGAGGAAAAAAGGAAGAGGAAGTAAAGGACGAAAAGGAAAGAGAAGGAAACAATGAAGAGGGGAAAAGCCTTGGTTGTTAAGATGAAGGGCGGCAGAGGGGGGTGGCGGGATGAAGGGAGACATGGGAGAGCAAGGAAAGGGGGAAGGGAGGATGAGGAATGGGGGAGGAGGAGGAGTGGAGAGTGACTAAGAGATAAAAGAGGAGTGAGTGGATGTGAGTGTGTTTGTGTGATGAGCGGACGGCCTCAGGGAGCGGTCGACTCACGGTGCTGCTCTGCGGATGTACTGATGGGCTTTGGGCCGTTTGCTCACTCACCCACCTCGGTGTGCTGCTCACCGCAAAGAGGACAAGGGGCGGAGGGTACAGGTGAAATGGGAGAGGGAGTATGGGTCGGGGAGGGGGAAAGGCAATCTGGGAGAGAATGTGCAAACGTGGATGAAAGAAGTAAAGAAAGGAAGAAAAATAAATCACTAAAAAAAAAAAAAAAAAAAAGGCCAAGAGCACTGATGACTTCAAGTTGAAGTCGATAAACTGTGGTAGGGCAACTACAGAAGAACTCGAGCGAAGAACTGATTGGTTGGCAGGTAAAGGAATCAGCCAGACAAGATGCTTCTGTCCTATCTCCCGATGCGAGTAAAAGAAAGAACAGGGCCTACAGGCCTCAGTAACAAGCGTGTACCCAACTGATATGCCACTTGTGCAGCTGTGAGCATCGTCTGCAAGTGCTACGTGCGTCTTGTTAAGCTTAATGACATGTAAAAAGTCAGCAGTGCCGCTGTAAGCTGGCGTCATGCCCACACGTGCATACGGGCCACATGTGCCCACTATGAGGTCAACAGTGTGCGTTTGCATGGAGGAATGTGTCAGTGCTACGTGAAACCACAACAAGACGCATTTGCATCTGTACATTAGTTCTGCTAAACCGAGTGATGTTTTCAACCATTCCGTCGAAACAGAAAGGCTGCTTCTGATGCCCTTTCAACTGGGAAAGAGTTTGACCGAGCTCGAGTTTTTTGGTGCGCCCGTGTGAAGGTTTGCACAGTTGAGGAGTTGTCTTAGCGTCGACATAAGAAACTTATAATACGGGAGCGTGTTGAATGGGGGTTTTATGCAACATCCCAGGGAAGCCGGCAGATTGAGACTAGTGTTGCTGAATATGGAAAGAGGGCACACAGCAAAGGCTGCTGGGAGTTTCTGATTGGCTGCTAATGTTGCTATCCAGGCCGGGATTGGTGGAACTGACGCAGCCCGACATCACGTTGTCGGGACTAAACCCTTTTGAACTGAGGCAAAGCAGAGAGGCACAGATATCAAAACACATACACGCACACATATGTGCATGCACACACCCACATACACGCATTAAAAGGAAGCGTTACGTGCATCTGAATATGCACCTGTGCATAGTTCCACATGCATGCCAGCACTAAGTATATAAAAACCTGTGCTCCGTGTTGATATGCATCAGGAGAAAACAGAATTCATAATGCTGCAGGGCCCGTCTCCATATGCAATCTCTAGCGAATCTGCGCAGTTAAAAGGGAAAAGAGTGAACTTCCTTAATTTCGCCATTCTCTTTTAAGCCCAGCTCTAAGGTGGACAGAATAAATTGGAGCTTAAGCATGCGTGAAGGCACAGCCAGCGGGCCCCTTTCCACCACTCCACGCTACATTTGTCAAATCAGAGGAATTTCTGCTACACGTGAACCCAGAATCTGAGAGGAGAGAAACGGCAGGGATTCACATTTAAGTCACGCGCAAGGAGCAACACTCCCAAGGAAAAAAATAAAAAAATAAAAAATGGACATCTGAGTTTGTGGTTATTTCAAAATATGTCGCCAAACTCAACTGTGACAAAAAAAACCCCCCAAAAAACAACAAACAGAGTGAATAGACAATAAGCTGCATGCTATTAATAAAACATGAGATGAGACAAGGCAGTGAGTCAGGGGAAATGCATGACTACTCTTTTGGCCTCACTGCGTTTGCCCCGTGGCGTGCCGGTTCGACTCTGCCTGTGCCTTTGCCCGTAGAGAGACGTGGATACGGCGAACACGGGGAGAACCTCATCTGATAAAGAGGTCGTGATGTCTTTTGATTGAACATCAGACATCAACTGAGTCTTCTTCCCCATCTCCTATAACAAACCGAAGTCTACCCAAACATTCAAAGGGGGAATGTGAAAAATGCCGTCAAGTCATCTTTCATGTTTATATATCCAAGCAGTTGTGGTAGATACGCAAACATGGCAGACGCTTCAGTGTATTTAGGTCACACAGTGTATGAGAAAGCAATCATGACAGATGCAAAAGGGATGACGGAACTGTGGTGGGCTTTCTCGTTCAGGTGCGCGTGCGCGTGCGTGTGTGTGTGTGTGTGTGTGTGTGTACACCCTCACAAGCCTGTTTTAACGCTGAAGGTCGGGCCTATGAATCTTTGATCCACCTCTTCCAAACTTGTCATGGCACTCCCTACATTCAATATGAGTGAGCAGAGTACCTTTTTGCTTCTCTCACTCTCTCTCTCTCCCTTTTAAAAGTACATGCACATGCACACACGCACATGCACACACGCACCCTCCATGTGTCCTCCTGGTGCATTAATGTTCTTACATCACCTCCTCCAGTGAGCATAGAAAACAAGAGAGCACAAGGCTTGAAGAAATAGGTTGTGGGGGATGGGGGTTCTTGGTGGTGCTGGATGCGTATGTGTACATGGATGTGTATGTGAGTGGGTGGCACAACTGTGGTACGCTGTATAAAGTATGTAGCACAGGAATATGGATCGCAAACCAACCGTATGAATTAATTAGGTGAAACGCTTCTCCATCACAGCAAACTTTATGCGGAATTCACCAGAATCTTGCGATTGACAACTTCCTGATTGCTAAAAAGGGAATGATGGTCAATGAAATGCAGTGAGGACAGTAGGTTAAAAACAAGACAGGAAGATTAAGATCAGTATCATCATTACATCAGTCAGAAGCATGTGCAGGAATGGCAAAGGCTGGTTCATATTGGAAATAGTACATGCCAAGCACATGCTCAGCAAGAGATTTTTTCACGACTGGGCAAGAACATGCACCACACTGGTGTGTCTCTCCATGGATGGCTGGATCTCAGACACATTAACACAGTCTGGCGTTGACTTACACCCCTGAGACCTCCCCCCACCACAATGCACACGCAGGCACACGTCTGGGCATCATCCTTCTGCTCTAATACACTCCGTGCCCCCTGGGACGGGTCTTATTTTAGGGCGACTTTGGGGTATGTGTGCTGCGCGCGCGCGTGCGTGTGTGTGTGTGTGTGTGTGTGGCTACCTTGTGTAGGATTGTGGTTCTCCCAAAATTGTTTCAGCAGCTCCTCAACACTGATGTCTTTAGGGGAGAAGACCACTCTCACCACCTCGGTGTGTCCTGTCAGACCTGGGGACAATTTACAAAACTGATTTAGTTAGAAATAAGACAGCTTTTTTTTTTTTTTGTGAGCTTTCACAAGGTCCTTTCAGTTAATCATAAAGGCTGGACATAAAAAAAATGACTTTTATCATGAATCAAATAATTTAAATGTCACCAATATCAAGAATAAAGCACTAGTAGCTATACTTGGGTACGGGATGTGCATGCCACCGACTGCAGTGCCACAGGTAAGAAATTGCTCAGGTTGAATCCACACAGCAGTGTTGTTGCTTATGGCACAATGACAAGGGAAAGAGAGAGAGAGACAGAGCTACAGAGAGAGGGAAAAGGCACTGCAAAGGTTAAGCTTATGGTGGAGGTTGCCAAAAGCACACAGTCTCTCGCTCCTGTCTGCAGCTGCCAGGACCCCGAAGCTTCAACATGCTGCCTGCAGGCATTCTCAAACTGGGGGCTGCTTTAGGTCTCACACACAGGTGCACCTGCACAGGCACACGCATGCATATATAGTGGAAACAATGGTGATCAAATTCTCACCATAAGCATCGATGTATTCATAAATAAAAGGAGACTTTGCTCCCAAATGCTTACACTAGTACTATATATCCCATGCACACACATGCCAAAACCTTGAGATGCACCAGGTGCATTGCAGATAATGGGAGAATGACTGTCAAAATCATGCATCCAGTCTGAGACTGACTCCGTGTCACAAAGTGACACTCTGCACACTGCAAGGACGATTTCACGTCAAATTAACATCGACAGCTTCACCCGTTTTAACCCAAGTTCTGAACAGCACATCTTTCAGTGCTTTTAAGCAATCTGTCACAACGTCACTGTTTATGTTAAAACCTTTCTACAGCATGAAACATTAAACAACTTTATCATCCTATATGCTTTTTGTTGATTAGATTAAGTTGGGTTATGGCTGCAGGAAAATAATAGCAATAATTTAAAAATACAAGAAATCTGGAAATACGACATCAGAAAAAGCTGTTGCTGAGAACAGTTGGGGGAAAAAAGGTGACTATATGAAATTACTCTTGAGGCTTGTTCTGTATGAAAAGGGAGAAAGGATGAGAGATGACAAAGACCACTAAAGCTGCCAGAGGTGCAGTGTTTGGCTGAAGCACTTTTCAGCACGGTGAAAAGCCTTCTGGGTGATTACAGCCTTACAAATCAATATGACATCCTGTTACACTTTTTATTTTATTTAATTGTTTTCTGCAGTTTAAACAGACAGACCAGCACCTGTTCAACTATTGAAATTTTTTACTTTACCAGCTTTAACTCCTAAGCAACAAAAGGAGTGTATTTAATGTCATTTCTAAAGATTATGCTTTTGTCTGGGGGAATATGGCGTACCTATAGAGGCTGCTACAGAGCCATTTTGTTGTTTCTCAAAAAATGTGACTTCAAATTGACGCTGCCGAAGAAAAAGCACATGGGGTAAAGCATGAATTGTGCCTGGGCTGTGACATTTCTCTCATAAGCCGCTGCTGGCGCGAGTTGTGATCGATCAGAGTGAAAACAACACAAAGCAATAAAATGGCACAATTATCTTTTCCATTTCAGCACCACACACACAGCAAAGTCAATTTAACTGCTCAGTGCTACAAATGATTTGAGTCACAGCGAATAAAACTGCCGAAACACAAAAGCAAAAAAGTGGACAACTCCAGAG
Organism: Lipophrys pholis; assembly: GCF_963383615.2. Lineage (NCBI taxonomy): Eukaryota > Metazoa > Chordata > Actinopteri > Blenniiformes > Blenniidae > Lipophrys > Lipophrys pholis. The sequence goes on from NC_137633.1 coordinate 10,249,106, forward strand.
TTTAATAATAATAATAATAATAATAATAATAATTCAAGAGGGTATCTGTAAAACAATAGTAGAAAATTGAGCATTTACATATTACTGGAGTTAAATCTAGGTGGTTTAGAAACTTGCTCAAAATTGACTAAAATAGGACTAACTTGAACCTTTGTACGGCACTTGTTCAAGTATTCAGAAACTGAAAAAACACATTATTCAGATCTAACTGATGTCTGTAAAAGTACCTGAAGTAACACAGAGAATAAGTGTTTTGTTGTCATACCACTACAAAACATCCCAAAACAACCACATGTCTGTTTTAAAAGGAGACAACACTGCAGGAATTTTCAACAATAGGCAGAACTAACTTGTTTACAACACGTCCCGTTATGTCAACCGTACGTAAATGTCTCAATTTTAATGATGCCAGAAAATACTAAAGTTGACATTTTGGGGATCGTCCCTAAAGTTTAACATGTTGTTGTGTTGCCGTTTTTTGAGAAATGGGTTTAATTTCATCGAGCACTGTAAGGGTCAAGCATCAGCAGACTTTTGATTCTTTACAACAAACATGGTGCAAAATGGACTGTACAGTGAAGCAGATGAGGTTAAAATAGTGATTGGTTATATAGTCATGTCCTCTCCACTCTCACCTGTCTGTGTTTGTCCTCCCAAGACAAATCTGACTGCACCTCAACCTCTATTTCTGTCTGTCAGACCATCCACCTGTCTGCCCGTCCTATCCTTTCCAGGCTCTTCTGACAGTTCCATCAACCTCTTCTTTCTGTCTGTCTGTCCTGCCTTGGCTGTGTTGACAGCTCCTCGGTCTCATGCCGTCGCAGTGTTCTGCTCCGTCATGGCCACTGGAGCGATGCCTGCACCCTCTCAGCCAATGGACAGGTAACCATTCTTTCTCACACTTTTTTTCCCCCCCCTACTCAATTTTTCTTTCCGCTAAAAAGTTTATTTCCTCCCACGTTTTTTCACTTGCAGCATTCTTTTTTCCTTCATCTCCATCTTCTTCAATAGTTGACCATCTTGTGAGAGGCCGATGGAAAGTGGGGACTGGGAGGCAAACATAGAAATCTTGTGGATGTCTCACAAGATCTGCCAGCCAAAGTTCAGGGCATACCCCCCCACACATGCAGGGTCTCCCCATAGACTCTGTGCCTGCCTGCAATGATGTGCGCTGAGAGATGGAGAAGGCTCAAACTAAAGCTGTCTCCAGTCTCATGAAAAGCAAAAGAGGGACACGAAGTGAGACGCAGCTGACTCATTTAAATTATATATCGAGTCCCCATTTATCTAGTAGCGTACTGAGAGAAACCCAAACAGACAAATTCAGGGACCCGGACAGGTAAGCAAACATTTTCAACATCCTCAACGGCAAACGGAATTAATGCTCATGTCTTCAATACGTTTGCCAAATTTTATTTTCATGGGAAAGAAGCCCATTTATGGTGCTTCGTACACAGTAACCTCTGTTGGCGAAAACGCCGCAGTACAGCAAAGTACAGAGCCCAATCCTTACAAGTAGGTCATAGGGGGGTGGGGATGGGGGGTGTAGCCCATCTGGAGCAGTGCATTCTGAGTAGTTGACTGCAGATGAAGGAAAAGAGCAAGAGGATGCAAGCTCTACTTAAAACAATCTTTCAAACCCTATCTTTTTCTTCGTCCTTTGCAAATTGTGGTCTCTTGAAACTTGACTCATCACACACTGAAGTGTACCGCCAAGTCACTTCATTTCCTCACAGGAGAGCACTGGTTAATATGAATCAAAGTGTGTGTGTGTGTGTGTCGGGGGGGGGGGGGGGGTAAAAAAATAAAAAATAAAAAGAGAGCAAAGTGCAGTACCTGAGCAGACCTCATGGTAGGTGGGGTTGGGTGTGAAACCATTGGCATAGCCCACCTGGGTGGAAAACACTCCTGGAAGCCGCCAGAAGAGTTTCTCAGCTCCCCAGAAGCAGCCCATTCCTGGACACACGCACAGCACATAAACACATGGATAATTAGACTGTCTGTGCTGTGACAGAACCAGCGTTTCACCAAAATGTGTTATCGACCACAAACTGGTAATGAGGTTTCCATATTGGATTATTTTTTGATTTCTTAAACGTGTGATTGTGCAGTCTCACCAAACATGATGGTTTCCATGCCTTCTGGAAAAGGCTCCACAGTTGGATTCCCATTGACTGCATGCTTGTCTGTGAAGGAAAACAGTGTGCAAATATGTTATCAGATCACAACACTGTGTTGCACTGGTACAAATTACAGCTTGTGAGCAAAGAGGCCCATTAGTGGCTTGAAGTCGGCCTCCTAGGTCTTCACTTCGTTACAGGATGACCCGGGCCAACGGATCAGAGCCAGAGGCTTCTGTGCAGGAAGACAGTTAAGGGATTACACAGCTTTGACCGCTATCCCATCCCTGCTGTCCTCTCCTCAATACCCACAATTAAACACAATGAAACAGTCACTTTCCGGTTGCTCACTCACTGCAGTGTGCATTGAAAGCAATCGTATTTGGTGCCACGGGTTGTGAACAGAGCAAAGTGGTGTCAACTCTTAATGGGACTTGTATCCCCTCACATGCACGGGAGGGATCCAGGGCTGTCCTAATCTTAGTAATGTTAAAAATACCCAATAAGTAAAACAAACTCGAGTGCTGAGAGGTGGTACTCTGCTGCCAACTGTGCTGCATGGTATTAAGCTCTAAAAAGGAAGTGTGTGTGTGTGTGTGTGTGTGTGTGTGTGTGTGTGTGTGTGTGTGTGTGTGTGTGTGTGTGTGTGTGTGTGTGTGTGTGTGTGTGTGTGTGTGTGTAGCCCACAGATGTGTGAGGAGGATTAGGGTTTAAGAAGACTGAGGTGACTTAGCGTGCAAATCTCCACTAAGCAAGGCTGGTTTGTACTGCAACCACTAATATTAGTCTACAGATAAACAGGCCACAGGGTACACTAAGAGCTTAGGCACACACCAATAATGGATGCTTGCTCTAAAGTTCAAAATGTGTGACTGCTCACTGGCTGCTCAGATATTGCGTGTGACTTTGACCTGAATACAAACAATCTCTAAATCTGATACAGACATAATAGTTAGTTTTTTTTTCCTCGGTAGGTGAGGGATGATCTCGAACTGTGACAAACGGCAACAACCTGCAGTTTATTTCAGACTTAAAGAGTTTATTATGAAGTCACACCGCACAGAAGCGCTAAGAAGAAACAGTTTCTCCAAGCCACTACTCCACGGATGAAGTAGTTGAAGGATGTAGGAAAGTAAAAAAGAAACGCCATCACACTTGAGTTGATAATGCCCTTCTTGATGTATAAGGGCACTTTCTGATATTCAACAAAAATGTTTTTTTTTTCTTTTTCTTTCAGTGCAGTAACAGATTGCAGGAGCATAAAGGACTGAAATGTCACAGAGGCCTGGCTGCCCTCAGGCAGTCTCTTCCTGCCCTCCTGTTGTGAGACAGTTCTGTCTTTTAGCAGCAGGTTGTTTGGCACTACCAGGTCATGTTCACGGGCACAGTCAGCCACAATCAAAGCATATCTATGTCAGCAATCGCACTGGCTAAATGTTCTCCCTCCGTCGGGGTGACTTGAGTCGATGGGAGGACAGGAGAAACCTTCCATCCTTCTGTGGGTTTGTAGTGACTATCCCTTGCTCACGCTCCTCTTGTCCTTTTGTTTCTGGCCACGGCGATAAAAAGTAGCGAAGTTGCCAAATGACTGCGAGAGAAAGAGAGAATGTGAGAGCGATAGAGAGAGAGAGAAGTGTGCGATAGAGGAGGTGGAGAAGTGGGAGGAGGAGAGATCAGCCTGCCAAAACAATAAAAGGAGTAAATAGCCAGTGAGAAGCAACAGATGAGGGTAGCAGAGATGCAATGAAGGATTCTTTTGGCTTTTAGGATGCCATGCCTTCAGGCAGGATATTAAAAAAAATAAAAATAAAAAGGCAGCCCATCCAAGTCAGAACACAGAAAGCAAACAAGTAAACAAATAAACAAAAAAAAGAGAGATAAAGATGAAGTTAGCCAAGAACATGCCGACGCAGCACTGTCCAGAAGAGCCAACTCTCAGCCAAACTTCCCCGCCCTCTCAGCTCTCTCAGCTGCTCTCCATCTTCGCTTCACACTCTTCCTCACACCACCTTCCCATCATCCCTCACTCTTTTCTCAGCGAACACGTGCACGGTTGCCTGCACGCACACATGGAATGCAATCAGCCACACAATCACTTGCACACCAACCTCTGCAGTGAGTGACTCCCATGGAGCCTCTGGCGCTGGTCCAAACAGTGCCAGGCTGGCTTCTTTCACTGTGCCTCGTCCAGCATCCCCCCCCCCCCCCCGCCAGACCAGCGCCCACACCCATTCTGCCAGAATTACCCCATCTAGCACACACAGGCACCGAAAAAGAGCTGGCTTGAATACCCTCACTACGCTGCCTCTCTACGCCAGCAAAAGAAAGAATAGAGGACGACAAAAAAAACAAGCAGGGAGGTTGACCGAGTGAGCTCACAAAAGAAGAAATACAGACTGAATATGGGGGAAGGATTCATGAAAAGGACTTTTTTTTTTGTGCCCCCAACTTGGATGAGATATGGGCGTAATTTCTTTTGTTCGCCTTTGTTTTTAAGGATATCTGAAAAACGCAGAGCACGATACAAAGTAAAGCCGGATTGAAGCGGAATACTTTGGTCACCTTTTGTTGCTTTTAGCATGGCGGCAGTAGGCGGTTGGACCAGGACCAAAACATCGGACCCGACGCCAAACCAAGTCTGTTTGAAACGAGGTTAAGGGCACAACAATCTCGCTGTTGCTTAGCGGAGAGTGACGTCCAGTTTGACTTGTTTGGGTGGGCTTTTAGTCTTTGTTACCCACCGGTTCGACCCGTGATCCCACGTTTCTCACCCGTCAAACTGAAGTCCGAGCGCTGCTGCCTCCTCTGACTGAGACACGGGAGAGGTACTGTCTGCGGATGCCAAAAGTGGTGATGGAAGGTCGATTTCCAGGCTGCTCTCTTTATTTCCTTCCAAAATCCATTCTCTCATTCCCTCTCTCTTCCCCTTCCCTCCCTCTTGCCATTCCTCTTTCTAGCTTCACACAGGTTGGCAGAGAGTCAGGCACGAGTCGTCGGAGGAGGCTGATGCTTTATACCGGTGCCAACTACCCTCTGCTGTATTGGAGGATGGGTAGGGGCGAGAAGGAGTGGGGCAAAAGAGGGGAGGGGAGGAATGTGGCAACACTGGTGGGAGGTGGTCCATTTTTAAGAACAGTAGGAGGTAAGTAAAGTAAATGATGCTACTGTGGTCTTTAACACAACTTGCCGTTGCAGCACATTTCACGTGTTTAAAGCTGTCACAGTCCAAGGTTGGAAAACTGTCCAGACTATGAAGAGCACAACTTTCAACCTCTCCATGCATCCCATACATACTGTATCTTAGCAACGGATACAGTTGCTATGGAGAAGCCCACTTACTATAGCAGCGGCTCCATTATCTCCTTCCAGGAAGATGGAGGCACATCCTGTTGGGGCCTGGTCAAAATTCTTTTGCAAAAGCTAATTTGCTGGGGGGGGGGTATTTGGCGCTGCCTTCATCTGGCAAGGAAAAATAAATACATAAAACGCATCATATTTACCAAACTATACTAAAACAAAGAGCTTAACCAGCTAGGTCAGGAGATACACCAATCAACAAATATAACAAAATGACCACAAGTTTCATTTTCCATACGTTCCCCTTTTGCTGCCAAAACAGCTGAGAAATGGACTCCACTCATCTTCTGAAGATGTTTTGTGGGATGACAGCAAATCTTTAGATAATCTAAAATGTAAGGCTGGGCCATGGCTCATGCTTGTTTGTCCAGTACATCTCCTGGTGTATTAAGATGCCACATCAAGCCCTCAAACTTGGGATTCTCAAACTCTGTTGAAAGAAGCTGGCATCATTAAATATTTTTCCTTTTCATTACGCAGTGTCCATGGTCTGCAACAATGCTTAGATATAGGTTTCTAGCCAACATCCACATGGTTGACAGGATCCAATATTTTCCAGCAGAACATTGCCCAAAGCATCACACTGCTTCCACCGGCTTTGCTTCGTTCCCAGAATTCAACATGGTGACGTGCTCCAAAGTTAAGTGACGTATATAGGCTTATCTAAACAAGTTATTGCTCTGTTGTGCAGAACTGTTGTTCTCACTGTGCAACAACTTGATAAAAAAAAAAAAAAATAAAAAATAGTGTTATTTACTTCACCTGTCAGTGGTCATAACATTATGGTGGATCTGTGGAAATGAGAAGAAATCTATTCATTTTCGACACAGTGTGTGTCACAGTACGCTCCGGTCTGTCACAGAGTGCACTGAGCAGGATGCATGGTACACCATTCAGGGTTTCCAATTTACCTGCCTGACTGTGGAAACCAGATCACCGAGAATAACCTCACACAGACACCGGGAGAGCAAGCAGGCGTCATATTTCAGGTTGCATTGCCACAATGGGGAGCGGGTGTTAATCAGTGAGCCACAGCGTTGCCCATGAGCAAATCGCCCTCATTTATTTATCTCATGTTTGTATAGCTAATTTGCACGCTTTCTCACTTGCTTACATGTTTTGTTTTTTTTTCTTCCCCTCTAAGCTCTTTGCAAAGCCAAAAACAAGGGCATGCGGGGTAAGCAGCGAGGCAAAGAAACAACTGATAAAAAACGCTAGAAATATATCTGCACCACAAACCTGCTTTTAAGAGTTATAGGGAAACATGTAACCAGAGATTGATTTTGGTCAGCTGACCTCCCCATCCTGTTTAGAAGAAATATTGGCAGTCTATTCTGCTCTGACTCAAAATAATAGCTACTGTGCCCCTACCATGTAGCAATCTGCCACTGGATCATTCTCGCCAAGGTCACAGAGTACATTATACAGACAAGAGCAAGGGAGGGAAGGCAGGACAACAGGACGTCTGAACAAGGAACAAGGAGCTTCTTTACGGAGGCTGGAGGGCGAGAGGCAACTTTCAAAATTAGTGATCTTCATTGTGGCGAGGGGGCGAGTGTGCGCTCTCACAGACACACAAGGCTGAGGCTGCATGGGGCATATGTGGAGACTGTCCCCGCAATCCTTAAATTACTCACGCTTACTGGCCCACACCACCAAACACAGGAGCATGCTATTCTAACACACATGCACAGGCTAGCACAAGTCTGTCCCCATCTAAACTGCCCCCCCCCCCCCCCCCCCCCGCGCGGTGAAAGGGGAGGAACAGATTTCTGCCATGCGGTGTCTCCGAGCTGCTTCGACAGACGGAGAAGGAACTTACGATGGGGCGGAGCCTTCATGCGCATAATGCCCAGATGGGCCCCTGGACGCTGCGGCACTGTTTCCTCCTATGCTCTCACACCAAGCTCCCATAATGCACTATGTGCATACGACTGTCTGAGTAGGTGAAAGATTGGCAGCATCAGGTTTGTCCTTTGTGATGTACTCCTACCAGACTTCCTGTTTCAAAATAGTGCGATGAAAAGGTGGATGATATCAAAGAACAGATGAGGATGAGAGGCAAAGACTGTGATACATACTAGGATTAGATTCAAAAAGCAGGCAAAAGGACTACAATACATTCATTTTATATATTTAAACTGAGAAAATGGAAAGAGAGAATGTCACGATTTCTCAGTGCCAGTATGTTTTGCAAGAATACAGGTTGTCCTGATTTAATCAGTATTTTGTAATGCAATCTCACAACATGTCCAAACAGGCTTTTATTGCTACTACAAGCGTCGGCATTTAACTCATAAACTTGAATTAACTGCTACATATATAGTTTTTACAGGCCCAATGACTATTTAGAAACCAAACTAAAATACTAAAAATCTACCAGGGTAAAACACAGCAAATTCAATCTGTAATGAACCCTGCCAGGTTATTTTAAAACCCATTAACCGTGCGTTTCTTTTAAATTTGCTGTACTAAAAACATCTGTGAATTTAGTAACTGGTGAAAAAAACAACAATTCAAAACCTAATATTAAGAAGTACGCTTAGGAAACATGTGGGTGGATTATTTAATATTATATTACAACATTATCGGTTACGACAGGCCGGTGAGAGATTTGAAAAACTCCAAAACATTTCTAGTTCTTTATCAAAGCTACAAATCAATCCAGCAACAAAAGTATACAGACATGATTCAACCTGTTCTGCAACTTGGTCTCAAATGACGCAGCAGAAATGAAGCGTACAAAGAGAAAATGGCAAAGGGTGTCTCCTTATAACAACACACACGCGCAATAAAAAATTAACTGCTACTTTCAAGAAGAAATTTACAGTATTTTAGTTCATTTTTAGTAAATTTTTTCGTGTCAAAAACATTTCAAAGCTTTCTGCAGTTGTTCACACTGATCTCCAAACAGCTAAACCAAACGTGTAAACTCTATTTATAGAAAATAATGATAATAATGACATATATGTCGGCTAAACATGGATGGAAGGATTAATCTAATACAATTGGAGGTGGGCCTGAGCACAAACTTAAGTTCGTGACATGACTTAAATTTGATCCAAAACTAAATGGAAAATGGACACCAAATTTTCAACAGTATTGTAGTACAATAATACATTCAGTATTTGCATTTTCCACTACTGTCCCTCCAAAGCCACAGAACTACAGTGATCATTATTTTAGTCAACGACATGTGAACTACCTTTTCAAGCAGTTTCTGCTCGTTTACATTGAATCTGCAACTTGTACTCTGATGGATTTGAAGCTGTATTTAATGTCCATTATGTCAGACTTTTCTTTGGGTGCAGTTACTTTTTACCTGACTGCATAAGGATGCTATTGTACTTGATGAGCTTGACTGTATGAAGTTTATTTTTTTATCAGTTTATTCACGGTCAGACTAAATCCTACATATTTGTTGTATATATCAAGGACTCCAAATTTAAATAATAATAAAACATCACTTAATCACTATAGTTTGCAAAAGCATAGCTTTTTGAAAATAACACTTCTAAGAACATTTAAAAGTATTTTGTCAGTCATCAACAGCCGGAATAAACAAATCTATAGAACTAGATAAAAATGATTTTTTAACTGGTGATTAACTTGTGATTTTGCATCAAGGGCAATGCAAAACGAGGTGGGCCTAAACACCAGCAGATGTTTCAAAGACACTCTATGATCTCCATCAGCACCAGCTGTCATTTAATCCTGGTATATGAGGCTCATTTCATTTAATTTCATTTCTGGCAATTCCCTCAAAAGTAATTCATATCTCAATATGAACTGGAGACCTGAAACATCACGTTTTGTAAATAAACATAATGCCTTTTCTAAAACACTACAACAATTAATTCTATTCTGTATTATTTACAACCATGCCTCAAAAGCGCACTTTTTTTTATGAGTCAAAGGACTTGACAAACATGGCAGGTTGGAACTGTGATAATCATAAACATTAGTTTAGTCAACAATCACGTCTCTAAATTGCTTTTCATGAGGTCATTTAAGGTAACACTGATCCCTGCACCATTCTTCAAACGTAAAGACACCACTTGATCCCCATTGGTTCTAAACATTTTTTATTATTTTCGTGAAGCATAAAAAAGGAAAACGAGTCTGGAGCAATAGGGCCGAATGTCATTTACCTGTTGTGAAAGCTTGTAGATGACAAATAAACACCTTGTACTTTGAAAAGTTGAAGGCTTCATGCCACCGGTCAGCCAAGTGGTGCAAACCAGACATATTGTTAGTCTTACCAGTGCTTCTTTCGCAAGCACTGATAAGATGTTGAATTTAATCCAATTTTAAGCAGGTATCAGTTAAAATTGACATATGTATATGAAATGCATGCATATTTACATTTCTTCCCATTAAATTATAGAATGAGTTTAGTCACAGTTAATGGGAACAAAAAGTTATCAGTTTTTCTGGTGTAAACGCTCTACTTTGAAACAAATTCATTTATAGTGTGATAAAATTGTGGCTATTTTTTTGCAGAGGCCACGATAGTAAATCGACATATAGGCCTGATTACAACAGGAAACGGGAGCATCTGTCAATTAATCCTTAAGATCGATTTAATTAAATTTGAAACTTTAAATTTATTTATATCTCAATAGAAGATGGGAACTTTTCTTTCTTTCTTTTTTTTTTAAAACCCAGAACCCTCTCAGGTGGGTTTTTTTTTTGCCACGTCACGGAAACTTCGGACAGGTCACCGTGCGCGAGCTAACCCACTTCAGAAAGTTGCCACCGTGCGTAATTTACCTGCCACGACCATTTTCTCCTCCCTCCCCTTCAGAGCGCGCGCTCTGCTCGGCAGCTGCGTCTTGTCGGTCATTATGTGTCTGTCGACTCACACACCAGAGACAAACAGTTTTGTTTTGGGGCCAAATATCTGAAAGTGGTCGCGTGCCTCCGGTCTTCCGCTCGGCGTCACAGCGGGAGGGAGGAAGGGTGGAGAGACGGCGGCGGAAAACGCCGTCGACTATGAATATTCATCGTGCGTGGGCAGCGCCGTGCACTGCATATTAACTAGTCAAGGGGTTAATATGACTTTGGCACAAAAGCCTGCAGAGCAACCGTGTGCGGGGACGAAATTAAATTTAAATAAATATCCGCGACGCGCGGCATGCAAATGAGCACGCGCCAATTATCAGGATGCCAGTCTGTGGGAGGCGCTTCTGGTTGACCAGGTTGGAGAGTGGATGTATGGATGGTTAGGTTTCCCTTTGTGGTCCATTTTACATCACAGGACGCGTGCTTGAGGTTAATGTGTATGGCTAACACATGGAAGAGGCCGGTGTTAATAACACACAAAGTAGTTCTTGCCCTCCATTAGTTATTCTATATTAAAGAACCAGTGGTCATCTGCTCACGGACAGAATATAATACACACACTGTGTATGTCTGCCTCCATTAGGGTGTATCTTATGCAATTTGGTAGTTACACTCCTTTTAAGTCTTCTTATCCTTTGATCCAAATGTTGTGAATTTACATGTGTATCATCTTTGTCAGTTTTTTTTTTTTTTCCCTCCATCCCGATCCATTTACCTTTCTTCTATAGCAGACAATAACAACTGACAAACAGCTGGCTATATGCAGCCCCATTCCTTCTCTATACTTTACTAATTTCCCAAAATTTATAAAAAAAATCTTGGTTTCAAAGGTCATAGCAAAATAATAGCGATTTCAAGCACATTTGAACAACAGATTTATTGAAATTACTTCAGATTATTGCATTGTTGGGTTTATTTCAAGGTAAAACATGACAAATGCATCCATGTTTACAGTCAGGGACATAAAATTAGTCCTTATCATTAAATTAGTCATTAGAATTCTGATAAACCGTTTTGGTAGATATGCTCTATCACAGTTTTTGTCTTACAGGTGGGATGGCATTTTCACAACCTCACAATGATCAATGTTGGCCATCCCTGTTTTGGGTCCATGGTCAACTCGTCCACAAAAGTGCAACCCCGGACAACTTGTCCATGTGGTTCCTCCGGACATCTCGTCCACAACAAGTTTTTTCAGCATTATTGATTTGAAGGATTGGATTTCAAAGTATATTTGACACATTTGGAAGGATTATTAAGTATATTTGACACAAAATCACAAGATATATATTTCAATATCGTCCCTGACTAATTTCTTCAGCATTATTGATTTGAAGGATCTCCTTATATGTTGCAGCTATTGTATTAAGGCCGACAATATTTGAACAGATGATTTGTTGGAGCATAATAATCAGCTTGATTTGCAAGTTGAAGTAAAAAAAACAATTTGGATCATTGTTTGTTTTATAATTATATCCCCATTTTTCCACACCAGAACTCAAATATGGAAGAATGAGGGAGTTATATAATAAGTTGAGGGAATTTTGATCTAATACTGATCAGATTTTACACATTCTTCCAATGTTTTTTGCTAATTTTGCCTTCAGGACATTTACATGCACCTCCCAACTGAGCTTTTCCTCAAAAATAATTCCTAGAAATGTATTTACATGCACTTGTTCAATTTGTTTACCATTAAGAGAATTAAGGATGCACCGATCCACATTTTTTTCACCTCTGATCTGATCACGACACCCGAATTTGGATATCTGCCGATACTGATACTATTCCGAAACCAGAGCACTGTTTGCTTTGATATTATTGATATGATTATTGTTGATTTTATATGAGGCTGTCATAAACTCCTCTCTACAGGCAAGTATGAAATGTACGAATGTATGAATGTATTCTCTCAAAATGCAACTTGAGGTTAGTATCAGGTCAGAAAAGGAAGCCGCACAAACTATTTTTGTTCAGTTTGGACAATGTGGGGGTCTGCGTGACGTCATCATCCCATAATAAACTTGTTCTATCTTTAAAACCTCAGAATCACTTTGTTAATACCTGGGGAAATTCTTTAGCAACGCAGCACAAACAGCAAATTTTCCAGCTCTAACGGAGCACAAATGATTGGGACTATTTTTTGAGTTTTACATGGAGTCGGACGCAGATTTACGAATGTGTGAATCGCCGGCTACAGCGTGGAGGAGCCGCTTTTCATTGCTTAGATGCCTCGGTCGGTGCCGTTCTCCTCGGCGAGCTGGAGTTTTAAAACGGTGGCGTCTGGATGCAGAGCGGCCGCCTCGCTGTACAACGGCTTTGCAAACATCCACGTTGCTGTGTTGCTTTGCGGTGTTTTCAGTGTTTCAGCGGACATGTTGTCATGAAAAGTTGGATAGCCACAGTGCTGCTACGCTAGCCTGCTATCTGGCTGCAAACTGTGGAATAAATTTCCTGACTCATTACTCCACTTCTCATTGAGACCCCCCCCTTCAGGAAATCCAGTCCACATTTTGCAGTCAGTGAGCAGAGCAGCCAGCAGGGAAACACTTGTGCAGTCATCTCAGCAACAGTAAAGCACAGATGAGGCTTCATGGATCAGAAATCTCTGCGGGTTGAATCGGAAATTTCCGATCCGTGATTTACGTTGAGATCGGAATCGGATACCGATACTGGATCGGACCGGCCCCATCCCTAAAGAGAATGGGAAAGAAAGAGAAATATATATTGTCATTTACTAGTTATATGAAAAAAATATAAAATATCACTTAGAAATAACAATATTTAAAAGTCGAGTCGTCCACTTAGGGTGCTGTCCGTGGACGGGTTGTCCGGGGTTGCAGTTTTGCGGACGAGTTGTCCGTGGACGAGTTGTCTTACAATCCCTGTTTTGTAGCCCACCGCTTTATCAAATTTGAGGTTGTGAGCCGACGATAGACAAAGGCATGGTATATTCTAGACAAGTTGCTCATCCATCACAGGAAAACACAGAGCTTTACATACTATTTAGAGTCACCCATTAACCTGTCAGAGGAACCTGCACACGCAGAGGCCCCATACTAGTCTCGTCGCGTGGCCGATTTAGACTTAAGAGTCGTAGGCTGGAGACCCGGGGTTCCAGACCGCTGTCACACCTGCAGGAAGCATTGAGTTTAAACTTCATTCAAGTCATATTTATCATCATGAGGTGTGCAGAAAGTTGCAAATTCGAATCACATCGCTGTCTGGGATCAAATGTGTGTGTGAGTAGGGTGGGCTGAAAAAACAACGGCTGGACAAAGGAGAAATGGCCATTTGAGGGCAAATACAGAACGGTTCTGATCAATGATTTTAAATTCCATCGATGTCTGTCAAATTGCAGGTTATTTGTGTTCGAAAATTGTTTGGTTGGAGAAAATCTTGAAATTCTCACTTAGTGTAATACAGTTCCAAGATAAATCCTTTGTTTGTCTCAGATGAGAGTGAAAAGTGGCTTTATGGTCAACAGCACACATGATTGTTCCATGTTAGCTACAAGGACCTTTTTGGCCAGGATGCAAGTGTGACTTGAACCTCTCAAACAAAAGCATATTTCACTCTATTGAACCTGTCAGTTTTCTAAAAGTCACCCTGAGTCACAGGCCTGCTCTCGTCAGAGGGCGGATCCTCCTGCACTCCGGTTTCACTTTCAGCCAGACCAGGTGATGCGATAGTAATGACGGTGATTGATTATGTGTGGGAACTTTAAACATTACAATGCTCTGAACCAGGCGGTGAGAATAATAAAGAACCCAGGGCATTGTTCCTATATCCTGCAAAACAGAATAACATCACACCCTGCTGCAATCCTCCTTTCCTCCCTCTCTTCCTCTTTCTCTCTCTTATCTGGTGGGGAAATGAAGCTCAATCACCTGCGGAGGAGCTGAGGGCGGCACAGGGGACTTTGCAATGCAAATGCCAGGTAATTACCCGAAAGCTAGGAGAGTGGAAGCACACAGATGAAAATAGAGCAGGCAGAGTGAGAGAGGGAGGAAGAGGGAGCAATAGAAAGAGATGAACTGAACATCGGGTTCACATGCCTGTTGATGCAGGATGGTTGGGGTGTTTGGGGGTGGGGGGATGTCGGAAGAGACAGGGGAAGAAAGAGAGAGAGAGAGAAAGAGAGAGAAGAGTGAAGAGAACCACAAGGGATGGATGGGAACTACATACTTAGAGAGAGTCCATGTTGCGTGTTAATTCCCTCCAAGTGTGTGTGTGTGTATCTGTTTTGCATTCCTCCAATAAAGAATCAATAAATGTGCTTTTTCACCTTCGACTCTGCTGTGTGCTGCGCTCGCGGAGGGCTCGACTCTAAAACCTCGACGAATATATGTTGTGAGGGAAAAAAAGCCCACTTTTTCTTTTCTTTTCTTTTTTTTTTGCATGATTGCATTCGTGCCCTGGTGCACGTACGCACGTGTGCGTGCGAGCCTTCTAATGAGCGCTTGTGTACGTTGTTTATGCGTGTGCATGTGGTGGGGGATTGCATATGTTTGATTGTGCGTTACAGCGAAGGATTTAGGGAGTGTGCCAGCTTGCAGCTGTTTGATTGTCAGTGAGTGAGAGTGAGGAGACGTGCAGATGTGAGTGAGTATCAAAGAGATTATGAAATGACCTGGAATTAAACACGGCAGTAGATTTTAACTGGGTATCATCGCATGCTAAGCCCTCTGTTTGACTGGGAGTTGGTTAGAAGGCTACATTACATACCTGGTCTTGACAAGTGGATGCCACTTTCTTTATTAGGCCAAAATGCTTAGTTGCGATCCAATACGGACTCCAGATTTTGTTTGTTTGATTGTTTGCGCACGATATTACTAAGCACTAGTGTGACTCACAAGCCGTTTGCACCTCGAGTCAATAGCTGCGTCTGATTAACATCTGAACAGAAGAGGAGCCAGCCAACCAGAAAACTGTTTTGGCGATTTAGTGTAATTGTGGCTAAAGTCTCACTTCGCCTAATTAGAATAATAAATCATGCCGCCTCGTTGTTTTCAAAGGGCCCTCCATCGTCTCGCCGAAGCAGGTGGGATTGTGGGATGGTGTGAAAAAACAAAGGGTTTGATTGCTCTGCTGAAGCTACAGTCAGTTAAAAGCAACGCGGCGCTCTCCGGGGATTCATATTCAAAAGAAAGCCATATCAATTCATAGACCAGAGTGAGAAAAGCGAACTTGACAAATTTTGATTCATATGCTGGCCCATGCTTGACTTCACTTGACATAAATCACTTGGCTCATTGGAAAATGGAGGGAAGAGATGTGTGTGTGAGGGGGGGGGTGTTTGAATGGCATGAAAAGGCGGAGGGGAAATTGCGCGGCGGTACCTTTCCAAGATGGTTGCCGTATATTTCAGTTGCTTTCAGCAAGAAAGTAAATATTATAACAAGTGACCTTGCAAAGTGACATGGTGCCTCTTCCCCTTTTCTCCCTCAATCCAGCAAATCTCACCGGCAGGGAGCAGAAAGTCAACGGTACTAAATCCCCGAGTAGCGCTGCTGGTGTCAGAGACGCAATTACCATTTTTTCAAAGGATTATTCTCATTCATGATTGGTGCATTACATTGGTGGCCACTTTAGAAAAAAAGAAGCAAATAAATAATCCATAGTAGATATTCTGAAAACAAATTGATATTTAAGGAATGTTTGTTTTGAATTCTTTGCCTCAACTCACTTGTAGATCAATTTGCAAAACAATTCATTTTCTATTGCAAACAATAACTGATCAAATTAGGTGTTTTTTTTTAAATGATGGACCCCAAAGTACATAGAAGACAGAAACCTCTGCCACACAATGAACAGATCAAACTTCAGCTATAGTGGTGTAGTGGCTAGCAGGGCCTCAAGGTGAGAAGGTCCCCGGTATGAATCCGTGGTGTTCGTATGGGTTTTCTCCGGGTAACTTGGTTTCTTCCCACAGAATATAAAAGCCAGTTTTACATGCCCCAAACACAGTTCAAACACCAACAAAGTGACGTGGCCAATACCAAAATCCATGCGGCATCATTTTGTCAATTTGTTCACCACATTTTGGGACACTCGTTCACGTGTTTCCATCAATTCTAAGAATGTAAAGGTATATAAAGGGTTAAATTCAGTCGTAGGCTACACCAAAAAGGAGAAAAAAGAAACCCCGAAACATAACACTGTAGAAGAAACGAAGTATTACTGATAAATAATAAATAATGCTGCCTTCTTATTCATTAAAATTCGCACTCACAACAGATGAATGTGAATTTCTGTGAAGCGTTTTTTTTTTTTTTTTCCCCTGTAAGCTTTGAAAACAACTGTGAGAACTTTGCAGATAGAGGGAGGAGGAAGAAGAGGAGGAGGAGGAGGAGGAGGAGGATGTGCTTCTCTGTCTCAACATTTCCTGTTCAACAGTGATTACGAACTGTAAGCACTCACTTTTTTTTGTGCATCCCTCTCATTTGACAGTCACTGAGTCTGCACACTGTACACTCGGCGGGGATGTGTGCGCACTTGTGAGGAGATAGTCTGCCAATTTGTCGTCTCTCCTTAGAGCCATGTACCGTGTCATTTTGTTGTGAGTTTTTTTTTTTGCGTTTGTTATTTCAGCGGCGCAAACAATAAGATTTAATTTGCTCAATGATTTTTGGTTCATGGCGAAACACGATGTGAATGTGGAGAGCTCATGCTGTGCTATAAAGATTCACAGTTTAACGTGTTTAACAGTTTGTTGATAAGCTTTGCTCCACAATTACTATTTGGGGCTTTTCTTTATGAACCCACTTCAACTATTCAGACCGGCTTGTATTGGATATTTATTTGATATTCCATCACCTTCTCACAGTATCTTGCTTCTATGGAGGCCTTCTCTTGTGTGCTGTTCCGTAATCTGAGAATTGATAGGATTTCGGCTGTACTACATTTGATTGCATTACAAAGCTCTGTTCAAAGCAATTTATCCCACACGCACCTGCAAATGAGATCCTAATTAACGTTAGATTTTCTTCCGCTGTATATGTTGTATTTATTCTCAAGCTGGTGGTGTATTGCGTTAAGTTTTTTTGCAAGTTGCGAAGACTTGTATTGGTTACATTTTAGATCGGGGCAATAAACGGCGCAGTATGATCTCAAAGTGGTCGTACCAATAAAATAGTACCAGAATAACCTTTTTGGATGACTCTAGATGTTTTCCTTTGTTTAGTGCAAAGAAACGTTTACATTAATTCAGCATTTTTTAATGTATTTTAATCTTTTTCTCGTCTTGCGTCTGTCGGGTATTAGTTGTTTGCGGTTCTGGAAATTATTCCGAGCTAAATTCGACCGATCATTAAATCCATGGAGAGGATTGAACTGAAATAAATAAACAGGGGAAACCGAGGGGTGATTGGAGTGAGCAGAGTGCAGCTATGTAACACCAGTCCACTTCCTCTCACTCTGACGCTCCACCCATCCTAAGAGTGGCTGGGCTAAGCTACTCTTGCCCTACATACAACCTAAACAGCAGATTACTGACTGTCCCTCTAATCCCATGCACCCGGGCATGTGCCACTGTCACCATGCACCAACCACCCAATCACCCTGCAGCCATCGTCGCAGTCCCTGCTGTCGTGGTAGCTGCATAACCCCCCCCCACACACACACACACACACACACACACACACACATACACACACACACACTTCAATCCAGCACGTCTCTTCTCAAGTTTATGAACAGTAATTTTACATTTTTAGTTTTATCCTGAATGTACCTTGTTTGACTTGCTTTTCTCTCTCTCTCTCTCTCTCTCCCTCTATCTTCCCCTAGCAACTCATGCTCTCATTGACCCCCCCACCCACCCCGCCCGCCCTTTCCCAGTTTTAACCTACTCATGACCACCTGGCATGGAATAGCTTCCTTCACTCCCTCAGCCTCACCTAAACCACCAGGCCTGAGATTAGGGTTAATCTGGACCTTGTGTCATCCTGTATCTATCCACCACCCCCACAACCCCATTCTTTTCTCCATGCCTCCCTCCCTCCCTCGCCTCCTCTTTACCAAAGAGGCTTTAGTTTAAAATCCTTTATTGTGAACCCCCGCTCCCTTTGCAGTGTCTTTCCGCCTGCTGCCAACTGCAACTTTTCCTCCCGCACCACATCCTCAGCCAATCCTTGAACAGATACTGGTGGAACCTGTCCCCGAGCTATGCTGGTTAAGAGATGCAAGCAAAGGATTTATTTTTTATTTTTTTCATTGTCTCTCCTTTCAGAATGCATTTGGAATTAGGCAAGAAAGAAAATAAATAAAAAAATCGCCTTGCTCATGCACAATGCTAGAAGGACATGTTAGTCGCTTGATTGTATGTGTGTATGGGCGCCCAGCGTTGCATGGCCACATACAGAAAATGTGCCTGTGAGAGTTTTTGTATGTGCGTTTGTCTGTCTGGAATAGAGAGTGCTCTTCTTCAGTTTTCACGAACAAGGGGCGAGAGTCTAATTCAACCTCCACTGTAACATCGCAGTCACCCAACCCCCAGCACATTCACCAAGCCATGTTCTTCTGGTCGACTCACCCTGAGGACAGAGTCAAAGCATGGAAGCCTGAATCGGATGAAGACACACCACAATGGCGCAGAGAGCAAAGATGCGTAGAGAACGAAGACAAAAAGGGGGGAAAGATACAAAGCGCTAAAGCCCCTTTCCACTTTTTTGTCTCCGGAAATAAATGGCAAATTCTCCCTCCAGCAAAGTCTCCTGTCTTGAGTTGAAAGGCCAGAAAAAAAAAGAAAAAAAAAAGCATTGCGCAGACAGACACGGGTAGAAAGGAAGTGTGAGAGGTAGGGAAGCAGTGACAGATGTAGGCCAGTAATAAAGGCTCCTAATGTAAGGGTAAGGGAGGAAGACCCTTGAGCATCGCAACCTGCACGTACTGGATGCTTTAATGATAAAACAGCACGGAGGGGAACGATGAAACCATCAAGAGACGCTGCGCCTATACTGTTGATGTCAAATTCCTTGTGTAATCGTAATCAGCCGAATTTGTTGAGCGCCGCTCCATTTTGGTGTGCGATTACACAATGTCGGTTTGTTCATTTAATAAAGAGGAAGCGCACATAACCGAATGATAATTCATAGGGATTATTCACGTGATTCCCCGTAAGTCAGAGGTGCCGCAACCCTCCAGGACACACACACACACACACACACACACACACACACACACACACACACACACACACACACACACACACACACACACACACACACACACACACACACACACACACACACGCGCGTAACATAAACTTGATGGCATAATCGTTTCTATAGCGGACCTTAATACACGGAGGTAGGAGAGAAAGCTAAAGGTCTTCTAAATGGATTAGTAATATGGAATCCCAGTACACGAGCGAGGAGATGCCGGAGTGACTGGGGGAGTGAGAGTGACTGATTAAACGGGAGAGAACATGCTGAGAGAGGAAAAAAGTCTTGAGAGTGAGGGGAGAAAACGAACGAATGTTCCAACTGATTGTGCGCGAGTGCAAAATGTCCACAGAGAGCAGGAACGAGAGAGCGGGCGATGTACTTAATGGATGTAAATTAATTGCTGTCATGTGGATTCTGATCCCAATAAATCAGGGTCAGTGTGGTCTCCGGTGCCACCGCTGCTCGGCCGCGAAAAGGCAGGGCAAGGGGCCCCCGATCCTCCGATACACAGGAAAACACACTGGCACACACATTTTATGCAAAGTCACGAAAGACACACACACACACACACACACACACAGTATTTAAAATATTGACAAGTGTGATAATTGAAGATTAAACTTTGTTCACAAATTTATAAAATTTAATATTTAGCTGGATTGAAATCAGCAAAAAAAAAAAGAAGTGTATTGATCATTTTAAGTAGAAGACGTTTTAAAATAAATTTAGACCTGAACAGAGCTGAGAAGAACATTTTTATTCAAGTACATCTATTTTTAAATTGCGTGATTTGAACTCAGATACAAATAAAAGCACTGTAAAAAGTCTAAAAGGTTCTCGGGTTATTTCTTAACCTTGGATGTTTTATTACATTCGATTCACTTCATAATAATTTCACTATGAGAAACAAACATATGTATTACACACGAATTTCTTCTGTTAAAATAATTAAACTCGTTGGCAACGAAAATGCAGGAAAATACGGTTGAATATTAATTCAAATTGAGGATGTACTTAGGTCTTGCAATTTGAAAGTAGGGAAGTAGATCACATAGTGTAAAGAACCATTAAAACTACATACTTGGAAAAAAACAAAACAAACAACAATTATCCAAAAATACGGCTTAAATTAAATTGTTACTTCCACCACCGAAAGCCTGAAAGTAATGTGCTCATATAAATTGTTGACGCGCGTTTCGAGATGCACCTCAAGTCCGAGCTCGAAACTGGATGCCAACTAGTGCAGACCTAACTGGCTTATAAATGCAACGTGGTCCAATGAATTAACCATGCTTATTACTGAAAATTACCACTGTGCTTTCTGCTTAACTAGGCTGCAAAATTGATTTACCTTATTTCCCCAGTCTATGACCATCGCAAAGACATCCTGTCATTATGTGCACTATGAGTATTACTATATGTATTAATCAGAAAATATCTGGACCATGCATTTTAATTACAAATCATACGAGAGCAATTTTAAAAACAAAAGCTTCAAAATAAAACATAGTGTGATGCCCACACATCGGAGGAAGCTGCCGCACAATGCAACAACATCAAATTGTAATTAAAAATTTTTTTTTAAAAAAGAACCTGTCAATGCTGATGTTACCGTGTGCATATTTTTAAAAACACGTTTCATTCATTAGCCTCTACTGTTTGGCATGCCCTCATATTATATACTGTACAGTGTTTTCTTTGATACTGTATGCCCCAAAGCAAATCACTCATGTTCAAACAATAATATGTGAACATGAGAGAAATGGTGCAAAATGGGAAGTAGGTCACATAGCAATTTATTTGACAAAAAGGGATGGGGGTGGGGAACTGGGGCATGGTTGTATGCAGAGGCAGTCGAAAAAAGGGAAGGTTTTTGGGAGCACAGATCAGATAGTGCATTTGTGTTTATGTGTACGTGTGCACACGCATGTGTGTGAGTGAGCGAGCGAAAATGCATTCAACCTAAAAAGGAAAGTGTGAAGAGTTGTGTGAGACCGCTGTGGAAGTCCTAAATCTATTTTTATTATTTTTCGATATTCCATTCATGCATTCTTCCAAACCCATTTAGCAAAGAAAAAACATACCCCAAAAACAACAACAACAACAACGTCAAAACACTCATCAGAAGTTTCATTGTCAACTCTAGTGAAACTGATATTGTGGTCACTGGACCATAGCAGCACATCTGACACACCAAGCGTCAGCAGCATTGA
Source organism: Lipophrys pholis (assembly GCF_963383615.2). Taxonomy (NCBI): domain Eukaryota; kingdom Metazoa; phylum Chordata; class Actinopteri; order Blenniiformes; family Blenniidae; genus Lipophrys; species Lipophrys pholis. The sequence continues at coordinate 10,270,811 of NC_137633.1, forward strand.
TCAGCTGTCATTGAACGGCTCAGCCCCCCCCCCCCACCCCACTCCCACCCCTGACACCACTAAATGCATGCACCCAGGCTGTGTGTATCGCCCCTGATATTTACAGAGTAAATACCCAAATCCACATAACCTAGTGTAAATACATGTATTTCCCTGCACAGACACCCACACACACACGTAAGCTCCCTGGCTTCCTCCTGATCCTGTTTGAATCCTGTCATCGCCCAACATCTCGTCTGTATGGTTTGCAAGCGACGAGGGGCACATACCGCCGTGTTCCCCGCGACTGACCCACAGTCCACGCTGGAGGCCATGTCTTATGAAGCAACGGTGGAAAATGACTCCGCTTAAAAGACTTTGCTTCACACACCTCCAGGATAGAAATCAGTTTAACGGTTTAAAAACTGCAGAAATTATTGCATAGGCAAAAGAAGCTTAGAAATAAGTTACGTAATAGTTTTTTAATGTGTAAAAAAAGTTTGCAAAAGTTTAAATCGAAAATTTTTATTTAAATAAAACAATTTCAGGAATAAAAACTGATACTAACCAACCAAATTACACATACAAAAAAAAAAAAAAAACCTACAAACATTTATTACATTAAAAAAAATTAAATAAATTGAATTAAGACATTATCCAAAGAAATGTGTCATTTTAAAGAAGTGATTGAATAATATGCAGACGGAGGCATCTGGAGCATTAAGTTCATGCGGACCTTTTGCATTTCTGAAAACTGTCGACTGTATGAACTCTTAACGCAATCTAGACCGTCTGCGCAGACTGTCCCGAGGACCTGTAAAGCCACATTAACACATGAGGGAGGCTCTGAAGCACCAGTCTTTTCTAATGACTCGATAATCCGACCCAAATGCTGCCTGCTTGCTAATCTCTCCATCAGATTACCAAACTAGGGACGGGCACTGCCTATTTTTCCCGGCCTGTCTGTCTGTCTTCCTGCCTGTCTCTGTCTCTCTTCGTGTAATCGCCGGCTTCTTTCTCCTCCGTTTGATAAAAAAAAAATATAAATAAAAAAATTCCTTGCTTGCCGCCCTGTGATCTTCCTCGCTGTCTGCTGGTGGGGTTGCGTGGCTGTTTGCTCCGCTCTCATCCTCACATATGCGAGGCTTTAAAATGGAGGATGAGGTGGTGGGACATCAAAGTGCGGTTACAAATCTTCGTATTGTCATGTCTGCACACACACACACACACACACACATCCATACACACACAACAGTAAACACGTCAAATAAAAACATTGAGTACAATACAGCGGGCATGAAATCCAAGACGCGTAATTAACGCTCATGAATAATAAAGTTTGCGCGCTCACCAAGAGGCAAGCACAAAGAATATTTGGCACAAATTCTAATGTCTGCTTTACAAAAACGAATGCTGATTTACTTTTGTTAATGCGTCCATTCGAAACCACTTTACTCACACGGGCACTCCTAAAATCTGTCCCTCCCGTACCGAAAGGCCTGGAAGTCTCAGGCGATCCACCCCAGAGCTGCTGTAACCTTATTGTGCTTTTCATGTAAACACTTCTAAACTAATGTCATATTTGTCACACATCAACCACGTCTGATTCTATATATTAACTATAAAACACAGAGGCTGTTTCCTGCCTGCAAGGCCCAACAAAATGTCTCTTTGATTTTACAGAAATCAATCCATGTCTGCTGCTATGCGTGCGTACATCTGCGCGGCGTTTGCATGTGTGTGTGTGTGTGTGTGTGTGTGTGTGTGTGTGTGTGTGTGTTTTTGGGCTGATGTGAGCCTCTGTCTCATGTACTGTAGCTCAAACTGCTGTTGACAGCCTGCAAAAACTTTTGACATTTAGCTTTTCACTGAATAGCACTCGGCACAACTAATACTAAGTGAACATGTCTGAATTATCCCCCCACACACCGGGCATTCTGTGCAGATTCAGTGACAGACCAGAGACAGATCGTGTTTTCCATGAAAAATAATCTATCAAATTCGGGGACATTTTATTCCATCAAGGTATGTAATTCTGCATGATACTTAAAATGGACGTTTGATGCTTTTTTTTTTTTTTTAATGGAGATCAAAGGGTGTGAAGGAAATGTGTGTCAAATTGCTACCGAGGTCGACGTGCAGCCGTTCAGCCTGCATGATTTGCTAAATGTTCAACAAATTTCACCCTGACAGCAGTGACCAAAGCAAAAAATCCAAACTTCCATGTTCACGTGAAAATACATCCCTGCAGATTAACTACACATAGGTAAATTATCAAAGCTGGCCTGTGCTAAACATAGAAGGTGCTGCTAATGTGATTTGCAAGCAACTCACCGTTTCATTATCATGAAACCAGTTTAATATTTTCAACTTGTTTGTATGTGATATATTGATTAAAATTAGTTCATCATCAAAATATTTTTTTAAAAAGGCCATTTTATTAAAAATGAATGCAGAATACAGTGGGATGAGTGAAAACATGAAGACATAAAAAATACACTGCTGCAGCATGGATCCCCACGCGCAAAGATATGACAGTTGTGGATGTCGACACATTTCAAAATAATGAGAAAGGTTAGGAGCGGGGATATCACGATGAGCTAAGTGGTGAATTGAGGCATGAGACGATGAGATATGAAGGAGCAATGGAGGGCTGGTGAAGGAACTGTTTGTGTGTGTGTCTGTGTTTGCATACACACACACACATATATATTATATACAGAAAAAAGGTCGGTTAGGGCCCTGCTGGATTCAGTGCAATAAGCAGCTGAGTGTGTGTGTGTGTGTGTGTGTGTGTGTATGTGTGTGTGTGTGTGTGTAAGAGAGTGCGGCTGTGAGTCAAAAAGAGAAGGGGGGGGGAGGGGGGAGTTACTGTGGCTGTCCATTTCCCGGGATCAGCTGATGGCCGCGGAAGATGGAGCGCAGGAGGGTCAAGGGTCAAAACCTTGCATTGTCAGCCGAGCGCTGCTCTCCCGTGGGGTTCCCTCCCCTCTATCTGCCGCCTCTTCCATCCATCCCCCCGCTGCCGCCTGCACATTTACATACATTTATCAACAGCGTGTGTCGTCGCGTGGCTCACGGGGAAAGAGCGGCTGCACTTGCACGCATTACTGGCTGGCTACCCCTGCAGCCTGCGCCGCTGCACCTTCTGCATTCGCTGCAAAATTAAAAAAGAAAAAAAATAATCATATCTGGCGTCATGTTAAGGCACCGGTGGGTCCTGTGTATGTGCATCCGCGTATGCGTGTGCTAGATATCTGGACAAATCTGCGTGTCGCATATTATCCACGAGTGTGTGTTTGTGTGTGTGTGTGTGTGTGCGTGCAGGACAAGACAAGGCCTCCCCTCCCCCCCCACCACCGCTCCCCCAGTATTAGGCCTACCCTCCTCACCCCTCTTCCTCCCCCTCTCCCATTCCCACCACCCCCCACACAAACCTCCCCCACTTTGCCTGTGTAATCCCTGCCAGCTGGCCCTGTTGGCTAATCCCTCTGCACTGATCAGCTGGGCCACGCATCCAGTATGGGACAGGACAGGGACAGGGGCAGATAGGGGCGGGACGCTCTATGTGTGTAAGTGTGTGTGTGTGTGTGTGTGTGTGTGTGTGTGTGAGGTGGGGGGTGGTGTCGACCAGAAAGCATAAATTGAAGCCCGTGCCTTCGCCTCGGCGCAGTGTGTCTGTGTGTGAGCCAGTTGCCTGTTCCTCCTCGTCCGTCCATCCCTTATCTCTCTCCTTCTCCTCCTTCTCCCTTGGATCCTTATACATATATACCTACTTGGCTTATATATGTATGTTTTACATCTTGGGCGTTTTTTTTTGTCTTCCTTTTTGGTTTTGTCTTGAGAACATCCAAATGGATTTTTTTTTTTTCCGAATGGTGATGACTGGGTAGTATAGTCCCTTTTTTTTTTTTTTTTTTCCTGCGACCCTCTCCTCCTCTTTCCCCCTGACTGCATGCGTTGACACCTGCCTGCCTCCCGTCCCTCCAGCCCCCTTGTCCGCCATCCCACCACCACCCCCCCCCCCGTGTGCCTGCTCCCCCTGCAATTCCCAACCCACAAGGACCTTCACAGGATGGAGCTGCGCAGTCACAGCTACAACTACAGCAACAACAATAACAAAACCAGGACCAAGGATCCGAAGGAGGAAATACTCTGCAGCATCGCTGCTATTTTTAAATCTTTTTTCTTTTGCCTCGTCTTTAGAGAGGAAGGATGTATTTGATTTGAAAAAAAAAAAAAGTACCTTGTTCTGTTTGTGCAACAGTAGTGGTAACGGCAAAAACAAAAGGAATTAGGCGCATAGGTCAGGAGTTTTAAAAAAAAGAGCAATTTGGGGGGAAACCCCTGCGTAATAGCAAAGAGGCTAAATATTTTCTCTCATGTTTCTGTTTTGTGTTAAACATCAGCATTCACTTCTTGCAAAATTATTCATGTGAACATGTAGTTATTTACCACAGGGTGTAGATTGTTGTTATTTAGGTGCTGCCTTCCAGTCTGTAGATGGCTATAGTTACATGCGCAGAGTGTACAGAGAGAGAGAGAGAGAGAGAGAGAGAGAGGAGAGAAGACAAGAGATGGAGAGTAGGAGGGAGGGAGGGAGGGTAAAGGGGAGATAACGACACAGCTTTACCAACTGTAATGAAGAACTGCTTGGTCTGGTTAAACCGCGCCAAGCTCTTAACCAGGGACAGTGGAGGCAGTGCAGCGGAGGGGATACGGCATAGCGATGCATCGCAGTGTGCTCTCATAAATATCTAGTCATCATCCTTTGTTTTGCTCTGAGGGGGAAGATGGTCTGCAGGAATGGTAGCAATCAGGTAGCTGTGCTGCTGCTCTCTTTATGGTGCAACAAAGGTAGCTTTGCTCGCTCGCTCGCTCTACCTCACTCCCTGTTTCTCTCTGTACTCTTCTCTCTGTGGTGCTGCTTTTTTTTCTTTCTTTTTTTTTTTTTTAATGATGTGCTGTAGAGTGCATATACAGCAAATGTCCTAATGGTCTGAATTCTGCTTTGATGATGTCTGTGTGTTTTTTTTTTCATTATTTTTTTTCCTGTATATGTGTGTGCGTGCGTATGCTCTCATTTTGTTGCGGGTAAATCCTTCGTGCACGTCCATAAATGCATGCATGCATTGACAATACTGCAGGATGTTGAAACAGAAGAATCACTATGTCATTGGCTTGTAATGTGTGTTGTTTTTTTTGTTTTTTTTAAATTGTAAATGTGCTTTTACTGCAAAGAAACAATGCATGTTTCGGTGGGATTAGCATGCAATGGACACTGACGAGTGAAAGGACCGCAGAGCTGCCACTGAGCCTGCAGAGATGAGAGATCACAGGTGAGGAGAGAGGAATGTCAAAAGCGGAAAGGACTGAAGATGCGAAGAGAGAGGATGTACTTTCACAACTGAGAAAGTAGCCCCTTTAGCAAAGAGTCCACATGTTGAAGATTGCAGGAGAGAGACTAGGGGGGGGAAGTGTTGCTAAAACACAAGGTAAGTGGCCAGATTAAGACAAGGACATGAAGAGTGACCGAGGACGTTTGAAAAGTTTGGGTTTGAGCTCTTTGTGTTCACAGTGGACCTTGATTTAATTTCAATACAATTAAGGCACGCGGTGAATGCCAAGAGAAAAGCCACAGTCTTCGCTCACCTGAGAGACCAGCATGACGCGGCGACAGGACAGCAGGAGGGGCACCGGCAACTCCAACAGATGGACGCTCCACGCAATCCCACGAGATTACTGCGAGAGGCAAGGAGAGGAGGCTTTAGGCAAACGGTGGCCTCAGACAGGTGTTCAGATTAGTTAATGCAGATCACATATATCGCTAAGACCTAGAGGTGAACGCAGCAATTGCAAAGGCAAACGTAATCGGAGGAAGAGACGTGGACCGAGTCCACCGATTCACATAAAGTCAGAACAGACAGAGCCGCAGCCTCCCAGTGTCGGTCCTGTGGCCAAATGGACAGAGGGATCGCACTAGGGGGATTTGCCATGTGGTGACAGAGGGCCACTTCAAAGGTCTATGCGTTTACGCATGAGCGTACACTCGCCCCGTTTGAGGCAACGAGATATATATATATAATATACATGTGTGTTTAAACTGGGTGAAAATACTTTAAAAAGTCCTCATGCGAGCTGATTCCAGTTCCATCTCCATCCAAACTCCTGAAACACCAGTTTCTCCTTTGGCTCATTTAAAATGACCGTTGTTTATGATTTTTTTTTTTGAGCCTTTATGGTTTTGTTGTGCCCAAAAAAAAAACCCTCAATAAAGAAATCATTTCTTGGACTACATTTCTATTTGTATGATCTAGTATTTCTTTGAGAAGTGGAATAAAATGGTTAAAAACCCACCGAGTAATTAAAATAATAAGCCTCAGTTCACTCCTATAATCACAGAGCCGCATGAAATGATTCAAGCTGTAAACTGCTGAAGGCAATAAAGATGTGAGTTGACCTACATCCGAAATGATGGAGGTGTGAAACGCAAAAGGAAGAAAAAAAAATCTTCCTATCCCACTATCTTCTGGTTTATTTATTTTTTTATTGCACCTGTCTAAATATATGAATCAATGTGATAATTACAGAAACATGAAAAAAAAAAAGAAAAAAGTAAGCACATCATTGAAGCCAGAGGGATTTTCTCAATAAAAAAAATAAAAAAAAAGATGTTTTATAGCTAGAATACATAAAAAGCCTTTTTGTCCCCTCGTGGATTTGTGAATGACATTTTATTAATGCCCGTCATCTCCACACAATCAGAGAGTGCAGAGGGCAAGTGTGCCACATATGTTGAGGCGGAGGTCATCAACTGTGCTCGGGCCCCCTCTCGCCTGTCTGCACATTATGCATCGTCAGAGTCCACAATACAGACGAGACACCGGGGGTAACACTCAGTGTGTCAACGGCCCCCGACCCCCTGCCGACTGGAGAGCAGGTGACCGCATTCAGCCCCCCCCCCCCCCCCTCCCACCTCCCACTCATATGATACAAACATTCATCACCCTGACATATTCTTATTTCTAAATAGTCTTTTTCCTCTCCCAGATCCAAGAGACGCCACATAATGCAGATAAATTATAGGCCATTACGGGGATAAACATTTACATTGCATGTTAAAAAGTGTTTGTAAATGCACTCGCTCGAGCAGTGTGTCAACTATAAGTAATATATAGGGACTGTATGTCCTATCCTATTTGTGAAATCCATAGAAAATACACTTTAAGCTGCACAGTGAAGATGCAGCCAGTGAAGTCCATAAACATTCATATATTTTTCTATTAAAATGAGGCAGTCTCCGTGCACTGTTAATATGAAGTCTTCTGTTTTTGTCCTTTAGCTATAGGCAGGCTTTCTGATATGAAATGCACGAAAAGACAGAAGAAATCTAATTTAGTCATGTAAATAGAGGTCGGGTTGGCGACATGGTGAAGCGTCACTAATGGAAGAAAGAGATGGATGCCTTATGATAATGAGGGGGAAAATAAAGCAGAAGCATGACCTTGCAGTGCAATATGAACCCGGAGACAGAGCGTGTTTAATGTGCAGCTCCTTCCTTCAATAATACTTTTCACAAAATACAACAGGAAAAGGAAAAAAAAACAAAAAAAAAACTCTTAATATCTTTGAAATGTTCAACCGGTAATATATAATATCCCTTAAATTAAAGCCCCTACAACAAAATGTGCTGTTTTCTGTATTGTTTGCCTGCTTTTTAAATTGAATTTGAACTGGAGGAGTTTAATAATGAATCAAGAGCCTCTTATGGATGGAGTCGATATCTTAAGTAGAGTTTACACACACACACACACACACACACACACACACACACACACACACACACACACACACACACACACACACACACACACACACACACACACACACACACACACACACACACACACACACACACACACACACACACACACACACACACACACACACACACACACACACACACACACCCCTTTCCTCTCACCAACTTATTTCATTTCTCCATCCATGTGGCTCTGAGGAGGTGCTGACTCCCTCCTCCTCCTCCATCACTTTCTGCCCTCGGTCCCTCCTTTCTTTCTTTCTTCGCCTCCATCGGCTCAGAGGCCGTGTCTGTCTCCGTTTTATGGCCGCTCATTTGCATCCCAGGAGGGGCGAGAAGGCGTCCCCAGAGACGCGCAGATAAGGGTCACAGGAGAACCCCTCGAGGCGGCGTGTTTGCCACGCACCCTCCACGCAGACACGACACGTGCCGTCGACCTCCCTCCCTCCCGCGACGCACACTTTCATTTTGTAAATGATTTTCTTTCTAGTTATAAAACGCATTTCATTACTTAAAAAAAAAAGTTATTTATAGCTTGTTTGACAATTTTAAAAAAATTCTCACATTTTATTGAATCTTAAATAAACTAGCGACAAGTTCAACAAATATACATTTCTGGTCGTTGTGTGTTAAATCTGGTTTATGATGTCGATAGAAATATGTTTAAATAACACACTTAATTAAGTCATTTGAGTTTCTTCAATTTTCTACAAATCAATCCACGTAAAGACAGAATACAAACCCCGCACACATTCACACAATGCACGTTAAGACAGAATCTGGAATTATTACAGCCCTTATAATAACGCAAACCGACCTGAGACGATCAGCTGGGAGTATACATTTTGTGTCGGGCCTGCAGCTGCGATCTGCGAAGGAAACAGGAAATAGTGGCAGTGCTCCACTTTTTTTTCAAAATAAAAACAATTTTTTTTTAAGTTTTTCTTTTTTTACCCTTTATTTGTGCACATCTTATAGCTAGTGGCGTTTAAATCCCCATATACCTATAAAACAAATGAGCAACTCGGGTATACAGCAATTAAAATCCAGCTTTTTGGACTAATTCTCTGGAATTCAGTGGCATGCATCAAGTATGCTGTTGAACAAAAAAAAACAAAAAACAGTGAAGTAAAGTGAAGGCCTTGATGACCTGCACACTGGGAGGAGAAATGAGCTGCAGTGGACGGGCCTGTGTCGCCCTCTTGTGGTCACCGTAGGGACTGCAGCCTCACTGATGATAGAAAATGGCGGACTCTAAATTATTTGTACAGGCAGGAAATGACAAATTCAATTTGAGTGGACATACTTTTAAAACCTCTCACCATTTTAAATATTGAAGTTCTGGATAATAAAAAACAGCTATAAAGCACAGGACTGATCCAGAATCAATTCTCTTATGTGTACAGTGGCAAGCAAAGGTTTTAAAATTGGGGTAATATAATGTTACTGTGTGATACCAGTAGAGATCTGCTCCAGGTTTAATCAGCAAACAAGGAAAACAAACTCATACAGCCAGCATTTATAAACTACCTTCAGAGGAACAGGGGGTTCTGGGAGTGCTGGTTGTGCCCCCAGAGGTCTGATCTAAACATGGGAGAGACCGAAGGATCTGAGCAGGTCCCACAATGTTGGACAACAATCCCAAAAGTGCATGCAGCCGTGCTCAAGCTCATTCCTCCTGCTGATCCACATTGCAATTTAGTACTTTATAGCTTTTCAATGCACAAAAACTGCAGGTAAAAGGGTGAGTACACTATCGACCCCCACAGGAAATGAAGTGCAACATGGTTTAAAAATGGAAAATAAAAAAAAAATAAAAAAATTACTGCATCCAAGTACATCACAACAGTGATTATACCACACCTGACGTGGACTACAGGCCACCCGCCCGCCCGGAAGAATTGTCCAATGAGGAGAGGAACCCACATGTGACTTTGTGGAGCATCTTTATTATGCCACAAATGAAAGCCAGTAGTTCTGAAAGAGGACCTTGCATTTATTTATTTTTTCTTTTCCTTTTAAACTCGCCAACAAAGACATTCTCAAAATGGCTGAAGCTCGGTTGTGATATTATCATATGAATGGTTGGCTGAACAGAAAACCTGGGGAGTGTGGAGGACAGAGCGGGGCTTGGAAAGTCGAGAGGTAATTGACGCAGGACGCTGCAGTGTTAACTGAAGGAGGGTGAAGGTAGACGGGTTGTTTAGGGAATAAAAAAAACAAAAAAACAAACAAACCCCAACACATTCATGAAAACCATGTGTCAGAACAAATCCGCTTTCCACAGACAAACAAGGGGAATGCACACAGTTCTGCTGAATATACCACATTTATTACTTTTGAACTGATTAATAGAAAGAGTGGGGGCAAAGCCACTCGCATCGATGTCTTTAGAAAACGGAGGAAGAAACAAAAAAACAAAACAAAAAAAAAGCAGCCCGTAGCAACAATTCACTTGTCAAAGACAAAAGAAAGAGGGTAAATTAAGACCAATAAAGACTTTCTCTTCCCCCCGCCCCCCCCCCCCCCCATGGTCATGAAATTATACAGCGAGCGGAGCTCATCAACTTAACTTTTCTTCTGCTTCCAAACAGCCCGTCTCCCGGCCTCTCCTCGAGATCCCCCTGACCTTCCCTCTCCGACACACTCCATCCAAACAAGTGAGAAAACGAACACAAGAGGGTCTTTCTAAACACCTGCAGTCCCTCCCCCAGCAGAAAACATGGCCAGTGTGTATACGAGAATCTGGAGTGAGCGTCGTTGGCACCCGCTGATGATGAGAATCCACCAAGGAACCAAAAAATAAAATAAAATTAAAAAACTCCACTGGGTTTTTTTTTGGTCGAAAGTTTGAGCCTCCTCAGAAGACCGGTGGGGTTGAGTGAGGTGGGGGGGTGGGGGGTGGGTAACAAAGAAAATGAGACAAACTTCCCATTCTTCACTTTGGGACACTACTATGAGCCAACACTACAAATTTCTATTGGATTTGTGTGTTTGTGAGAGAATTACAGACTTGCTTTTGGACCATAGAAAACAGATGATGATCCTTTCATTAGAAAAAAACAAACAAAAAACAAAAAGGAAGGAAGCAGCATACAAGGGAGAAAGCATATGTAGTGGAATGGGGTGGGGCAAAAAAAAAAAAAAAAAGATTTCATCTAAGGATGCTATGCATTTAGTTGTAGTCCTATGAATAATTGTTTCCTTTTTCTTTTCACTACAAGTTCGAAGTAAGTCTTTAAAGTCAAAAGAAATCAAAGTCTTCATTTAGTTTTTTTGTCCTTTGTTAATTCTTCACCCCTATTAGAATTTCTTAGAGATCTGGATGTGATGATGTAACGGGGCGGTCAGGGCTTTAGGGGAAGGTGGGGCCTTTTGCAGTCTTTTGACCAGAGCACCAACTGTTACTTGACTCGTCCTTGGCGCTCCTGGAACACAAGCAAAAGGACAGCGAGTTACACGTCACACAAAATCACATCAGGCACATTGATGGCAGACGAGAAATGCGAATACGCTTCCTGGTCGGTTTGTTCAAACGGGCTTTCAGCCGTCTACCGGCATGTCAGCGAGCGCTGCTGCGGGTTTCACGTGGAAAAGCGCGACACCTCGACAGCGTTCCTGAGATTTGATCAAGTATTATCTACATGGCGCAGGTGGAAGAGGTCAGGTGGCTTAACTGCGTCGGCGATAACGCGGGAGCCGCTGCGCAGCGTGAGCAGAGGTGACGGAAGTTACCTGAAGCCTGTAATGACTCCTGTTGCTTGGGTTGCTGGGATATGGCTCACTGCCTTGGACCTCCACCTGCCACACACAGGAGGGAAAACTGAGCATAACTCGAAAGATTTCAGGTTTCAAAACAGACACCCGGATCAGACTCGCACCAAAACACGACCAAAAATGCCAGACTGGATTTTAAAAAGCGTCACCGTCTGGTGAAGCAAACCACCGATGAAGAAAATGTAAAGAAGAGGCACTGAATACATTGGGTGGGACGAAAAAACAAAACTGTTCCCACACCAGCATCATTTTGGGTCAAATAATTAAAATGAAAAACTCCTCAGACAATCCACAAAAAAAAAAATAAAAAAACACCAGTGGTTTGACACGGGGAAGAATTCGTCCAAAAATAGTCACAACATGTGACGAAAACTAATTAGCATCTTAAATGAATTTCCAGGAAAAAAAAATAAATTAAGCAGCCGCAAAGTGAATAATTCAAATTGAAACAAATAAAAGCTAATGGCTGTGTAATCACGGTCGCAATTACAGCTAAATTTGCTTTTGTAAAATGTTCCGCGAGCAATCAAGGGTGAGAAAGTGTTGGAAGATAAAACCAGCACAAGCCTAAACATCCACAGACAAACAAATTAGCGGGAGTGGTGACCAAATTAATCTTTTACAGCCCATGTTTGCTGGTTTTCCTACACTTGAAATAACTGGAATCAACAAAAACAACACAGATATATGCAAATGACGTGTACTGGAAGTGGTAATATCGTGCAATAAAGTTCCAGTTTGTCCTCTTTAAAAAAAAATTAAAAAAACGCACCTGTATTCAACAGCACATTTCTTTGATACAAAATGTATAAAAACACTTCTTGGTCTCTTTAAATGCAAAATACATTTGCTTTTTTTTTTTTTTATTTTTTTTTTTAAGCTTTATAAGTTGTTGCTGACAGCTCAACACAATACAAACTGAACAAATTCTATTAAAAACCCAAGTGTCAAGACATATGGGATGAAGGGAAACATTCTCGTTGAGAGGCTTCATAACAAATATCACTGGAATCAACCAATTTGGCTTCCAGACATGGCCTCTTGTAATCCATACCGTTAAGTTTTCATTTCTTTTAGCAACAGGATGTAATCGCTGCTGGTGTTCATCCTCCATGTCAATCTAAAAGCAGGGTATTACATGTGTGATGAGTAGAAAATGCCTAAAAACCGCACAGTCACATTTAATTCTGTGAAGCATCTCAACCCAGCTTTAAAATCCTTTGAGCTTTACCACCATCTATTATGCAAAAAGCAACGTACGCACACACACACATTCAAACATTTACATACAGCACCTTTTCAATGTCAATTAAAAGCACCCCTCCCCTCCCCCTCCAAAAATCATCCATTTAATCACTTTATTCAACAGTAAGCGGATTACCTTTTTCACACACTCCTCTTCCTCCTGACGCTTCTCGTAGTGAGAAAAGTCATCGAAGATGGAAGTGGTGTGTTTATATCCCGCGATGATCTTTAGCACCTGCCTGGCTTTGTCCAGCGGCACCTCCTGTGTGTCCCGAGAGTTGGTCACTGGCTTATTTTCGTTGTTCTCCAGCCGGATGTGCCTCAGCTGACTGTTGGGAACGTCCTTAACAAAGATCCAGCGCACATCGAAACGGCCCTTCCACTTGTCCTGTGACCACACGCCAGCAGACGTGTTGTAGTCCACGGGTGAACGCATCTCTGCCACACCACAGAAGTGACCGCTCCCGTTGACGCTGAACAGGAGAAACAGCGGCCCTTTGCCGGCCAGCGAACGGTAGGCCGCGTCCAGCCTCTTGTTGCCGTGCTCCGTGCTGCACCAGATGTTGTACTTGATGGAGCGGTGGATGTCATCCTCAGAGTAGCTCTTGATGATAAACACCCGGCCCTGCTTGGGGTTCCAGTCAAAGTCCTTGGGGTTGTAATTGTTGACCATGCGCAACTTCTCTAAAACCGGGTGAGGCTCAGACGGGACCCCCGGAACCACACCCACACCAGAGGAGGAGGGAGGTGACTGGCCTGCACCGCCCCCGCTAGCGTCCCCGAATCCATTGGCCCGGTTCCGCGGAGGAACCCAGCGAGTCGGTTGAGAAGTTTGCTGCTGTTGGCTTGGTGGAGGAGGACCCTGGGAGAGAGGAGGTTGGGACATCTGAGCGATACCTGGCTGCCCACTTGGTGGAAGCTGATGCTGCCCCATCTGGGAAACGGGAGGAACCAGCTGTCCATTGCTCAGGGGTATTTGTGGGTTCCCAGCAGTAGTAGATCCGGGTTGTGGGGAAGCCTGGTTGGGCGGCTGCCCGTTGCTGGGAATAGGGGGCACCTGCTGAGGAGTGGCAGCTTTAGGCATTGTGCCCTTGTTGTCCCAGGTGCCAATGTCCATGTTGTGTTTAATGGGTGGAGGAGGCAAATTGGCACCAGCCATGCCACCCTTGGTTTTAAGCTTGGGCTGAGGCTTGGCTGGCTTGCTGGCAATATCTGCCCAGGACGCGGGCTTGGTTGGGGCAATTGAGACAGGCGGCATGCTCGGAGGTCCTACAGATGATACGGGGCCAAGGGGACCCCCACCAGGTAAGCCAGAGCCAACCACCTTAGGAGCCATGTCCCCACTCCCACCGGGGGCAGCACCACTGATCTTAAGCCCGGCCATGCCCTGGTCGAGGCTGTTCATACCAGGTGCCTTGTTTAGAGGCTCATTGGCAGCAGGTGCAAATGGGGACTGTCCGTCAATCATGGCACCCCCAAGTGAACTGGGAGCATAGGCGTAGCTGCTGCTGTAGCCCGAGCTCTGTGGTGTCCCCGACTGTCCCTGAGAACTGCTGTTGCCCCACGCCGAGAAGTCGATGCCGCTGGGGAAAAAGTTGAAGCCGGGCTGGCCCAGGAATGGGTTGCTCCCCAGGGGGCCTGGCTGGCCAAACATAGCGTCCGGGAGGTAGTGGGGTTCCCCATTGCTTAGCTGTCCATAGGAGGCCAGGTAAGGCATCGGAGGGTCCCCACCTGTGGACCATGCTGCCTCATTGAGGGAGTAGGAAAATCCTATGGAGGGGCTGTAGTAGCTGGGCATGTACGAGTCCGACATGGCCGTATAGGCATTGCTCTAAACAGAAAGAAACTTGGATTTAGTGACCAAAAGTTTACATCATTTCTCTGTAACTACAGTATAGTGCACATTGTTCAATCAAAATATTTAAATAAACATGTACATTCAAGATAAGCTTAGCTTATTTAGGTATATACCTTGTTCTTGTAGATCCAAATAGTCAGACCAAGATAAAAGATGAGCAAAGTTATGGCATTATTGTCATTATACACCAGAGATTCATCACACAGTGAATACACATTTCTAAAAGCCATGTCCTCTTATTAGATCTTTTTTCTTCAGTAAATACACAGCACTAAGCAATGAACCAAGTTACTTGTTTTGAAGTCTCTTAAACAAAAGGATTCTACATCCGTTTGAATGCTGGGAAACACTGGCTCCATTATAATCTACAGTTCAGCTCCCAGCGTGTCTATTAACAAACAAGGCGAACTCCATCTACTACGGCAGTACAAGAGATAACATTCACCATCAAGGAAAACAAGGTGGCAAATTCAATAGCGTATCCCGGCTGCACATCTTTTACATCTTCCCATTATTTCTAGTTATGTAAAAACCAAGGACGTGCACAGTACACACGTACAAAAAGGAATCTTGGCCAGTGAAGCAAATTAAATCTGCATGAACTGCTTATTCAGCTCTTGGAAGACAATCATTCTTCATTTTTTCATAAAAACACCTTCAAACACTCTTGGAAAATACTTAAATCAACTGCAAAAGTGTATGTTTGAGATGCAAATCTTGTAAAAAACAAACAAACCGCAGCCTTGCAGCTTCATGCACATACAGTCTTAAGATTTTCCATACAGACATTCATTTATCATATGCATAATGTATTGAGGTTACATAAAACTTGGACAGTCTCACTTCCTAAACACAGGGCAATGCATCAAATTATGATTTAGCTTCTGAAAATCCACAAAAAAATGGACATTTATGGTCAAATTTGGTTTTTTTTCATTCATTAATTTATTTGAATGGGACAGTGCATATTGATGAACAGACACCCAGTGCTGTAAATATGCCAGATTTAGCTCAGAGCTAATTTCTAAAAGACCTGGATCAATCCGGCATATATGAATTGACTTTTGCACTTAGATAATTATCACTCCTAATTGGTAACAACTGAAATGTGATTGGAAATGTTTACTTTAAAAACTATTTGCTAGTTTTCACTATAAAAATGACATCAAAAGATGTGCAATTAAAAAAACAAAAACAAAACAACTACCTAAGTTACTGATGACAAAAGTGATTTGACTGTGTGGGCGAACACTGAAAATCTTACCTGTCTGGCCTGAGTATTCAGGTAAGGCTCAAACTCATCGTCATTCAAAGTATCCTTTTGGGTCACAGCTCCGTTTTGCACTGGGGAAAAAAAAACAAACATTGATGTAAACATAGTGTTCCGTTTGTGCAAATCCAAACATCAGCCCTGAACTGATGTACATCAGTGTATTCTGTTAACATAAGCAGCTTCCCCTTTCACAGCATAATATGCATTTATGTAATTCATAGTCAAACACCGAAATGCAGTAATTCCCAGTCTGTATATATTCAATCTGCAGTTAGTCAGGGCCTGAACATGTCTATTATGCGGTAGATAGTTTCCGTGTACACGAAGAGCTCGCTTAACATGACTGTTCCCGGTGTTGTCAGGACAACTCTGGCTAACGCTACGATCAGATACAGCCTCACTGCCTTTGCTTGTTTTCAATGCAGACATTAGAAGGGGCAGCAGAAGTGCACAAGTGAGTGACACCCATGATGCACCAACAAGTGTAATACTGTGCCTCATTGATGGCCAGTGTCATCTACTTTGACAGATTTGCATATGCTTGATAAAGAGGATTTTAACAGACATCATCCCACTTCGTGGGATGCAGGTGCAATGTAACAGTGTCTCCCAGGCCATCAAGACTATTTGGTTCCCTCAAGATTCTGGCTGCTCGCAGAGCAAAACAGGCCAATATGTGGGCAGACACACTGCTGGTTTTGATGCGTGATGTTATCCGTCTTATCAATGTTTTTTCCTCCTGATGAGAGCTCTGATTAAGTTAGATAATATCTAACTTGCAGAAAACATTCTTTCTTACACAGACATGTACTGTGGTGGTGAGACACTATTTTGATACGCTGAATAAATCAGACAATGTGCAATGAAAAATAATGAACAAACTAGGTTGTGGGTCAACTCTGGTACAATTATCACTCCCACAGGTTAAGACTAACAGGTGTGCCTAAGTGAAAACCCCCAGGGAGTCTAAGCAAGACTCCTTAAAGGAAAACTTTTAATGTTGTCATTTGATTACTCCAACTAGTCCGCTGACAAGCAACAGAAAACGTAGTACTTAATAATACCGAGTGTAGAACTACTTTATTGTGACTTGACATTATTATGACAGACTGATGGGCCAAGTTACACCACCGTGTGAAGTCAATCATTAAACAAAAGGTGCAGTGGTCTGTCATCACACTAAATCGACGAGTTATCATATCAAAACAACAAGATGTCTGCATGTTTAACGCAGGGAAGCAGGACACCGGTGGTTTGTTTACACTAGTTCAAGACTTCGTCTGCTTAAGAAACGTCTCAGTGTCTGCTAGCGTGTGATGGTCGCAACACGGGAGACAGAAAAAAAAAAAGTAGTAAAAAAAAAAAAAAGAGCTAGGATCATCAGCTTGATTACAGACATCTGGGACGACGTGCTGACGGGAAAAAGCGAGGCCCGCTTGGATACAGGAAAAGCATGTCGGAAGACGTGTCATTTCGGGTTAACTTAGCCATCAGCTAGCGGCTAGCAGCGTCTCCATGTTAACGAGCGCCAAGAGTCCTTTCAACCTGACGGGCTGGGCTAACATTAGCCGCCTGCTAAGACGCACCTGCGCTCCAACATTAGTTAAACGTCTCCCCGTGAGCGAGACCGAGTTATGCAAACGCACTTTCACACCTGTTGGACGAATTAAAAAAGCGCCTCGCGCTAAACCAGGAAAGGATGCAGCTGTGTGTCATGTTGCCATTTAACGTTAGCTCGATGCTACCTGTAGGAAGTGTCTCTGGATCATATCAGGGATGGAAATGACACCATGAAAATTTGGTTTGAAGAGCTGCGTGGATCCGCGCGAAACTTAATAGTTCCTTGGTGATTCGTGTAAAGTCTGGATTACATGATAGGCAGGCCTTCATCACCAGAAGCCAGGGACCTGCTATTGCAGACGCGCACGCAAGATTTTCGAGGCGCACGGCACGTAAAAAGATCCGCATTCACTACAGCCAGACCGGAGGATATTCACACAATATGTGCAGCTTACCTTTATTAGCTTGGCCTTTCGGTCTCTGGATTGGGTCCAGGTGATTCATGAAGGTTTGATTTATGAGAAGAGAGGAAGGGGAAAAATAGATGAAGAGATATATTTTGAGCAGTCAGTTCCTTTAGCAGGTGGTCAGGCCTCGGCCGCTGCCTCGGAGCTAAGCTATCCTCGCTAGCCGTCGCGATGCTGACAAATTTGGCCCACGTAAATGTTCAGAAAATACCTCTCTTTACCTGTTCAAGAAGGCTGCTGGCTGACATGTCTTTCCCCCCCGGAGCCTGTGTAACTATATTTACTCCTAAGTAAGCGCGGCAGGGTGTAGAATTGGTCTAGCTACGGCAGAGTTTGAGCCTCTCTACACAGCCTGCTTTCTACACAATGGCGGGCTGCAGTTTCCCTGTCAGACTCCTCAACATGGCTGGGCGGCCTCGTCAACCCCACGATGGCACTTATTTACCACCACTGTGCGCCCCCTGGCGGCGAGGAGGACCACGGAATAAGTGGCCGTTGCAAGGAGTCCATTGGTTTAACTTGATTACTCTCCTCAAGTGGCCAATTTTCCTTTCATTTCAGACATCTTAATACTTTTTCTCTTCTTTAATGGCAATTAGGATTTTAATCGTTGGTGACAACTGATAATGCGCCACAGGGGATTCTTTCTTCCTGTAGCAATCAGACTCCAAAGATCGTCTTTGTAAAAGGTGTTGAGTTTTTCTGTCAATTCCACTTTCTTCCCATGCTTATATTAGTCACCACTAAGCCTTGTATGTATCAATATTTTAGTAATTAAATTTTTATTCCGACATATTTGATATTATACCATTCTATTCTACTTATTACGTTATTTTCTGGGTGAAGCAATGTTGTAAAGAATTTTCCTCTCAGATTATTACAGTATTTATATTCTATTCTATTCAACAGGGATACGCAACTTTGATAACCACTATATGATATCGGCCCTCGAGCATTGTGGCAAATAATTCCATGAAAACAATCAAATTGTATGTCTGCAAATTCAATTTAATAACATTTGAAATACCAATAATCTAAACAACTCACTCCTGTGTAGCATTTCTATCCTATTAAATGTTGTTGAATAACATCAAACTGACCGATATCCATACAATTCACCATCGCTACCATAAATCTTTAGTGCTGTAGTCAAGACCACTGAACCTGAGACCAAGTCAAGACCAAGATCTTGAAAATGTGGCCTTTAGACCAATCTCAAGCCAAATATTCATCTCGAGTACGACAATATATTTCCCTAAATTGAAGAAATTCTTTATTTACTAAACTATTATTTATGTACTATATTTACTATTATCTATCTTTGTTCTATCTAAGCATGAGCATCTTACCATAGAATGTATTTGTTGCAAAAAAAAAAAAAAAGGGGGGGGGGGGGGCAAAACAAACGAATCCTGAATATGAAAAGCATTAGGAGCATGTTTCCAGGAAAAAAAAACATTAATTTCTTTTATGTGATCGCGCACAAGTGCACAGACTTGTAGGAAGACATGTTTTCCCAAAGAAAAAGGGAAAACACAACAGCAATTCTTATTTCAATGTGTAGCAAAACCATTTAATGATGTTTTCAATCATTGTCATGTATTTACTTCAATTCATTTGGAAGAAAGAACAAATTCTATCAAATATATTTATTGTCCGATGAAGAGTTGAAACCAAATGCATACATTTGATGTTTTCCAAAATAAATGAGATTGATCATTTTTCAGGACTTGTAGTATAATTAAAGATGATTTCTGGTTTGAATGTGATTAAATTGTCATTTTCCCTCCTTTCATCCCAGAAACAAATATGTTACAGATTTTCCAAATTTGCTTTTGGGCCATACTAAATTGGGAGTGTGTGTGTGTGTGTGTGGGGGGGGGGGGGGGTGGGGGTGGGGGGGGGGGGGGGGGGGGGGGCAAGTGACTCTAAGGGAAGCAGTTGACCAGCAGTCTCATAAATTCTCTGCAGCTGCTGTAACATTTTTGATCTTGCATTAAATCAGAGTCATCAAACACATCACCAGCAGGCCAAAACCGGCTGGATGACTTTTCAAAGTGTTTAGATAACAAAGAAGACTTGACTTCAAATTTCTAGAAGTAACTTCAGTTACTGGAGTACTTACAGGTGACGCCTCTGTTGCAGTAGCAGTCCTAAAGGACTTGCTCTTTTATTGCTCTTGAAGTATCATTTGCATAAAGTTAGGGCAGACTGATCGACAATACACCAGCCCACTGTAATTATGTTGTGGTTTTTTGGAAACTCCTAATCAAGCTGAATTTAGTTTCATGGAAATAAAGGTTGTTGCCACTTGCTTCAAGACTATCTGTTTCACAGATTAGACTTATTGACTGAATTTAAATTATATCCAACATTCAATCAACAGTTTCACATTTTACCTTTCAGTTTCACTCATGGGACATTGTTTTCCACAAAAATCCAAAAGCTGTTGTTCTGGACACTATTGACGCGCCTGATTGTATATCACTGTGCATCAGAGTATAGCTACAGTATTTGGTACTTGGTTTGACTTTACTGCCCCCTACTGTTGTCTCATTGTATTGCATCCCTTTTCAGGCCGCCACCACCAGATGGAGTCCTTGTTTCTGCCATGACATCTTTTCTTTCTATTTTAAAAATGAATCAGGTATTAGGCTTCCTGACATTTGCAAAGCAGACCTTTCTCCAGCGCATGTAATCAGAGATGTTACCAAATCTTTGCTTAGAGGTTATTGAGTTGTAACGTTTTGTTGATATGTGGTTGTTATTACAAGTCCCTGCAATTCAAAACCTGCAGAAAGACCAAAACATGACGTGCTAGACATTCTGAGTGCTATTTATATTTAATATCACCAAGATCATTAATTCATAAAGTAGTTAAATTATTAATTAAATTCTGGGGTAAATTTACCCAGCCTCCCCCGATGAGCATTTTGTTCTTCTTGCTTATTTTGCAGGGTTTTTTTAAATTCTTTTTTTATTAAAAACCTTTGAGATCTGTGTCTGAGCATGTAGATCAGCCTGCTGTCTGATGTCGCCTTATTTGTTCTTCTCCGTCCTCTTCCTTTCTTTTTTACCATTCGCTAATCACACCGGTCGAAGCAGAAAGCCACCACCTATTAATTTATTTAATTTAAATCAAGTTTTCTTTGCTTATGCTTGCCAATGTGGGATCAATGGTTGTTTTCCCTAGTTTCTTTATTTTGTATTAATATGAAGTTCCACGAGATGCCGATGTGGTGACTGGTGCCATATAAAGAAAACTGAACTGAAGTGAACTAAGATATTTTTAAGTATTTGGTGAGGGAATTTAAATAAAAAGAAAAATAGTGCATCATGCATTTAAACATATTCTTAGAACTGAAATAATCCCAAGTTTATTGTATTATCTAATCGTTCACTTCCTCTATGAGCTCTTAAATGTTATTGAACCTCCTCTTACGATGCAATATATTTAAAATTCTTTTTTTTTTTTTACATTGTTTGACTGCTATGTATTATTCATTATTGAAAAAAAGATCTTTTAAAATTTCCCCATATTTGAAGTTCTTCTTTCACCTAATATAAATCCTAGAATTTTGAAGCTCTATCTATCATGTACACAGATTTATGTCCTATAACAAGGCGCATGGAGCTGATCCCAGATAATAATGGGGGAAGACACGGCACACCCTAACAGGTCACTGATCAAACAGAGGGACAAACAACCATACACATATACACACTCACACACACCTACGGATGATTCAGGGTCACCAATGAACCTCAAAAGCATATTTTTGGACTGTAGGAGCAAATTAGATTACCTGGGGGGCAAAAAAAAAAAAAACACCTGCAGGAACATACACAGAAAATTCGGCCCTGGCCTCGAACCCTCCAATACGGGGTTAATCCCTCCAACAATAATTTATAGTCTTAGTTTTATGTGGCTACAAAAGAAGAGTCATACTGACTTCAGTTTACTATCCAGTGACCTTCACTCTCAGTGTTGGTCTCCACATATATTTGTCTTGATTTTAACCTCAAGTTGGAACACAGACCACTTGACACAAATCATGCTTGGCAACCGCATCAATCTGCATAGAGATAATTCTGCACAATGAAATACAATCCATAAGAGCAGCATTTACATCCTTGAGTGGAAGAAGGCTTTACCATCATGCAGGGGGGTGAAATCATCACCCATCTGCCCGTACTGTATGAGGTATGCAACTGTTGCACCCAAGAACACACGACACAGAGCCAGGAATAACTACCCCCCCCCCCCCCACCCCCCCCCCCCCCCACCCCCCACCCCACCCCCCACCCCACCCCCCCCCCACCTCTCTAAGAGAAGAGACAAAGGTAAAATAACACAGACTTGTTTCATAAAGAAGCATTTCGGCTTTCATCTAAATTTAAATTCTCCCAAAGCTGAAAGTTGAGCGATGGTGTTGGAGCTATGGAAAAAGACATTACACCAGAGATGATGCATTGGCTGTGAGTGTTGGATTATAGGTCACGGGATACACAACTGACTGCACAAGTGTCTGAATAACACGGGCGAACAGGGATGGCAAACCGGTAGCAGTGACAAGAGATTTGACTTGTGAAACATGCCTAGGACAGTAGCATGGCATGCACGTATCATATTCCGCCTTTCAACTCTCAATCATTTTTGGGTGCTTGACTTTTTTCCCTCTCCCATGGGCTTGTTGACTGGCGCGGATTGGACAGGTGGCATAGCACGGAGAAGAGCTGGCCGTTTACCAGCCAATAAAAATAGCTGTGGTCTCCATGATGTCACCGGTGAGTAAATCATTGCTTCAGAGTGTGAAGTGAGAAATAAAATTAGGGGAATAATTATGACTTTACATTTCTGTCGGTTGGGGAAACAGATCTTACTTAGTATTCTGTCTAAATCTGCATTCGATTGGCTCACGTTGCTCAATTTCACGTTTCACTTGTTTTCTTACAGCCGCATATCCTTGGATATGTTTATCCATACAACCACGTGGATGTAAAGGAAGACGCAAAGAAAGGCCACAGCATTGCTCGTGCAGTCACACCGCCATCTTCAACCGGTCACACCGGCCGCAGTTGCCAGAAAGGGTGTACAAACTAAAGCCGGAGTCTGATCTCACTCCCATACCTGGCATTCTGAAGCCACAACACCATGCTGCTGATGAGGAACATGATCAGTCGTAAATCTTCCCCGTTTGACCATGTGACACGCCAAATTTGTGATTCTGCCCTCTGTTCACCCTCCGCATCCCCCTCCCTTCGACACACTGCCTCCCATAGTGCCCCTTCTTACTGCGGCCCCCTCCTGGCACAGCGGAGCAGGAATGTCAGGCAGGAAGGTGACAATCCCACAAGCCCAGATTAGAGGTTCTCTGTGCATCTTTCATATGTTTGTATGTGTTCCTTTGGCTTTATATCAGCATGTGTTTGTATGCGAGTATGTGAATTTGTGATTATGTGCGCCTAACTCCGGTGACCTGGCGGCAGTGTGGTGGCAGAATAGTCTCAGTAATAGGATGTTAGGAATGTAGCACTTGTCAGTCTCTCTGAGGATGCTGTTAATTCACATTCTATCCATTTCAGAAGGTTAGCCTTTAATAAGCAGTGAGTGTTGAGTATATTTGCATGTGAGCAGGCGCTCTGTTTGTTTTATGATTTGAAGTGTGCAAATAGCTTCCTAATAAGACCGTCGTTTGACAGTCTGCTTAGTCGCAGGTTGCTTTTAATCCTCATTTTCACAAAGAGCCCAGATTAAGTAAAGCTACCACACAGGCATCACGCAATCAAAATAACAATGATAGCTTTTAATCTGAGAGCATGCATCCATATGCGCTTTAGGGGTGCTCAAGAGTGTGTACGCACACAAAAATATGTTTTTATAACTTTAAATAATGTTTTACATATAAAAATTTTAATCTCTGCCAATTACAGATCCACATTAAGGCCGTTCATCAATTGGCCATACCACTTTGTGTTTTTTTTCAACTCAGGGTCGTGGGGTGCCTGAGCCGATCCCAGGTGACTTTGGGGAAAGGCAGCGTACCCCCTGGATAAGTAACCAGCCCATCACAGGAGAGTTAATTCAAGCATGACTTGAAAAATCAACTTACGCAGTTTTTAAAATGGCTTTGTATAAAAGCCAATTCATGTCATTATAATGCATTGTTGTTAATAGCAGTAAATTTCAGTTGCCGGACAACATTTGATTTGTTGGTAGCCTTCTGTATATGTGTCAGTGTCTTCAAACGTCTTCCTTTCTATGGCCACACAATGGTGTAGTGGTTAGCGCTCTTGTTCAACAGTGAGAATTATCTCTAATTATCTGGTGCGCATCTGGTTAACGGCCCCTCAGTACGTAGTTTTCATGTTCACAGAAATGTGGGTTTCCTCTGGTTTCCTCCACACGCCGGACAAGCAATGAGCCTAATTGGTGACTCGAGAATTGTGTGATTGTAAGAGAGTGGCAAACTGACAATCTATCCATTTGGTATTCTTCATCCAAAGTTAGCTGTGATCACTTCTATGTTGAAAAACCATCATCAGCATGAAATGTAACTACATCTTTGCTTATCTCCTTCGCTTATCTTTGTTAGTCCATTCGGACAGATTTTCAAACGGTACTGAAACTTCCCACAACAGGAGCAGAAAATGCAACAATCACTTTTTAAATGATAATTAATGCTATGGAAAATAAATAATTATGTAAATTGCATGACTGTTTCCTCAGTGGCCAAAGCAGATATGACCCATAAAATGTTTGAATAATAGTGAATTAACTATTAAACTGCAGTGCCTTGAATCCTGGGCATTGGTGGTCTGTGAAGACAATGAGGAGGTTGTTTTAGGGAGAAAATAGCCACACACTTGCACATTCTATCACAGAGGATTTATCACCAACATTTGTGTAGAAGGTTGAATGGCCGGACCTATCCATATGTGGCCCTTTGTGTATGTGTGAGTGTGCCAGCGTGTCTGTGCTTCCGATGACACTTAGTGATGATTTTGAACAGCTGAGATGAGTTTGTGTGGAGCTGGACAACGAGGCAGCTGTACATCTCTGTCTTGGACATATACACGCTCACATACACACGCACACGCACACACACACACACACACACACACACACACACACACACACACACACACACACACACACACACACACACACACACACACACACACACACACACACACACACACACACACACACACATATACACAGACCCACATACACATTGAGGCATATAAACAACAGTGGAATCCTGAGGTCCTACCCCCTCGGGCCCGAGCCAGACTGAGACCTTAATAAAGGACTTGTTGTTTCAGGAGGTAGCTTAGATGGTTTCAGGTTCATATTGCAACAGGCCCCACTTTACAGACCATCATTATCAGCTTACCGATAACGTTTTCCTTATTACATTTACATCATAATGTGTCAATACAACTTTGATTGTTGTGTAAAAATGTTGGCAGTAGTACAAATGCTCTTTCTTTCATGTATGCAGGCATTTCAACCGGAGAGTATCAACTATTAATGGTGGTGTTGCAGTTTGAATAGTGGTCTAAATAAAACCAAGTTGCCATTACTACCTCAACTGGCCTGCAACATCTTAGCCAATGAGAGACTTTGCCGGGTCGGACCTCTTTTAAGAGGGGTGGGGCCTCAATGTGCTGAAGGGTCACAAGGAGTGATGTAACCTGTATTTATTTTCAGCATATAGAAGTAAATGTAGACACACACACACACACACACACATGGAAACACAGACAAGAGCAACTGTAGCCTCCTGCACATACTGTTCTTTACATACAAAGATTTTAACACAGACTATTGAGTATCACTGACAAACACCCAGCGACTAAGTTGTGGACTTTGGGACCAGTGCCATGTTCCTGCACATTGGTTGTCTCGCTTGCCCTCTTCCTTGTTTGGTCACTTGATGACAAATGTTGCAGCATACGCATGTGCATGCCCTTTCAGCGGTGCATTGAAAAGTGCATGCGTGAATACGTGTCGGCTATAGGCGATGGCCGTTCCGCTGATTAAATAAAGAAAAGGTGCGCGTATCACCAGGGAAGATAAGGCAGAGGCAGAGACAAAAAGAGAAGCGGAGAGACAGAGAAATTTAGTCATGGCCATTAATACATAGTGGCCTCTCTTCCCTTCCGTCAGCTGCAGCTGTTGATCATGCTGGTGCAACAGTGAGCTTTCTAGCATTGCATCACTCTCTTTCTCCACGAGCCTTGTGCTGTCCTGCATTACTCTGCATGTATATGGGTCTGTGACTGAAGCAGGATTAGTAACTGATAACGTCAGTTCTGCTCTATTTAAAAGCGGTTCTGCAAATTTCAACTGATGCATTGTGACTTGGCACAGGCCGAATGCAATATAGCGTTGCAGAATATGCAACATTATAGCAGGGTATGAGAGTGAGAAGTGCTACTTGTCTGCTTTATCCGCTGCTATTTAGGAGCATGTTCAATTCATTAGCATGCCAATAACCTGCCACTAGTTATTCATACTATGTGTGATGTATGCATAGCAAGATGTTGGTCATGTTCTCCCTCTAGAGAACGCAGCAGAGGGACGATGTAACTTCCCCAGGAGCTTGTCCACTAGCATACATCAGAGACATTCCACCTCATCTGACACTCGTCCATGGAATTCTGCAAATTTTCCACACTATTCTCTCAGGCATTCTGAAGTGCCTGTCAAAAAGACTGGCATGCCCAAACATCAAGCGCCTGTAAACACTTTAAACAAGGGAATTGCATTTCACTTTTAGAAGAATTAAGGTGGTTTGTTGGTTTCCACGTTTAAGGTTTCCTGGATGATCTTGGAAGTCTTCTTGTCCTAGATACGAAATGAATTGAGGTCGGCGGTGGTGCTTGTGATTGCCATTAGGTACGTTTGAGTGTGTGTGTGAAAATATCTTTTTGTTTGCACTGCTGATAGGTGATAATTTGTCATAGATTTGTGCAGAGTCCCTTTCTCCTCTATGTTGGTATGACCAGTGTATGCAACCTATAGTTGACACCTATGTGTCGTTCTGGGAACACACTAAATACTTCAGATGACTTGAGGGTTTACTTGGCAACCGATGGCTGTTTTAAGACCACGGATACTTTCGGGCTTGGACTGTGCACAAAGTTTTCAAGTATCCAAAGTACATGGAGAGGAATAAATTGTCATCGAATCGCATGTATCATGTGCTCATTGTTGTGTGGATAGTTATAAAGCTCAATGACTTCATCCAATTCTATTTTTGAAAGTGGATGACATACTATTTAACCTTTATTTTACACCAGGATTAAGACGTTGGGAAGCCACGGTCAGTCACACGCTCTCTCTTCTTTTTACAACACACTCTCGTTCATGTTTTGTAATTAAAAAATGTATTTGCCAAAACTTTACATAAAGAATATCCACGCCTTTAACATATATGTTGTACTTTCGGCTCTTGGCCAGTTTGTTTTTATATTAAATAAAACGTTCTGTGTTTATGCTCATTGACAAATAATTGATGCAGGGATAATGGTTGTTGGAGTATTCATGGTGGGGGTGGTGTGGAGAGTGGGGGGGCTGGTAAAGGTGGGAGGGGTTGACACAAAGATGTACAGGACAGGACACCCTCATGCTTACTCCATAAACCTCACCACATTTTGCTACCGCAGCTGTCGTTGCGCACGCAGTGAGCGGAGAGGTGCGCTCCCCCTGGAGTGGCTATGTGGAGTCCCGAACCGGCTTTTTCACGTTGATCGGCGACCACTGGGTCCGTTTCTTCTCGACTTTAAAAACGGAATGTTGTCGCTGTTTCTCTCGTTACGGTCGGTTATTGGAGCACAGTGAAGACACCGCTCATTTACCATGAGCTGTTTGGATGTTATGTACCCAGCCTATGGACATTACGCACCGTACGCACCGACTGCCCCTGCTTTTATTAGTAGCTTTCAGGTAGGAATTGAGTTCATGTTGAAATGTTTAAGTAATATATCATATTTTTTTAAAACGTTATTGGGGAGGTGAGGGTTGATAAGATTTAAAATAATTATCCGTTTGTTTTATTCTGCTAATGCGTAAAACAAAATACACATTAAAACACACGCTTTCTAAGTTAATTATTAAAAAAAAACTTGTTCTTTTTATTTTATTATCCATTTCCAGATTTTTGTAAGTGCTGGAGTATTATTACTGAGCGCATAAGTTTTTCTGTGCCCTTTTTTATCTTGGCGCACGCAAGTCTGCGCACACATTCACATGCCAGTGTTTCCACACACAAAGAAAAACATTATGTCAAAATGTCTCATAGCCAGCTCCAGAACTAGCCCCCTGCAACACCTGTCTGAACTCTTCCCCTCCTCCTCCTCCTCTTCCTCCTCCTCCTCCTCCTGCGCCTGTTCTCTCAAACCCCCGGCAGGCTCCCACAGGTCTGAGCAGCACTTCGCCTCACTGCCGGGATTTTATGGACACTCCCAGCGGTCCCGAAGGGATGTCTGGGGGCCCGGGCGCTGGAGGGTCAACTTCCTCCTCATCTTCATCCAACTCGTCTTCATCCTCCTTCACGCCTGCGACCTCGAGGCCGGAGGGAGGCCCCAAAGAGAAGCAGGAAGCCCCGGAGGCAGAGTACCTGAACTCCCGCTGCGTCCTCTTCACTTATTACCAGGGCGACATCAGCAGCGTGGTGGACGAGCACTTCTCCAGGGCCCTCAGCTCCTACATGGATGGAGAGGGCAAACGGAGGGTGTCGGAGCATCAGGGAACAGGTATACCTCGTTGTTCATTCATAAAGAGTATACCTGCAAAAAAAAAAAAAAAAGGTTACTATCTGTATTGTGGTTTTAGTGCGAAAAAAGTGTTTCACAAAAGCGAAATTTCTTTATATTTGATTAAATCAGAGTATTGATCTGAGTTTTTATGATGTTTGTAGATACTATGTGGTTTGGAAATGGGTCATACAATTTGGGTAAACTAAGGTGTGCTTTCACCTTCACTACATCCTTCCAGATTGTTCCATTGATGTCTTTGGACCCAGGTGCCACAGTTGTCATGGCCGAAGCGTCTTGCACGAGCTTTGAGGCCACACAGGGTGAGCTGACAGTTCTGCAGAGCACAGCAGAGAGTCAGACAGGTGATGTGATCAGGTGACAGGACTGAGGGGGTGCTTGTTGGAACTGTTGTCAGTGGAGAGGTCAGGGCATCGGGTCATGAAGGTCAGGAGCGGTTGGCTGTCAGAGTCTCTGAGTATGGTTGCACTTTAAGTTTGGAGAAATTGTAGTAGCGGTCTGCATACTTGAGTGTAAATATGGTTTTGAGGGT
Source organism: Lipophrys pholis (assembly GCF_963383615.2). NCBI lineage: Eukaryota > Metazoa > Chordata > Actinopteri > Blenniiformes > Blenniidae > Lipophrys > Lipophrys pholis. Next base: position 10,300,112 of record NC_137633.1, read on the forward strand.
AAAATGTGTGGGTAAAAAAATCTATTATGGTAAGGATTGGAAAACTTATCGCTAAATACAATGTAGTTTTAATAATATTTTCTGATGTATTAGTTCAGGTTTTTATTAGTCATTGGTAACAAACTTAATGAATATTGCATTGCACTTTTCATACACCAAATTCTTTTTGTTTTTGCCATATTGTGTTTATTTGTTTTTATTAGCTTGACCTTGCAGACATCATTAGGGAAATTTCAACATCTCATTAAAAAAAAAAAAAAGGTTTTGCAGACACAAACATCCTATTTTGTAGAAGCAGCGAATAGAAGCCCCCTGGATATCCATGTAGGGCCTACAACCTTTACCCACTCCCTCGCTCTGCTGTCGCTGTTGGTCTCTCTCCTTGTTCAGCCGGACGTCTTCATTTCGGCACCAACACACGCTCCCTGCCTCACAACAGATGCTATGTTTATACACGGCCGTAAGCGCACAGCCTCGCCGGCGAATCCCCTTCAAACGTCTCCGCGGCTGCCATTCTGACTCTCGCTCCAGCTCTTGCCCCACAATGGTTGCTCAGTCAGTTGCCTGTCTGTCGGTCAGATTTATATATGTTGTGGTCAGTGTGATAGGAGCTGCGGGGGAAACACTACCTCTCAGGGTGCCGCATGGTGTCTTTTTTCAGAGGGAAACCTAAATATAAAAGTATACTGCTAAAAACATATAATGGCCCGCTGACATTCTGTCAAGGGCGAGGAGAGGGGGGTGTGGGGGGGTGGGGTAGCAGAGAAAACAACAGGTGGGGGTGCAGGAGACAGAGGAGAGGGGCGGTGGGTGCTAGCACAAGGCCAGAATTGCGTGTGTGTGTGTGTGTGTGTGTGTTTGACTGTGCTTTCAGAGGCACTGGGTTGACATGAGAGTGAGACATGTCACCATAGCAAGTGATTTAAGATGCTGTGAGTCTTGAGCTCCCTCCAGGTCAGAGTGTCTGCCTTATATAGAATCGGAGGGTATAGAGCTCTGTCTCCCTTTTATCTTTCTGTCTGTCTCTCTCTGTCTTTCTTTCTTGCGCGCCTTCTGTCTGCTAGAACGTGGTTGTGTTTATTTTGGTGTCTTGTTGGGACTTGGTCTGTGTACAGTATGATCCAATAGGGAAGATATCTGGGCCAGCGGGTGCAGCAGTCATGAGAGTGACATCTACGTTTTAGCACGCGCTACTCCTGTTGCACAGCTCTTGGTCTTCCATTTGTTTCTGCGCATCAAGGGGTTTACTACACGGTTGTACAAGAGTTGAAGACTTGGCTTATATCAGATCGTTGTTAACCCCATGTCCCTCTCTTGTCTCACATCAGATACCCCTTCACCTAGCAGCCGACGATGCTTCCCCCCATCCTTCTGGGACAGTAACTACCCCTCGCCTCAGAGCCGCTCCCACTGTGAGACGGGCGCACCTTCCTATTCCATGGACCCATACGCATCGGGGCTCCACCCGGGCCTGCCGCACCCACACACTCATCCCCACTCACACGCTCACCCTCACTCCCACCCTCACCCCCCCGAGAGCTGGGGATACCCTCAGGCCCAAGCCTACGGACCCCCGCGGCCCCTCCATGAACTGTATTCACCGTCCGCTTTGGAACCGCACTACGGGCCCCTGCTCATGCCTACCGTAAGGCCGCCTCATCTCCCTACTCTGCCAAGCCACTATGAAGTAAGCAAGCTGGAGCCCACCGCCTCGTGGCCCAGCCTACTTCCCCCGGGAGATGTCAGCCACCAGACTTTGGCACTCAACATGGATGCAGGTATACCCGCTTATCAGTGTCAGCATGTTTTATATATCTTCTGAAAAGGCTAAATGATTATTTGCAATTAGAGTAGATATCAAAACAGAAAGATTAACTGACAAATAACAACCCAGGAAATTTAAACTCACATAAGTTTACACCAAGTGTTGTTGGTTTTTTTTTACAGTCTAAGATATTACTGTAGACAGTTGTTGGATTCAACCAGAAAAAGTGCAACTTGTGTTGTGGATGATAAATCCTTGAATTTGAAATTGTTTGCTTTTATAGTTTTAACTATCATTACTGTTACACTTATAGTTTTGCATTAAACCTCATCACATAATTTTCATTCTTTTCCTTTTACACTTTAAGTAAAATATATATTTAAACGTGTGTGATTTCATAAAAATATTTAATGATATTACCCTTCATTTATTTCTTTGCACATTTTTTATGATTTCCTTAAAAAAGTGAATTGGAAAACAATAGGCTGTGAAAGACACCAAGATTTTTTTACTCCTCTCCAAATATGATCAACAATTTCTTTTCTGTCGTTGTATATTTCGAACATGGCTTATTTGAAATTCCACATTTCCCAATTCTTTGGCGCTTCACCCCGGGGTATTTTTCCATTACTGGTGTGAAAATAACTTCCACGCATTCAAACAAGTACTTAGGCAGCTGTATACACACTCAGTCATTAAAATATCCAGTCTAAGAGACACATGCATATGGATATGCTTGTGATGTCGAAGACCTCAGGCTTCATGCCGGTGACACTTCTAACTGTGGAGACAGAAACTCAAAGACACACATGCACACAATACATCATAATCATCACCGAGGCTTGTTCCTCTCCTCTGAAACAGGATGTTTGGCAAAAGTAGGCTCCATGACAACCTGTGTTCTGTCGTTCACCGTTGTCCTCCTCATTGTTTCCCTGTCTTTTTTTTTTTTTTTTTTTCCACCCTCAGGCCTGCAACAGCACAAGAAAGGCAAGGAGCTGTACTGGTTCTAACGAGCCCTTCAGTCACACTGACCAGCCATTACCAGATCCAATTAGTCCCTGGACCTGCTCTGCTATTGAAGCTGCGTGTCCCTTTATCCCCTTCCTCCTCCCCCACATAGACACACACACACACACACACACACACACACACACACACACACACACACACACACACACACACACACACACACACACACACACCAACCATCCCCATCTATCCACCCCCTTCTCTCTGCTCCGAGCCTCCCCTGCCAGTATACAGCCTTGCTCCAGGTCGACGTGTGTGCACCATAGAGATAAAGCGGAGAGAGGGAAAGAGAGAGAGAGAGAGAGAGGGGGAAAACGAGGGAGGGAGACAGAGCGTCTGAACTGCATAATCTGTGCTGTTGCGCTGCCTTTCTCATCTCTCTTCCCACTTCCTCTCCTGTCGCTGTCGGTGCAGCACAGACCTTGGCAAGGTGTGAGCCACAGTGACCTGTTTGGACCGAGAAAGACAGGATCACAACAGACTTTTGCGGAGGACAGAGAGATAGAGGGATGAATGGAGGGGCAGAGGGATGAATGGCATCGAGCAGGGATTTCCTCCAACGTCCCTGGTTATCTCTGTCTCATGCTCTGTGTTGGTACAGTGGTTGTCATTATCCACTTATCTGCATTTCACAAATGCAACATGCAGCGATAAACAAGAGCAGCAATTATGGAGGTTTATGCTTTGTGACTGTCATCCATGAGGCCTTTTTTCATTAATATGTAATATTGCTCTCTGAAATAAAGTGTTTCTATTTATTGGTGTTTATGTGCATTTCTAAAATGTTTGGTTGGCCAGTGTTCTGAAATGATTGTGATTCAGTTTATTGTGTTTTCCAAACTGAGAGGTGATGGAGCCCACTGCGCCACGTGTACAGGTGGAGCTCCTCTTCTACCTTTCTGTGCAGAAAATCTTCTCCACCGTTTCTCAAAAACATATCGGAATTTGCTCAGTTTGTTAAACAGGACATTAGTTCTGACGTTGTACTTTCAATTTGATGATGTTCCATTTTAGCTCTTGTTTTTTTTTTTGTTTTGTCTCTCATTCGTAGACATTTTGAATTTGGACTTTCTTTTTTGCGGATTTATAGTGTGTCATTTCTCATTTTTGTGTCCAAGAACATTGTGATGTCAATAAATATTTTTATGGTATATTGTCAGATCTCATGAATGTGCACCTTGTATTATGACACTATTAATATAAGCGGAGCGAGACAGAAATAAATATACTTGCTAATCAGAAACATGGGCCAGGGATTAACGTAACTGAATGGGATCATAAAGGTTGGAGTTTGGCTTCAAAGCCACATTAAATTTTTTTGCAATTACAAACACTGAAAATACCGTCATTAAGTAGGATTTCCAGGGACTCATTCAAGTACGTCATCTTTACTCGTACAGGTGCATCCTAAAAATTTTGAATTGATTTATTTTTTTTTTTCAGGATGTAATTTGCTCATATTAAGCCACTCCAGTCAGAACATGAGCTGCTGCACTCTCAACCAGCTGTAGACCTAAACAACAAAAACACATTTTTAGGTAAAGCTGACAAAAGGAAATTCAATATGAAAGGGAAATGGATTTGGAGCAAATCCTCATCTAGATGACAAAATTGGACTTATTGTAGAAATGATAACAGACAAACTTACATGTTTCGAAGTATCAAGTCATATCAAATACGTTACTTCTATATACCACTCATCCCACCAAAATGCACAACAAAGTGCTGCAGGATCAGTCTTTTTTGTAAATAGTGTGTTTATGTGTTGACTGTCAGTACCATTCCATGCAGATGTTAGTCACTTTCCAGCCTTGAACATATCAATATTCAATATTTACTTATTTAATTTTTATTCTGTGCTATTTGACATTCTAAACATTCTGTTTATTATGTTCTAGTGTCGAGCGATGCTGTAAATAGAAGGGACTTCTTGTGGCACAGCGCCACACAGAAAAGAACATAAAATAAACGGCAGAGAAGTTGAGATATCAATACAATAGAATAAAGGTAAATAGGTACTATCAAATATTGATATATACAGGACTAAGCGATGACTGGTATAAGCCTACATGAAAGAAGGATCTCATGTGACACTGTACTGCTTTTTGACCAGGTCATCATGGAAGGGATTAATAACGTATTTTCTATTCTATTCTATTCAGGTGCATCTCAATATATAAGAATCTGATTGAAATATTAATTCTTTTGTCAGTTATTTCCATATTTTTAGCATACAAACGAGAACAAGTTGCAATAACTTTTTCTAATTTTGATTGCATAGATAGCTAGATAGCTAGATAGATAGCTAGATAGATAGATAGATAGATAAATAGATAGATTGATGGATAGATAGATGTCTTTGCATACAGAGTGAAATAATGGGGGCTCATAACATCACAATACAAACAATAAGTTAAACGTAGATGAAAAATGCTTGAAATACTTCCGTGCGTAAACGAATGTAAAGACATACATATATAATTTAAGTTATTTTAATGACTATTATTTATATATTATATAAAATATATTTATATTTTTATAAGTCATGACCTTTTCTAGTTTATGCTTGTTTTTCTTTCTTTCTTTTTTTTTTAGATTGACCTGTGCTTTAGGATATAAATTTGAGAAAAACAAGGCAATCAGGAATCTTAAGTGATTAAGATTGCTTAAAAATACTCCCCAGCATAGAATCTATGACTTTAAGATTTTTACAAAACGAACAAATGTACCTAATTCTAATATTTCCCCAAAATGTGCTTGGACTATAAATGCACTTTACGCACGAATCAAATATCTGACAGACTACTACAGGTTGAAAAGTAACTGATACCTATAGTAGAGTATAGTTTAATCAACGTGTACTTGGGTAGAAGTTTCCCGTAGAGTGCCCCCCCCCAACACACACACACACACACCTCTGGATGTTTTCGTGGCAGGAACTGAAGCGCCAGTAGCGCAGCGCCCAGATGTGTTGGATGATAAACTCCGCGCAGCTCGTCTCATTTAAAAAGCCAACCATTTGAATTCCTGCTCGCATTCACACTTTGTCGCCCATAAAGTGGGAACGAGCGGTGAATGCCAGCTATGTGAAACCAGAGACGAGGCCAGCCATCCCAGCTATGCGCCAAATGTTGCTGCGTTATTGATCCGATAATCAGATTATACGGCGGAGGTATGCCAGCCCGGGCCACTGTCACAATTTAGCGGCTGTTATGTGTGTGACCCCTCCTGAGAGAGGAGCCAACTATTTGATTGGCTTTAAGCTGAGGAAACGTGTGGAGTAATGAAGTTAGAGAAGAGTTGACCGTGGATGGCATACCTCTCGGCTTCTCATTCCGATCATCTCACTGCCTTTTCACACTGGTATTGTCACTGCCTGGGAAAGGGGTTTTGAATGTTTTAAATTCAACCTCACCTCAGCTCACCTACCAGGATCTAGATCTAAACACAGATACTCACATTGATTTATTCCAACAGCAACACAGTGCAACACCGCATTAATGTTTGTTGGAGGAATCTGCAAGTTTGCATATGCAATCGTACCGCCATGCACATAGTGACATATAAACCGTAACAATCCTGATAATTCTACATGCGCCATTTGTTTTATTTACCTGTAAAGTGAAAGATTTCATTAAAATGGTAAATGCTGCCATCTACCGACAACCTGGCGATACTACACCAAAGTGTTTGAAAGAAAAAAAAGGCTTTTCCAGGCTGCATGGTGTGAAGTGGTTACCACTGTCGCCAGTTCCAGTATTTCAAGCCTTTTCTGTGCAAAGCTTGCACGTGCTCCTTCTGACTGTGTGGGGTTTCTACAATCCAAGATCATGCCTTTGAGGCAAACGGATGACTCCAGGAGTGGCGTGGCTCGGCTGGTAGAGCAGTCTCCTCCCATTCAGATGGTTGCAGATTAGATTCCAATCTCCACCTTTCCACATGCTGAAGTGTCCTTGAGCAAGACACTGAGGCAGATTGCTCCCAATAGATTGACAGCACCTTGCATGGCCGCAGCCTCCATTAGAGTGTGAATGATAACAATGTAAAGTGCTTTGGGGACTTCTCACGCATTTGAAAAGTGCTGTATAAGTGACGTTCATTTACCATTTACTCTGAATCGTCTGTATATGTGAATGTATTTCTCTCTTTGCCCTGTAGTGGTCTGGAAAACTTTCCAGGGGGTGCATTGCTTTTACCCATAGTCAGGTGGGATTGGCTCCAGCACCCTGTGGCCGGCCCGAAGGTGGCAAAAGCTTTTAAAAAAAAAATAAATCCTTGTTTCAATGTTAACTAAACATAACATTAAAAAAAGTGTTCTCCAGAGTTTTATAATTTTGCATTTGGCTTTCTGGTAATTGGAAAAGGAACTGATTCTACAGAATAAAGTTTAAATTGTGCATAATTGATTTGGAGAAAACTTTTCTGTTGTAATCCTCAACATGGAGTCCTTGTCAGCGTCAGGCAGGGTTTTCTGAGAACTGCTGACCGTCTCAGCATTGCTTTGAGTCAGTTCCTCATAGGAAGAGCCGTAAACTGGAATAAGTATAGACTTGAAGAAGAAACTGATCTAATGACTGGACACGAGCAGCAGACAGTGTAGATTTTCATAAAAACAAAAGAAGAAGAAGCACTGATCATGGGATCAGGTCCATTCGGAAGTCAAAATCAATAATAGCAATAAGTAACCTGAGAAAAACCAGACATGTTTACATCAAAAGAATCAATTAAAAACATTAGATAGATAAAATGGTGAAATGCCATTCAAGATCTTTCAACAAGAAAAGGTTCCATAAAATCTGTTCTGGCTGATCGTAGTAAACTACAATGAGGTTTATATTCACCCACTTCAGTTCATCTGTCTGTACGCCTCAAAATCTCCTTTCAGGTGATCCTGACAGGAGGACAAATCAGTGATTAAACATACAAGAGGACACGCTTATAATAATTTGAGATACTGTAATTCTGACTTTCATGACTTATCATCTTAGCATATTTGTAATAAAATATAATACATGAAATCTTCAGTTTATACACAATAAATCAAAAAATGGAAGTTTAATCTTTGACTGTTATTAGATGAAAAACATTTTCAATGTACTCAGTGTAGTGAGATGCACCGGAATTATCTTGAATTATTTGACCTAAATTTAATTTGTAATCTTTGTCAAAGTCAAAGAAAAAAAAAGAAAAAGAAGAATAATTTTTTGGTATTCTCATCCAGATCCTACAATCCAATCACTAATGTAAATCCTAAATTGTTTTCCACCTTTGTCACACTCCAAACTTTTTTCTCTCCCCGTTTACAGACCGCAAACGCCAGTAAAGAAAGACTTCCCAACACACACACGGGTGATGGCTCTACATCTCACTTAGTTAATCATCAACTCTTTAATAGATCTGATTTGCCTACGGCACGACTGTTTTCAACACAGTCATGTCAAAAAAAAAACCTCACGTGACAAACAATGTGGAAGTGGTTGGGGAAAAAGAAATCGTTATGTGCAGTCAGTTGGTTTCAGTTTTGCGTTTGTAGACACTGCCTGCAAACCCACACACACACACACACACACAACTGCACAACGTGCATCAAAAGCTTACCCGCATGGCTTAGCTTTCTTTAATTCCTACGGACTTGATCTGGGAACTTGCCAAATGTCAACCTTGCATTCCTTTTGGATCGACTCCTGGTCTTGTCACTTGACCGGTGTAAATGGTTTATGGTGCACTCACTGTACGTAAGTCACAAGCTTTATGCCTGTGTAAAGGTGCATCTGAACTTGAATTAACCGCAAACTTGATCAACCAGAAAGGTCAACGACTGGGGAGCAAACGGCTCATATTGATCATTTCTATACCACTTTAAACTTGTTTTCCAACACATTCCGGGTGGATTTGTTGTCTCAGCTTTACAGCTGTTCTCAGATGGTCTGACTCTCAATAAAGTTTACCTTGTGATGTTTTTAAAGCTGTTAAAGGACCTCACCCTCCATGCCCTCGAGGTCCAAGAAATCAAGGCGAACAGGGTGGATTTAGGTGCAACACAAGACAAGAACATCAACAATGAGATCGATATGTGTTGGATAAAAGCAGTGCAAAGATGGCTGGGGCATCTGGTAGCACATAAGGAAAAACCTTGGGAGTAACCTCAAGGGCACGTTGAATCAAAAGTGTTTTATCCAAGAAATTTGTAATACGGTTCAAATAGGTTGACTCAGTTCCAGTGTAAACATTTATCTCAGAGACTAATCTCACTCTCCTTGATGCAACAAATGAAATCATAGTTAGAAAAACAAAACAAAATGGTAAATAGTCTATTTTGCAAAATAGAACATCAGTAATTTGATCCGTGGCCTCTGACCTTTGCCATAGAGCTCATTATGTTTGCAGAAGTTATTTCACTTCTAAAATCTCACTTTCAGTTTGATGATGATGATGCTTCTTTTTAGGTATCTCTACCTACATTTTAACTACAACAACTAACTTTAAAACACTTGTTTCTGGACAAAAAGCATCTGGTGGAACACAATAACGCAACAGAGCAAAAAAGAAGAACAACTTGAATCAGACTTGAGTCCCACAGAGCCACTATTTTCCTTTAATCGACACAAACTGGTGGATATCAAATCCTTTTCAAATCGGACTCAGGGTAGCCTCTGTGTACAGAAATGCAAAGCACCAGCACTAGATCTACTGCTATTAAAGATTTTTCTCCATTCTGGGCCACTGTTATCAAATGTTACGGTAAAATAATCATACTTAGTGTAGTCTTACGGTTATCAAATGTCAAAACAGGTCAATTCGGATCCAAACAGTATTTAAGTGTTTAAAAAAAAGTCTTGATGATGCCTGCACTATGACTTTTATGCTGTTAGGGTTTTGTTTTTCTGAGGTGCTTGTGAATGTTTACAGTCCTCAGCGCATTGGCAGATTAAAATTCAAACATCCACATGAAAAGAAATACAAGAACTTGACTGATGGAGAGCAAAAACACTCTCTTTTGAGCAGCAGGTCACATGGTTTTTGAAAGTGTCTAAGAGCACGTTGTTCACTTTTCATTGCCCCCCGACACAGTAGTCCTAATTTCTCCCCTTCGGGAAACTGAATTGCTCCCTTGAGTGCTCGAAGAACCAATAATGCATTATTCTGATAAGGAAGGAACTCATTAATTGCGAATAAACAGAACTATTTGCACTGACTGGACACAAACTTATGAAACAAGCTTCAAAAGTTCAGTGTCCTCTGAAAACTTTGAGCTTCGTTCTCAGTTTTCCTTCGCCTCACGGCGTCTTTATGGTCTTGAAGCGACTGAAAACCTTGTGACTGCCAGGCCGTCTGACATCAGTTACATCCTGTGCACAGCAAATAACCAGTGAAATCTGTGGAATAACTGAGATAAAACCTTTCATGACCAGGACGCAAAATGTTGTAAAACAATCAAAACAATTTGTGCTTTAGACTCTTATTCCAAGTTAACGTCAATACTTCTAGCAGTACGGAGAAGCTGTTGTTTTTCGGCCGATTCTGTCAGTGATGATAGAAGGAAAAAAAAAAAATGGTATCAAAACAACCAAAATAATGATTCATTATGACCGCTCACTTCAGATAATCAGCATATTTTCCTGAAAATGACGTAAACACATTTGCATAGCAAATGAAACCTTCAATACATGCTGAATAACAGGATGTGTATGCTCAAAGACAAAGGAAGTGTCGAATAACATTCAGGTAAATCACGTATACTTTCAGGATGTCGGGTCATTTTTCGGTAGATTGAAATAAGATGCCTTCATGCTGCTAACCGAAGGCTTTTTGGCGTAACACCACAAGCAGACTGCCTCCCTGCATACCTACCTCTTATAAAAGAAATCAAAAGCACCAGATACAGCTAAATGTGGTTTGCAAGGATTAAACTAAAACCCATAGGCGTTTGGCATACACATGGATTATTGTGTCAATTTTGCTTTCGTAATTTACGAAAAATAAAAAAAAATCCTGATTGTGGATTTTTCAGTATAACATGTTTCTCCTTTATGTGACTATAAAATCCCACTAAACTTGCTGAGTGACTGTCAGAGGAAATTCAAATCTCTCTCACACACACACACACACACACACACACACACACACACACACACAAAAAAATTCCATTGTGCAAACTTCTCGTAATACTGAACATTTTTCTATTTCAATGATTGACTCTCTCTCTCTCTCTCTCTCTTGTTCTTCCCTGTTTTATGAGCAGATGACAGCCACCTGACCAGAGTGCAGTGGTTGTAAATGCAGCTCCAGCTATATAAGAAGTCCTCGCAGCATCAACAACAGGTGGTTCGACCTGAAACTTCAACTTCAGCCTGTGCACTCACACAGAGGCAGGTAAGCAACTAAAGCTCTCTCGCAAACACACACACACACACACGCACACAAGAAAAGGTTACAGAGAAGGAGAGCGAGAGATGTAATTTACAGAATCTGGGGTGACTGAGCTGATACAGCAGTAGCGTGCAAGAACATCAAACATCAAACCTGAAAGTGAAGATCTGCTTCAACCTGTGTGGTTTCCTGCAACTTATAAAGGATCTGTGCCTCATTCTGCTTGTGTTCAGTCAAGATGAAGTTGATGCTCGTTGCTGCTGCTCTTCTGGCTGTGGCCAGCTGCGCCCGTATCTCCCTGGAAGACCTGGAGTTTCATGCCTGGAAACTGAAATTTGGTGAGACAGTGGGGACTCGTACTCACTCTGCTAACTGGTATTGATCCTTACATCATGGATCCTTTCTAATGCTTTTTTTTTTTTTTAAATCTGATGTTATTCTTCTCTTATTGGCAGAACGGTCCTACAACTCTCCCGCAGAGGAGGCTCGCCGCAAGGAAATCTGGCTCGGCAACCGTAGATTGGTGCTGGTTCACAACATGATGGCAGATCAGGGCATCAAGTCATACCGCCTGGGCATGACCTACTTTGCTGACCTGGTACATGTTAAAAAAAAAAAAATAAATCTAATGTGGCTTATCATTTCACTGTAACCAAATACAATCAGCATGTAAAGAGAAATTAAACAACATTTTGGATGCATCTTCTCCCCAGGAAAACGAAGAGTACAAAAGTCTGATTTCCCTGGGCTGCCTCGGGTCCTTCAATGCCTCTCTGCCCCGCCGTGGCTCCACCTTCCTGCATCTGCCTGACAGATCCACTCTGCCCAACGCCGTTGACTGGAGGGATAAGGGATATGTCACTGATGTCAAGGACCAGAAGCAGTGTGGCTCCTGCTGGGCCTTCAGTGCAGTGCGTGTGACAACGAATTGGTATTGATTAAAGTCTTTTTTTAGACTAAAAGTAAAACGTTTTTTTTCTTAATATTTCAGACGGGCTCTCTGGAGGGCCAGCACTTCAGGAAAACTGGGAAGCTGGTGTCACTGAGCGAGCAGCAGCTGGTCGACTGCTCTGGGTCTTTTGGAAACATGGGCTGCAACGGAGGCCTGATGGACCAAGCCTTCCAGTACATCAAAACCACCGGAGGGATCGACACCGAGGAATCCTACCCATACGAGGCCGAGGTGAATAGAAGTGTTCGCCCATGACCTCTCACCTGTGCATCCACCAGAGCGTGGCAGCTTTTCTTTACTCTCATCTCCAACATACTGCAAAATGTGTTCCAGAACTGAACTCAACGCTGCCATCTCGTGGCGAAAATATAAAGTAGCAGAAAACCCTGACTGTAAACTCCCGTTCATGTGCTGCACTCATGAGACACACCTATAGTGAAAGCCTGCTGATTTATGACTATTTTCACTCATTTAGGATGGACAATGCCGTTACAACCCGGCCAATATTGGTGCCACATGCACGGGACACGTTGATGTGAAACAATTTGATGAAGATGGCCTGAAGGAGGCAGTGGCCACCGTTGGACCAGTCTCCGTGGGCATTGATGCTTCTCAGTCATCCTTCCAGTTGTATGAATCAGGTGCTTACTACTGCAGATTTCAAAGAATATATTCCATTTCAAAAACAATCTTAAGTAACATTTGTACTGCATTCAGAACCCTCTGTTGCATAAATCTTAGTTTTTCTCTGACCAAAAATGAAAAATGTGATTTTGCTGTCCATGTTTGAGTCTAATCCACACATATGTGCTCTCAGGTATTTATAGTGAGCCTCACTGCAGCAGCACAGAGCTGGACCACGGCGTGCTGGCGGTGGGATACGGCTCTGATAATGGACAGGACTACTGGCTGGTCAAGAACAGGTCAGTATCCAAATGCCTTCACATATCTTAATGTATGTGGAACAGTCTCCTTGTGGCGTTAAACTAAAAAGCCAAGAGTTAGCAGCATAAAGGCATCTTACTTAAAGCCACCAAAATGATGCCCAAGGTCAACTTGCCTGTGAATTGCTTCTATCAGTTCAACCTGTAAGAGGACATTCAGGTTTACAAGCCAGCATTTAATTGTAGCGTGTTTAATATTTTCATGTTTTTTGTGTTTTTGTAGCTGGGGTCTCGGATGGGGAGAGAAGGGATACATCAAAATGACCCGGAACAAAAGCAACCAGTGTGGGATCGCTACCGCAGCCAGCTACCCACTGGTTTAAACAAGTGAAAACATGTCACATTTTTCCTTGCTGTCAGCATGTGTGCTGATTAATCTGAAAGTATGAGTCTACCCTGCATTGCATTGTGTGATAACTGGTCTTATTTTTGGGTAATTGCAGGAGCAGAATTTCCTTCGCTCAAGAAGAAAACAATGAATTACCTTTAATTCTTAATGTTTTACTTGGTTAACTAAGTCATGTTATAATAAATACTTTTGTACTTCATGTGAAGTTTGCAGTAACTGACATATTTTCATGACCACTGAAAATAAATGTAAAGAAATAAAGAAAGAAGTTCTAAAAATGACATAGTGTTTTGCTGTGGTGTTATTGTTTGGCCATAAACTGGATATATTCAGCAACAACTTTATAGATTTATGGTCTTGAGAGAACAAAGGATGCCTCCTTTTCATGTTACCAGTGTTTTGAATAAAACATATTGTAAGGCCACCACTCCTGGCACTAATAATTAATTATGGGATTAATAATTGGGGGCCTATTTCTGAAGGTTCTGCGAGTTTGTTAAAAGTTGCGTTTGTTGTAGATTAAACAGAACAATTGGAAACCCCAAATAGTACTGTCTAACCATATGACTTTACAAGAAATCAATGACTAAATTTGTCACAGCTACATTACATACGCGCATATAAAAATGTGCACATTATTGAAATTGGCCTATTTGAGAGAGGCAATTAAAAGTAAGACACACATTCCTTATTCAGATAACTTTTTTTTTTTTAAGTAAGCAATTAGAAAAGTAATTCCACTACATTTTGAAGCGGTAATTATCATTTTTAGCACCTTTTATTTTTCAACAGCGGTTTGTTAAATTAGCCACTTTTACCAGAACAATGACTAAATTAGCCGGAATCCTGCGTACCAAACAGCCAATAGCCCTCCTTATCAGACATGAGGAACTCAGTTTATTTTAACATTAAAATACACTCAATTCAAACGATCAATATTTTGCACGTTGATTGATGCTCCTCAGCGACTCAAACACACACGAAGTGGATTCAGCTCGCAGCACCGTTATCAAACTGTTTGCTTTCAGTCAAGGTTTATGTGCTAAACAATGGGAATCATGCGGCATACAAGATATGCAAGACATTAAAGGGCCTTTTAACATTATAAACGTACATCCTGCATTTTATTCATGTCACATTTGATGAGAACTTTGCTTAAGCTGAGCTTTCACTGATAAGAAATTCCTAAAAGCAGATTTCAGCCTCATATCTCGGGGCTGCATGACGGATATCTGGATGAATTAGCTTCCAGTGAAAATAAATAATTCCGTAAAAACAACAGATGTTGTTGCATATAAAGACAAATGTTTGTACTCGGATGCCTATAGCTGGACAAACCTCAGGCCAGAGATAAAAAGACACGGGCATGGAAGTTAGAAAGTGGAAATCCACTTTGGTTGAAGAACATTTAGGGTTTTTTTTCCCTGCTGGTTTTAAATCATATTTCTTTGGGGGCGGATTGCATTTTCTCGGTTTATCTTCTCGGGTGCAGCTCCATTCAGCAATCTGTGGTTTCTGAAAGGTTATCTCTGATCCATTCATCAAAAGAAAATTAAAAGTGAAAGGTGATCTGCCTGGCAAACCCGAACACAAACCTCTAAAATGACATGTTTTCACAGAGAAATCTCCCCTCTGTTGTGGTTAAGGAGCCAATATGGATTTTAGATAAACATCTCTGTATTTTGACCTCCATTACAGTGAATATATTCTACAAACTGTCTCTTGCCTTCAAGATAATCTGCTGCTCTCGTTGAATTTCCTCATTTTGACACTTGAGCTGCTCAAATCAGTTTTCATACAAACTGAAATTATAATAAAGCGCAGAGGCACAAAAAAAAATAAAAAATAGGAACAAATACACGCCCATCCTATTATACTGTTGTATGACAGTATGTCACAAAATGGGATTGGATGCTGATCAAATATATAATCAAGAATATAATTTTAGGTCGATCCCACAATATTACATAGAACGACTCTACCGTGACTCCTGGTTTAATTAACAAATTAGAAATACTTGCAGGGTGCTGGAGGAGATCCCACATGTTTTTTGGACTGTGCAAGGACATATGTCGAGGAAGAACATGCAAGCTCCTCTCTGAAAGGCCCCTAAACCCAAACTGGACTTGAACCGGGGAACCCACTCACCAGAGGCTAAACGCTACACCACTTTTTAGACTTAGAATTTTTACTTTGTTTTTCTAAGGACGACATTTAGGACCTGGAAAGAAATTTTCTGGACTCGAGAGTTTATTATAGATGAAGTTAGAGAATTCAGAGAACAGTACTCCACCAGGACTCCCTGTCCTGATTCCGAGGAGTCGACCTTCGGGGGAACGTATGCATGAAAAGAGCTCAAACAGACTGAATCGGATGATTTGAGACAAGGATATTTATGGACTCTGTGCAGATGCTTTGTCTCAATTAGGAACATGAAGAACTTGTTTATAGAGATGGAGTTCAAGGCCTTCAGACAGACTGATTCCTCCCAATGTCAGAGTGGAACAATCCGTCTTCCCTGTGATGATCTGGGTTAAAGGGCTGCAAGTGGAGACCAGAGGTCAGACCATGTGGGATGGGGTCAACATGGAGGAGTTTTCTTTATCACTCAGGGACACGCTGCACCACTTAGTGTTTCTTGTCACTTTTAAAATAACAAGTTAATTCACCAACTATGCCCCGAGATGTGCGCACTTTTCTTGCTCTTTGAAAAGATGAATATCCTGCTTTTGTTTACCAAAGTGTAAAGTTCACTCACTTGTTCGCAAAATTGCTTTGAACATTGATGTTTTACGCAAGCAAATAGAATTAGATGCCTGACTGGAGATAGAATCAGATGCAGTTAAACAGTAACACACTTTAAGTTGTTTTTCCGTCTTTAGAAGATTACGTGGTACTTTTAGTATTCTGTGTACGTGAGTACTTTGACCTTTAGCTGAGTAGACCTGAAGCAACGGAACAGTATTTGCATTATATCGAGTGATTTCTGGATGATATATGGATTTTGAGTGTTTTGGCATTATTGAAGTTCTTTGTGACGCCATGTCATTCACGGTAATAATAAGCGACAGAAAGCGAATCGGGGCCATGTTAAGAAGTCACATAGGATGATAGCGCTGAATGGAGATTTAATAAACTCTTACAGTAATTTAAGGAGAAATAAACTTTTCAACTTGGAAATTAAGAAATATTAGTGATTTTGGTCAGTTTGAGACTTTCCCAGCATAAATAGCTGGCATGTGGTGGGGATCATTTCTTTACTTTTGTGATTTTAAAAAGTCACTTGGATAAATTGATCTTTAAAAACAACCTTAGCATTGAATTTGTTCTTATCTTAATGACTCCTGATTACTTGCCACCTCCCAACATCGTCTTCCGTTTACATTTGTATTTATTTAAACCAAGTTATTTTTACTCCCCATCTCAAGCATCCTTGTTCAAACAGCTCAAATGTCACGACTACTATACAGCCCAGCTGCTAAAGTCCACAACATCCCTGCTACCTTTATTGGGAAATCAACTAATTCGTATTCAGAGTCATTTGTTACAGCCACATTAATTGTGTATAAACTAATCCCATAATGGAATCCGGTCTTCTTTGAACAGCAATTTGCAATGCTTCAGGGTTTTGCATGTAATCCAACTAAACAGCACTACTACTTAAGCCATTACTATTACATCTCTATTGAACCTTGGGTGGGGGAAGGTTGTTTCAATATTGTACAAAGCACAAAGTCAGTGATAAATAAATTCATAAAGCCTGAAATTGTTTTGCTCCTTCGTAAGTGGGCTCCTCAGCAGAACTGCACTTCATTTACATCACACAATTAATCTGAATCCTGATATCTGACATCATTGCAAAATGTAGAGACAGAAGCCAGTGTTTAGTTTAGTAAATGTATTTGTTTTATGTTTTCTTCAATCTGATCCCCCCCCCCCCCCCCCCCATCAGTTTCAGTGATGCCTTCATAAACATCTCGGAGGTGGGAGAAGTTACACTTCCCAGTGGGAAAAATCTAAAGATGGTCAGAACAGGAACAGTCTGCTGGGAATACAAGAGGTTGGAAAATACTTGCTCAGCCTACAATTCCGTTACTTTCATCTGATGTGTCGCTCGGACTCGCGTCACTATAATTGCTAGATTTGTTAACAAGACAAAGCAAATGTGCATAAATGAAGTGAGTGTGAAAAAACCCACATTTTCTCTCCTGAGCTTCATTTCATCCGACTCTCGGTTGAGATTTGCGATAACAAGATCGCTTGTCTCTTTCTGGACTGTGGCAAGCAGCAGCTGTCATACGAACGCTTCTCAGCATGTAACTCTCCCAGTTTCCAGTTGCATGAACTCAGCAGTAGATCATGTTTTAGGTCATGTCCGCTCCTTAAAAAAGACACCGAGGCCTATGTTGTGGTATTCGGCTTGCCCCGTGGCCCCTGAAGTTTGAGAATATATAGCAAAGCTGTTAATTCGAGAGCTGTCTACTACTACACTTATTCTTACCAGAATGATTGTCATCGTAATGCAAAGAGTATGTTTAAAGTCAAAACCAAACAAAACAACCTTTGTTGTTCGGAAAAGACCCACGACTTGTCACACAGGTTTCCAGCGACTGAAAGTCAGAGCCTGTAATTTAAGACCAGAGGATGAAACTGCAAGTAATGTTTTATTCATGAGTGCAAAATTAATTTACTAGCAACAATGCTAAAGTTACCATACAGTCCCCTCGCTGAAACATTTACATGAATTAACATTGTTGGTATGAACAACATTAAAATACAGTCACATCTTCTGGTCTTTAGGGAAGTTGCTTCTGCCTCAAAACTGAGGTGGAGTTTTGGTGAAGCAGTCCAATAAGTACAGTAGCTTGAGGTGTAATGTACGGTGAAACACGCTTTGTTTTTATTTGGTAAACAGCATCGGTTGGTTATAGTCCCACTGCCATGTTTTCTCATGACAACATGCTGGTTACCATGGAGACAGATAGCTTTCCTATGGCATAAGAAGCAGTGGCCGACTTGCATTTAATGAAACTCAGCTGAGTGAACGTAAAGAATCCCTGTTATGTCAGAGTGAGAATGATTCTGTTGAGGATTCTATATTGCCGTTTCAGCCCGAAACGTGTTTAGCACTAACGTTTCATAAACACACCCAGGACAGCATGGACTGTCGAGGAAAAAACCCCACTGCAGAACAGGTCACCTTTAACTGGCTGAGCCAGCCGAGCGGAATTGCCAGGTCGGCAGGATTTGGTGTTATGCAAATGACCTGAACACTATCGATGAATAAAGATTACCCTGAACATCTCACCACCAAAGCTCATTCAAAAATCCTGCTCCTCAGTAAAGCGGACGTAAATGACAAAAGAGGGAAATTGCTGACTATTCATATGAAATCTCATTCGGTTGATAAAATTGTGAGTCAGGGGACAGCCCCCACAAGAAGGCCTTTTCTTTTGGAGCTAAGTGAAACACATGTTTTGGGAGGAATCCTTTAGCAATTAATAAATAATTTTTGCAACACTGTTGGACTTTAAAGGGAGTGGTTTTATAGTATGGGTATACAGTATTTTGAATTCTTATGTGGATCTGGTTTTGAGTGGCTTTTTGGCAGGTTTCGTCCTTCAGGCCTGGCAACTCTGCAGCTGATTCTACTGTCCCCCACCTTCTTGTTTTTATCCAAGTAATTGAGGATAACAAATTATTACCAGTTGAGAAAATCCCATTTTTCCAGTTTTCAGGGCTCACATGACAATGATGAAAAATTAAAAGCAACATGGCCTCCTTTCATAGCACCGCTTCACTGCTACAGTCGGCGTCAGAAAAGACAAAGTAACACATCATCACAGACATCAAAATAAGAGGGGGATGAGGTGAAGATGAGGGTTTGAGTTAGTGCGTATAAGATGGAAAAATAACACAGTGAGCATTCTTAACTTTCACAGTCAGTCCTGCTTCTGGCACGTCTCCAAAACTTCCCACTTTCCCAGTGGGATGCTCCCAGTTTAATTCTGATGCACTCTTCCAACTAGAAACGTTCTTTCTCCTAGTTACTTTATGAACGGACCCCAGAAACGGATATGACAGAATGGAAAGACAGGGATTAAACTG
Organism: Lipophrys pholis; assembly: GCF_963383615.2. NCBI lineage: Eukaryota > Metazoa > Chordata > Actinopteri > Blenniiformes > Blenniidae > Lipophrys > Lipophrys pholis. The sequence goes on from NC_137633.1 coordinate 10,319,632, forward strand.
AAAACTAAAATGGAGCCGGAATGATCCAAACTTGCCAGTTGACTTTCAGTCCCAGTCTGACTTTGTGACGACGTTGCTTCGTCTGTTAGGAATCTACTTTGTTTTGTCTCGTCTCGTCTCGTCTGCTTTTGACTTTTCCGTAAATATGTTTCCCAGTCATTTCTTCTGTTGGACTATAATCTTCAATAAAGAGCTCTTGTAGTTTCTAAATCTCTCAGCCCCAAACCTGACACTATCCTGATCTGACTTTACACATTTTGTAATTTACCGAATTGAAAAAAAAAGAAAAGAAAAAGAAGCTGAAAATAAATATCAATGGTGAGAAAATTAAATCTCTTTACATCGTGAGGTGGGTGACATCTGTTTTAATCATACCCACTTTTTTCACCAATGTAATTAAACAAATCGCATTAACTGTAAGTGCTTGTAATTTGCCCACTCTAAATGTCACATTTAGGTGTGGTTGTGATTTGATGGGAGGCGGAGGAACACGGGTGCAGGGACGCAGAAACGGTGGAGAACATATTAGGGTTTTAATCAGTTTGTGCGACATAATGTGACCTTGGCATCTCGGTTTTTCCTCTCACGGCAGAAACGGAGAGCCGCATCGTGCAGGCAAAACTTGCATGGCAAAAGTAATTGAAAGAGAGATTCGAATTATTTCTCGTCAGGTTGTTCTTGTAGCAGTCGGAAAAAATATCTCCGCCGTTTTATCTGCATCTCGGTGCGACGGCGTTCAGCCAATTAGGCTTGAGTGATTGCTATCCGGTGACATTATCATCATAATTTCTTTTATTTTTCGCGAAATGAATGAGGGGCATTAGGAAGCGGAAAAGGCAAACAATGAAGAAGCTTCCAGACAGAGACAAAGGAAGACAAAGGGAGGGCGTCTAAGAGGTGAGTCAAATTAATTGGTTTTGCTAAATCCTCCTCAAACAGCAGAAGCCAATGCGGTTCCACAAAAGGCCATTACCAGTAATCAATTTAAATCTGTTTTACCCTTCCCAAGGAAACCAATTAGGCAATTTAATTTGGCTTTTTTGATTCACAGCATAACCGGTGCACAGGACAGGACATCCAATTCACTCCCTGCAGAGAGGGACAAGTGAAAACACTGGGAGGTGCTACTCAAACAAACAAAGCTATTGATCAAGGGGAGGCCAAGCGATTTAAGGAAGAGCCAGTACGAGACACGGGAAGCTTGGCAGGATTCTTTTCTTTTATGTCAAGGGAAAAAAATGCAATAGAAGTCCTGCTGTGTCCAATCAAAACTGCCTCAATAAGTTCTGTTTCCAAATAATAATAACAAAAAAAAAAAAAAGATTCCTCACATAGATCATTTTTTTGTGTTTGAAGAAATGCTTCATTGCATCACTAGATGGCAGCACTCAACTGCTGATGATTATCTCATCAGGTCAGGCCACAGTGGCCTAGCTTGAGTCCTGCAAGGCAATTGGTTGAAAGTCAAATGGTTTTTGTTTGAATTTTGCTCTCCCGTGGCCCCTGCAATGCACACGCAACACACATGCGACGTACACAAACGCCCACGCACGCCGAAAGTGCATTTCCCCGCACCAGTGAGCCCATTACGCGGCGACAACGCACACACACTGCTCCGAAACGTCTGCTTAATCAACAATGTCACTGCACAATTTCTGCAGATTGGCTGCTGGGTTGGTACGCCGCAAAGTGTCAGTCAGCCGTGTCACCCATCATAGCGAACAAACAGCCTCTCCCGTGGGCATACAGACGGGGCCACATTTCTGCGCCGACGTGTTATCCATCTCCCATCAGGCCGCTCTGTGAGAATGTATGTGTGCGGCCCCTCTGTGTGTGTGTGTGTGTGTCTGTGTTTATGTGTGAGCGAGGAAATGGGATGTCGACTGGTTTGTCATGGTAATGGGAAACATGTGTGGCTGTGACAGAGCGAACTCCTGTATGACCGCACACACCGCTGACAGACAACACAGCAGCGAGAGCAGAACCCTCAAAGAAATAATAATAACAATAATACTACTACTACTACTAATAATAATTATGATAATAATACTACTAATAATAAGGATAATAATGGTTTAAGTTACTTCACAAACAGCTTGTGTTTCTAAAAAGGGCCACAGAAGACCACTAATCCAAACACCCACAATATTTCTCCTGTTAAAACCATTCCCTCATCGTCTTTATCCTATTTTCTTTCCCTCCCCTCTTTGTCTCTCCATCCTTCTTTAGCCAGCTGCATTTCTTGGACGGTTCTCCTGGCCGCGGTCTGAGGGAGGCGAGTGAAGCTAAACGTTTGAGAAAAACAGCCCTGGCAAGGCCAATTACACCCAGACAAAGCACTTTGCATGTTATTGTGTTAGGGATTCATGCTTGATTGACTGAATGGGTTCTAATGAGGCTGGGGAACGACGTGCAGGAAAAGAAGAAACACTCCTCCGGTTCCACCCCCGATGGATTGATTCATCTGCACCCCCACGTACGCAAACACGCGCAGGTCCAGACACACACACTCGCAGGGAGCAGCTACAGTGCAGGGGGGTGGGGGGTGGGGGGTGGGGGGTGGGGGGGTGGGGAGGCGGCACACACACATACACACACACACAAAAAAACACAGCGATTTTCTCAGGTTACCTCTGTAATGTGTGTGTAGTGTGATTCTGCGAGTGTGTGTGTGTGGTGGGTGGCAGATGAAGAGGAGATATTATAGTGGAAAGGTAACTTGCTGTACTGCTGCTGCAGATGCTCCTATGTGAAAGCTTCACTCCCACTGGCATCCTTTTATAGTATCACTTGACTAGGTAGAGTTGAATATAGCAACAGATGGATTGGTAAAGCCTTCAGCAGTGAGATTAAAAAAAATAAAATAAAGGACGTCAGCTGGGCCTGTACAACAGATGTTAGTTTTATTTCTGTGTTTTGTTGTGTTGTGCTGGGCCTCAACTCCACTAACATCTTTGAAGTTTTTTTTTTTTTTTTTGTTCTCTCCGTCTGAGCAAAATGAAATTTTAAAAACGGACATTACTAGCCACGGGGTAATAGAAATAACAAATGCCAGCTATGATGTTGTAAAGATCACGCCAACAGTGTGCGGATTGAAAATTAAATTAGCCAGCGCCACAGGTTCGGTCGCTGAATTTTAAAAAGCAGGTAGGAGGACCATGTTGGGATGATGCAGAGTCGCAGGCATGTATAGAAATTACAAAAGGTGAACCTGCAAATGAGCAGCTTTAACGAAAGTGTTTTTAAATGTTTACATCATAAATCACATGTAAACAAGCCAAACGTTAAACTCGTGTCATTGATCATCCATGTTAATTCTATTAGATTTCCCTCCTTTTCCTTTTGAGTGACTGCAGCCTTAGCATGAGGATACATGAGAGACCCCTCAAGTGTTTTTATTGCGGGATTATCTCCTTCACTCCCTTCTCCGTCTTACTTTCACGACTTCCCTCCCCGACTGCTTATTCCCTTCCCTTCCACATTCCCCTCATTCATCATTCCTTGTTAGCTCACCTCTTCCTCTCGGCTCCGTACTTTGCCTCGTTCATCTCCCCCCTGCGTCACTGAAGGCAGGGTGAGGGGTCAACAGCCTGGGTGCACCTCGGAGCCTGTTCTTGAAGAAGTAGTCATGTATTTGAGCTCAGTCTAATCTTTGTCTTTCATGTCAGCTGACAGCTCTTTCCCTGAAGAGGCTGCCTAACGTTTCCCTGTAGTAACCACCCTTCTGGCACATTTGTTTGTGCATGCACTCTGTATGCAGGTCTGTATGCGCAGATGCGCGCTTCTCTACGTACTCCAATTCTGCCCCGTTTATGCACCCTTGTTTATTTGCCCCGGTAAGTTTCCTCCTCTCCAGCTGTCTTCCTTGCGTGACCTTTTTCTCTCGCTGCCTTCCCTCCTCCATCGATAGCCAGAGCTAATAAGGCAATTAAAGCCTAATTAAAGGAGTCTTCAGAGAGAGGGAAGGTCTCAGGCAACTTCATGAGTGGAAGGGAGCGCTGTGTTTATTTCTGCCTCTTGTGAGTTTCCCCTGACTCTCTTCTGACCGCCACAACAAAGAAAGGAAAAAAAGAAAAAGCAATGAGACAAAAGGTCAGAGGAACTGTATATTTCTTTAGTGGAATGGGTTACTCAAGGTAACCAGCTGATTTGTTCGGCTTCAAGTGCATTTATCCAATCAGCGTCAGCCCACTCATTGTTGTCAAATTTGCCAGCACAGATCAAAGGACCCCGTGCAGCATGTCAGCCAGGTTACCTCTGCTTGGCACATGGAATCAAAGTCATGGATTAAGAAGGGAAGCAAAAGAGGAGGGGGTTTCAAGACCACATGAGAGATGATCATCGTCTCTTCAGGATATGACCTGCTTGTTACAAACGTCTGGAATGGATCTGCATTGGGGGGTCCCCCCCTCCACCACCCCACCCCCGCACACATCCCAAAGCATCCCTCACATCCCAATGTATACGATCACTGTGTGCACTTGTAGGCTGAAATAAAATCTTTACCCCTGATTTAGAAGGCACTTACAATGCATTAGCCTTGTGGTAATTACTAGAAACTCAATTAGAAGAAACCGCTGAAGACCAAGACCAAACTGGAGGGCTTAAGCTGCAACGCTGGTAAATGGATTTGGAGTTAATTTAGTGAGTCAGAGGGTGAAACAGCCATCAGTGATGTTTTAAGCTGCAGCTAGCAACCTGAGCGCTCAGAACTCTGAACTACAGCCTGATCGTCTGTGTCGTCGCCTCGCAATTGGCATTCAGCTGCACTTTGACTTAAGTGTCGCAAATTAAAATGTTGCCGGAATATATTTTTACTCACCTGAAAACAGCACATGGATGAGACCCTGCACTCAACAGCATCTGTTTTGGTTTGTTTTTTGTGATGTTTACAGGTGCACATATTACAATCTATATCTCAGATCCTTTTGCAGAGTGAAGTTGTATCATGGTGTCATGGATTTTCGAATATATTGTCCAACATGCCTCAGGCAAAGCTATATGACCTCAAGCAGTGCCTGTCTGTTTACGGAGAAGAGCTGAATTTACCATAAATATTGTGGTTTGTGGTATAAACATGCATTTTTTAAACACATGTATCATAGGTGTTATTTAAATCTATATACGAGATTCCATCCATCGTCTGCATTTTGCTTTATCTAACTGTTTTGTTGGGCACCGAAGCTGATCCCAGCAGAATGTGGGCAAAGGCAGAGTACACATCAACAGTTTGCTCGTCCATCAAAAGACAAACTCGGAGAAAAAGACACAGACTCACAATCTCTTCACTAGAAAACTTAGAGTCACCGTTTAGTCTTAAATGCATGTTTGTTGGACTTTGGAGGGATGTCGGATTACCTTGAGCTGGGAACATTTTCACATGAGGTAAGAATGCTCACTACTACGCCACCGTTAAGACACCTATATTGGAGTAAGTTGGACAAAACTAAGTAACAATGTGGATTTTAAAATACTGAAACATCTATTCTGTTGTGCCACCAACTGACAATATAGATTCTAGATTCAAGATTTATATTTGCCATAAATCGAAAGTTTAAGCAAATAGGAATTCTTGTGTGGAGCTTCTTTGGGAGACATGCCCAGAAAAATAAATAGACAACTCAACTGTCAAAAATGGAACCAAAAGATGAAGACACTGCAAGAGTGATATAAAAAAATAGATATGAAATAAAAAAACAGACTGGTAATAAAAATATTTAATATAAGTAACTGGATCATTAGCATTCAGTGGTTCATGTGTACCTTGGACACCTGCACCCACTGAGACTATAATGTACAGCAAGCTGGTAAGCTGCATCACATGTTGGACATGTCGACGTCTAAATCTATGGAGAGAGCAGATGGACTGCACCTTGGAGAAAGAGTGGGTGGCAAAGCCTGCCTGTCCTTCCATGTGTGATTGTGAATGCTCATATTGGAGCCAGCATGTGTGTTGGCGCGTGTGCTCTTGTAGGTGCGACCGCATGATCTTGGCTTTGGCCTCAGAGTAAAAGTAAAAAGTGTGTGTGTGTGTGTGTGTGTGTGTGTGTGTCTGTGTCTGTGTGTCTGTGTTGCGGTGGGCTGGTGAGTGGGTGTGCATCGTGAGAGCACTGCAGTGCCTCCTTCTTCTGGGGACCAGATGGTGATTTTTGACATTATGACTCAAAGATGAAAGGACGTTGTGGAAATAAAGGAGAAAGAGGAAATTCTGCATTTCAAAAAAATGAAAACAAACACACACACACACACACACACACACACACACACACACACACACACACACACACACACACACACACACACACACACACACACACACACACACACACACACACACACACACACACACACATATATGTTTCAACAGTCACAGATTTATCATATAGATATAATACTTCACATCCTAATAACATTTACTTTTTCAACATACTGCCATCTTCCATTCAAATGAGCCCTATTGAAAATGCGTGACACAAGTAGTTTCAGTAGGATTGATGCAATACAAGCAATAGCACCAAGTTTCTTTTTGGCACATTCTGCAGACCAGGCTCTGCAATAAATGCTACTTCAAGGAGGTTTTATGTGGAAACTGCTCTACAGAAGAGCTGCTTCAACTACTCCATTATAATATTAGTTTTTGAGACTGTAGTTTGTGATAATATTGGATTATGTTCATCTAATGTTAATTAAAATCTGGTAAATAATGATGCGATGGCACATCAAATTGAGCATTTGGATGAGGATGAGGGTGGCTGAATGGATGAAATGCTAGATTTTCACTATCTTAAAGTTTGATTCAAAGTGAACAAAAAAAAAAAAAAAAGAAGTACATTTTTGATTTTCAGTAATTAATATGATGTGACAACCATCCATAAAGATGAAACAGAGGAACAATCTTCCCAAGGGGATCAACACAGCAATTGATCTTCACTTGTTTATTATAGCGGTCATGAGCACGAATATCTCAACGCGACAGCCATCAAAGGTAGCGTGAGGTAATGTGTTGTTGCTGTTCTAGTGTTTTGATATTGCCATTGTGTTGAAATTTCTTAATAAAACGAGGAACAGACTTGTATTTAAGAAGATCTCCCTTCTCTTTGTTCTGCATGACCTTTTTTTATTTAAAAACCAATAGTGACGTTGCATGGCGGCATGGCGGCATGAAAAACCTCTTCCGCCCAGACTGTGGGATCAGAATCCTTGTTGGGAAATTCACTCTTCCCATTATTTTGCTGTTCATGTGCATGTTGTATGATAAGGACAGGTGTGCTCACTCCACTCGGAGAAATAATCACCGTCAGCTCCACTCGCCTGACAGGCCGACGCCGCCTGGCGAAGCTTTGGCTACCCCTTTTCTCAAGAGAGGCTCCAATTACACGTGAAGCTGTGAAGGCGATACGCTGAATGACAACACATGTCTCAGCAATATCATGGACGATAAATTACAGGAAGAGAGAGAACATGAAAACCCACTCACGCTGATTATACGTCTCACTACATGGTACTCACATGTACGTGATTTGTTGAATTAAATAACACAATCAGCTGTTCTACAGCCACTGCAAATGAAGCGATAAACATTAAGGGGAAGCGACCATCATCCTGCCATGCTTGCAGATTTTTAATGTTCGGAATTGCTCATAAAGTATATATATATATATATACTGGGGTTAATTAGTTATATTTGTGTCCATATAATATTATACATGATAGCTCTTGATGCGGTAGTTTCAGTTTCCTTTCCTTTTAGGCTGAGCAGTCCCAGAATCCCTCAGGTCCAAAATTACAACCGGTCTTGAGTGGTTTGAGGCTCATATAAAAAGGTCATACGTGACTATTAATGAAGATCTTTGTTCCCGTCTTTGTCTCTGGAGCTTGCTAATTGAACGAACCCTCTCCCTCCCAACGTCCCTTGCATGTGCAACATGCCGACACAGGAAGAGACAGCTGACAAAAGTGCATCCTCCCCTCCCCTCCACCACCCCCACCCCCCCAGCAAACTGTGATGGTCCAGCTAAATGAGGCCCGTGATGAAGGCCGTGCCAGACAGAGGCATCCGAGCCCACGACTTCCCCTTCCTCGCTGCCTGGTGTGCAGTGCAATGGCCAATCAACGGCTCACACAAAGGAGGAATTAGCATATTCCCTGGCACAAAATCGCTCCCTTAATTGCAGCTGCATTGAGCCCGTGTTCTCCACACCTCCTCTACTCTTCACTCTCTCTCTCTCTCTCTCTTTTCCTCTGGTGTTTTTTTTTTTTTTTTTTGCACTCTCCCGATCACCAGCCTCTCCAAGTGTGTGTTTTTCTCCCCCCACCCTGTTATTCTTTCACGTTTCACTTCGTTCCTCCTCCAATCATTCAGTCTTCATCAGACGGCTATTGTGTGAGCCCAGGAGTGGAGCGCAGAAAGAGAAAGATGGGGGCTGGGGATGTGTTTGGCATGCTGTACTATAGGAACAAGGTTGTCAGTCTCAAATGATGCTCTCATAATCAGCACATTGGAGCTGGGCTGCTGCACAGAATGACAATATCAGCCTGATGCTATGTACATTTTTACGCTCTCCCTTTTGGCTTGTCAATCTTTCTTTATATCCGTCTCTTTTTTTTGCTGCCTCTCACTGCCTGCCTTGTCTATCCTGGCATTTCTCGTTTGCTTCTTTTAGGCTTTTTTATTTTATTTTTTATCCTCACAATGTTTCTTGGCACGCTGCACTGTTCTTGTGCAAATTTATGTCTGCTTGTGCACTGCTTTGCCTCCAGTGTTTGATCTCCATCGCTCGCTCCTGTTGGCTTCTTGCTCCTCCTAACCATCCTCTTGCTTCAAGTTTACCGATTCCCCCGTTTTACCCGTTTGTCTTGATCTCGCTTTCATGAGCTAATTACAGGGGAGCAAAGAGCAGTGTGGGACAATACGGGCTTCTTTAAAGTGAGTTTTTCTGGGCTTGCTAACAGCACACCTCTCCTGTGCCTTAAAAAAAAACATTTCAATGCAGCCATTCAGTGCCTCGACGTTCACTATTTCATCTCTCCCCCTACTAGTAATGCGCCAAGAAAAGCCACATGGGAAAGTACAAACACCAGCTATGATTAAAGTCCCAGTCAACCTTTCAGTCATGCTGTCGCTGTCTCCATCGACTATCAACTTTCAAAGTTTCCAAAGGCAGCTCTCGTCCCGCACTGCCATATTCATCTGAATCCTCTCTTCCGCTATCACACTTGTATATCTGCCTCCTAACTCTGTTATCATTGCCGGGCTCACACTTCTTTCTCTGCTAACACTGTCACAGCTTCATCTCCTCTGCCGTGCACTGTCACAGTTGTGGTGGTGTCTGTCTACCTCTGTTGTTGCTTGTAGTTTGTCTCTCGGCATTGCTGTTGTGGTAAGAGTATTTATTCTGCCACTCAAACGCGAGGCAGCGACGGCGTCACTCATCCCAGTGTTGTGGAGAGAAGCTGTGGGGACAGAGAGAGGGAAAGAAAAAGAGAGAGAGAAAGAAAACGAGAGGTAGCAATCGCATTTCAGACTGAAAAAGAGTCCCAGATGGTTTACACGGTTGTATGTCTGAGATAAGCTCGGGTCTTGACTGCTGTAATGCGGGATTTCTATACAGCGGTTCTACGAGTGCTGCGGTGCAGGCGCGACTCAAGTGGCTTCTTATCCAATAGAAACAGCACACATCACAAGGCTTGACTGAACCGCACAGTTCATCAAAGCACTCGGCAGTAAATGAAAAAGTCTGTTCAATTACTTTTGTATTAAAAAGTGAAAGCAAGCATGGAAAAGTAATGACTCAAAAAGCCTGCCGACGATATAGCTATTCACCGTCATTAAATCACCATACCAACGAACTGTTTAATTTATCATGAACTGTTAAAAGAACTAAACAAATAGAAATATCTAATTTTGTCTAATCCAGCAAATGAAATACATGCGGAATCTACTTTAGCACATTGATCCAAAAAGTATGACAATCCAATAGTGCCATAAAAACGGCCCTGTCCATTGATTTGCCATATACTTCACAGCCAGAGGAATTAAAGGGATACAGTAGCAACCACTATATAGATTTCATATGCTTATATCTATTTAGGCATTCATAGGTTTAATGACCGAATCAATAATGGTTCTTTATTTAAGGAAATGGCTTCTTTTAGACCAGAAACTGTATTTGGGTCATTTTTCCAAGAGGAAAGTCCCTGAGGGTCAGATTACTGAATGTTACCCTTTCAGTCTCAGTTCATTATGCAAAGAAATGTTTCATCTCCTCATACCTATTGAGGACCGTGTACTTTGAAATCTTTTGCTTGAGCAACCTGGTTGGTCGGTCTGTCTGGCTGTTTGGTTGGTTGTTTGGTCGGTCGGTTGGTTATTTAACGGCTTGTTTTGCTATTTGATTGGTCAGCTTTAGGTTGCTTGGTTACTCTACCAGAAGAAAAAAATCTTTAAACGATACTTCCCATAAGAAGTATCACTTCTGCACAGTGAATAAACCTGGTTGAATGGTTCTCTGATTGGTTAAGAGTGTCGCTGGTTGACTGGTCAGTTGTTTGGTTGGTTGAATCCTTCTGTTTTATTTGGTTAAGAGTCAGTTGAACGGTTGATCAAATGGTTTCTTTGTCTGTTGGTTGGCATAATTATTTATTTCACTTTAGCAGAATTTATTTTAAATATATGACACAAATGCTTTATGTTGTAACTTATAACTCAACTCAAATTCCACTCACCATAACATGTTCAGAAAAGACACTAGAACATCATTATCTCATGTCCATTGTTTTGCTTTCTATTTGTGTCCATTGGGATAAAAGTTCATGATGTCAATTTAAAAAAATGACATTCAAAGGTTAACGTTTGACTTACTGGCAGGTAAACAATCCGTCGCATACAATTGCAATTTGTAGTGGGAGCCAATATTTGGTGTTTTAACTCATTTTCGCAGCCCTTTGAGCAAAACAAGTCGAGTTTCTATGTCTGTATTCATCCACTGTCTCTTTGATCAATTCGAGGCTCAGAGAAATCCTGCCCCAATTACTCTAAAACTAACCTGTCACAAATTGCTTTTGTTATTAGCATATCAAGTCTGTTGTGATTACAGTGCAATGATACAGCACAGAGAATTGAATCCTAAATATATTCCCCTCTCTGCCATGTGCAAAAAAAAAAAAAAGAAAAGAAAAAAGAAGTAATTCCACTTGTCTTTGCTCTTCGTTGTTTCTACTGACAGTTTAATAGCGCAATACAATGGGTTGGAAAAACATGGGTATAATATGACTGTAATTGCAAAGAAGCCAGAGGACATTTTTCAGGGAGATATGTCTGTGCTCACTGTAATGTGTACAATTGTTCCAACAAGTAGCTAAAAAGATAAAGTGGAAAACATGCAAACATTTTGCAAGTCTAATATTAAAAGAAGCAATAAATCAATCAGTGTGATGGAACTGGTCATTTATTTTCTATTGCAACATTTGCCAAGTCTGGTTTTACGCTTCAACCTTGTTACTAACTGTTGAATACATCTTAATAAGCGTGGCAATATTGTCTCAATAGTGTTTAAACGGGAAGGTCTGCACAAATAGCCTCTTTATTAATAATGCTTGGCAGGGTTTCTGGTTTGGAAGCTAAAGGCTCATTAGAACACACTAACTAGTCCCTGGTAGCAGAGACGCATGGCCGCTGCTGGTCTCTAATAACAGATAGACTAATTGGCTAATTACATTCACAGACAAAGCTCACGAGTGCCTTGCTTATGGACCTCATTTCAAAGGGGCACCATTTAAAATGCGTCATGTAAAACTGGGGTCATTCTTAAGGAAGCCTGCTGCATAATGAGCGCATAGAATGACAAAAACGGTTTTGGCCGACAAACATCTGCACTCGCCGGCTCTCACACACAAATACGCACAGTGTGTTGGCTATTAAGGGAGCTGGGACTTTTTTCTTTTCTTTTTTTAAACCAAAAGTGGCTTCATGAGCAGTTTTTGTGTTCAAACTTTTGATGAGAATCGAAATAAAAAGAAGAATGACTTTCAATGAAAATGTATGAAGATAAAGAGGAAAAAAAAAAAAAGAGGAATAATAAGTCCCTGCTTTCTTTTTGCTCCTCACCAGTTATCAGGTTGACGGTCTTTTTCTGAGAAATTGTACAATTTGAGCCAACTTTCTGTGGAAATCCCAGTAGTGGGCTAAATAAAGAAAAGATGGGAGTTGTGGGAGGAAGATGAAGCGAGCAAGGAGGGGTGGGGGTGTGGGGGTGGGGGGGGGTTATAAGTGGAAAAGGGTATCGCTGACCCGACAGGAAGTCTTTGACAGGGACCCACACAGCAGGTAGCAGAGGTGCAGGACTCTGACACCAAAACTAAGCGCACAGTCATCCATCAACGTGGCAACGCCGCTTGTCAGTACAGCAAGCCGGGGGAGGAGAAGGCAGTGCCAGGGCAGATGGGAAGGGAGAATGAGGCCCAGAGTCCTCCACCAGAGAAACACGTGGTCAGTGGCAGAGGCAGGACAGCAGCCAGGATGTGCATTAACACACACACACACACACACACACACACACACACACACACACACACACACACACACACACACGCACACACACACACACACACACACACACACACACACACACACACACACACACACACACACACACACACACACACACACGCAGCCAGGCAGGCACACACAAGTTAAAATAGAGGCTAAAGTGTGTGTTGACCGATGGCCTTTGCTGTCCCTCTGTCCACTCTGCAGACCGGCTGTCTGGAGGAAGAAGATACAAGCCATCCATCATCACACTCCTCCTGTCTCTGAGACCTCTAGCCAGACTGTGGAAAAAGCGCAAGTGTATGTGTGTGTGTATGTAGGTATGGGTATGTGTGTGTTTGTGGATTTGGCAAAGGATGTGTGTTTTTGTCCCTCCGTCCTCTGCCATTCTTTTTATTTTTTTTATGACTGGCTACATTTTCCTCCTAATGAAATGATAGCCAAAAGCACACCCTCACTTCAACTTATCTCCTTCTTGTCTTATTAACGAGCCCTGAAGAGTATTAGAGTACACGCCACCATTTACACAAGCGCTGTTTACTTCTCAAGGGCTCGCATGGAAAATATGATTAAAATGTCATCTGACAGCATTGTCTTTAGCATAGCTGTGTGTGTGTGTGTGTGTGTGTGTGTGTGTGTGTGTGTGTGTGTGTGTGTGTGTGTGTGTGTGTGTGTGTGTGTGTGTGTGTGTGTGTGTGTGTGTGTGTGTGTGTGTGTGTGTGTGTGTGCGTGTGTGTCCGTTTAGTACGTCACCCTGTCAGAGAAATATCTCACAAGAGACCTTCAAGCTAAATCATTAACAACTAGACTAACTCCCATTCTAAAGCTTCTAAAGCTTACTCCGTGGTCTTCATTTCAGAATCGCACCAAATTCACAATTATAGCTGATTAGCATCATCAGCGGCTTGTTGTCAAAGGATTAAAGGAACACAAACAAACCGTTAACGGTCAGATTAACAAGTGTGAGCAAACAACCAACCTGCCATTGTGGCATTAGAATGAATTTAATAAGTGTTTCATGGTGATTAAAAAAAAAAAAAAAAGCTGCTCTTGTTGCATTCAGTCAAATTCCCTCTGGAGCAAAAACTTGTATGGAGGAATAACAATCAATTATTAGCCAGAATTTAGACGTTATGCCCTCAAACTGTTGCTCTCCAATGAGCCACAAGAACACGGGAAACAAAGGCACAACTTTAATTCCCCACTTTCCCGTCCCGTGTCAGATCTGTTTCACCGTGTCAGTTTTGTGGGAACAGACCACTTCATTTCATTTACTGCAAGTCATGGTGCTTGGATTTAGCGGAAGATTAAAACGTAACTCAGTTTAGCGTCTCCGAGGGAAAAGGCAATGATCGTAGTATCTTGTATCGAGTTAAATTTCCATGCGAGGCAGATGTAGTGCAAACTATGATATTGATATTGCTCCGTAATAGAGCAACAGACGCATAATCCGCTGCGAGGATGACTGATACTTGAGGTGCCGTCGTCGAGGATCACTTCTGTGGCAAAGTCTCCAAAGTCTCTAAAATACGATTAAACCCAGAGTAATAGCGGCAGAGGCAGAACGATGTCAGCAGGCTCGATACAAAGGAACATCGCTTTAGAGGAGCTAAAACAAAGGAAAAGGTTGCCATGATTAGGTTTTCATCGCATTAATATAAAAGAAGATATTAACCACATATGTATTATACAGTCTGTTTTTACATCATCTTGAACGCCGCCAGTGAAGAGGTCAGCCCAGAAATTTCTATATAATGCAATTCAATTCAACTTTATTTATACAGCACCAAATACAACAGTCCTTTCTAGGTGCTTTTAACAGAGAATAACCCAACGAATCATTAGTCTTTGAATAGAAAAATAGTCTTATATAATTATTTGCTTTAAAGACAAACTTAAAGGAAGAATGAAGGCATCCTGGAAAATCTCCAAGTAATTCCTCCTTTCTGTTCCTGTAACTGAGATATCATGCAAATTATTGGCCTAAATTTTTATTTTTTTCATTCATCAGTGATTTTTGCGTCACTTTGCTGTTTCTCAGCACAGTAATCTAATATGGGATCACAACATGGCCACACTTTTGATATGGCATACAACAGGTCAATTGTAGTTCAAACACTAAATAAATAAAGTCTCAACAGTCAGAATTCTTCTCTCGGGGGAAGATGCTGTGAAAGTGGAAGGAATCCTAAACTGCGGCCATTTATTGCTTGTATCAGAATATCGGAGGAGGGATAGATTATTCAAGACCTACAGTGAGAGAAAAAGGAATGGGTGACGCTCTGCTCATCGATCCGCCTCATCAATATTGAATCTGCTTCTCCAGTAGACTACACAATGCCGGGGCACTGGGGGGAATGAGAAACAGAAGTAAGATGCAGGGGGGGGGGGGGGGGGGGGATTTTCAAAAGTCAAATGTGCTGAGGAGCTGGACTGTGAAGTTAAACAAGACACAGAAGGAATCTGAGTTACAAATGCAGCCCTTGGGAGAGCTACACAGAATTATCTATAATAGAGATGAACTAAAGATAGACTCAATCTCCAGCCGCGGCTGTTTTAGAACATCGCTATAAACGCACATTTAAGCCGCCTTCCAACTCCAGCAATAATGTGATAGTGGCCTTCCGACAGCATAATAATGCTGGCTTTAAAACACTGGAAAATGTTTGTGAGTAACAGGAGTAGTAATGAAAACATAAGACTGCTCTGTGAGTGTTGCTAGTGATCCCAAGTGGGTCTGCACCACACTTTGCCTCTGTGACCAAAGTGCTTTGATAATGCAATTCAAGAAGACTGAGCACCTTCAAATGCACGGTTGAAAATCTGTAAAAGCTCACATACTCTTGAGATGTCTAATTGGCCCACATCACCGTACGTGTGTGAGTGCACCTTCAAAATAGAGCATCAGAGACGACTCTCGTCTGTGGCTTGCCAGTCAATTAAAGCTCTTAAAACAGCAACTCAACAGGCATCGCTGTGGCCAGCTCCATTACTGGAGCACAAGGAGAGAGTACGGCTGGATCCCAGTAATCACCTCCTGTTGCTCTTCAGCCGTTTTGAATAATATTCCCCTGCAGTGACTCTGTGTGTGTGTGTGTGTGTGTGTGTGTGTGTGTGTGTGTGTGTGTGTGTGTGTGTGTGTGTGTGTGTGTGTGTGTGTGTGTGTGTGTGTGTGTGTGTGTGTGTGTGTGTGTGTGTGTGTGTGTGTGTGTGTGTCCTGATGCCATTCAAGCATGTCTAAAAATGGGAAATCCATCATGAAAATGTTCAGTAAGACATATATACATATAGGTAATAGTCAAATTATCATTCGCAAGTTTTCATGTAATCATGGTCAGCAGTTTCAGCATTCACATATTTGAAAAAAAGTGGATGAAAGAAAAAAAAAATTATTTACATGGTAACATTAGGCAACAATAGGGCTCCGATACTGGATTAATTTTTCAACGCAATGATGCTCAAAACACAATAACTTACCAATAGTGTCAGAGGACACCCAAACCATCAAGTCACAATAGCATTTTGCTAATAGTGTAATAATGTATTACATAAATAGGTCTGTATCTCTTGTAATAAAAGACTGTGCATGAAAATATATACTGTGGATAGAATAGTTGTCATTCATTCTTTCATTATACCCACTCTGCAACACCCTCTCAATTATGGTTGTGAAATATATTATGCAACTCTTTTATTATATTATTGCAAACATTTGCAAAATATTACATTATTATTTGGCACAAACCTTTTCACCCATCAGGGTGAACCAGGGTTCAGACGTGGTCGAAAGCCACCACAACACATGCAAATAATGCCCACAGTTATTCACAGGCTAAACTAAATGAACAAACGCCTGATGAGATAAGTAATGGTATATTGATATGGAAACTCCCAACCTGTTACCCAGTAAATCATCATTATCAACTATATTGTATTTGATGCAGGTATTCAGAACTATCTCATTAACTCAACATTGATAATGTCGTATTATTTCACCATCTGTTCCTCAGTAACTATACTGACAATTTAGGGGTGGAAACCGATTTTTCTTAGTTGCTTTTTCAACAATTTCTTTCAATTGGATATCATTAAGGACACCTTCCGATCAATTATTATTTATAATATGGATAAAACTATTTGCCATTGCTTTAGTGTTACATATTTCTACACAGTAGAGTGGGTATGTGCAGAATATAATAATAGACATCTGTTTTGACATTCATGAGCCAAACGGCTTTGCTTTTCTCAGTTTTAGACTTTAGATTTAAGCTAAAATTCACGTCAACTGTTTCTATATGTTCGTGGGCTTTCCGTATGGCGTTTGCACCGTTTTCCTCCAGCTTTTCCTGCCGTTCAAAGACATGCATATTCTGTGAATGAGTGCGTTTCTAAATTAACCATAGGTGTGTGTGTCTGTGTGTGCGTGTTATTCCTGCATGTGTCGGCCCTTTGATCGACCGGATGCAGTGCGCTTGTGTGTGTGTGTGTGTGTGTGTGTGTGTGTGTGTGTGTGTGTGTGTGTGTGTGTGTGTGTGTGTGTGTGTGTGTGTGTGTGTGTGTGTGTGTACAAGACAGACGGACCTAGTTAGTCAGCCACTGTACCTGCTGTTCCGTTAAACAATGAGCAGTATTCTGTCATATTCATAGAAAATGACACCCATTCTCATGAAACAGTGTTACTATCACACCCGGGAAAAATATTCTCATTTTATACGTCCTATATGAAATTTAATAGGAAGCCATCTGCGAGCAGCCATTTTCATCACCATGCAATGACTTAAATAAGCGCCGACACTAAATGAGCATCACAGCAATAAGTAGAGTACGCTGTGCAGAGAAGGGAGGACTACTTGACAAAGAAGGTAATGAGATTGATTGATTGGATGCTCTTCTTCCTAATTGCCTTAATGAAGAATTAATATCGTCACTGAATATTTGTGGGAGTGATTATAATATGTTAGCGTTTCATGATTGTACCAAAGGAAATGTGAATGGTCTGTTATCGCCTACCTGCCGTAGCACTGAAGAGCTGCACACAAAATATCCTCCATTAGTATGGCAGTCACACCGCTGGATACATAACTAATTAGTCTCAAGCTCAGTGTGGGCACAGTTCCAATTATTAGTCAATGTGCCCTTTTCAGTGCGCGACAGTCGTTCTCATGGCTGTTGTGTGAGCGTTGGCTCGCCTGAGTGGCAGTGACAGGCCGGCCAGCAGTGGACCGTCGGCTGAGAGGTGATGGATGGTTTTAAAGCGCTGGGTTGAACAGGAGCAGCTCAAGTCTGTCTCTGGATATGTTTCAGTTTTAACACATACAGATTTACTCAGTCCGCTCTGGACACGGTAACTCCTGCAAACACAAACACGTGAATACAGAGAAACCGAACACACAGAGTCTTAAACCTCTGACTTCTTTTCTTGAAATACTTTAACAAGAGCGGCAGTGTGGTGTAGCGGTTAACAGTTTCACCTCACAGGGAAAAACACCATGGTTTGAGTCCGGTTGGAGAATTTTTGTGTGGCGTTTGGATATTATCTTCATGAGTGCATATTGTTTTTCTAAGAGTACAATTTCCTCCCTGTCCAGAAACATGTGTTTGAGTGTAAATATTCAAGAGTGTGTTTCCTTTGATAGACAGTTGATTCATGGTCAACTCAGATCGACTCTATACCTTCATGAATTTAAATTGGATGAAGCATTCAAAAAGATGGGTGGATGGATACTGCTGCTATATTGTGCGTAAACACAAATTTTCATAAGCTGGAGACCTATAACACAGGTGTGTTTTTTAGTATCCCCCTTCATGTAAACTGATTACTCCGTGCTCAACCCCTTCTGTATCTAATTTCTTTTAGTGTGTATTATTGATTCACAGACCATGTTGTATCCGTATGTTGACTGTGTGTTGGACAGTGGAATACATGTTGTTCCGGGTTTAAAGGTTTCAACAGACTTATTTTATGAGATTTATAGATATCATACTTTGTACACTGAGTGGCTACAACAGTTTGCTCGATTAGCGATTAGTTTAGACTAGTTTTAGTTTAGTTTTAGTTTAGTACAAGCCGATGTACCTAAATACACAAGAGTGGCAGTGTTATCCCATATGGTAAATGGTAAAAATGGTAAACAGATTTCACTTATATAGCACTTTTCAGCTGCTTGAGTCTCAGTGTTTCACATCACATTCACCCATCCAGACACACATTTACACACCAACGGAGCATATGTACAGGTCGTAACTACATATAATACTTGTTTCGTCAGGGCAAAAAAATACAGAAATCAAGGACATAAGCATTTCACCTTCATGCGAAGCTTCGAAATTTTAATTTGCGTGGCTTTGTTCACCGTGTCATTTTCTTCCTGCTGGATTTTTATTGGTTGTTAGTAGACGTAACTTCCAGCAGCAGTCAGTCACACTGAGGACGGCAGTCATAACATTTCTGACACTATCAACAGATTATCTCAGGCTGTTTGTGGTTGGTTGCATGGATGTTATAACGCTTTCAAACGCCTCTCACTGTAAGACGAAGACCACGGATTACAAACAACAAGGATATTGTCCGTCGCTTATCAGAGCTTAACAAAATCTCAGTGTATATTCACCTTAAATATCGGTTATAGAGGCTATAAAGATGCACAAGTGATGTACTGACATACAACAGGAATATAAAGGATGCTGTTAAATCTGAGCAGCATGGATAATTGGTTCACTTTTGACACTCCTTTGACACTTTTATTGTTCGTACGTTGACTCACACAAGCAGAGGTTTTCGTTTCCTTTGACAACTCCAAGATCAACTCCAGTGACAACGGTGTCTAAAGGTCATCCATACTAGATAAGTATGTTTCAGAACAATTTGATATTCTGTTTCAGAGAACAGCGACATGTTGGCTGACATTTGTCATTTGTGTATGCAGTACGGATATATCTCTAATGTTTCTGCATCACTATGATCTTCTCTCAACCTGAAACAGTATGCCGACATGTAAATTATAATTGGAAAGCATAAAGATTTTGATTTTCATAAGGCTAATTGGCTGCTTATTGACTGTTTGGGGGTATTTTGTGGTCAAGGAAAGCAGAAGAAAGTGTTGATAAACAGACTGTATCCTCCCATTCTGCAACCGCCGTGACAGAAACCTCTGAGATTTAAAACTTAAAAGGTTTGTTTTTGCCTTTCTTCTCCTTCGTAGGTCAGCTCATTCATCTTGAGGCCTGCTGAGATGTCAGACCAGGGTATGGCTCAATCGATCAGGAAGTCTAACTGCCCTTTGTATGTGTGTGTTTTCTCACGCATGTGTGTACATACAAGAGGTCTGACCGGAGCGTTTTATTAGTGGCCACCGGGAACAGCAGCCTTGGCCTTTGCCTCCGTCTCACCTTTTACCCTCTTCCTTCCTTTTCACAATCTATGATTCTCTCATCTACCCATTTTCCCCATGCGCTCACCATTTTCCTGCTGATTCCTTCAAATCCCCTCATCCGTTCATCTTTTTTCAAGCACTCCTCACTCCGTTTCTGACCTCTACACCTAATCTAACTCATCTCCATTTCTTCCAATCCTCCTCCTGTCTTGCCAGAATTCAGACAGCTGACAGCTATATGGCTTTATCCACTCTCCGTTTACCTTTCATTTTCTGGAGCTGACACCTAATTAGCCACTTGTCATGAGAGACGATTGGTCGGCGGGAGGAGGAACAGCTCGGCGGGATTATTTTACAGATAACAGGCAGCATTTGTTGGCGACGCGATGAAAAGGCCCGAGCCGAGTGGAGGCAGAGGAGGCTTGGTGCGGGTATGAAGCGAAGTAAGAGTAACAGAGGGATTAAGGTGTGGAAAGCAGTGGGCGGGGAGAAACGGAGGCAGGGAGATTTGAAGGAGCTGAAGCAAGGTTGGAAGACAGATGAGAGAGGATGAAGAGGAACAAAGACGTCCAGGATCCACAATGTCACAGTTGAGTTCACAGGTGAGATTCTCGACGGTCCCCGAGCAGGAGCTAATAAAATATGTCATCACCTCAGTGTCAGAGAGACAGCCTCAAATAGATTCCTGCACATCACATCCCCCACGCGCGCAGGCTTAACACACTACTCCGTGTGTTCTGGCAGAAAGCGCAGGGATTCAGACGAATGGCACTGGCATGAGATCATTTAGAAAGGTAAAGGATTCACACATACACACACACGAAAATTCTCCTCGTGTTGCCCATCATGTTTCTTTGAGTGACATTTCTCTGTGGTGCGCATGTTTATTAGCGCGTGCACTCATGTGTATTTGCATACATATGAGAATGTGTCCACCTGGCAGCTGCTGCTATACCCTCAACTTCTCATTGATAAAGGATGAATGACAGTAATTAGGCAAGTGGAGGAAGCTAATAGCTAGCGTGGGTGGAGAACATACTGTACATGAATTGGATTCGCCATCAGAAAGTGATTGAAGACATTTGACTTCAAGTGTCAGCCACATAAATATGCTAATTAGAAAGTGGCTGTGTCAGCTTTACTTTATTCCCCCATGTTGGGGCATGATGCAGGATATTAATGATGTATGTCTGGTTTTTTAAGAAGGGTTCACATTATTTACGCCAAATGTATTATAAAGATTATAATTATCATAATCAGTGAGTTGGAGTGCCTCTGTCAGTCTGAAGAATATACAAAATCTTCAGGACTTTGTGTCCTAAAACCACTTCGAACAACATAACTGATGTGGAAATGTGGTTGTAGATGTACGTATCTAGTGTCCTTTCTCTTTCTATTTTTTTTGAGCAGTGGGAATGGTCTGGAACCAGCAGATGGTGGTAGTGCAACTTCATGGACGCAAACTGCCTTGAACTCAAGTGAAGTAGAGGAAGAAGGGAAACAGTCATCAGGGATGGAAAAAAGCTGCCTATAAGAGAGAGAGAGGGATACAGTCATTAGGGACGACGAAAGCGGTGGGAAACATTGTGGAGCAAAATAACCGGCAGATGGCGGTAATGCAACTTCATGGAGGCAAACTGCCGTTAAACCAAGAAGAAGAAGAAGAAGAAGTTATATTCTTTACACATTGAGCTCATAAGTCATGAAAATCAAATCTTTCAAAATATTAACTATAATCACAGTTAAAATTTGAATTGATGTTAATGATCGCTCCATTAAGTGCAGAAGTGTTGTTATAATGCAGTTTGAGTGAGGCGTTTTTAAAAGTCAGAAGCAGCACTAAAGTAGTAATTAGAGATCATCTCACTCATTAGAAATGCACCTTAAAGTGCTTCCAAACCAGCTTCCAGGACTTTTGATGCAGGTCATCTCAGACTCAGCAAGGGAAACTAAATTTTATTCCTTTTTATTTTTTGCCAACAGCCATGTGCTAACCTCTGTCCCTCCACACAATGACTCTGCAAGTTTTCTGTCCAGGGTTGGATGGAGGATGTGTGGGCTCCTTGAGCTCCGCAAAGCCCCATGGAGAGTCAAGTGAATGATCAAACAGTCCAGTCTGCTTTTAAATGCTTAAGAAAGCCTACTGTAAAATGCTTTGAACATGAAAAAAAAAAAAAAACCACTATACACCCCTTCAAGTGGTCCACTGGGATTCTGTGGTTTTAATGCGTGTGGGTGTCTAAGAGAGAGAGACCGTCTGTGTGAGCTAATTGCTCACTATGCAACCACGAAGCATGTCATTTCCATATCTGCTGAAATCAAACGCGAGATAATCATTAAACCCAGCACATGGTGATGGTGAACATTAAACACATGTGGTAGCGGACCAATCAATGCCGACGCCACTTCAAGCCTGTCTCGCAAGTTGAACCCAAAGGCCGAGCTCCGAGAGATCAATGTCGACAAACTTCTTTACTACTTTTGAAGAAATACACCGTTGAATCAGGGTAAAGGCAGACGAGAGAAAAAAAGATATCACGGAGGTGAAATAGAAGGAAGAAATTGAGATGTAAATTGGACAGAGAGAAATTTAGACAAAATGACAGTTTTTTTTTTTTTAATAGGAGAGTTAATAAAAGAGTTTTGCAGTTTCAAACAAAATAAGGTGAAAGGAAAGGTGCATTAAGAGAACGTGTGACACATCCCCAGAATTCCTTCATGTCTTTCATACAACATGTCAGAGAAAAGGAAAGTGGGAATAAATAATAGATGTAGTTGTAGTTAAAATGTCCACTAATGACAACACAAGTGAATCAAAACTTTACAGAAATTGTGTGCAAAAGCACGTTGAACACATCCGGTGTTTTGAAGTAGTCGTACTTTGGTATTTTTCACTCATTAAAGAACGAATAACTTGGCGACACCGCCTCTAAAATCACACGGAAAGCACAAAAGCTGCTCCTCGGAAGAAAAGCCGACACAATCATTAGCGAGTAGCGACCCCTTCTCTTCCTCTGTGCAATGAATTTGAGATGTTGCCCTCAGGTGGGTTTTACAGATTACCAAAGGAAAACAGAAATATTTATAAGCTTTCCTTTGTACCCAGTGCAGTCAAGGTAGAGGAAAGATTTGAAAGTGATGTTGCAGCAGACTGATGTGATGTGATGTGCACCGTGGACGGCTGAGCTCTACATCATATTTCCTGTAAACAGTTGGAGTTGAGACGTTGTATTTTATCAGTTGTTTTGCCATTTCTTTTTTTATTTTTTTTTTTGCTAATAATCATGACTGCAATTGTGTACTACACTGCATGCTTTTAGAGGAAAGCTGAAAATAAATTTCCACACTGTGTATAATATATCCTTATGCATTTCTTAAAATATATTTTAGCACACAGAGACAGGCAAACACACACTGGGTTTGTCCTTATGTCTTATAATGGCAGCATTACTCCTAGGAAATCATACTCATTTGTATTGTATCGATTCAGTATTCCAGTAAAACGGGAAACATTAGTTTCAGATTTAAAAAAAAAAAAAAAAAAAGACTCTTCCACTGATGATTAATTGAACTTTCCCCTTTATGTACTCCATGAATATTTGTTTGAGCTTTTCTACATCCAGTGGAATCTAATTGCAATCCTAATGGTTATGAACTGGAAAATGTGCCTTTATTCCTGTTAAATCACCCTGGATATTGTTGCTGAGTCCACAAAGTCAAACTCATGAGCGCCTGCAAATGGTGTGTTTAAAAGATTGATAATGAGAACGGAGTCATTAGTTCCCCTGTTTATAGCTTCTGGTTTACACTTCGATTCATGCCTGCAAACCGAGGATCATGGAAAAGGATATCTTTCGCCAAAAAAAACGCATAACGCAATTTACTAATTTCTTTTCGTTTAACATATATGCATTGGAGAGTTCATCCTCCCTCCTCTTTCCCCGCTGCTCTCGCTCTGGGAGGTTATGAATATGGATGGAGGCTGCTGGAGAGGCAGAGGAATAGGCCAACGATCCACAACCTCGCACTGTTTTGTGAATGTGCCCGTGCTTTTCACTGCACATTTCTCCCTGCTCGGCTTTCCTGTACGCTTGAATTTGTCCCGGCATTACCACTGAGCATTCTCTGTGCATTTGAGCCCGTGGCACATTGATTTAATATTGCGCACCTTTTTTTTTGCACTTAACCTATTTCCCTTCCTATTTTCGGGGGATTACTTGGTGTTCACTGCCAAGCTCGGACATCAGATTTCACAGGTCATTAATTGTGTGAAAAACAATCAATAATTTTGTGTAAAATTGAAGCTACTTCGTGGCAACAATAGATGGGGCGGGTATATCAGAAGCCGGATCAAAGGCTCGTGTTACATATGGCCGACACTCTGGAGCCTGTTTTTCTGTCCCTGACATAATGTGGATTACATACCAGTCGAATCCAGGTACTGTAACTCTTACCAGAAAATTACCCTCAAGAGTAAAACTGCTTCTGCCTGTGGTGGCAGTAAAACACTAGACTCAATTGTTTTTAAGATTACTTCCTCATAAATAAAGAACCATTAAAACAGTAGTTTTATTCTATTATACGCAACGTCCTCTCTGTTTGATCTCATTGTTGATTACAGTGGAGCGTCTTAACAAAGGAGCGAAGCTAAGTCACTATTTAACACTTGATTGATGGATGGAGATTTATATTTGATCATGTGAAGAACAATAGAAGTGAATTAACGCAATCACCCATGCTTTATTGTTGTATTTCTAATTATTTCTTTTAGTAATCCTCTCACAATATAGCACTACATTGCTGCTGTAACACATTCGCTGAAATGAATGAGTGAGAGACGATGGTCTTGAATCTGGACGTTATCGATTCCGCGTGTGAAGAAACCGAAGCACCCGGAGAAAATCCACACATGCACAGGGAGAGCATGCAAACTGAATTTTCGCTTTTGACAGTGTAAACAACCGTTCCACAATGCTGCCTATGAACGCTGCCGACACTGACTTTGCCTGCCTCAGACCTCAGGTCTTTCTTTATTAAAAGAAACAGATTTATGAACTAATGACATCAAGCAAGAAGAAGCAGTAAAAATAAGATACAACTTACCAGCATGCAGACAGCTCTTGGAACATTTATTTAAGGCTGCTAATGCATCACAGGTATTGTTGATGCAACTTACAATGGGGCATCTTTTATGATGCTGTCAGGAGGCGACATGGTGGAAGATAAACAAAGTGCTCATCCCCCAGAAAAAAAAAGCTCGACGTAATAGTCAGATAACAGCTTCGACAGAGAAATACAGCCGCTCTACTACTCCCACTGAAATGTCAGCCGTCGTAATTACGTTAGTATTTTTGATTTGATTAGAAAAGTCACAAACGGTCAACCAGGAAGTTATAGATGTATAATAATTATATATAGTCATGAATATAAACATAGAGATATTATAAAATCAAGAGACTTGCTTTATTTAGTGTGAAATATACTAAAGCCATAATTCTATTTACAGTTAATTTAATGTACATATGAATACATGTTTGTAAATTACAAAGACATTATTGCCAATATTCAGGATGTGATGTGTGATCCACAACACTGACTTTATCCATAACACCACAAGAATAGTGTGAGCGCATGACGAGGTATCAAAGTAAGTAGAATACAAAGAAAATGTGAGACCCATGAAGCTGAATGCGTCTGTAAGTGTAACATTTCAGCACATAGCTGGTAGATTTTAATCAGCTCTGGTTAAAAATAATACAATGGACCAAGAAGAAAATTAGTTTTTTTGTGCAGATCCAAGTTATCCAAAGTTTTGCTAACATTACAAGATGGGCCACTTTTTCTGTTACGTTTTTTTTTTTCCTTCTAAAATTCAAAATCTAAATTGAGCCGGAAGAATATCTGGTGCTTTATCTCTGTGTGACGCGGATTCAAATGCACATAAAACATTTCTGACAATGGCAAAATCTGAAAATTGGGCAAAAGGTATGCTACTGTGTTCTGAGTGAAATCAGTGTGTGTTTGTCCCACTGCGCAAATCACAACTGCAAATTACACGAGCCCCGTAACGCGAATATTTTACAATAACTGGAACAGCGAGAGAGAGAGAGAGAGACAGAGAGAGAGAGAGAGAGAGAGGACCAATGTGTGAGTCAAGAGAAAGGGGAAAATAAATAAATAAAAAATAGAAATCGGTTTTTATCACAGAGGCTGTAAATTACTGATTCTGTAGACAGCTTGTTAGTTTCAGCGCCTCTCCGTCTTTCTTTTCTGGAGCAATTAAACCAGACAATTGCTCCCCTGGAATTGCCTGTCTGAAAGAGGCTCGACGCCAGCTACTCAGGAGCCAATATCCCTCTTGCTTTTTACTGCCGCAGGCTAGCCGGGCTTCTCAAATGTGATAACATGAGTGGCCAAACAATAGAGCCAAGTTTCTGCCAATCACAGTCACAGTCAATCAAACACAATTGGCTTTCTCGTAGGATGACTGCAATAAGCACCGCGCAGTTATAAACTTTTAGGGGAACATGATTTTGACATCTGTTATTGTTGGGGAGAGACAGCAGCTCTCGCCGTCGAGCACAAAGGCGGCAACATGAGAGGAACTGAGCCATGAACTGGGGGGGGGGGGGGGGGGGGGGGGGGGGTCTTCAACTCATGCCGTGTGTCGTGTAATTTCTTCCACAACACTTCTGCATGTATATCAGATGAAGTAGAGAGAAAATAAATAAATAAATAAATGTTTGAAAGATCGTGCTGTAAAGTTTAACCTTTCCTGGCGCCCTCAAAATTCTGCTGACTCTCTTGGGCAGACGTGTTTCCACTGCCTTCTGCTTTTTGACTCTTCCCTCTGTTTATTCGCTCCTTGTTAGTGTGACTGAGACTCGAAAGAAAAAGAATAAGAAGAAAAAAAAAGAAAAAAAATGAAACAACAATTTTTGACAGGAACCCACAACAGCTGTCAGAGGGATTCAGCAGTAAAAACAAAATGCAGCATTGTTTCAATGGTGGGGAAGAGGGAGGGGGGAAAAAAACCCCACTTTGGGTACCTGACTTGGGTACAGATGAGATATTGAAGCACAGTCGGTGACAGAACTGGGGTGATTGAAGGTTTGGGAAAATAACATTTCCTGGGAAGTCCTCAAAGAATCCAGTAACAACTGGTTTTAAACAGAAGATTTAATACTGTATTTAGGAAAAAAAACTAAAACTTTTCAAAGCTTGTTGTTCTGATGTGATCGTCAGTTTGATAGTTTGCAGCCTACATGCAATTATTCATGGATCTTAACTCTCTCATGACTCAATCGATTGGGTATATGTCGATTATTTTAGAGTAGAATTGTGAGAAAATGTGAAACAAGTGAAAGTTTCTGCCCTTTTTTGTAAAATAACTTGCACCCATTACAAATCGGTGACACAGTGGAATTCTTGGTGGACACCTCAAGAACCTTGTTTTGTTATTATTTATTTATTTATTTATTTTAGATTATAGCACATAAGCTCTGTTGTTTGCATAGTTTTCACAAAAGTCATAAACAATTCTATGTCCATATTTCACGTGAGGAAAAAAGAATCTCTGTTTGTCTATTTTCTGGTTGTTTTTGTACTTATTTTTGTTAGATATTAACTATTTGGGAGTAACGTTATGAGATTGAATGAACGCGTTAAGGAAGGATGAAAGAAAGAAAAATAGAATCTCATGAAATAATTTTTATATTCTTTTGAGGATTAAAGCCAAAATTATATTTTGTGAGTGTGTGTGTGTGTGTGTGTGTGTGTGTGTGTGTGTGTGTGTGTGTGTGTGTGTGTGTGTGTGTGTGTGTGTGTGTGTATGTGAGACTTGAAGTATAAATCAAATTTAAAACCTTTAACAGGTGAAAAAAGATCTGAGCTGGGTGATGAAATGGTGGCTGCGGTGTAAAATTGAAGCTCTGGCAGAAGGTTTGCTATTTCCAGTCACTCCAACACCGGAGCTGATTTAAGGGGCTGACCTGTAATATCGCCGACCACCTGAGGCAGTGACAGCCGCTTTCTGTCACTTCCTACTTCTGGAAAAGGACGGCCCTGCATGTTTTCAACATCCCCCTTTCTGACATTTCTGTGTTGAATAATTCTCAAATTTTATTTGTATTTTACCATCAAATTTACTCGACGGGGCGTGTATTACACATCCACCCCGCTCCTATTTCAAGTATATCACAATTTAAATTCTAAGAAGTACATACTGCATACATAAAACACCACAACACCTCATATAGTCTATTGATCGAGACCAAAGGGTAAAAAAACGTATTCATTTCATTAAAACAAAAAGATTTTAGGTGAGAATCAATGTAACGACACAATGCAGGCAAAATAAAACATAAGACTATAATAAATGTTACAGGTGCCTGGGCTGCTTGGATTTCATTCACCGCCTATGGCTGAGCTGATGGAAATAATACATCATTTAAAAAAAATATAAACTAAAATATGCAGCAGGACTTTCAGTTTAGAGTCAATGATGCGAGTTTAACTCAAAATGTGAGAGGTGACAGCGCTGCTTGAGTTTTATTTTTTGGTCTTTCTCGGTAGCTTTAATCACTTTGCATGGGAGATAAATGTGATCGCTTCCTGTGGTGAAAATCAGTGTAATTCACCAGAAGGGGGATGCAAATAGCAGAGGGGTGGTCTATCTGTCCCATCCTTCCCAGCACATCACACCGAGGCAAGAGCTTTCGGTGACAAAACAAAATAAGGATAAAATAAGTAAATTCGATGTTTCAACAACTGAGTGTTTTTAGGAGTTTGAAACCATCTGCAAGATGCTTTGCAAGAAAATCCACTGAATATGAGCGGAGGTACGACTAAACTGGATGACATAATCTCTGGGCGTGAGCGGAGGCAGAGAGATTTAGCAAACCTCCCAGTGGCCCGAGCAGGTGACTGACAGATGGAGCGGGTCCGGCCGGCCTGCTGACCAGCTGGTTCTCCGCCGCAGGGCGGCCCGCTCTCTCCCCTCACTGGGCCACTAATCCTCTTCTGCCACTTCCAGTCACAGCCCTGACCTCGTGGTGCCGCACAGGTACCGCGGTCACTTGCTTGTGACGACAGCACGCCGCCACACGGAGAAATGTCTTAGTTGCGTCGCGAGGAGGTGAAAACTGAGGGTGCGTGAAGGCTCAGTAACAGAAGGTTTGGCAGATCAATCTCAGCAGAGAGCTGGCGATATGATTTGTGACAGCATGATATTCCCTGACATCATTTCCCCTTCACAAGCCTCCTGCTGTGTCAACACTAAGCTCCTGCAGCTCCACCACAACATTTTGATCCTTTGTGCCCTACCTTTGCTCAATGTCCTCTTTCCCCACTCGTTTCTTCATGCATCACTTCTTTGTTGCTCCTTTTCCCTGTGTTATTTCGGTGCCTCGGCACATAGCGAATTCACTTTTATTCCACTCCCTCACTTTCACTCCTTAAAAACCACCCAGCAGAGTTTACCATCTGTGATATACTCTTGTCAGAACACCAATCTCCAGCCAAGTTGGATATGCGTTTTGCTAATAATCTGCTCTATCTTGCTTTTCGGCTGTGCAATATCAGCACTGGTGTGCCATTTCAACTGAAACCTCAAGCGAAGACTGCAGTTTATTCCATTGGGATTGAGACTCAACTAATAGATGCAGCAGCTGCAGCAGAGAAGGGGGGGGGGGGGGGGTTACATCTAAAACTAAAGGGTGTGAGATGGAAGAGAACTGAAACACCAAAATGATGGGAAGACTTGGAATACAATCTATACATTGGAAGAAATATTTTGCTGAAGAGCTTGACTCCTCGAGAAGAGATAGAAAGTATAAAGCACTCCGGGAAATGGCAGCTGCACTCAGTTTAGAGAAGAACGTTAATCTCACCCCAAAAATATATATACCTGGGTCTTGACAGGCTCATATCTCTTGTGAGGAATCAACGCAGCATCCAAAGTGTATTGCCAGAAAAATGTGAAATGCTTACAGAATAAATGTACCCAAACCAAAATCACATTTTGTCGCAGACACACAGAAGCTCTAAAATCGCCAGGCCGTCCAGACTGCTGACACCTGCAAACGATGCTCTCCTAAGAAGAAAATCTCCCCGCTTCAAACCTTCAAGAATAAAATTTAAATGTTCCTCTTCTCCTTCAAACCCTTTCACTTAAATTATACAGCAGGATGAAGAAGACATATTACTTCATTCTGTTTATGCATTTCAAATGCCGTTGCTGATCATCTCTTGGTCCCACACACGTCAGCTCCCTTATAACTCTTCAGTCAGTTTCACAGAAACTTTAGTTCCTCTCAGGCTTTGTTCTTTCTCTGAAGTGTTTGACCGATCCGATCACCAGTCGCCCTCCAGTCACAGGCAGAAGAAGCCGAACCTATTAATCTTTTGATCGATCTACTGTATATGCTGAAGTGTTGTGTCAGAGCACTTTGGTCATTAATGAAAAAAATTATCTAAAATATGGAGAAAACATACGAGCGAGCGATTAATAAATCAGGTTTGTCCCGTAATCCAAAAACATGTGTTGGAGGTTATTTGATAACTGGATGGATGGATGGATGGATGGATGGATGGATGGATGGATGGATGGATGGATGGATGGATGGATGGATGGATGGACAGTAAATGAACGTGTAATCTAAACAAATTCAAGAAATGTAAAAGCTTGGTAGCCCCATGAGTATGTTCAATGTCTCCATGGAAACATTTTCCATAATCAAGGTTTATATTGGCCAAAAGCTCCTGGTTAGTTTATTGTGTGTTACTCGGGTGCATGAGCGTTGGACTGTTCTTGCTGCCATAAACAAGCATCCTTGGAAAAAAAAAACAATTTGGAAAAAAAGAGAGAGATCTTGGATCTCGACAGCACTTATCTGGTTTAATATAAATAGAGCCAACAGCTTACTGATGCCATGTTCACGGCTTTGCACATACAGTGCATGGGAATTAATGATGTACAACCTGTTATTTAAGACTTTGCAGATTTTACGTGTGGCGTCTTCCGCACAAGTTGTGTTTAAAAACAAACCTCTAGATTAAACTGCCAAAAGACAATGGAAACATCGTGAAGAGACCAACCAGCAGCCTATAAAACTCATCGGTCTTTCAATGCAGCAACTGACTGTAAGCAGAAATCAGTTGGATTGGGTTACACTTACAATTAATAGTAATCCTGCTAGCCATGTAATTTAAGTCACGTTTGCGATCATAAATCAAATAAACAAAGATAAATGATGTTCAATAAAAAGGCAAAACCCTCACTTACGACACGAACACTGCGATCATTAGCTTTGTTAATCTTCACCTTGGAAGGAGTTTTATAGCGTGCCGTGAACCAGAAGACTATTTGTGAAACTAAACGTTTCTATAAAAATAGTCAGGTGTACAGTACAATCCAAGAACATGCTGCTTCAATATTCCCATGGCAACACGTTTCATCAGCTGCTTACACTTTGCCAAGACCATGTCGGTTTGGCTCGGGTCTATTTTACATAATTACATACAATTAAACTAGCATGAAACCATTCATTATGTTGCCATCAAAGACATATTGCTGTGTTCTCCTGCCAGTTGGCTAAACTGGGAACGATTTATAAATAAATGAATATATACAACAACAAAAAAAAAAAGAAGAAGAATTTTCCACCAGCTAACTGATAATATGGCAAAAATGGGATACTGACAGCTGTCCCTACATTATTGTTCGCCCAAAATGAGAAGCCTACATTTGTTGGATTGTGTCAAAAGCCAAAAGCCCATTTGAAATGTGAGCAAGAGTTACCAAATGATCAATAATCATCTCAGCAGAGCTCTGGTATGATAGCAGAAGCACGACCGGGCCACGTCAGTGCTTTGGCGTGGCGTGTAAACAGCAGAGGGTGGCGGCGTGTTGGCCACAGGCGGATGTGACTGAAAGCTAAGCTGAATGTAACCAGGCACAGACTGGCCGACCAGCCTTGTTCAACCAACCGTTAATGACAAGTCATCAGCACATGCCTGCAGACTGACAGATGCATTGACTAATTCCGGGCAATAATGATGCACTAGTGCATCCACACATCCAAATATACAAAACAGTCAGACGGGAACACCCATGGGCTCAGCCTGTCCAGCGCCAAGCACTCATTAGCCTTTATGTAACTGTCTGTGTCTCTGCCCATGCCAAACGTCGCAGGAAAAGCTTCTTGGGGGTTGGAGGGCTGAACAAGCTGTGTGTCAAATGAGAATCATTTTAGGGGTATCGTGGACAAAAACATGTCTTGATGTAAAAGATTGCCTCGTCTCCCCGGGATTTCTTTTCTCGGCCACTCCGAAAAAGTGTTACAGGCCCAGAAAGCTCCATCGTTTATGTCGGGATGGGTTGTAGGCGTTTCTCCGCTTGTCCTTTCATGTTGTGCGGAAATGAGAGGATGGCTTCGCACGGTCCACAGATCTCTGGGCTGTTCTCATTAGAGTCTCTAATGCCTCTGAACGTGAAGCTCAGAACCGCAAGGCCTCACACAGAAAATCCAAAACATGTCTTGTAGCTGCCATGAGTCACACGTTAGTCATAGCCTACATGAGGAATGATTGTTTTTGTTTAGTTTAAAGCCGTTTTCATTTGGATTTCCATTTAATTAATCTCATAACGGGCCATGACATTGCCCCGCCTAATGGAGATAATACCGATCCTGGAGAGGCTGAAGTCTACTGCAAAATAAAAAAAAAATTGCAGCCCCCTGAGTGAACCGACTTATCCACACTGACTGCATCCATAATTCACCAGGTGCCAACACCTTTTCAAGGGCAAGTTTAGAGCCTTACTTTCAACTGCACCAAAAGGAGAACTCTGGCAACTCAATTTATGGAGTTCACACAGGCACTGCACTATTCACCTTCAAGCTACAGGGAGTTTGAATGAAGGGGTGCTCAACCGTGGCAGCGTCCACCTCTGCCCATAAAAAAAAAAAACCTCAATTTTAATTCATAACACAAGTGAACATAAACGCACTTCTATTAAACTGGAAATGGCATGGGAGGGGGAAAAAAAACCAAAAACAAAATCACACTTTGCCACAAGCCAAGAGAGAAATTAAGAAAAGTAAGCGAAGAACACAGTAGGGCAATTTAATTGAAATCTATCGGAAGGGGGAGGAGGGGGAACACATAATAAGCAAAGAAAAATCCCTTTTTTATTTTTGTTACAACGCCTCACTTCAAAAAGAAAAAGGTCACCTGGCATCCAGTAGTGTTAATGTAACACCATTGGTGATTGGTTTTCAATCATTCATTAAAAACTTACCATGCTCCAAGGCACAAAGCTATGATTAAGAAACATTTCTTCCCTCCTCAGTCTGGCCACCAGTCCTTTCCCCTGCTTTAGGCTCACTCATCCATTCTGTTTCATTATTTAGGTTCTAATTAAAGCACCTGCAGTTATGCCTCGGCGTACTGTACTTTATATCTCTGTGTGGGTCCAGACAACAGCCGAATTAAGCAATCAGTCCGCTAATGGGAGCTCTGTTTTACACCAGAACGATGTTTACTCGTTGTCTACCTGACTGACTCCGCTCTCGTTGATGGCAATTCTCCGTGTAGAGACTTTGCGGTGCCCAGAAGACAGCTGCCACACCTTTCGACGCGTTTGCCCTTTTCCCTGGCATGACAATGGTGTTTTTGTTACTAGAAATAAAGCGAGTCACGTCGGCCACATGGCACCGAGAATCAACCGGCTGACACAGAAACCTTCACACAAAAATGAAAGCATCGCCAGGGAGCTCGACTGGAAAAAGTGGCATAAGACAGGAAAAATCAGTCCCAGCTTTTCCTCGAAGTTTCCACTCTGCCTGTGAAGAGGATGTGGAATGGAGAGAACACTTTGTCAAACAAGGCAGCAATAATGTGTTCGACCGAAACGTGATTTGCGGGTGTGACAACGTTCATTTTATCATCATCATCATCATTCCCTTTTAATGATGACCGATTTCTATTTAAAAAAAAAAAAAAAGGTGTTACCTATAACAGATGTTCAGTCAATAATTTTAATGCGTAAAAATAAGTCCTGGAACTCTTTGAAAGATATTGCAAGAGACAAAAGTAGACCAAATAAAGATCTACGATCAACTAATTTTCCTGAAATATATCATAAATGAGTAAGTAAACAAAATTCATAGGCTAAAGACGTCTCTAAGGCCACGTTCACATGCGTTTAATGGAAAACCTTTGTTGCATTTAGAGTGTACGTTTACGCAATGCTCGTCGCCACTGAAAACTCAAATTTTCAAAAACGCTTCAACCCCGTCTCCCTGGAAACGGCGGAAAACACAACTTTTGTAGTAAACAGTTTGTCACGTAAGGTGTAAGGAGGATTCAGGCGCCGACAGGACGAGGAAGTTGAGTTTAAGAAAAGAGTTTATTTAGGCGATCTCTCCAGCGGGCGGACAATCCTCGGAGAGTGGCGTGAAGGCGGAGGTTGACGTCACCGGACAGCGATCTCCCGAGCTGGACAGCGCGGCGCACACCGGGACTGCACAGGAGGGGAGTTACACAGATTACTCAAAATACCGTAGTACACGATAAACAATTGGCTTTACAATAAGGCTCGAGGGGCCGAGTCAAAGTACCGCGGGGGTAAACGAGACGATCTGGCGATGAGAGCCTGGAAACCCGGTTCCTATATAGTGGCCTCAATCATCTCTTTCAGGTGAGCCTCCTACGCCGTCCGCTCCACCTACGCACACACGCCCACACACACGCCCACACACACACACAAAAACAAACACAGCAGTATACACTGCGAAACGTGACATGACCCCCCCCTCAACGGACGCCTCCTGGCGTCCTACCAGGCTTCTCCGGATGCTCCCGGTAGAAGTCGACCAACAGACTCCTATCCAGAATGTGGCCCCTCGGCACCCACGACCGCTCTTCAGGCCCATAACCCTCCCAATCCACCAGGAACTGGAATCCCCGACCCCGGCGACGAACGTCCAAGATCTTGTTAACTGTGAAGGCAGGATGGTTATCGATGAGCAGGGGGGGTGGCGGGGGCTCTGTGGTGGGGCTAAGAGGGCTAGAGTGAACCGGTTTCACCAGGGAGACGTGGAATGAGGGATGAATCTTTAGGGATGCTGGCAACTTCAGCCTCACCACCGCCGGATTGATGATCTCCTCAATCTCAAACGGCCCGATGAATCGAGGCGCCAGCTTGCGAGACTCCACCTGGAGTGGGAGGTCACGGGAGGAGAGCCATACCTTCTGTCCAGGGCGATATGAGGGGGCAGGAGCCCTCCGACGGTCAGCCAGTCTTTTGTTTCGGGCCGATGATCGGACCAGGGCGGCCCTAGCCTCCCTCCAAACCCGTCGGCAGCGTCTAAGGTGGGCCTGCACTGAGGGCACAGCAACATCCTCCTCCTGGGTGGGGAACAGGGGGGGTTGGTAACCCAGGGCCACCATAAACGGGGACATACCAGTGGCTGAGCAGGTGAGGGAATTGTGGGCGTACTCCACCCAAGGCAACTGGGAGCTCCAGGACGATGGAAGTCGAGCCGTCATGCACCGCAGTGCAGTCTCCAGGTCCTGGTTGGTCCTCTCCGTCTGACCATTGGTTTGAGGGTGGTACCCTGAGGAGAGGCTGGGAGATGTTCCAAGAGCCTTACAGAAAGCCTTCCATACCTGAGACGTGAACTGCGGGCCACGGTCAGACACCACATCGAGGGGGATCCCGTGCAGTCGGTACACATCCCTGACCATCCGATCCGCTGTCTCCATCGCTGAGGGCAATTTCGGGAGAGGGACAAAGTGCACAGACTTGGAGAAGCGGTCAACAATAGTCATTATTACCGTGTTCCCGTCGGACGGGGGGAGACCAGTAACAAAGTCCACGGCAATATGGGACCAGGGTCGACTAGGGATGGGTAATGGGCGGAGCAGCCCCGCAGGAGGTTGGTGAGATGCCTTGCTTCGGGCACAGACGGCACAGGCAGCCACAAAGGTTCGGGTGTCCTGAGACATGGAGGGCCACCAGAAACGTTGTCTCAGGAAGGAAAGTGTTCGTTGGAAACCGGGATGGCAGGTTAACCTGGAAGAGTGCCCCCACTGAAGAACCTTGGACCTCATAGGCTCAGGGACAAAGAGAGAGTTAGTCGGACCGTTACCCGGATCGGGCTGGGTGAGTTGAGCACGTCTGACCTGACTCTCGATGTCCCAGGAAGAGGACGCGACCATGCAGGTGGAGGGGAGGATGTTCTCTGGCTCCACTTCAGTCTTCTCGACGGTGGTCTGCCGGGACAAGGCGTCAGGCTTTGTGTTTCTGGACCCTGGCCTGTAAGTGAGAGTAAAGTTAAACCGTCCCAGAAACAACGCCCAGCGCGCCTGCCGAGAGTTTAGCCTTTTCGCGGTCTGAAGGTAAGAGAGGTTTTTATGGTCCGTCCAGACCACGAAAGGTTGGGAAGCACCCTCCAACCAGTGCCTCCACTCCTCCAACGCCAGCACCACCGCCAACAACTCTCGGTTACCAACGTCATAATTTTGTTCAGCAGGAGTGAGGCGTCTTGAAAAGAAGGCGCAGGGGTGCACTCTAGAATCCTCGGCACGCTGGGATAATATTGCTCCCACGCCAGAGTCCGAGGCGTCGACCTCCACAATAAACTGTCTTAGGGGGTCGGGATGGCACAGCACCGGAGCCTGGGTAAACAGTTGCTTAAGCGTGCTGAACGCCTGTTCGGCCGCCGGTGTCCACAGAAAAGAGGTTGAGGTGGATGTGAGTCGAGTGAGGGGGGTTGCGACCTTGCTGTAGTCTCTGATGAACCTCCGGTAAAAGTTAGCGAACCCCAGGAACCGCTGCAACTGCTTACGGGTCATCGGTCTGGGCCAGTCCACCACCGCTTGGACCTTGTCCGGGTCCGCCTTCACCTGTCCCCGTTCAATGATGTAACCCAAGAAACTCACAGAGGTCGCATGGAAGACACACTTCTCTGCTTTCACGAACAGCCGGTTCTCCAGAAGCCGCTGTAGAACTGCTCGAACGTGTAGAACATGCTCCTCCTGGTTGTGAGAGAAGATCAAGATGTCATCCAGATAAACAAAAATGAACCTGTTCAGCATGTCCCTCAACACGTCGTTGACTAAATGCTGGAACACTGCGGGTGCGTTTGTGAGTCCAAACGGCATCACTAAGTACTCGAAGTGTCCGAGGGGAGTCTTAAACGCCGTCTTCCACTCATCACCTTCACGGACCCGAATGAGGTGATAAGCGTTCCGGAGGTCCAGCTTGGAGAACACTGTGGCGCCATGGAGCGGCTGAAAGGCGGAGTCCATGAGCGGCAGGGGGTACTTGTTCTTCACCGTGATGTTGTTGAGACCTCGGAAGTCAATGCATGGCCGTAATGTACCGTCCTTTTTAGCCACAAAAAAGAACCCGGCTCCCAAGGGTGAAGATGAGGGGCGGATCAGACCCGCGGCGAGGGACTCGTGAATGTACTTCTCCATGGCTTCTCTCTCTGGACGGGACACATTATACAAACGGCTA
Source organism: Lipophrys pholis (assembly GCF_963383615.2). Classification (NCBI taxonomy): domain Eukaryota; kingdom Metazoa; phylum Chordata; class Actinopteri; order Blenniiformes; family Blenniidae; genus Lipophrys; species Lipophrys pholis. Next base: position 10,357,079 of record NC_137633.1, read on the forward strand.
GAGGGAAGAGGCGCCCCTGGAAGAAGCTCAATGGCACAGTCATATGGTCGGTGGGGGGGAAGGGAGGTAGCCTGCTGTTTACTGAACACCTCTCTCAGATGGTGATATTCAGGAGGGACGGAACCCAGGTCGATCTCCTCCTGGTCTGTGGAGGGGGGTGTCAGGGGGCGCCCCGGAGCTGATTGGAGGCAGTGGGTATGGCAAAAAGTACCCCAACTAGAAATGGTGTTCAGGTTCCAGTTAATGTGGGGGTTATGTCTCTTCAGCCAGGGGAGACCCAGGATCAACGGAACGTGGGGCGATGACAGGACCAGGAACCTAATCTCCTCACTGTGGTTCCCAGAGACCAGAAGACGGAGAGGGACGGTGCGATGAGTGAGGTTAGCCAACCTCCTGCCGTCCAGGGCACTCACGGTCCAGGGGTTTGAAAGAGGCTCCAAGGTGAGGCCAGCCTTGACCGCAAACTCCCGATCCAAAAAATTGTCATCCGCCCCAGAATCTACCAAGGCCTGCAGGGGGAAACTGCCCTTGTCACCAACAAGGGAGGCTTGGAGTTGGAGGCGTGAGGGAGCCGAAGGCTGAGGGCTGGGGTTATGGCTCATCAGGACCACCTCCAATCCTGATGAGCCTAGGCTTTTGGCTGATGGGGACAGGTGGCTCGTTGGTGTCCCACCTCCCCACAGTACAGGCAGAGACGGGCATCGAACCTGCGCTTCCTCTCTGCGGGGGACAGGCGGGCTCTCCCGAGCTGCATCGGTTCCCCGGGACCCTCTGGGGCCGGAAGAGCTGGATGGGAGAGAATAGAGTTACCAGGGGTGGCCACCAGGGTTCCAGGACGAAGAGGGGGCTGACGGCTCCTCTGGTTCTTGCGACGGTACCGGAGTCGATTATCTATCCGGACCGCCAAGGAGATGAGCTCCTCCAAATTGGTCGTGTCGTCCCGGGCTGCCACTTCATCATGAACCTCGTCGGAGAGCCCCTGAAGGAACACTCCTTGGAGCGATGGATCATTCCAGCCACTCTCCGCTGCGTAGATCCGAAAATCAACAGCATATTCAGCAACCGACCGTGATTGCTGGGAGAGAGACATCAGACGTCGAGCTGCTTCCTTGCCCTGGAGAGGATGATCGAAGACCTGCCTCATCTCCTCCATCAACCGAGTGCTTGATCTACATATGGGTGATGCCCGTTCCCACAATGCCGTCACCCATTTTGCCGCTTTACCAGACAATAATCCAATTAAATAAGCAACACGAGAGTCATCGGTGGAGTAAGTAGCCGGCTGCTGCTTGAACACTAGTTCACACTGGAGGAGGAAACGGCCACAACCTCCCAGTTCCCCAGAATAACGTTCCGGGGTGGGCATATGCGGCTCCCTGGTGGCGGTCGGCGGTATTGTCCCGGGGGGAGGAGCCGCAGCCACAGCCGCAGCCGCGTCACCGGGATGTTGCTGACCGACGGCGAGCCCGTCCAGGCGGCTGGTGAGGAGTGACATCTTGGCGGTCAGTTCATTTAACGTTGTCCCAATCTCCCGGAGGAACGTCTGATGTTGGGACAAGAGATTGCCGTGGGAGGATATGGCGCGCTGGAGGACTTCCGGGTCGGCTGAATCCATCTTGGCCAGATCGTTCTGTCACGTAAGGTGTAAGGAGGATTCAGGCGCCGACAGGACGAGGAAGTTGAGTTTAAGAAAAGAGTTTATTTAGGCGATCTCTCCAGCGGGCGGACAATCCTCGGAGAGTGGCGTGAAGGCGGAGGTTGACGTCACCGGACAGCGATCTCCCGAGCTGGACAGCGCGGCGCACACCGGGACTGCACAGGAGGGGAGTTACACAGATTACTCAAAATACCGTAGTACACGATAAACAATTGGCTTTACAATAAGGCTCGAGGGGCCGAGTCAAAGTACCGCGGGGGTAAACGAGACGATCTGGCGATGAGAGCCTGGAAACCCGGTTCCTATATAGTGGCCTCAATCATCTCTTTCAGGTGAGCCTCCTACGCCGTCCGCTCCACCTACGCACACACGCCCACACACACGCCCACACACACACACAAAAACAAACACAGCAGTATACACTGCGAAACGTGACACAGTTCTTGTGCACATCAACAACAACGGTGGCCTCCAGAGTGTCATGACTCTCAGTCCATGTTCTCCTGGTACCAGATTTATAGTTGAGAGTCCCCGTAAAAGCAACCCAACTTGGCCCTCTGTCCATGTGAATATCCGTGTACTCGCCATTGTTAATGTTTACAGCGTATCGTTCTGCCATTTCAATCATTTGAACGTTGCCGTTTTAATGCAAAGGTTTTCTTCTCCGAAAACGCAACATCAATGTTTTGTAAACTGGACCCTAATGGGGCATGTTCATCAGGGAATTTCACTATATAATATTGTCCTACGTTGTAATGTGTTATTTAAAACAATAGCGAAAACATGCATCAATGTGTCTATTGCACTGTTGGTACTGCCAATAAATACTGTGTTGTAATCGTTCATATTTTCTTACATTTTCAAATAAAAGCATCGATCAGGTGACCCTGCACGTTAGTTGGCAGTAAGAGGTATTTTCCAAGGCAAACGGGAAAAATACATCAATGTTTATGTCGATATGATAATTTTATTGCCGAAGTGTTTCACTTTTCATTACTTACACAAAGTCATCGGCTACACAAGCGGCACATATTTCAATAGATTGTATAATTGTATATTTTTTCACGCTTTCTGTGGTCATCAAGAAATAATTAGATTCAAAGAAACCAGAAGAAATTTGAAAAAAGATAATGATAGTAAAAGATAATGGAGCTATTTCATTAGGTCCTGCAAATCAAAAATAGGTCGTTATTTTGGTAAATTACAGATTCTTAACTTTTGGATTGTGATTCTAAATTAGGCCGGTATCATTAAATTCTTCACAGCTGTTTTATTGCAGTGTTGCTGTGACACTTTAGGCAAAGTGCAACAATGAGTGAAATGAGTATCACTGTGAAGAATCTGGGAGTTATTTTTGACCAGAATTAATCCTCCAACTCCCAACAACCAGGCTCCATCGACTCTTAAAGGACTGTTAGTCTCATATTACTCCAGCAGAACACTTAGTTGTCATATTGCTGGCTAAAACAGAGTTAATGTGAACTTTATTATCCCCGAGGAGCAATTTGTGATACAGCCAGATTTAAAACTTACATGAAAGAAAACATCATTCATACAATAAACACACTGAGACATCAGTGCCATCACCAATGGCGGCTGGAATAAAAGGGCTCCCTTGCCCGTTGGATCTGCATGTAGGTCGACTGACCAACAGCGTGACGGAGAAAACAAAGGATGGCCGTGGCCAGTCCAGACTGCCTGAGCTTTGTTCAAGCCACTGGAGGATCGGAGGTTTTCTAAAAACAGAATGGGAGGCAGAGCTTTCAGCTATTGGGCTGCTCTCATGCGGAACCAGCTCGGAGTTTTATTAGGGAGGCTCGCAGTGTCGACTTTGAAGGCTCGGCTTAAAAATGTTCTATTCTATTCAGACCACCCTGGACCATTTTCTAGTGAAGCTGCTGTAGGTTTAGACTGCTTAGAGACCTACAGTATACTGAGCTTATCTCCTTTTTCTCTTCCTAGTGATGTTTGACGATTTCATGACTCCGACATTCTGTCTCTCTTATGCTCCTGCGCCCTCTCTCAGCAAGTGGATTTATGACAATCTGTTGCTTGTTGCTCTCGTCTCCATCCTATCCTCTCCTCTTTTTGATATCCTCTAACCCCAACTGGAATAGCAGAAAGTTTCCACCTCTGAGCTTGGTTCTGCGAAGCTTTCTTCTTGTTAAAAGGGAGTTTTCTTTCCACGGTCACCTATGCTTTCTCAAGTGGAATTGTTAGGGTTTTATTCAATGTAAAAGTGCCTTGAGAGGACTTTGTTGTATTCAGAGCTTTAGAAATTAAATTGCACTTAATTCAACTGAAAATGAGTCATTAGAAAATGTTGAGTTGTAAATGAATGAAAACAAGAGGAAGACGCCGCAAGAAAACAGCGCAGCTATTGTGTATTTTAGGCTGGCAAATCATCAGAGGTATTATCATTTAATAGTAGGTTTGTTACTAAAGCCTTACAACAAAGTAACCCTGTTAAAGTTGCACGTTACCTTACGTCATGGTGAAAAACAAACACTTTAAGTCCTCGATAGTTTCAGTAACTGACTGAAAAAGCAAAGGGGAGCTGGCCATCACGCAGGTTTAAAAAGAAACTGTAATTCCGGAATATTCTCTTTAGAGCCCAGCTAATTTTTGTTCAAGCTGAAGGTGGTTTCTGCAGCGCTATTGAAGGTCACGTCACAAAGCCCATCTAATTGCAATAATGGCTGCACTAACTACTCCCTTGTGTCTTCAGGCTCGAAAGTAGGGAAGAGGGAAAAATGACTTTCCTAAGAAATCAAACTCCAAACCTTTGTTCATAAGCAGGAGAAAGAGAGCGACGTTGCTTTTTGACAGTTTCTTTGTATGACGTCAATAACGTTTCAAGCCAATCTGTTCATTTTAGTCGATCGGGATAAGCATAACACAGGATGCAGCGATTCATATTGACCTTTTTAAATCCACTTGTCTACAGTCTTGCTATATATGAAATAAGCTTGATGTGTGCAACGGTGCTTTTTTCCATTTCTATTGAGGCTTCTTTCAATCAGTGATTTTACGTCGCCTTTCACTTCAGTTTTTTTTTAATCAATCACTGACACTGTCCAGAGTATTTGTTTGTGCGTATGGCCAATTAGCATCGTAATAGAAAGAGCAACATATCAATGGATCAATTAAACTTATTTTGGAAAGTTGGCACAGGTTTCCATTGTGCCAGGCACAGTTCAAATGCCGACAGCTGCATATGCTGACAGTCCATCAATACATCCAGCCATTACTGCAGGCCGCGGAGTTTACCAGCAGGCAGAGCACCAGCCCTGTGGAGAGGAGAGTGGACTGTTCAGACTGTAGGACCACGAGGCTGATGTTTGTCAGCAAAGAGAGACAGAGAGAGCAAAAACACGCTCGCAGTATTCGGAATACTACAGAAATCCAATGGAACACGGGTAAATCTTTTACTCAAAATAAACTTGCTGAAAGACTTTACAGGCTGTAGTAACGCGCAGCTGCGACGTAGCCGTTGCCGGTTATATTTAGTCGGTGACGTGACGCAGGTGTCCGAGCGTAACGACGGTTGTCATGTTACGTCCAGTTGCAATAAACATCGTTCGGTTTTCTGCCCAGGTTCAGTCCACTTGGAGAAATGTGAACGCTGCCAGCGTCCAACAGAAATCTGTAAGCGGCTCAAACACAGGATGTAAAACACCGCAGAAGCAACTGTCACCTTACAGGTTGTTAGAAATAGTGTGCATAACAGACCAGTAACTGCCGTGTTTTTGACTCTTTTATAAATTTGATGAGTTCTTAGTGAAGACCCAACAATCCTTGTATTTGATTTCTTTTTAAATCGAGTGCAGTGAAGCTGCAGCAAGAGCATTGAAGTCCCACACAATTTCTGGATTTCTGCATGGTTTGACTTCTTCTATACATCCATATTCTTTACTGCTTTATTCCCAGATGACTATGTGAGTGATACACCCTGGACAGGTCACCAGTCCATCACAGAAAGAACACAACACGAGAAACAGACACACTCACACACAGACACCTACAGACACTTGGTAAAACAGATATTTTTAGAGCCAGTAATAACAACAAACAGGACTACTGAGTGAAAATCCTCGCATTGGGAAGATGCAAACTCCTCTGCCTGGACACAAACCCAGAACACGCCAGGAAATGTTGGACCCGCCAAGACATGAATAAAAGAAACGAGCTCGGGATGAGCTGGACACGGATCTGGGCCCCGTTTCTTTCTCACTGTGCAAACATGAGGATATCTCTGATCATTGCTTAAAAGTGAAGGCGATTTCATGACTGCCACCTTATTCCACTGCACGGCGGGATTCCTGCGATGAGCCTCGGCAGCTAACCACCAATAGAGTTGCCGCAAAAATTAAGGCGACAGCAGCGCAGCACCCAATTAAGCTAAAATGTTGGGCCGCGTCCACAATCTCCAAGCTTTTCCCCCGGCGCATAAATGCTTCCAGAGGAACAGCTCCATTGAGGCCACGCTCCGTGTACATGGACGATGCACGATGTTCAGGGTAAAGTTGGCATTCTCGCACACTGAGGTGCGTTTTTGCGTCGTCACTTTATATTCAGCGGAGAGCAACATCGTGCTGAAAACTTAAAAGTCTTACACAAGTTTAGGAAATCTGTGTTGCCCAGTGTAATCATTAATAATCAGACCAGCGTAAAGCCGCCTCATGTTCAAGATAAATCTAATCACTGGAGAATTTCGGCAGGGACGCACCAGACAGATGAATCTGCGTATAGGTGCACGTATGTACAAATCAGCATGACGGAGATGTTTCTTTTGTTATGGAGAATAATTTTGCTGAATATTAGGGAAAGTTGTTCATGAACGTATGAAGAAACTTCGCCCGGGAAACCAACACCCGCCCCCCAACCCCCACCCACATTTTGGGGATTTAGAAAACAACATTTGCTGTGCTGTCACTTCACCTTTCTAATGAACTTAGAGAATACCACAGGGACTTCACCAAACTTAGTAGTCCGCAGGAAATGATGCAGGGCGTGAGCGCTGTGAGGTGAAAAAGGTCAAACACTGTCCAAGACTCACTAATGATGTCGCTAACGGCCTAAATAAAGCCACCTGGAAAAAGTGCTGACACTGACCAAATGAAAGAAGAAAAAGAAAAAAAAAAAAAAAGAAAAAAAATCACACCTTCCTCCACCCTTCAACTTAATCTCATTTCATAGTCTCCAAGATTAACTTTGCCCTCCTTACTCCCTCCCCTGATTCTCAGTGATATACTTCCAATTAAGGCTTAATTATAAGGAGCTTCATCTATCTGGGCAACGCACGATATTACGCAGTCACACTTTCACTTTGGGGTACAGTAGTTTGTGTGTAATGATGATGTACAACCCAATAACACTTCTTTTTTTTTTTTTGCTTCTGTCAAATCAGACACTTATTAGCATTCGTGTGCTCGTCCAATTAAATCCTCTGATTAATGTGCCAATCAATTGAACTTAATGATTAGTGTTGTGAAACAATGTTGCATAACACAGTTAAACCTCATTGGAGCAGCAGGAGATTCTGATTAGTCAGACAAGTGCACCAAAAAGAAAAAAAAAAACCCTGTCAGGAAAGTGGGAGGAACATTTAATGAGGAGAAATGGCCGAAGGAAGGTGGAACGAGGTGAGAGGTAGGGGCGCATGAAAAATTGCGAAGTTTCAATTTCGGAGTTACTTCAGAGACGTGTTTCAAGAAGTATCACACATGGAATGAAGTAATTGCTCCAACAAATACAGATAAATTGTCAAAGGTTTTATCATTTGTTCGCGTTATTTAATCATGCGGATGTTTACTCAAGAAACAATCTGTCCTCACTGGTTGTTTAAAAATAGCTTTGCATGTTTTTTGAGAATGTGGGATGGAAGCCGGAGTACCCGGAAGAAACACACACACACACACACACACACACACACACACACACACACACACACACACACACACACACACACACACACACACACACACACACACACACACACACACACACACACACACACACACACACACACACACACACACACACACACACACACACACACACAGGGAGAAGGTGCAAACTCCACACAGAAAGGCCTCGGGCCATATGTGAACCCACGACCTTCTCGCTGTGAGGCCAGAGCGCTAACCAGAGTAACTAGTCCTGCATCGTTGAGAGCACCGACACAAAAAGCACATCAAAACGTGCGGAACGTTCAGGAATAGGTCACTACGACTTTCGTTAACAATTCAGCTCGCCGTTTCCGAGTAAATCCCCCAAAAAACAGCGAAACAAATGTCCCATACAAAGTGGATGTGAGAGGCACCTCATGGAGGAGATCGAAGGAGGCCAGCGTTTGTTGCCATTGAGACGCTGAGATCCAAGGACGCTGGCAGCTTGAGGCAGGTATGGTCCAAACACTCATGAGCCAAAAGGTAGTTGTGTAAACTGAGCATTTATGAATTCCCACCGAATGTTTAAATTATGAGTCCAAGAAACTAACTTGTGGAAAAGACACACAGTATTCAATCATGGCAATCATAGCTGCTAATCTATTAAAAAGGACTAAAGTTGTGTCTTTTATATTGACGGTTCATGGGGAAATTGACTGTATTTGGTAAGTACCTCTATTTCTCTTGAGCGAACAAATGATGACTTGATGAAGACCACAGAAGATATGAGAAATAACTTCTGCATCACATTGAAATATATTCTGTGTATATTGGATTTGCAGAATTTGTGGAAAATGACTAAATATGGCTCTCTTACTTTGAGCTTTATATATATATATATATATATATATATATATATATATGTCTATAGTGCAGATGTGTTTTTGGCCTAATTCCTTAAAAACTATAATAACAGTGACAAAATTCACAATTTGGGCATGTTAATCAATCTTTGTTATAAACAATTCATCACATTATTGGGCTAAATAATAACCTCTTAAAAAAACAGGAAATATTAACCATTAAATTACATTTTACAGCGTTAAATATTAATATAGGTGGAATTTCGGTCAGTTTTATACTTTTCCAACAGACTTTATTATAAATACATGGGACATATGGATGTTAGTTGACGGGTTAATCAACATACATGTACTTTTTTTTAAACCTTAAAATACACTCAATAATATAACGATTTGATTGTTTCTAAAGTGAAATCTGCTTTAAATCATTCTACCAGTACCTGTGGAGCTTTATTATTTTGGGGGAAATTTGCTTTCCAGTCCCAGAGTAAGTGAACTTCGGGGCCACATGTCATGTAATCCCTTTTTGGAGCCAGAAGCACTGAAACTAAAGATAAGCCTCATCGCCTCCAATAGGTTGCTCTCAAATCTAATCAATACTGTTGTTTTGCTGGCCGAAACAACTGCAACATTGTCTTAATGGATTTCTTTTTTTTTTTTTTATTATTTCTTGTTATTGGTGCAATTCATTGTTACTTCTGCTGATGATGAATTATGTGTTCAGAGACCATGTCAGCTTTCTGGATCACTCTGCACTTCCCTCATCTCACCGGAGGGAACTGAAACTCGGCGTGCCAGGTTTATGAGAAGAATGGTTAATTCAATCTGATGCAATAACCTAAAGCAAAAGAAGTTGGCAGAAAAAAATTTGTTTAAACTTCCAGCGCAATATACAAATGGGTTTGCTAGATTGGCGTTATGAAGGGAACATGGACAAGATTCAGCTTCTTTTCCAGCCACACAATGAAAACAATAACCCCTCTGGCTGGTTTCTTAATTAAAAATCTGGCCAGGGAGAGGATTTTTAAAAATTTTTTTCCTGTGTGGTCTGGTGGGCTAACTTGCTTACAAATTAAGGAGCCATGTGTCTGTCATTGGTAATATTCAGAATATCCTTCATGCCCTCCCCAGCTGGACTACCTACAGGGCCCTGTTATGTGATGCGCTGAATGTTTAAATATTGCCGTTTCATTTCGGGATCTGGCTGTAAAATCGTTTTTGGTTGTGAATTTTAAGTTATACAGATCAAAACTGAAATTTTGTCCATTTATGGAAGAACCTGTCCCTTCGCACCGACACACCGTGCTGAGAATAATAGCTCTGACTCTTAATCTGACTGATCCACTCAAGTGGAAAAGATGGTAAATGCGGGCATAAACTCGGTAAACAGATTTTTGTAGCATTACCAAAGTCTCTTTGGAGCTGATTTATACTGAGTCATGAACAAACTGGAAACATGCATTGCAGGTTTTAATGTACCACGTGTGGACTTATTGTTTGCCCTCCCGACTGAATGACTGTGATTCAGAAGATTCGTCTCCAACTGTTGAGTCATTGTGAGACTCATATTGCAGCGGCTCAGGGGATTCAAGTGTTTATAAAGTCTCTAATTCAACACAGGTCACTTTTTAACAGTTTCAGTTTATTTTCCATGTGAATAAGTACAACAAAAAAAAGAGTATGATTAGAAAGCTAAAACACATGTATGAAGATTTGGGAGACTTTTTTTTTTTTTTTAAACCACCGTTTGACCTAATTACAAAATCTATATTTCAACTGAATTAGTACTACTTCTTGATGAAAATACTTTTTTAAGCACTAGCAGGCCCTTCGTATGAATTTAAAAAAATGTTTTTTATGTTAACCATTTATTGTCCATGTAACTGAATTTGGTCAAGTCTGAAAGAAATACATAAAAAGGAAGGAAAACTATATTTGAAAGTCAGCACTGTACAATGAAAATCACTACAAGTGGCAGTATACCAATATTAAGAAATTTATATTTATTGAACTTTTGTTGTAACCAACTCATTGTGTTGTTGTAGACTTCCACGTCTATGAAATATAAATAAACTATAAGGGACATTAACGCCCATCCAGATATTTTTTGTAACAAGAAATAATGTAAAATGTGTTATTTGTCAGTTTTATGCCACTTTGAAAAGGATGTGATTGTATAATACCGAACATTGAAGTCTTGAAATATAGAAAAGAAATATCCTTTCACACCATATTTGGTTTGAAATCTTCATTTAAAACATTGTTCATGAATCCATAAAGGTTTAAATCAAGATGGGAGACCAAATTTAACAATAATGACATAAAATGACGTTAAAACAGCAAATTCCTTCATCAGAAAAACTCAAAAAGTCCCAGATTATATTTAGAAATGTTCCCGGAAGATGCGTTCACTGGTCTGTGTATCGCTTATAAGAGGCAAATATGAAAAGTTGTGAAAAAGTTTTTTTTTTTTAAGAGCAGCTGTCTTTCTCTTTGTTTCTGTAAAAGTCACAAAAACCATTGGTTGTAAATCAATGTGTTTTGAACCAACAGTAATTACCAATGTCGTAATTGCAATCCTACAAATTTATGCAAATGTGAGTTGTGACTCTGCATGCAAAGGAGGGGATTGCTAAAACTAAGTGCAAAAAAGCCCTGATATTTTGTACAGCCGTGCATCCATTCCACCGAAAACCATTTCCTCCATCGACCCCCCCCCCCCCCCGTGACCAGCCCCTCTTCTTCCTCTTGGCTTGGACTCTGATCTGTGGTGTGAAAAGCCTCGACTGCCTGTTGTTCCACAGGAAGTGAGACCCAGTGTGATGGGAGCGGATGTCTTGCCAGCACACAGTGGAGTGGGTGCCTGTGGAGGTCTGTATGGACCCTCAGATGTAGAGAACAGAGAGAGAGAGAGAGAGAGAGAGAGAGAGAGAGAGAGAGAGAGACCCTCCAATAACAACAGCCCCTCTGTTTTCAAACACATCTCAATGAGACCCTGTGCCAGTGATGGCCGCCCGCCCAATTTTGAAAACGCACACAAACACAAAATGTGCACACGGAGAATCGTGCGAGCAGCGTGCACATATGTTCATGCCGAGCTCCTCCTCAGCCGAGGGTTCTGCAGTGTGGACACATTTAGGTTTCCATAACAGTGCAAACACTCATCCTTTGACACCAGAACACAGATTTGCAGAGCCACCGCTCTCCGCTTCCTCGCTCGAATCTTAATCGACACCATTTAATGACCAAGTTGAATGTCAATCCTGAGCTCAATGTAAAATTGACCCTGCGCAACAGAAATAGACGGAGAATGTTCCACATTCGACACGAGCAATTATGTGAGGTGGTGACGCCACTGACGCAAACGAGACAAAAGCAGAGTCAGAGTGAGTCACTTCACGCAACTTTCCATGGAGAGAAAAAGGGGGAGTGCAAAGTGAGAAAACAAACTTTTTAACCTTACGCGCATGTGTGTCCAGCTCCGCTCCAGACATCCTCCATCATATCAAAATCAAGATCACTCAATCTCGCGCACAGGGCTCCGTGAACGCAAAAACACACACCCACTTCTCTGATGGCCGATGAAACTTACAGGAGGAAGTTTGAACACTCCCTTCATCGAAAGTTGTTTGATTGCAAGCCTCCACTTCATCCGTTTCCTCCGCACCGCTGAAAGGAGACTCTTCTCTCGTGCGAGCAAGAAACAGCCATCTTTGATGAGAAGATTCTTGTAATCAGCCACAGCAGGACCAGTGACTCATGAACACCGCTTAGAAGTCAACAAACTCAAACCCACAGCAAAGACCAAAGAGCTGTAGATTAAGTGTCTCTCGCTGACGGCACCCCCACTACCTGCAGCACTTTCCCTCCATTCACCAGCGAACACTAATCATGCATTACTCCAATGAGTACCTGGGGGTGGATGTACCAAGTGTCAATTTCAATTCAGCACCAAATGTCAAGTTGTTTGTAAGATTCAGAAATCATTTGCTAATACGTCGCTCGCTTTCCGGGGTGCAGAGATTTTTTTTGGGGGGGCAGGGGGGGGTTACCATCATCGATCACAGTTATTATGAGATAAGTCGCTGTATGGGGTTAAGCAGGAATTATGAACCACATCTCACATATCTCGCCTTCTCTTTATATCCATTCCTGTCACCTTCGTTCTGACGTGTGTCCGTGAGTCTTTGTGTTATTGATTCCGTGTGTTGTGGCATGTGACGGCTCTGTTGCATTTGCCAAAAGCCGAGCTGTGAAGATTGATAGGGGTTATCATTTCCAAACATGTAATTCATCAGCATTTGACAAATCTATATCTGACACAAACAATATCGCCAGCAGCTAAAGCTTTCTTGTATTTTTTATTTTTTTGTGTTTCACTGGAGATGAAATTCCACAGTGTCTGTGTGTGTGTGTGAGTGTGTTGGAGGGTTGGAAGCGGGGGGGGGGATTGACGGTGCAGGATTGGACAATATTTATCTACAACCCAGCTGCGGAAAACAGGTTTGTCCCTGATGACATTCCCATCGATTGAAACATGTACTCGCCCCCTTTCCATTGAAAATGACTAATCTCAGGACTTGGGTTAGCAGTTTCTGTTTCTGGGAGGTCAAGGTGCCACGTCCGCACAACATGAATCTTCTCCTTTCATCCCCATAACATGAATTTTTCAATCATGAAGGCCTTTTTCTGTGCTTACCTAAATGTCAGACTTCACACATATATCAAAAGTCACCTTTGAGTCGTTGACATAGTGGCATACGTAATGTTTAATGAAAAACCGGACCAGTACAAATTGAGAAACTTTAAGTTCTTGGGATTACCGTGACGATCAGGATGTGTTTCTCATAGTTCGCTAACTGAACTGTTTGATGAGGCGAATTTAAGGCGATGTGAGGCAATATGAAATGACACCATCCTTGTTGGGCGGGAAGTTATAATCACACCAGGAGATGAGAACATTATGGATGAAGACTGATCTCACCAAAGTGTGTATCTGGTCTCATAAATAGGCCTCACATGTGCTATTATGTGACCCAGCAGAGTAATCACTGGACCTAATAGCTGCAAGAGCACAGCGGTCGATGCCCATTTAGTTTTTTCATATTCAGCAGATGGTGAAACACAATGTGAGGAGGAACATCTCTTGGTGTCCGTGAGCCTTAATCCACTAAAAACAAAGGTTTGTTGTCTGTATATGAGCCGGGGCGACTTTGTCGGGCATGCCTCGAAGAAGAAACTGCTGCCAGTCGTGGAAATGGCGAGAGGAACTTATCCATTCATCTTCCAGGGTGGCGATGGCTCGGTTTGTATCTCTGGTGAAGAGGCTGAAGCCACCCCAGCCTCGTTTGAGAGAAACGGATCATGCCCATGCTTTTACACAGAGAGCACATGAAAAAACAAAGGAAGCCTCAGTTATCGCACAATACAATTAATGCTAACCCTATGCAAAATAGGAGTTAATATACGCTGTGACATTGTGTTGCTATTTCAAAAATCGAATTTAAAAACATTTAATATGTGATATGAAAAGAAATATTTGGGCTTTTCTGCAGCGGCAATAGTCAATACGACTTTTTCTACCCATTCACTCTACAGCAGAGCATCTTATGTACGATACATCTTTTGTCCCGCTGCCATTCACCGGGTGGCGGAGATGCATTCCAACTACATTCATTTCTACCAGAGAAAAAGTCAGTGATACCCAGTGTTACTGATGCCGGCACAGCCCTGTCAGTCCTGCTTACAGGACATAAAAGAAGAGTAATTACTGCCCACATCATCAGTGACCCTGGTATTATCGAGAGGAGAAATTCCCTTTTTAATGAATACAAACTGCCTGACTAGTACAAATCACTACAGTTTAACGGTGAACTCAATGGTCATTTACTTGTCCAAGTACTTAAGCCGTTGAGGAAACTGATGCTGGTTGTTCAACCTTGCACCAATTCTGCATGACCTTGAAATAGACCGTTTTTTTTCTTTTTAATATATATATATTTAACTTTCATCACATAATTATAATTATGAAGGAGCTTCTCATGTTGATGCTGAGACTGTAAGTCACACTGGGAGTAACATTAACATTGGTCTGTATCCACAGTAACAGTGATGCACTTTTAAACTGTTGTCTGATTGTTTTGGAGCATATCTCCATGGTTTTGTTTTTCTATAGTCCTTAAAAGTATCTGTTTGAAAAAAACCATGAAACATACATAAACTAGAGCGTCCTCCCGACACTAACTGATGTAACTTCAGGGGATCTCTACGAGTGAATCAGCCATTAATCTGACTCACACACAGTTGAGTTCACCACATGTTCCCCAAATTTATCACAAACATGTTTCGCATACAAATTTAAACACACGAATCGAACAAGAAAAGCTGAATAAGCATACCTTGTTGGGTTAACGCAACCTACGGAAAAGAAGACGTCTATCTCAATACATAGAGCGCATGAAAGGAATCCCCTTAAAGTAAAGCAAAGCACCACTTTTGCAGCAGCACATGCCGTCTTTGTAAATTAGAACAGACGAAGTCTAAAAATATCCCACCAAGTATTGAAAATAGCTCCCATAACATACACGCCACTACACAATGGAGCATTAAAAAAAAACTGTCGCACCGAGTCTGTTGTCTAAATCTTGTTTTTCCATTTGGGCCCTGACTCAGACACATCTGTTTGTGAACGGGTCTCAGGGGGGGTCTCGCCAAACAGCCTTTCTGACGAGTTTAAGGTGAATTCCGAGCGGATGTGGCCACGGTCCGCTGAGCATGAACTGTTTTGCATTAAAATAGTGTTGGATAAACAGTGGCTCTCTGAAGTTATCATTGAAAACTTGACAACTTTGGGGAGAGCCTCGCCTGCGAGGGTGCCGGGGTAATTCCCGCAAAGTCAAACGTACTCTCGGTAGATACGGAGATTTTTGTGTCTTGTAATCATTCCAGAGATGTTCCCCCTCTGAAATTCATTTGAAACGGCTTTTCCACTGCATACAGGTTGCTCTCTGCCAAAAACCGAATGTTTCTCCCTCGGCAGTATCTGGCGGGGGGGGTAGTGACTCATTGAGTCATGTCATTAGATAATAGGCTTGGAGAGGTTATTCAAATAAACACAGTTCCTGGATGTAAAATGGAGACAGGGAGTTCAGTGTTGTTCTGTTTTGGGTTTGTTTTTTTCTTTTTTTTTTGCGGGGATACCAGGGGATTTCCACTGCTGCAGGGCCCATCTGTTGTAGATCGAAGCAGCCACACAGAACCACTGACCCATACTGCAGCTGCCCTGCCACAATATTGCTCTTAAAGGTGCACCGCAGCAGCCATCTGCACCCTTATCGCCGGTGGCACTCGAACACGATCTTCTCAGTGTGATGGCAATTAGAAATATACAGTAATTCCACAGTTCATCATTTACTTATCGATCAGTCAGGCTCCCCGGTGACCGGCGCAGTGTTCGTGTGTGTGTGGGCTGCTTGGATGGGCCCTCAGCGCCGTCATCTACGATCGCATCTTAGCTGGGTTGTGATCATTAGCACTAACGTGAGGTGAAGTGAAATCGGTAACATATTTCTAAATGCAGTCCAACCACATTCTGAATATTTCATGTCAGTGTGTACCTCCGAGGCTGCGGCAAGAACTTGGATTTTTTAAAGGCGCGATTATCAACTAAATGTAAAAATGGTCATTTTTCTTTGAACTTTGGGTGCAAAGAATGAGAAAGAGGGTCACGATCACTGCACAGGCTCGATTTACGATATAATGCTCATATAAAATGGTAATTTCTTTAATATCTTGTACAACATTCCATGTTTCTCGTTTGGCTGGTTCCTCTTCAGGATTGACAGAAGCCTGTTGGAAAGAATGAGCAGCAGCAAATGTCTGCAACGGCACATCTCCAAGGATTTATATGGAGCCACACGTGTTTCCACCTCAATAAAGAAGACCAGACCTCAGACACGAAGCGTCCACACTACGCTGGAGTACCACTGTCAGCGGTTGCGCCACTCCCAGATCAAATGTGCAGATGTACACGACATGTTAGAAATCAAGTGCTGCAGGAACCAGAAGATCCCAAAAGAAATCAGGATTACTTCCATCAACCATTAGTTCCGTTTTGCCCACAACTCTGTCTTATATCACCTTGTCGTATCGTGCAAGTGTTTCTGTTTTGCAATTTGAAAATTGCTTTCAATGGATGGCTTCCTCTTGTCAATGTTTTTTTTTTTTTTTTTTTTATCGTACAGACTATGCTTTCAGGTTTTGAAATGGTATATTCTTCCTTTCATCACAAGCATACTTTCAATTTCAGTTTTAACCGGCTCATTCAGCGGCAGACGCCTGCCGCCACCGTCCAGGAAGCAGTGCGAGCCGAGCACAGGACATTCGTACCTGCTGTTATACAGTAAAACTGTTTATCAAGAGCACTGCTCCGGCCTCGTGTACGCTGTATTCGTTCTGTTGCAAATATCGGAGATACGTGCGTTTATATATGACGGGACGACAGTTTGTTTATTTTTTTTTATTAGATTATGTATTCCTTTTGTTTTCGTTTTTATATTCTATTAGTATAAATCCCGTCTTGTACATCCCTCCTGAGTCTGTTGAAATAACAGTCGTATGTGTGCAGTCATGCATGCACTCATTTAATTTATTGAAAATGCTATAGAGGGGCCCTAGTGCAAAACGAAAAATCGAATTAAAGCGCAGCTCGCACAGTTTCTTTTCCATACAGCAATATATTTAATATATTTGCTCCATATATTTGCTCTGAGGGTCACAATTTCAGGGTTTTTTGTTTGGTCACTTTTTGTCATTTTCAGCGACACCAAAATTGGAGGTCAGTGTATTCCACTTTAACTTTCACCTTTTGCTGTTTAATCCCAGAGGAAAGAAGCTGATAATGACTAGAAAATTCAGCTTTAACTTCTCGTTATCCAATTTCCTCCAAAGATATCCTTTACCTGGCTCCCTTCCCATTAATGCAAACATCTCTGGAATATAAAGGGCTGCACGGCTTCAACAAGTGTGCCATTAAGGGGAGGAGTTCAGTGAAAACGGTTCTTTAAAATTCATAAATTGAGTGACGTTACTCGACTGAGAAAAATATGAAAGATGAAATTAATATGCATGCCAGGTTATATAAAACAAATATAGGACACATTTCATCAAAACGTAAAGGTTTGCAACTTTATTACATATTCACGTTTTAGTAAAAAATGCATGAGTTCTAATGGCATAATGCCGACTAAATACAATGCAAGACCGTGATGAACGTTACAGGTACAGTAACTCTAACAAGCAGCTCTGAAGAAATGTCATTTATAGACCCCATCCCTTCTGTTATAGATGTGACCACAACTGTCAAAGTAACTCTCTTCTTAAATCCTTGATATTTTCTAACTTAACTTATAATACAGTATTAAAGTCTTTGAATATACGTAAATTGACAAGGCCTTTTTTTGCCCCCCCATTACCCTTTAAAACCAGTCAAAAATGAATAAACCATGCACCAAGCAATATCAGACCCCCTCACGCTGCTTCTGGAGGTAGTTAAACACAGGAGGCTATAATGTAGGAGGTCTATACACACATGTCTGTCCAACAGGAAGCAGGAAGCTGGAGTCAATCCCAGCAGACTAAGGGTGAGAGCAGGTCAACAGTCCATCACAGGGCCACACACACACACACACACACACACACACACACACACACACACACACACACACACACACACACACACACACACACACACACACACACACACACACACACACACACACACACACACACACACACACACACACACACACACACACACACACACACACACACACACACACACACACACACAGGTCATTCAGACACACCAGTTAACCTCAAACACACGTTGGCGTGGAACAAGATTGACAACTCCACACAGATCGAGCCCAGATAGATTTTTCTACATGACTTGTCTTATTATTGACTGTTATTGATAAATACTCGTACCAATAATTTGAATTTTTCTCATAAAGCTGGAAAGTTGTTGCTTCTTTGCATTACTGATGATTTATGCTAAATGTGAAATTTTTGCACCAGATAATTATGCATTTTATTGATGGTTGAAGATAATTAAAAAAAAAATAAAAATAAATTCAGATTTTAAAATGTCAACAACTGAATATTTTTGCCTCATGAAATTCATTTAAAAAGTGCTTCAACACAAGTATTTCATGTTTCCCTTTTCAATCATATGTCCAATGCTTCTGGAAAATCCCTTTGAGGTTTATTTATTGGCAAATACCACCCTATATTATAAGGTACTGTATATTAACACTCAGTTCCTCCAATTAGGGGAATTTTTAATGCCAGAAATAGTGTTTGATGCTTTTAAACAGATTTTCCTCATATGGCTCTTTAAAGTCCTAAAACGTTAAAATTCAAAGTGTTTTTACGAGTGGCCTTGAAAGGGTTCAATTTCAACCAATATGTCCCACCATTGCAGCTCATTAGTGAAAACAAAGAAACTGGACTTATTTGTTCTGCAGCACGACACTAATATGTTTACGTCACTCGATCGTACGGTTGAAGTTTCTCTCTTGTTTCGGAGCGTCACATCCCTTCTCATTAATCTCCTGCTCTGATTTCAGCGACTCTTCTAGCCAGTTTCCTACCAGCTGGGTGTCATTTCAGGGGTAAACTCCACTCTGAATGCATCACTATTTCTTCTTTTTTACTCTATTAATTGAATGATCGATGCTCGACACTCAGTGGATATACACACGCTGTTAGAGATAACACGACATGACGTATGTTACATGTGGACTAAAGGTCTAAGGCTTTTTTGGGGGGGGGGGGGGGGGGATATATCGTCTCCTCAAGCCCGTGGTCATGTTGTATAGACAGGCAGGCCTTGGCGAGGCCCGGCTGAAAGGCTCTCCGGGCTTTTTGTTGCGCCCTCGTTTAGACGGCTTTGAAAAGAGGAGCTTGGCCTCTGTGGTTATCTCTGGCATGTTAGAGGGAGTGAATATAGATTTTTATCCTCTCCACCTCTCTCTCTCTCTTTTTTTTTTTTTTTGCTTTTCTGGTCTATTTATCTCTCTCTCTCTGTCTCTCTCTCCATCTCTTTGGCTCTGTCCTCCGCTCTCTCATCCTGTCCTTGCAATAATGACAGCAATTCATATTGAATTTCTCTATTCTCTGAAGGTGATGAGGATGAGGCTTTGGAAAGCAGGATGCAAACAATTGTGAGGTGGCAGCTCATCAAGAATAAAACCCCTCCGGGGGAAAGCAAAGGTGGCGCTGGTGGTGTCTGCTGGAGAAAGGAGCGGAAAAGATAAATAGAATGGAGGAAGGATTGGGTGCATTCAGTGGGCTCGACCGAGGAAAAAGAAGGTGGACTGAGGAGGACATGGGATGGAAATAGAGAAATGGAGCGACCTGACTGGGAGGTGGAGCTGCGGAAATCCCGAAGGAGATGAGAAAAGAAAGAGTGGGATGAGCTCCACTGCACCGGCCTCCATTCCCCAGAGACCAGAATGTGTTGTGCATCTTCAAGTCATCGCCGGGTCAATATACTTACACCATTCTGAAATAGCTAACTTAATTCCTGAGCTTTTGGAGCTGACAAAGTAGGATGAATACATTTGTCCACGCGCAGACAGAAAAGCATGAATGAATGAACAGAGTGAGATTGAGGAAGGTTTAGGCTGATTGACGTGAAGATGAAACTGTCAGGAGAGATCAAATTGAGAGCAAATGAAGACGTAAAGGCAGAAAGTGTCTGAATCCTCCACCTGGGAGGTTCATCAATAACTGAGAGAGGACTTTTTTTTTTTTTTTTTTACTTGTTCTTCAATTCGTACAAGACATTTTTTGTGGGGGCAGACGCCGTTCAACAATTCAAAACCTAAAGTCCATAATGTGAGAGTCAGGCGGGAAACACTGTGAACTGGTTGCCAGTCCTTCCCAGGGCAAACCCAGAGACAGACGGTCACGCACTTTAACATTCAGTCCTAAGGGAACTTCAGAGACACTTATTAGCCTCAATCACATGTTTTTTTTGACTTGTGGGAGGAAAACGCCACAGTCTGGACGAGGGTAATTGCTGCAGAACGTATGTGAGCGGCAGTCGGTCAGACAGGAAGGAGCCTCAGAGCTGAATGAACGGGGCCAATTGAAGCTGAAGTAGATGTTGGTGCTCAGCTGTGCCTCGGCGCAACTTGTTAGTGGGTAATTAGGTCAGCTTGTTATATCAAACAGCACAAACGCTCTCGCGGCTCCGCATGAAGCCAGTTTGAGGCAACAGCTTTGAAAAGTGATGAAATCGCGGCCTCACACGTGACGAGGTGGACACAGACAACTGCAGTGGAACTGACGTGATGCGGGTTCGATTCACGACTAACAGGCACAGACAGAGTTGAATACTGAGCATCGGCTTCATTAACTGAGGTTGAATTTTATTTTATTTTTTACAAGAAATAAATGCAGTTCACCTTTTTAATGAAGCTTTTATTTGCATGTGAATTTGCAATATTTGGCAAATGTTTGCATGCATCTTCCATCCAAGTGAGTCTATTATGATTCATTATATGAGCTGTGAAAGTAACTACTACTCTCCCATTACTGCAAATCAATAGTATCTGTGGGTACTTGTACTTTTCAAATAACTTTTTAAAGTATTTTTTAATACTTTTTTCTTACAATTTCCGCCAACTATATAAATGATTCTTTAAACCCCATTTATTGATTGTTCACAAAACAATTCATTTTATTTGCATTGTCTGCATGGTGTGCTTTTGACATTAAATTAGAATTGACGGCCTTCATTGACAAGTCACAATGAGTTCAAATGTATTTAAAACTAAACTTGAAGTTAAAACTAATACTTTGAGTGGTTTTCCAGAAGAGCACTTTGTACTTTTAGTTGACTAACTTTCAAACAACTGCACCTTTGTATGTTATTGGGTATAATGTAAGCAATTGAATACTAGTTGTGCCTGGAAAAAAAAAAAATCTTTACTCTTTTACACCTCTGATTGTAAGACCACACACGCGCACGCATAAAATTCCCTCACCAATTACAAGCAAGAGTATTTATTGTGGTTGGAAGCCAGAGGATCAGGTAAAGTCCTTCGCATGAATGTTCAAAGATCTCATATGTAAAATAAAAGACAAGCAACCAAAGAATGAATGACTTTCTCATTCTTTTTCATGCTGCGTACCTTTTCTATGAGTATGCAGGAGGAAAATAGAAGCGTGACTTCTCCAGGGGGGTTGCGGGGCAACTGTCTAAACTTTGCACACACAGACACCCACAACTGATTTACCACCGGCTTTTAACCCGAGCTGTTGCTTCCTATTCACTTTCATTCCACCACCTGTCTCAGATGAGTTTGGTTCTGATTTAAAATGAGACTACAAGTTGTTGGTTCTCTGTCTTCTCTCCTTAAGGCTTTCCATGAGGACGCGCCGCCCACAGTCAGGGCACAAATACTATCTTTAATGTCGGCTATAACTCAGTCAAGCTGCCCCGATGATACTCATAACTACAGTTTGAATTTATGGCCCCTAAACTTTGCACTCACGGCTCCATGCTCACCTCCGTTCACCCTCTCTCCTTCAGAGTAAGCCATTATTCTGACTTCCACTAAGCGCTTTAGGATAATTAATTTATGGCACAGCACAGTGACATCTAAAGTCCTCTTTGAGCAATTCTGGTGTGTGGTCAGCCGGGTTGGCTCAACTCAGGCACATGTTATAAAAGCCCTTCATTCTTCCCAATTCTGTCCCGTTTGATCGTGACAGACACGCTGTCAGCAAAGCTGGATTAAAACCTCCACAGGCCTCCCTGCATGTAAGATCAGATGGTCACCAACAATGTCAAAGCACTAACTGCTGCCGACACTTAAGCGTCCCACAACAATCACATTTCTTATCCATTCAGATTCCCATAAAGCTTGCTCACTCCGAGATATTACTAAATGTTTAATGTGCACCTATAAAACAAAAGTTATGACTAAGATCTGGACGTAAAAGCCGGACTCACAAAAGTACAGGAGATGTTTTATTCATGACTTTCTGCTGCATTGAGGGGAAACAAACACCACCTATGCGTGCATCAGGCGACACTCCAGATCAACAATGACAGACGTGGAGCGAGTAGGAATTCTTACCTTAGAGAGGTTAATGGGAAACTGGATCAACAAATCTTCAGGTTTCAGCCTCATGAACATGTTTCATGTTTCCTCCTTCTGCTGTTGTGAAGCCGGCAAGGACACATGTTGCCTGCACAGACCATTATTGTGTTAAAATACATGTAATTTTCAATGAAATCTTAGGTGATTTGTCCTCTGACCTGACAGAAGGTGAACTACTTCTTCTTCTTCTTCTTCTTCTTCTTCTTCTTCTTCTTCTTCTTCTTCTTCTTCTTCTTCTTCTTCTTCTTCTTCTTCTTCTTCTTCTTCTTCTTCTTCTTCTTCTTCTTCTTCTTCTTCTTCTTCTTCTTCTTCTTCAGTGGCTGGCAAACAGCTTGTGGTGCGTATTGCGCCACCTTGTGAATTGGCTTGTGGGTTGAAGTGTTTGAGAATTTCTCTCAATTAATATTCACCTCCCTCCCTATATTAAGACTGAGTTTTACCAAAGCAGCATTTGTTTGCCGAATGTATGTTTTTATATTGATGGCAATGAATCGTTTATTGTCACTCTGTTTGTGAGTTGTTGTTCTTGTTTCTCTTAAGGTTTTTCCTTTTTTCTTTTTTGGAAACTATTAATGTCTCAGATCGTTCTTCCATTCGACCGACCACCTCTTCTCCGTTATTATCCTGACTATGCTTTTGACTATGGCTTTGACAGAATGAGGTCATCCAAGGTCATCCAAATAAACCTACAAAACATTTCTTTGATCGAAAATGTGGTTGCTTACTTCCTCCTCACATCGAGTCTTCTTCCTTTGTAATATTTCCATCAAATAAAGGCAAAATCAATCTATTATTTCATTCTGTTGGTTGCTGGAGGTCTGGAGCCGATCCCAGCTGACTATGAATGAATGCAGGTAACAGGCCGCAAAGGTCACCAGTTCAACACATAACACACGGTCACACTCACACCTACAGGCAAATGGTTAACCTCAAACATATTTATGCATTGCGGGAGAAATGCGCAGTACCTGGAGAAAACCCACGCACAGCAAGCATGCTGCGAGCACAGACCGGAACCAGGGCTGCTTTTACCGTGAGGAAGAGAGAGCGCCAACCACTGCACCACCGTGCAGCACTTATATCCATTAAGTATTCAGGAAAAAAAAAAATAATAATAAATTTAACCTTTCCCGCCTGAAAAATTTCCTGACATTTCTCACTTCACTGGGACTGCATGGTGGTGTACCTGCCGTCATAATTACTGTGACCTGCACACCGTCTGAGCCGTGTGCTTTATAAAAAAAAAAAAAACAGCAACTGTTGGGAGTGGGGATTAGTGAAGGGTCACTTCTCTGCACAGCTCCACTCAACATCAATCTGTGGAGAATCAACCATAATAATTAATGGACCAACACCTGTGTGAGTGTGCAGAGCCTCTTAAATGAGCTTCGCTTTTGATGACGGTTTCAAGTCAAAATGCACAAACTGCGGGTGTATTTTGTTTGGGGTTTTTTTTTTCCCCCCACTGTATTTACGCCTGCTTACTCACAGCCGTTTAGACTTATGCGCAGCAGGAAGGACGCCCTGTTGCTAGATTCCAGGCTTGGCTGTCAGTCGGAGAAAACTGGACTAAACTCACCGTGAAATGTTGTCAAATTATCCTGAGACTTTGTTTTTTAGTCTTATGTGGTCAAAATCCAAATTCTAGCAACGCAGATCCAATTTGGCTGCAGGAAGTTGCTCAGCGCTGCAAGGCAATGCAGTCTGGTGTTACCCGAACATGCTGTCGCCGCCACGACATGACGGGAGATGCAGTATTTACATTGCAGACGCTCTGAACAAATCCGGGTCACCCATACCTTCAGGCAGCGACTATGATAGCGACTTCTGTTCTATCATCGGCGTCATCACTGAGAATAAATGCAACCTGCATATGGTTTTCTATCTCCAGTGCTGTCATTGTCCCGACATCATCATCAGCACTCTCTTTGCTCTCGCGCCTTTGTTCGCAGACTTACGGATGAGTGGCTTTCACCCTGTTTGTTCTGCAGAGTGGCAGGAGCGGAGGAGTGCTGTCCACAGACTTTGTGAGTTTGTGGTAATTAAAGCTGGGATAGAGCCCTATCAAGTAAAGCTGCTTATGTTTAATACAGTCAGCCATGCAGACATGGGCCGGCGGCACACGGCCCGGCGCGGCAGGGGGACGGCACGGCACACAGGCCCGCCGCATAATCCCACCCAATGCATCAGCATGAGAGGGAGGGATGGGAGGAGGAGGAGGAGGAGGGGAGGGAGGGGGGGTTGTTACGCTTGGGTATTCAGCAAAGTTAAAGAGCATTTTATTGTGTGTGTGTGTGTGTGTGGAGTGAGAGGCGGGGGGGGGGGGGGGGGGGGGGGGGGGGGCAGTTGAGAGGGGATGGAGGGAGTTGCAGAGAGTGAGAGGGATTTAGTTTATGGCAGATAGACTTCACTGACTAACTCCATTGTGCCAGTGCTCTGTGGTGTGTGGATCAGTGAGAGTGTCCTCTCCTCTTAAATCTGCTGGCATCTCCAGCCAGCCAGCCAGTCACTCAGTCACTCAGTCACTCAGTCACTGCAGAACAGGGGCGTGCAGGGAAATAATGCTTTAAACACAGGAAAACACAACACAAAGGCATTGTGTAGACTTATACACCCACATTATTATACACGGCTTAAGCATGGTATGGATACTGTAAAACCTTATGAGTCAGAGCAACTTCAACCATTCCAGTCCGATTGAGTTAAACCATTTATTAAAGGTAATGTATTCATCTAAAAGTATTATCAATTTTTATATTGTTTAGACAAAAGTGAACCAAGTATTTTTCATGAAAGCTACTAAAACTGCCACATCTTTGCGATCCGCTGTGGAAACACGTCATCCTCACACCAGTCGCCCGCATGCCATCCCTCACTGCTGAACCTCAATGGCCTTCCTCTCTTCTCCTCTTCCTCCCTTAGCGAGCGGCTCAATCCTCAGCATCCTTTTTCCCTCCATCATCTCTCCCACATATCATATCAACGTATCGCACATTCTCGCCGAACTCGCCAACACGAGCCGTTCCTCTAATACACGTCGTTGTTAATCCAATCCATTCAACTCAGTCCCGGTAAAAACTCTGAATCCTCACTACTGAATTTTCTGGTTATGAGTTAAAATGATAAAACAACCTTAAATAAGCCTGAAGCAGGAGAATAGTTTTATTTTACTGCTTATGGATCTCAAACATTGCCTTTGTCTGCTTCACAGCAGCAGGCAGAGGACATGTCGGCTCCAGGTTCTTCATTCAGTAGGAACATTTGAATCATCCTCTCTGTGATTCAGGATCTGACCTGCTGTAACTATGACAATTTAGCAGTGAATATTCTCATACAGTATTCAAGAAAACATCTACACTTCCCGGTCACATTTGACGGTAAATATAACAAGCGACAACAACTTCTTCCGTGACTGCTCCTCAGTGGTAAATCTGACGAGTCGTGAAATCCAGAAAGCATTCAGACCTGTGTCCAACGGTGTAAAAAAACATTTCTTCATTATTTCACACGGATACAAATCTGACTTTACCTTTAAATATAAATCGTAACAAAATAAATTCAGACAGTAAAGACTTCAGTTGTGTCCTTGCTTTTTATTCCTTTGGTGTATCTTAGAGTTACAGCAGCATTACTGTGCAGTTAGTTATGAATCTTATTATTATGAGGTGCACAGAAATACCATCATCTTCAAACAAATTTGTTTCTCTATTGGGTTTATTTGTAGCATCATAACAGCAACCCCGACACCATGCTTTCGCCTCATTTCATGTATTTTTAATTTACTGTTGTTTTCTTGCCTCTAACTCACTTGTTCACGTTCATGGCATGTGCGCCAGCCTGTTTCTTTAAAAAGTACAATTTTATGGAGTGTGCGCGCAGCCAATCAGCCAAGTAAAAAAATGTGCGGGTCATAAACAAAAGAGGGCCCTTGGATTTCGCAGTGGGCAGCGACACAGAAGAAACACTAATCAACAGGTGAGGAGCTCAACATCTGACCCTCGCCGTGGCTGCAGGTAATTACAGCCTCCCAAGACCTACTGCACACGCTGATTAGCACATTGTGTGGAGTTATGAAATACTATGATAATAACTCCATGCTTCCACAAAGGAAATCAAATGATAAAATAACAATAAACCCGCGCCGCATGTTCTCCTTTACAAATCGACCACCAATAATTGAATTCTTTGGTTGCGTCTTGGTGCAGTAATTCCACGTAGCCGAGCGTTCCCCCGCCGCGCCGCGGCCATTTACATAACTGATTTCGGAGAAGTGGTGAGGGAGTTGTCCGGCTCACACTCCTAAATGAGAGGCGTTCATTGCTGTAATTTCACAGCTGTAATGTGGCATCAAATTAGCCTTTCAGATCAACGCCTAATCTAACCTCGGCCCAGAAAAAGATCTGAGCGATCCGGTATCTAAGTGCTGCCAAATCCCCCAGCATCCTCAGCGGTGCCATGACGACACTTTAATAAGCTGTAAGCTCCTCTTCTGATTTAAGACAACCTGAAATATAACACTAATTCCCCAGATGAAAGAAATGTTATTTCTATAAATGTGACACATGTAACAGGAGCAGGAGGAAGAGGAGCAGAGGAGCAGTGTGTGTGTGTGTGTGTGTGTGTGTGTGTGTGTGTGTGTGTGTGTGTGTGTGTGTGTG
Organism: Lipophrys pholis; assembly: GCF_963383615.2. NCBI lineage: Eukaryota > Metazoa > Chordata > Actinopteri > Blenniiformes > Blenniidae > Lipophrys > Lipophrys pholis. The sequence continues at coordinate 10,384,325 of NC_137633.1, forward strand.
TGGTGGGGGGGTACGGTTTGGGCTGGAAGCAGGATTTGCTTTCCATCTAATGCACATATTTGCTGATGTGGCTTCAGCCAGCGTCTATTGAGCTGACCTCCTATCACTCTTTGTAAAAGAAAAAAAAGGGTTTTAGTGTGATATTCCTCCCCACTTTTTCTCGAGATGTTTGATCTCTGAGCTCAGAAGACGGTATTAGACTTCAGAGCGGCGAGACGCTGATACCCCCAGGGATCAATACACCCCGGCTGGTCAATTCATTAGAGCCATACACTGATTAATTAAGTTGTCCTAACCATCGGAAGCTGGAAACGACAGAGGACGTTGAAAGGGTGGTGAGGAGAGGAGGGGAAAAAAAAAAAAAAAGGCGTCTTGTCTCCACACGGGTGGTGTGTGTGGTCCTGGAATGTGAAGCCCGGCAGTGATGAGCGCGCTTTGAGCTTTTCATCTGCCTTCAGCCCTGTCTGCTCTGTCCTTGGAGCCGAGGCTGTTCATTAGAGGATGAGGAGGAAGCTGGATACCACAGTGTGAAATAGGGAGAGATGCTAATCCTGACAGGTTAGTCATTAAGAAGCCCTCGGAGAGCAGGAAAGAGACAGAGCGGGGTGGGCCGGGGTGAGGCGGGAGGGCGAAAAGGAGGGAGAAAGCGGAGGATGGTCGTCTTGTTAGGTGGTCAGACACAATGTAAGGCGGCATGACCTTTGACCCCCTACAGCATGTTCTTCGAGCCTTTCACCGGCTGGCTGCCTCCTTTCACGTTTGATCCACATTGTGTGGACTTCAAAGAACTCCTAAATATCACCGATCGTGTCTGTGTTGACCCCTGACTCTCAAGACATCAGCCAGTCATCCTCCGATGTCACCATTTGCCGCCTGTAATTGACCGTAAGGACTGAGAGGCATGCGGCCACCGCTGAGGAGCAGCAGGGACAGAGGATTCATGGATTCACTTGAAGGACATATCAATGTCCTCCAGGTCAGTACAGGAAAACGGCATCAGATATTTTATCTTAATTTATTCTTGCTTTTTTTTTATAACTGAACTATAATTTTTGATTTAAAAAAAAAAAATTGCTCTGTTCAAGAAAAAGAAACTCAATTGTGTTTTTATGAACCCATTGTATGTGCGACTATAATAATCACTGAATAAAGTCTACTGTTGTTGTTGTACTTGTTTTAACAAATGAATGAATAAATGTGAGACATAATATTGGGGTTGCTAGACGACGGTGTAGTACTTAAACACTGTTGCCTCAGCAAGTATTTCCCCAGTTGAGTCCTGGTTAGACTTCCACTGCTCTTTTATATTTTGTCGACAAAAATACTTTAACGTACAACATTAGGATTCTAAGCGGAGCAGTTTCTCCCATTTTGTTACTTATATGAATGAATGAATGAATGAATGGCTGCCACTGGACAGTACACTGATGATAAACTCGATGGTTCTAATGCTGCTTACATGCAATCTCTTGCCCATATAAGCCTTTTATGTCCAACTTGTCAACAAGTGTACAAAAACACAAACGCACAGGAAAAGGACCAAAAAGTGAAGCCCGTGGAGGAACCACTTTTCTTCGTCCAGACCAGATGAAATGAACTGCAGGTGATGAAAAGACCTGCCGGCTTCTTCCTCGGAGCGACCGCCTCCAGACATGCCTCGTCTTTTTCCCGGCAAAGATTCGCTCCGGCTCACCTCGCGACACATGTGCTCATTTTCATGTGAGCACAAAGGTGCGACAGTCAACGCCAACACATTACCATAAAGCTGAAGGGACTCAAATTATAGGCCCTTTGAAGCTTTCTCACGTAAATTGGGCAAAATTACAACGAGCGCGGGTGGCTGTCGCACCGGCTGATGTCTACATAATTACAGTGTGCTCCCTTCTTAGCCAAGGAAAGCAGGCTCTGATGAATCTGCCTTGATTGCCAGTATTTAGCGCCATCGTCTTGATTGCACATGTACAGCGCATGCGACAGTTCAAGCCTTTTTTTTTCCCCTGCGGCGTCTTTTTGCCTTTGTTTCTCTTTGAGCCCCCAACTTTGTGCTTATATGCTTATTGCTTCACAGGTCTCCGTCTGTCTTTGTCTCTAGCTGTTTCACTCACAGTCTATTTAAAGTCTCTCATCCTGCTGCGGCTGCAGTCCGCCTCAGTGTAACGATGATGCCGACAGCTCCGGGGCCACCAGAGGAAAAAAAAAAAAAAAAAAGAGTCAAAGCTCCTACATTTCCATCAATACTTTCTCAATTAGCCTTTCTTTCATGTAATTTGATTGTGAAAACAATAGTCCTGGGTGTCAAGATACACGAGCTGATGGAGCCATTTGACCAACAGACAATAGCTCCAGGTAAGACAATACATTGTGATCCAAATGAGCAGGACAACTGCACACACAAATGCACACTTGCACAAAACAGACTTTTGTGCATCATCAACACACGTCCACCCACACCAGTTAATTAGTGGCATCCGTTTTGTATTCCCCCCCCCCCCCCCCCCCCCCCCTCCTTTGGCTGTCAAAATTACATATTTCCTGCGAGGTGACGAAAAAAGCAAATGTAGCGGGGGAAAAAAAAAAAACAGAAAGAAGAAGAAATCTTTCAATTATACCAATGCATTGCAAGATTATTGTTCCACACAAGAGATATTACCTCCATTTGGCCTTGAAAACTTGTTAGATGAGCATAATTATATATTTTCATGCAGACAAGCGATGCATTACAGCATGCGTTCTCTGACAGTTCGTATCCAAGGCTTGTGTAATGATATCAAGCTGAGTTAGGATGAAGGAGAGGGGAGCATGCACACTCACTCTCACACGCACAAAAACATAATCCACCAGTGGGATGCGGAAGCCTGTGGAATCCGGTATTCCCTTCCATCGAGGCCCTGGGGTCCCATTTTAGATAATCAGTATTTCACAAATAGGACTATTTTTTGCTTCTGTGGAAATAGCTCCTCAGATGATGGCTTCACAATGAGACAGGATGGAGCTCTCTGTGCTGGGAGAATGCTTTAAATAATAAAAGCACATGGGGTTTCATGAATAGAGTATTATGGGGTTGTGAATGGAGGCTTTTTCTCCTCTCTCTCGCTCCCTTTCTTTTCTCCCTCTTTGCCTCTCTGCCTCTTGCTTCCTCTGCTTTATCCAAAAAATACACTCTGCCCGCTGTCCAGCTTCCCCCTCAGGAGATGCAAAGAAACAGATGGAGTGAGCGGGGGGGGGGGGGGGGGCTTATTTTGTCAAGTTGAGAGCTATTACATGATTTGTGCGACAAATATTGACTTTGAATAAGAGGGCAGCCATTTTTCTCAACTGAGTGCACTTAAAAATGTATTACATGGTGGGTCTTTGGTTGTGCCTGTATAAATAACATATCTGCATTTGAAGAATTCGATGTTCTACATTACAGACACTGCTAGACTAGTTATGCATTGAGGTTTTTTTTTTTTTTTTTTTTTTTTTTTTTTTTTTTTTTTTTTTTTTTTTTTTTTTTTTTTCTTTTCGCCCTTGTCCTGTTCGGCAGCTTGGGCCAACAATATGATGTGATTGAGAGCCTTCGGAGTCAGAACAGTTTTTGGTCTTGCAACAGGGAGAGACCTGGAGTCTCCTCCTGTTGCCTTCTCCGTCAGAAGCTGGCATGGCTGCCGTACACGACCGGGGGGGAACGCACAAAGAGAGAGAGAAGAGAAGAGAGAGAAGAAAGTCGAGGGGGGAGGGGGGAGGGGGGTGGGGGGAAGGGGATAACATACAATGTCCTTGTTGTGCTACATATATTATTTGCAATAATCACACTCATCCAAATACTTTCCAACTGTTATTAGATTGAACCAGCCTGAGCAGCTCTATCTAGACAGTAAGATGATTTCCTAGATTTAACCAGCCTGAGCAGCTCTATCTAGACAGTAACGTGAAGCAGGAACATGAAATAACAAAGAGGCAACAACAAAAGAGGAACATGATTTTTAAAGTTTGAGCAAATGATGACAGACAACAAGCAACTTCAGAAGCACCTTTCGTGAGGAGTGAAAGTGTGTGTGTGTGTGTGTGCGTGTATGTGAGTGTGTGTGGCTTGTCCACTGGGTGTGGCCGGAACTGTTGTGGGGGGACCCGTGGTGACACCCCGGGGTCCGAGGCCACCGCGCCCGGACACCGCCACCCCGGCAGACAGAAGCCCCCCAGGCCCGGGGAGACCCCAGCGAACCACCCCAGAGAGCCCCGCCCCCGCCCAAAAAGCACCCGACGGAGAATGCAGAGAGGAATCCCCCCCAGGCAAGAGGGGCCCACAAGAGAAGGACAAAGGGCACAGGGCCCCAGGCCCCGACCCAAGCCGCCAAGCCGAGAAAAGGCCGGAGCAGGGCCCCCGGGCCGAGCGGGCCGAGAGCCCCCCCAACCCCGGCGGCGAGTCCCACCGCACCCCCGGGAACAGGCCCACCCACCGCCCCCCCCAACCCGGTAAGGCAGAGACGGCCCCAGCCGCCGCGCCCCGGACCAGCCCCGCCCCCAGACCCAGGAAAGCGAAGCCCGGCGCAGGCCCCGGTCGGAGAACAGTCAACTCTACACCCCCAGGAGCCTCATAATCCACCCGCCCCATAACCCCTCCCCCCGGGTCTTGATTGGGAAACCCAACCCATGACCCACCCCGCACACCCACACACCCCCACACCCCCCCCCCCCACACACACACACACACACACACACACACACACACACACACACACACACACACGGAACGGGGGGGGGAGTGATGACTCTCGCGCCCTCAGGCCGCCGGCCGGGCCCCCTCCCGGCCACCGCGGTATCCCAACCTCCACCAATCCAACAGCAAGTGGAGAAGGAGCACCGCACCCCAGCCCCCCCACAAGCGCCGCGCCCGAGGGAGCGCGCCCCCCGTACTCCAGCCGCACTCACCCCGGGCCGGGGCAGGACCCCAGCGGGAGGTGCTGGGGGGAGCTACGTCTCCCGCCCTTCCCCTGCCCTATATGTGTGTTGGATGTATGTAAGGGTGTGTTTTTGTGTTTTGAAAAGGTGGATGCGATGTGTGTGTCTATGGTGCGGTTTAAAATTGGGGGGTAGCGGGGCCCGGGCGTTCTACCGCTGACAAGCGGCAGAACCCCGAAAGCGGCTTACCCCCTCAAGACCCTGCATGACTAAGTGTGGTTAAAATGGTTATGCATTGAGGTTAACAAAAGACACTGGAGGAAATCTGCAAAGAATACTGTAAATCAAGATAATCTGAGAGTATCACTCCCTCCATCTCCTACAATCTATACTCAAGTTAAGGTTACAGAGTGCGACTTGGGAAAGACACATCTGGAAACAGCCGCTCACACAACCAGAGAATTTCACTAACGTTCAACAAAACATGCAAACATCACGTGGATAGATTTCCAAGCCGACACCAGAGGCTGGGACCTTTATGTTGCAAGGCAGGATCTCCAGCCTCTAGCCCAACACGAGTCAAGGTCAACAACGCACATCCTCTGTTCACTGTCACTAAATATTCAACATTTTAAATGTCACCACCAGCAAAGTCTGACTTCATATTGGATAAGCCTCCAAAACCACTCACTCCTAATCCAACAACAACCGTGGATTAGAAAAAATGCAGAATCTGACTGATTAAACTTTGCTTTGAGTTCACCCTACCAATTTTCACCTGAGTGCTGTTTATGTAAGCAGGCAGCATATTGGATACTTGTATTGTAATGTAATATATGTATTATTTACACCTTGAAGAACTGGCATTGATTGTGTTTAATGTGGTCATTGGTTGACCCAGCAGAGAATTCCCAGACAATGATACCATGTCTCTAAAAATCTAAATAATTCCTGTTATACAGAACTCAGAGCCGGGTTTTCTGGTTTTCTCCCACAGTCCAAAAACATACATGTTTGGTTGATTGATGACCTTAAATTGTCCCTCGGTGTGAGTGTGTGTGGTTTGTCTGTCTCTGTGTGTTTCGCCTGTGATGGACTGGTGACCTGTCCCGGGTGCATCCTGCCCTGGCTCACTGGTAGCTGGGCTGGGCTCCAGCGCCTCGCGACCCTGAACAGGATAAAAGCGGTATAGAAGATGGATGGATGACCAGAGTGGCCCTGAATCACTTCAAAAGCCTCAATGCACACTGTCACATCTGATGTAGGTAAAGGCTATGTCAGTGCAGACTGAGCTTTCTGTCCATCTTCATTATGTTCACAATTACCTCCGCCAGGGAGGTTATAAAATCATCCACCTTTATTTGTCTGTTTTTCTATCCGTCTGTTAAAAAGATATCTCAAAAACTAATGAGCTGATCTTCATGAAAATTGGTTCACAGGTGCATTTTGATAACAGGAAGAACCCATTACATTTTGGTGGTGATCCAGAGCAACAATAATAGTTAAAAAAAAATGTATTTCACTATATATTGTTACATACTTAGCCTGTCACTTTAAATGACAAGTGCATTGTTGGAAATGGAGTCGTTGCATGTTTTGATTTTGGAATGTGTAGTTTGTGTTGTCCCTATTAGTCCTGCTAAGCAGCAGACATGAGCCACAAGTTAGTGAGACTCTGTGATAAGCCAGACTTCTCAACTACGGTTCGAATGATAGCCTGAAGAAGATAAGAATATTGTCTTATCTTGTGTCCTTACAAATTATAAAAATAAAATAATAAGATCATGGAATATGTGTCATTTCTCTGTGTCCATGTCTGCCATTGGCGGAGGTCAGGAGTTTCTAATTGCTCTTGTTTGGTACGTTTCCAGTTTTCAGATGCATAGCAAACCTAGCAATACTACTGATGACCTGTGGGGGCAGTGTTGAACAGTATAAGCTCATGTTCAACCAGTGAAAGGAACAAATAAGTATTCCAGGCCAGATTTTAAATTTTGCCACGACGCAAACACTTATTTTCACAGTTTTGCACCAGTTTCATCGATGTTTGGATTAGAAACATGAAACCAACATTGTGCACTGCCCTCTACTGGATGTATTGCTTAACAACAATGCCAACGTAACGGATGCATGATAGTATAAACACATGGTAATGTTTGAAACGAATGGAATAATTACCATGCACCCGTGTACCAGTCCGTCATCAAAATATTCAGAGTTCATTTTAGTTGAACCAGAACATACGAAGACACTTTTCCATGGAGAAAACATTCTAGACGTCGGGGCAGGAAAGTTTTATGGGGCAAATCTTGTCCTCAACATTTACCAGCCATGTTCTTATTTCCATATCAAACACGGAGGTCGCCGTCCATCTAGAGATGCAAATGGGTATACAGTGTCTTGAGATCTATACTGTGCTTGGTAACTACCACCTATCAAATAACATTGTGTGTTTGTGCATCCACAGTAAAGAGCCCCTGCTTGTCTGCCATCCTGTGCGTGTGAAGCTGGCAATATCTCTGACAGGTGGACGCACATCCCGCAGCTTCTGGTCCTCTCCATCCACCAGTAGAGGATTCCACATGTGTTCTCCTACCCCTGACCCCCCCACCCACCCACCCACACACACACACACACACACACACACACACACACCCCGCCCAGTTCACGCATCACCACCTGGCGCTCTGACAGCGGCGGCTGCCCGTCGTGGCCCCCTTGTCAAACCCCGTTGCCATACCCCTTGACACCTTTCCCCATATCTCCACTCAAAGTGCCAAAACCTCAGCCGGTGAGCGTTTGATTTCTATTTATTCATGTGGTTGTCTGCCCCCCCCCCCCCCACCCAGCTCCTCGCTCTTGAATAACTTTCAAAATATACTGTATATCTAAAACACAGAGCAGGCAGCCTGTGTACGGGAGCTGTCAGGCAGCTGTCATGTTAGTCTGCTCTGCCTCGCATACACACTGTCTTATGAATTCATGAGCTTGAAGTATAAAAAGCTGCATTTAGGTGTATGTGTGTGTACATATGTTTGCCTTTGATTATGCATTTTGATGTAGGTGGCACTACTCTGATGGCCTGCTGATGAGAAATGATCTTTACAACTTTATGCAGTTTTTCATTAATATGTGTTTATGCTGCTGCTGCTGCTGCTGCTGCTGCTGCTGCTGCTGCAATATGAGACGAGTAATGTGAGAGGTTAAAAAAGTTGCCGGTTATCTGGAGCGCTGAGCTTCACCACACTGTCTGTAAGATTTTACAGTTCCCCCAGTTTTATATGTAAAAGTTCTCATCTAATCAGCCCTCCGTCTTGTCTGATTTAACATCGCAGCCCATCTCTGCCTGTCCTTAATCAAGCCCTCATCATGTTTCCTGCGCTCCATGAATGATTCACTGTCAGTCAGAGCGGAGCACGTGGACGGCCTGTCAAAGACCTGTTTTCTGTCTGGAAGTTCTGAAACATCTCCCAGCCCTAAAAGATAAAACAAAATTATTCTGGATGCTCCAAGGATGAAGTGGGGATATTCTAATGTCATAGAAACCCTCTCCGTGATAAACCTTCACTGCAGCGGTGCTCTGCAGCGCAATGAAGCTCCGACATAAGGCCAGAGCTCTGCTGTTAAATCCCTGAGTTCAAGTGAGGTTTTGAGCACATCCACTTTTAAAAACACAAATGCGGCTTTTTAAAGGCTCTGGGAGTCAAACACAACACACAGTGCATTTAAACTGTGAAGAAATAGTCAAATTTCCATTATTATCGCTGCAGTGGCTTTCTTTACTCTGTACCTGTGCTTACCAGGGCTTGATGTGAATTTGAAACCGTAAAAAATGATGTAATGAGATGCAGATGAATTTCAAATCAATGCGAATGGACATTTTGAGACACTCAAATCTTGCGGATTGCTCATATTTGAGTACTGGTTATATTTATGGTTCACACAGTCTATTTTATGTGGCCTGGTTTTCCCCAAAAAAATTTTGATAGGACAACTTTATTTTTAGGATCCAATTCACTTTACATTTATTTCTATCCTATCATTGCACTATGACAGTCAAGTCACAGACAAGAGTCAGTCAAAAGTAATAATAAAAAAACCAGCAAGATTCTTGTAGGTGATGTTATCTGGAAAAAAAATTAAGTCAAAAACATAAAAATAAACAAAAAAAACACTCAATCTAGTCATAAAATGTTATATATCTAGGGGAAAAAAACTTTTTTTCCTCCATAATATACTCAAATACCAACAAAATACATCAACGCTTTATACACCAATGCCTCAATTAAACTAACAGGACTGAAATTAACTGGTGACTCCTCAGTTTGTAAATTGTAGAGTCTAAGTACAGTTACATTATTAAACAGGAGCCTTAAAATCAGAAGTAAAATCAGTAGAAAATTATTTTGTGAGTGTGAGTGGATTGTTACCTCCAGTCTTTAAAGTATTAACTGAATCAATTTCTCAGGCCCATTTAAACGACAACATTTCAAATGAAAACATGTTTCGTTTTCGTATTTTCGTTTGAGAAAAGTTTCACGTTTTCCTGGCAACATTTTGAAAATGATGTAGTTTTCATGTTGGGCCACAAGTGGGTGCTGTTGTTTGTTTTTGTAATGAAATCAGAGCAGATAACAAAAAGGTATAAACATTAACAGTTAGACGTACACAGACATTCATCTGGACAGACGATGAAATTGGATCACGGTGACTCTCAGTTACAAAACTACCAAGTCCAAGGCGAATATGGACTGGGAGTTGGCCGCCATTTTTTAAAAGTTGCATTTTAGGTGGCTACAAGCATTGTTGTCATGTAAACAGACACCCAAAACGCAGCGACGGTTTTTCAGCTTCCACTTGAAAACGTTGTGGAAACAAGACCTCAAGCTCATTCCAACTTCAGGTTTGATGCCCGCCGCTTTGAATTGTCCGCACATTGGGCGTGTTCACATTCTTCTGTTTGATCCGGACCAGCGTTCTCTTCAGAGAAAAGAATGCTTCGTTTTGGACGTCGTGAAATCTTCCACGAACTCTGGACCAGATCTGACAAGCGATCTCTGGTCCATTTGAAATGCTAGGTCTCGCCTCGATCTTTCCCGTGGGTGGGGTGAGAAGACATGATGCAGTTCGCAATGCATTCTGGGTAGGAAACAAACAAAGCTGACCGCGCAAATAAGAAGATGCAGAAGAAAAAGTTGGAAAATATCTTGCCGGCAGACGTGGAGTAGTCGGGAAGAAGTCGAGAAGAAGAAGTAGTGAGAAAGGCTTGATATCTTATCTGGTCTGAAGACCATATATCTGTTTGTGGCTCCCCATTAGCCACGAGCTAACTAGTGTTGTGGATATTTTGAGGTTGTTGTTGTTGTCGGTGCTGTTTGGAATAAAGTGTTAAAACAAGGTCTTTCAGTCAGGAGTATTTTATTGAGGCCTCAAGGCTCAGAATCATACGGAGTGCAATCAGCAGTCTGCGAGATCAAGTGAGCGACTCACAGGTTGCGCCTGTGAGTGCTAATAAAGCAGGTGGGGAAAGGAGGGGTGGGAGCACAATAGGGCTGTTGAGAGTTTGACAACAACAAGTGGTTCACCTTGAAGTTCATAGTTCTCACACAGATAAGGCCTTGCTGGAAGAAGGAGTGAGGGAGTCTTTGCTAGTTTAAAGCCAGGAAGATAGGAAGCCTATAAAATATAATGAGTACAAGGCCAAGATATAATTTTACCGCGACACTAGCCTAGCCACCACGGGCTAAGGCGATGGGACTTCCACTTTTGGTCCAGCCTAATCAATGAGTCGTGTTTCAGCGCCACCGAAATGAGCAGCCGTTGTAATTGCGTGACATTTTCCAGGCGGTTTGATCCGGTCTCAAACGTGAATGTGAACGCCACCTGAACCAAATGAAGGTGTGAAAATCCCCATGTGAAGGGGCCCACAGATATCGACTCAAAGATTTCAGGACATACATTTTCTGCTGAAAGTGTGTGTCATGATAAAAGCCTTTTCATTTTAAGACTAGAAGGACGTGAATTGTTTCTACAGCATTTTATTAAAAGATTTTTTGGGGAAAGTCACAGACTATCTACAGACTGACTTGATGTTTGTAAAGACCCCCACAGTGTTACGTCCTCGCACATTAATTCCTTGTCCTTCCTCTCACCTCCCTTTCTGACCCCCACCCCCCAACTCCAATCCAACATTTGCTCAGCTAATAAGCATAACATTTCAGCTGAAACCATTTTTTTCTCTCTCTCTCTCTCTTGATTTAGTGCGCACCATGGCGGCTCTCCAAATTAGAATGTTTATTTATGGCCATCAATATTTAATTGAGTTTACTCTAATCTCGCGTTAGTGGGTTCAGAAGTCTCTGCATGGCTGTTTAAATATTAAAATTAATTGGAGCGGAGATACTGTAAAGAGGCTTGACTTAATTGTTCTGGGAGAACAGGTAGCTTTCTGAAGCCTTGGCATGCAGATGGCACACACACACACACACACACACACACACACACACACACACACACACACACACACACACACACACACACACACACACACACGCACTCTCATCAGATGAGTTCTTTGAGATTTCCTGTTGAACGCGCAGCCATGCTTCTTGATCCACAGTTGAGTTGTTGCCAAAGTGTTTACCGACTGTGTTCCTTCAGCTGTAGCAGGAGCTAACGCAGCTAACTTGTGCCGAGTTAATATTTTAAGTTATTACCTCCAGTTAGTATTATTATTGTTATTATTATCATCATTATTAGCCCCCTGGTGATGCAAGATGGGGACGCATTTCATGCAGTTAATTAGTTTTTACTTTTAAATGTAAAATGCTTATTCGACTTAACATAATCTGAAGTGATAAACACTTTAACAAGGTAGCGCGCCACCGTCATCTAATAATTTAATGTTTTGTTCTGAGAGGATGCACCCGACTCAAATTTCCATGGTCCAACAGCGCATCTAATAACACACGAATAAGATTACCAAAGGAGGATATTAACAAAGTAATTGTACTTTGTTTGATTTTAAGGTGGCTTGACTGTATTTTACTTACACAGAGATACAAATATCTGTACTTTAAAAACTATTGTGGTTTTTTAGGTCATTTATTTAAGTGATTCATGTTGGGGTTTGTTTAGATGAGGACTCAGGATGTCGCCTGTTGTTGGAACAGAAGCTCTTCACTGGGGCACGCCAAAAATTCAAAGTCCTCGAGATCACAGGACATAAGGTTCAGATGCTGCAAAGTCCAAACACAGAACACAAACTGAGACACTGGAGCGCGACCAACACGTCATGAACCAACAGCCAGAGCGCGCAGAAGACGCCCAGTATATACCACAGCAAGCAGGTGAAGGCAATCACACACTCAGGCACAGGTGAAACACATCAGGGAAGGCAGCAGCAATCAGACATGAGGCAGGAAGCCTTGATACGTACCTGGGTTTTTACAAAAATGGATATTTCCTCCTCTATGTTTACAAACAAAAAATCTTCATTGACACAGGCCTGCATATACACCTGGCTCAGAGCGACTATGAGCATGCCAAACCTGTAGGGGGCAGTGTAACAAGAAGCATGAAGCCATGATAGCCAATCAGAATCCTTGGAAAAAAAAACACAATATCACTAATTGTGACGTAAATATCCGCCTACTCCCTTTTAGATGCAAATAAAGACCCATAGTTTTTCCAGATCTCCAGAGTCAGAATCTCAAAATAACACGAGAATATAATATGTGCCATGTCAATTCAACTGGTATCGTTCTCACCAATGATTATTCTTATTTCTATGTGTGCATAATAACTAACACGCGTTCATGACAGCCCAACAAAAAGGCTCACGATGCCTTGAAAAAGTCATTCTCACACATGTCAGTACCTGTACTTTCTTTCACTTCCAAACTGTGTTTTGATAATCGCACGTCAACACTTATGACAGTCCAGTGTAATCACCGCTATGTTTCCCTCCTCTGTCTTGTGGAGCGCACGCGGAGCTGCCTGCAGCTCAACTGAAGCTCCGTGTGAAATGTTTGTGTTCGGCTCCATCACCCGCCGCTGCTACCTATCGCACACTTGATAGAAAATCATTACGCAACACAATGCCGTTTGGATAACATGGCTTTGGAAAGAGAGTGTACTTTTATATAAACCACATGAAATATCTTCATTTAAAACAATCAACTTTCAAATGTAGCTTACTCCTTTATGAGGCTCAAAATCAACCCGAGAGGGCTGGACAGGTAAAATAATGGCATAGTTACTTTGAAATTTAAAGTTTGTCGTTGTATTGTTGAGCATAACTTTAGAAAAAGTCAATGTTTTTGCAAAACATTTCATTTTTACTGCAGAAAATTACTACAATCACAACATAAAGTCAATCTTAATGATACTTCTGTGGTGCATAATTTAGTAAAATGTCAAAAAAAACTGCTATAACTGTTTTATTCTGCAGACTTTTGCACCCGGACCACATGGCTTCGAGGCACGGCAGCATCACTGATATCTCAGCTTAAACTGTGTTAAAAAGTCGACGGTTTCTTTGCAATTTTTTTTATATTCTCTTGCTCGTTTTCACAGGCCAGATCGTTTTGGAGACTAAATCATGACGGTATTGATATTCACATTTCAGATGATTGAAAACAATATGTTGTGCCGTGACATCTGGGAAATGCCGTTTGTTACTGAAACTCGAGTGTCGAATAAACTCGTGAAAACGACCAACCTTCCCCGTCCAACGCCGTCCTTTCTATTTAACAGAAGGCAGCCGGATATTACAAAAGAAGCGAGGCGTATTTTGGTGTATAGCTTTCGCAGAAAAAAGTATAAATTTAACAGAGCAGAAACGAGGCGGAAGGGAAAATAGGTCTGTTCTCTGGATGTTTTTCTTTCTGCTATAATGAAATGATTGCTGAAGCTTGGGCTCATTCTTTCATCCGACGATTTGCAGCTGAACGCTGAGATATTTACATCTGTGAATAAAATGTTTCCCAAGTTCTCCTCCTTAAAACTTTATTCCAGCTTTAACGTACATCCGGTTTAAGTGACGGCTTGTTTATTTGTTTGGTCAAACTCAGCGTCTTGGTATTCAAATAAAATATATGCAACTGTTTCAGCGTTTCTTTTTTTTTTGAGTGTGAGTTGTTTACCCAATTAAAACCCACATTTCTCCATTTATTCATGTAAATTTGATTTGTTCGGTACATATCTTGTTACATTTTGTAGGATTGGGTAAGATATTTATGGATTCTGTATTTATTTTGCCTCATTGTAATCTAACCTTTAATATTTTTGTTTTAAGCAGATTAAGGGTAATATTAAGGATGTTGGAAGGAATCGCAAATTCCAAACATTTGAATGCATCATGTTGTTGGTTTGATCACTTTATTGTGTTCTTTAATGGAACACTGCAGAATGTGTTTGTCCCAACAATCATCATAAATCCCTTTTCCGCTCAAACCCTCACAAGGTCAGTGTGAAACACCAGAGATGTAAACCACAGACGTGACGTGTGACTTTTCTGGATTCAAAAGAAATGTCTTTGCCTGGTTCAGTAGCGCGCAGGCCGCCATTTTTGTCCCGGAGGCCGAGACTCTTCGAGACGTCTGTAAAATAAAACCACTGAACACACACTTTTAACTTTTTAAATCTGGGTGTATTGAATCTGATAAACATGATCCAACCATGTCTTGGTTTTCATTGCGTGCGACACACAATGTTTTTTTGGAAACCCCAGAAAGTTTCTTCGGCAAACGTTTATTTCATTTTGCATGGAAGGCCATTTGCCTCGGCCGTATCGTAACTCGACTAAATGCGAATGAGCAGTGTGGCGCGCGTCTCTCTCAGTTCGCAGTCATATTCTCTCAGGGACGTCATTATCTCTGTTGTCCATCACAAATATACAACATCGATGGGAGCAGCGTCGCCAGAGGCACCGAGGAGCGAAGAACTAAAATATCACAGACGACAAGTGAGACTTTTCATACAGTGAACGTGGCAACGAGCTTAACCCGAGGCAAATCTCTTATAATACAAAAAAACAACAAAAAAGTTGCTATAAAGATAAATATCTGACTGTTTAGGGCTCAAACTCGATGGTTAATGTAAAAATAATGATTCATTATTTATATTAAAAACATTAGATTGAATTTGAATCAAACAGAAACCACGTGAAAAACAATACAGTGCAATTTATAATCAATGAATGTGACCGAATGAAATAAAAACAACTTAACAATGGGAGAACCGGAGGCCATGAGAGAAGCTATGTAATAATAATCAATAGAAAAAACTGTTGGGGAGACAGACTATGGATTAAGCGTTAGGGTTAGGGAATAAAACACCAGAATCCCCAAAATGTTTGCTGCCCTGAAGTCTGCCTCCTTAATGTGGCTCAGCTTTACCCAACAGAAGAAAAGTAACTAGTCCAATAATTTAACGTATTAAAGTTACAACAAAATCAATTGTGGTAAAAAAAAAAACCCCGGGCTGAGCTCCTTTATTTCAGGTTCAATTAAAAAAAATTAAATAAAATAAGAGGAAGCCAGCAGACCAATGACAAACCGTCTAAAACCAAAAGAAAGGCTTTTTTTTTGTCTGTTTGTTTGTTTTTGTTTTCAGCGAGAGGTTTGCGAGTGATCAGACTCAAATGTTTGCGATAAAAAAGAAAAGATATATGTCCCCGTTTTTGTAGAAATTGATTTGTTTGATATAACTCCTTCGCTGGCTCCAGGCCTTCCGGATCAAAACACAAACTATGTCCGAGGTCCCTTCCACACAGAAAAGGTTTGAAAGCACATCAATAAATGAAGAAAACTGAAAAGGTGTCGCTCTGTCCTCCGTCATCATCACGGCCTTGTTCGCAGGATTACTGCAGGTTAAGAGAGAAATCAGGCTGCGTCGACTCGTCAGCGTCCATAAAGACAGGAAAGGCGTTCATGCACTCTGAGAGACGTGTCCCTCTCTGAACATCTGGACATCCGTCCATCCTTCTATATGGCTTTTTGCAGCTCAGGCCAGGGGCATGCATGCATAGAAAGAACAGACGACTCACTTCATTTCTCGGCGTCTCCCTTTTAAGGAGTTGCATATTTTTGATTTGCCGTCGCTGACGCAAACCTTCCGCTAATGGTGCACAGATGCGACGCCGTTCTCAATTTCTGCATTTGAAATCACAAACTTTTCCATCTTTCGTCTTTGGTTGTTTTTTTTTCCCGTTCCCAGAAGCACCTTACGGGCTTCGGAGGAGCATTACGTGACGACACGGCGCTCCGCTCAGAGGTTAATCATTTGAATTTGATTCAATTCACAGATTCGCCCCGGGCGTGGCCGAGTTCGCCGGGGTCCTCCCGTTTCGGTGGCTTCGGTCTGAGTTTATTTGGACGTGATGGAGTTTAGTGTGGTCGGCTGAGGCATGAAAACAGGTGTGTAGGGGAGAGAGCGGCGGCGAGCTGGTGCCGGGCCTCAGGTTGTGCTGTTGAGGTGATTTAAATAACACTGTCTGTCTCTCATTTCATTAATACACTTTCCCTCTCTCACAGAGCCTCGGGGCACGCGGCTACAGCAGCCACTGAATGAAATTCTGTTTCTCAAAATGAGCAGCATACTCGAAAGCGATGGTAATCTCAGATGTAGAAATTGGAAAAGTCAGCACAGCAAATGCATCAGCAGCTTTCCTCCAGACAAACATGCAATATTGATTCTCCTTCTGAACAGGTCATATTTTATGTATTTGTTTTAAAGATTTTGATATTGTGCGCCAGTGCTCTTCAGCTTTTTTTTTTTTTTGTTTTCTTCTGGCGAGGGGACTCTGGCCTGTAAATGAACGTCAGACTGGAGAAGAAGCACAGTCACGGGTCACCTCAGCAATCTGGTCACTCGATAAATCTTTACCGGACGTGTTTGCGTGTGACAAATGACTGCGTCACGTCCGCAAGAACAACTTTTGTTTACTCACGTCTGCATTTTACTCCCGTGGTTTAGATCTAAATACGCAGGCAATCCAAACAGATGCATAAATCCCATTGCTCCGAAGCAGATTTTTCTCTCCAGTAAATAACAAATAAAGAAAGACAAGGGCAGGCGGAGGCAGGAAAGAAATGTCCTCTGATATTATTCCTGTAAAGCACCGCAGCTAACAGTCACTCTTCCAAGCCAATTCAGCTGACAATGAATTGTCAGATGGTGAGGGCATCAAGAAGATGGATACCTTCATAAAAACTGCCTTCAGTGCCACATAAACAGCAGCAGGAAATTAACTGGAGTCTGAATCGCTAAGAACTGCAATGTGGTGAGGTCTGTGATCATTACACTGCAGAGCAGGACGGACGGACGGATGGACGGACGGATGGATGGACGGACGGACACTCTCTACACTCACTCATGACCATGAAAACCTCTGAGTTAATCCACACAGACTCAATGACTTAATCAGCTTCATTTGAATGTAATGCAGCTAACCTCCACTTTTTTCAGGCAGCTGCCCCCCCCCCCCCCCCCCCCACAAACACACACACACACGTATAGAATGCTCTACATTCTCAAGAGTTGACTACTCATGTGCTGAGTGATGACTTTCAGACACAGAGGGATATGACTCCTTCAGAAAATGTATTCGTCATTTCAATTCCAAACACCTTAACAGAGGTGCGGCTTGGAACAGAAAACAATAATAATAATAATAATTAAAAAAAAAAAAAAGAGGCACTCCAGATGCCACTGACACAACATGAAGGGAAGACACCGGATCACTCTTGTTCTTTGTCTCAGCAAAGATTTTCCTGCATATTGAAATCCCGCATGCAGAATATATGTGCTCATCTTAAAGGGGACATATCATGCTAAATCCACTTTTTTAGCCCTTAAATGCATGTTGTTGTATATTTAGAGTGTTTAGAAGTACAGAAAAGTTCAAAGTAGTCTCTTCAGGTGCTCCGTTGATATCTTTGTATTCTGTTTTGGTCATATTTTGCGATCCGTTTCGATTTTTCTATTCTCTATTACGTTTTTTGAACAATGACGTCACAGTATTCTCAGCGGAACTGCCAAATTAGGACATCGACACTTCGAGCAATCAGCCATTTTAGTTTCTCGCTGCGATTTTGTAGTCCAACCGAAGTTACGAGAGGATAAGTGGAAATGTTCGGTTGTTGGATGTAGTAACCCACAAGCTTCGTTACACCGTCTCCCAGCATCAGAACCTTTTCGAAGTGCCTGGTTGAGTTTTATTTTTCACAGAAATGTACCCACATCTGTGGGTAAGGTCATTTTTGTGTGCGCGAATCACTTTAAGGACGACTGCTTCAGCAACCTCCGCCAGTATAAAGAAGGATTTGCCGAAAGACTTCGTCTGATTGAGCGGTCAGTTCCTTCTATCTATGGAGACGACGAACAGAGCACTTCGGTAAGCTGTATATAACGCTAAAAAGTGTGATGATAAGACGTCCCTGTCATTGTTTTGTTAGCATTAGCAGTTGCACCGTCTTCGTATGTTAGCGCTGTGTGCTCGTTTTAGATTATAATGTAACTTCTGTGTTAAATAGTCGTTGTAATACAGGCAGTATTGTAGTAGTGGGCATGGATGGAGAAGTTAGTGTAAATATAGTAACACACCATTGCGTTACATCTATATGAAGACGTTGTTCTGCATCATCGTCATTTTCATCTCGCTCCGCCGGGTCCGACTCTGGCTCCAACATGTATGGCTGGATGGACAAATCTTCCGTTGTTGACATTTTGTAAATAATGAGTGAATATAAAGTTTCTGCGCCGCTAGATAATTGTATCTGTTCTATCAAACTACAAAGATGGCCGAACAGGTTGGAGTTGAACCGAGTGTCACCTCTGCAACCTGGAGAGGAGGCGGGGTATGAAGAGACCGCCCCAAAACGAGTTGCTCTCAGAAGCACATCAGAAAAGGGGTAGAAAAGGGGCCTGTGGAGCTCTAATAATGAGGAATTCAGACCCAAGCATTGCAGTTCCGCTTTATATAGACCACAACTGTATGATTTATATGTAAAAAGGAAGGATTTAAAAGCATGATATGTCTCCTTTAAGAGCAGGCAGGAGTTGATCGTGGTTGTGACCCTGTGAGGCTCCGGAGTTTTCCTGCTCAACTTTACGCTGGTTTCAAAGATACACGCTGCATTCTCAGAATTCTTTCTCAGTTTGGTGAGACGCGGACTAATGTTTCAATGCAGGTTTTTGGTGACAAATAGAAATGACGTGAAGGAAATGACGCGTGCGTGCGTGCGTGCGTGCGTGCGTGCGTGCGTGCGTGCGTGCGTGGGTGCGTGCGTGCGTGCGTGCGTGCGTGCGTGCGTGCGTGCGTGCGTGCGTAGGGGTCTGACTGCTTTAAATTAGACGGCACATTGCTGCAACGGCTGAAGAATTTTATTAAGAGTCTTTATATCTTCTGCCCTAAGCCGCCTCGATCAGCATAATCCCTGTCCAAACAAGAGATAATGAATCTTCTCTTTTAGTATTGGGTTAGATAGAGGAACGCATGATGCCAGAGAAGGGAGGGAGAAGAGCACAAATTATTGGATTTAGATTAGGAGAGGCCTATTTTAATGGGTTTGAAGTAATACCACGTCGTTAATGAAAAGTTGCTGCGGGCCTACATGATTGTGTGTGTGTGTGTGAGTGTGTGTTTGTTTGTGTGTAAAGCAGGTTGGCTGATAAACTGTGCTTAACATAGCTCATTGGGAAACGCCCAGCTTTTGTTCGAGCGGATGTTTATTGTCTTCTGCCGTTTTTTTTGTTTTAACTTTTTTATTTTTTGCTTCTGATCTTAACGACGTGTGCTGCTATGGGTGTGTGTGCGCGTATTTTGTATCACTCACACATACGCGACACACTCAGGAGTGTAATTATTCGGCTGCATAGTGTTATTGGAGACTGTTTATCTGGAGTGTGCGCGCGTTCAATCTTTCATTTCCATTTTCTCCACTTTGTTCAAAGGCACTTAAAGCAGGAGTGTGGAACAACACATTGAAGGAAACTCTTTTATGTTCGCCGGTTTATCTGCATCAGCGTGGCCGCATCTCGTTGTTACTCATGACCTTGGCAACACTTTTGATCTTATTCAGTAAACATGAATAAGTTTGTTTTTTTTGTTTTTTTTAAACTTGCCTATTTGAATGTGTAATGAGACTTTTCTTCTACATCTAAAAGTATTCGCATCTGTAGTTTTTTCTTTTTTTTTTAAATTATTGCAACGTGAGATCAAGCCACGGAGGGAATCCGCTGGGACAGAGCTGATGTAATGCATCCTAACATAGGATGGAGTGGTTAACATCACACAGAACAACACCTTGGTTAAGTTGTATTTTAAACACATGCTTTTGTGCGCAATGAGAGATTTCAAAAAAAGGATTTCTCCTCATTCCTCGATCGGGTTGCGCACGCGGCAAACAGGCGCCCCGAGACAAGAGATTTTCAGAAAGCGTGAGCAAGGTTAAATCATCCTTTCAGCTTCTCCAGCTCGCCGTCGTGTTGGTTCCATAAAATCTGCCAGCCTCGGTCCCTGAAGACCGGTTTACATGGACATGCACTCTTTGCCACTCTTTTTCGAGCAGGAACAGCGGCAATTAATCAAAGCTGAAACATCTCAACCTTGGCATTAAAATGAATAACGCATAAAGAGCGAGACGCGTCTGTCCTTTCCCCCTTTCCACTCGATCCATTAGACAAAGTGAGGCGCCGTAGAGGTGGAACATGGGAGGGAGAGAGAGAGAGAGAGAGAGAGAGAGAGAGAGAGAGAGAGAGAGAGAGAGAGAGAGAGAGAGAGAGAGAGCAGGCTCTACTGTAGCAGATAAAAAAGGAGCTGGATTGGCAGATATGGGCAAAATGTGAGACAGACAGAGATTGCAGACTGTGATGAGAGCAGACATGTACAAGGCTCTCTGTGGCCTCCGTCTCCAGGTTAACACGAGCCAGACTTCCCTCCAACAATCAGGAGGCCGCGGAGGAAACAGGCATTGTATTTCCCAGCTGGATGCACTCCGTCGGAAAAGAAATGTGACTGCGTTGTGTTTGTTTTCCATAATACCGGAGTAGGGGAGAAGAATGGTCAACCCGTTGCTATGGAATAGTTTCTGGGAAAACTCCTTCGACACCCTAATGGACGTGCAACTATTCATCTGCAAATTAAAGGACTTTAAGCGTCAATAAATGTCTTTATGAAATCTGTTGAAAAGATCAAATTGACCAATATGAGACAAAATTCACAATATTCAACAACTGAAATAATCCATATAATGGATAGAATATATAATGAGTTTGTTTATAAGATTGGCGACAGGTGAGTGAATGTATTATTTGCAAAATAACCTGAAATATGACCTATTAACTATGTTTACAAAGGCACGCATTAGTTTTATTATGCCTCCGCATGAAACACGACAATACTGTTCACTGAGAGGGAGCAGGTCCAGCTCTAACAAAGGTAAAGAGGCGAATCACAACCGCTGCTTCTGCCTCAATGCTGAGTGGAGCAAAGGGATCAAGTTCTTCTGCGATTGTCGACCATTCACAATTAATAATCTGGAAGAAAATAGAAGGGAACGACCTCCAGAAGACGTGATCAAGTGGTGCAACCGATTACTCATTTTCGGTCGTTTCCTGTTTGACATGTGACTTCGCTGTTGGTTGGACTGCTGCGGGAGTAATGGTTGTCTGCGTCGCTTCTGCATCACCTGCTACGCCCTCGGCCGGGAACCCCTCGCCGTCTTTATCTCCCGTAATCGGTACCAGGCGATGTCTATCAGATGTTACAGGCAGGGGATGTAATCTCTCACATCAAGGCATCATTAGTCGAACCCGACTCACACAGTACCTGCTAATACCTTCTCAGCAAGACGAATGAAACAAATTCCCTCATTTCACTAATTACCCCGCCATTATTTGTCCCTCCTGTGCCAATTACACCTGTATTGATGAAGACCCCAGATGTGCAATCCTAATAATTAACAGGGTGATGTCGCACGTTTTCGAGCGCTTGCTGGGAGCGTTCACCTGTTCGGAGCCGCGTGTGGCGGCGGCAGCCTGCCGCACGTCACGCCGGCGTGTGAAATTGATGCGGCTGTCGGCTTCAATTAGCGACATAATGTCTTGGATGGGAGGAGTGGGATGGGCTCGGAGGAAGGGGCCAGTGGAGGAGCAGATGGGGTCAGGCCGAGGAAATGTTTTCAGCTCCAACCGGAGGAGGAGGTGAGGCCAGAGGGCGAGGGAGGTCAGGAGGGAAGCCGCGGGTGAGGGAGCGTTCAGAGGAACGAATGCTTAGTCACAGATTAAGACAATAAAATAAAGTGAGGCTGCAGGCAGCGGAGCGGACACACAATTAATTATGAGATTTAAAAGTTTTAACTTTGTTTTTAATCTTCCTTCCGGGGAACTTCTCATCATGTATTCCATTTGTTCTGGTGTGAATGTAGATCTCTCACCCATTTCTGT
This sequence comes from Lipophrys pholis, assembly GCF_963383615.2. NCBI lineage: Eukaryota > Metazoa > Chordata > Actinopteri > Blenniiformes > Blenniidae > Lipophrys > Lipophrys pholis. Next base: position 10,406,657 of record NC_137633.1, read on the forward strand.
CTGCCAGTTTCAAAAGAGAATAAAGAACAGTTTGTATGTTCTCCTGTTGTGTGTAAAATCTGTAGTGTGAGTGTGTGTGACTGTAGTGAAGGAGTGAATGAGGGAGGGAGGGAAGGTGTCTTACCCCAGTGAATGAGTGAGGGAGGGGAGGAGGGAGGGGGGGAATGTGTTTTATGATAACAGGTAATTGTGAATCAGATATTTACTCTGTGTATTCTGTGCATTTCTGCTTGTCTGATGTATCTTGTATGTATCTATGTACTGTTGTTTCCTCTTTTACCCTCTGAAAAGCCCTTCCAGGGACCAGAGTTGCAAATTAGTGTCGAGCTATATACTCTATGTGCAACACATCGGATTTTATCTATGTATATTGCACTGTCCCTGATAAATAAATTTTAAAAAATAAAAATATTGAATTGTTTGCCTTGCGATGCTCCAGAGTGTAACCTGCCCCTACCGATAGTCAACTGAAGTGATTTAATAATGTCCTATATGAACGATGGACGGGTGGTACGAGTGGCTTCACGTGTCCTAATGCTTCACTGGAGTGAATTATAAAAAATAGAAATGAAAACAATCTGATGTGAGACGACATTTTAAAAAGGACAACATTTTCGTGAGGCCAAACACTTTGACAAAGAACACGACAAACTCACAATGCTGCTGAAGTGACAACAATAAATCCTGTGTGTGTGTGTGTGTGTGTGTGTGTGTGTGTGTGTGTGTGTGTGTGTGTGTGTGTGTGTGTGTGTGTGTGTGTGTCTGCCAGGTCACAGTGTGGAGATTTATTCTAAATGCAGATTTGTCTGGACAGATTAGTCGGAACAAAAACAAAATACAATCCTTTTTTTTTTTTTTTATGTCAGTTTACACCCGCTGTGTGCTTGTATTAATTACAGGCGCACACAGGAAGTACAAATCCATGGACAATGTAGTCATTTGTATCCCCGCACCGCACACACTCGCCAGAGAAACGATAGCACCATGCTAATGTGACATCTCGTGGTGCCTCGGGGATGGGGATGAGATTACGCCTGTGCGTGCGTGTGTGTGTGTTTGTGTGTGTGTGTGGAAGTCATATGGCAGGAAGTTCATTACCGCCTTAGCGCTCAGTGTGAGGCCACCCGGCACAGAGTGTCGCGCTGGGACCCCCACAGCATGCAGCGAGCTCAGCCTGAGGGGAAACACACCCGCCATGGAGGCCCATTCTCAGCAGTCGACACATAATACAAACTTGAAAGTATAAAGCTGAAAACAAATAATCCAACTGCAATTTACACCTGCTGGCGCCACTGTATGACTGCATACATTATTAACAGTCTCTATATTATTAAACATCTACATTGTACAGTGCCCAGGTACACCTGCAGATGAATTGCCTGGGTTAAATGATTTGAATTGATTCGCTTCCTGGAGCGTTTTTATATAATTATTAAAACTGTAAATCTGATTTTGAAACATAATCGGCAAAGAAATGAAAAAAAAATATATATATATATATATATATATATATATAATTATATCCATGTTTGTATTGCAGCTTTATTATTTTCTGAATTTTAAGGGGGGAGGGGAGAGCAAAAGAAGGCACAAAAAAATAAAAAATCACCTCCTGTATTTGAATTGGCTGAATTTATCTGTATAGGCGAGTCAGAGCGGGAGGATTATGTGGTGTTGGAGAGCTGCACTCCACCGGAGTGAGGTGTGTGTGAGTGTGAGTGTGAGTGTGAGTGTGTGTGTGTGTGTGTGTGTGTGTGTGTGTGTGTGTGTGTGTGTGTGTGTGTGTGTGTGTGTGTGTGTGTGTGTGTGTGTGTGTGTGTGTGTGTGTGTGTGAGATTGAGTGCTGGGCCAGAGTGCAGTGAGACACAGGTGTATTAAATTGGGTCAGCGTTTTCATTTCCCAGGGTGATCACACACACACACACACACACACACACACAGGCGTGCACACACACACACACGCACACATCACCTTGCACACCTCCAGATAAGTAGGATTACAGTTTATTTTTGCATGGAGACAAAAGATTCTAATCCTGAGTCAGACAGAAGGAAAGGAAGGGGGTGTTTTTATTTTCCTTTTTTATTTTCTTTCGCTTGGTTTGTGACTGTGTTTGTATTTAAGTGTGTGTGTGTGTGTGTGTGTGTGTGTGTGTGTGTGTGTGTGTGTGTGTGTGTGTGTGTGTGTGTGTGTGTGTGTGTGTGTGTGTGTGTGTGTGTGTGTGTGTGTGTGTGTGTGCGAAGAGTGTTTACATGGCCGGTGGCTCCAAGGTTCAAACTGCAGGCGAGCCAAGTCAGAGGAAGGTCAACCTTCTTCAAAGAGGACCCAGTTTTCCGCGCACGCAAGCGGAGTTTGAAGTGTCCGCGCTGGTGTGTCCGCTTTGTTTGCTGACCGCCCTTCCTGGCGTTCACCTTCACGTCCCTGAACCGAATTCTCAGAGCATGAAAGCCGCTCCGGAGCGGAAAGCGGCGAGAACGCAGAGCACAGGCGAAGATCAACAAAAGATGAAAATGATACAATGGGAAAGCGCCTTGAAAAAGAGACGCGGCGCTTGTTTGATGGTGGACCTGCGGCACTGTTTACTAAAAGGAAGCGCGCCGTTGCAGTGGATGAGGGTTTGAAGTCCTCACAAAGGAGAGCTGGAAGAACATTCACACGAAGAGGTGAAACGACAGATGTGTGCTGCGACGCTTCCGCGCGGAGAGTAAGGGCAGAAGAGCAAATCATTCGCTCATTTTCTGTGAAAGTCTTTTTGGAAGCAGTTTAAATGCAGTAAACTCATTTATTTCATTTTAACTGGAACGTGAGGATTTGTGCTTCTCTTTGAAAACTTGTTTCTCCTTGACAGCCATTCTCGGCATTACCTGTCATCCCATTAAAAAGTCTGATTATTTCCCTTTTAGTTGGTGCCACATTTGTGAGAAAAACATTTGTGGGATGAGCGGCAGAGCTGGGATTTCGGGTTCACCCCATCAAAACTCTGAAGATTCAGAACTAAATCCAAGCCATGTGTGACTTTTACTCGGGCTCCCGTTTTGTTAAATAGTTGCCCAAAAAAAAATCTTGTTTTGTCGACTTCAATCCTCCAATAGACAATTAGGAAAAAGGAAAAAGCAGTTTGAGTCCGTGTATTTTTCTTGTACTGAGCAAGCATCCCCGGCTCTGCTCTTCATCCCCCTCAATAAAAGGTGCCTTACAAATGTGGCACCGTTAGAAAGAGAAATACAGAAAATAAGATTTCTCATGGTATTAGATTGCCAAGAGGCATTATTAACACAAATACATGATCTATCAACCAAAAGCTAAATCATTCTGAACTTTCTAAAAACTTTCAAATGCTTATAATGTCTCATTTAGTTTAGGACGCCGGTGTATTTGGAAACATCCAAATCCTCCTGTACAGTGTTGTGCTGAAAGTCTGGCACAGGGTTCAAAGGTCCTTTTAATTCATCACAGGCTGGTTTTTTGATGTAACGTGGAAGAAATGACTGAGGTTAACATGGCTTATATTTTGCGTCTGCGATGGGAGGCCTCGGGTGGAGAATTCCCCTTGAAAAGCCTGGAATCATTATGAGAATTCTTTTTTTTTTTTTTTTTTTTTAATGCCTCACAGGTCTGAACGGCCAAAAACTGAAAACCCAAACAAACAAAATCCCGGAGATCACAGGAGGCCCTCGGCTGAAGCGCCGCCACCTCAGAAACACCAGAGCCAAGAAGCAGAACACACGCGAGACGGCCAGTATGTACCACCGCCACCAGGTGAAGACAATCACACACTCAGGCACAGCTGAAACACATCAGGGCAGGGAGCGGCAATCAGACACGAGTCAAGGAGCCCGAAACGAGACATGACATCCCATACCTTTGAAAAATCTCTGAAGAAGAAGGAATCATACATTCGAGCATCAATTTGAGTGTCGTTTGTGAAAAAAAAGTCTACCTTGTCAAAAATAAAGTGTTTTTGCTTCGTAATTCACCTGCATGAGTAAAAAAAGAAAAGAAACAAGAAAGCTGCACAATCATCAGCAGTCAGTTCTTGACGTCCCGTCTCAGAAATAAATGAGCATCGACTCGACTGCTGTCACATGCACACATTCACCTGCCAACTTTAAAGCTGCTCATACATGTCCAGTTGCTCTCATGACTGTAAGATGTCCACACATACAGCCTCAAATATTAACCCTCGCCTTGGTAATCACTACCTGTCCGGTGATTTAGCCTGCAGAGACTAATTGAACTCAGAGGCGAGAGGCCGTTCTCACACAGGAATAATTTGACGTGTCAGCAGGAAACGTATTGGCCATTATGTGAGCACATAATAACATATCATAATCTGAGCACCTAATGCAAGGCAACTGTTAATTGAATTAATCTAACAATCATGTTTCAAGTGTAGATTTACTACGGGTGTCGACATTTTCCACATGACCGTGACATAGAGTTCACACTGTATTATTTATGTTGTTACGGAGCCGGATTTAAATAAAGAAAAAAGACATTGCAATGTAATTTCGGAGCATGAAGTCAACATCATAGGTTTTAAATTTCATTTGCTCCAGTGAATTTCCTCGAGAAAAAGGTCAATCACCGGCAGAATAAACACCGCCGCCGTGGAACCAGAAACAAGTGACCGCATAATAAAGTAAGTGTAAATACAATTTATTCTGCATTGCCACCCGAGTGTTGTCTCAAGGACCCGGCAGAACGAGCCACCCTGGGACCGAGTGTCCTCAGCCACTGAAAGGCAATATGCTTGTGCTCAGCATTAGATTAGAGCTGATTAGAGACGAACTGGGTTTGTTGAGTGGCTGAAGCTTTCGTCTTACGGTTCAAGTCCAGCTGGGGAGTCTGAGTGCGTGTGTGTGCGTGCGTGTGCGTGCGTGCGTGTGTGCCGTGTGATGGACTGGCGACCTTTCCAGTGTGTACCCTGCCTCCACCTGAAGCAGCTGGGTTCGTCCCGAGTCCCCGCCCCCTCCCCTCCCCCGTGACTGTGAACCGGATGAATCTGTATAGAAGACGCATGAATGGACGGGTTTGTTGACTTGGGCGAGACGCTGCACACCCCCGAGTCTCGGCATTCAGCTTGTGGTGACTGCCACTTGTGAGGAGCCGCAGAATGGGACTTCGCTCGGCTTTTTTTTTTCTTTTTTTTAAAGGAGAAAAAGCTCCTTCCGACAGACGTTCCCACAACTCAAACTGTGCGTGTCCCCAGACTGAAGCCGACTGAACCTGTTCTGGTCGATTCACGGCTCGAACTTATATTTACTGTAAATCCAACCCGACAAGAACACGGCGCGTCACTGTGTTTCCTTCACTTTTCTTTAATGATGGGCATTAAAGTGTTGGGGTGGGTGTAGGTCTGACAGGAGAAATCACACACACACACACACAGACACACACAGACACACACACACACACACACACACACACACACACACACACACACACACACACACACACACACACACACACCTGTTAGACGCTCTCTGTCAGCACTGGGTGACACGGCAGGCCGGCAGGACTCACACCTGTCTGCATCACTCAGCACTGAAGCGCCGTTAAAGCAGCGGGACGGCCCCGCCGCGGCGGTGAGGGAGATTCATCATTTTGTCCGAGCCGGAGCGGCGAGACAGACGGTCCGGCCAGTTTGATTCCGTACAGTGACATCATGAGACTGACGGGAGGGCTGTCAACAGGCCTGTCTGATTAAACACAGTCATCAGATCTGAGGGAAAAGGCTTCAAGCTGAAACGAGTGTTTCACCCCCTTCGTGTGGATGCGGAGACGAGGACATCCTGAACCATGAAGTTTCCTCGGGATTTCTCTCCTTATGTCGCGTTAAGACGCCTGAAGGCGGACGGATAGGTCACAGGATACTCACACGGAGGACGATACGGAACACGTTGTGCGAGCCAGGGTTAAACACGGCACACCTAATACTCAGATAATCCTTATTTCATCTTTTTCTCTGACGGGTTCGTTCAATCTACGGCTTTAACGCCGAACGCATGAAGACAGCATGCAGATGCCGCTTTGCCTCACATGTTGCGTGTGTCACATCGCTGGCTGTTCTTCACTTCGGCTCGCCAGGTTTCTCCAGATAAATGTGTCTGGATAAATGACACAGAAGCTGGCTGAAAGCAGCAAGAGGAGGAGGAGGAGGAGGAGGACTCTTCGTATTGTACTCCACTCGGTCTGATGTATTGAAAGTGCAAAATAAATTGTTCTGTCAACCTTCGAGCTCTACAAGAACACAGACTTCTGCATTCACATGTTCAATTAAAAAAATCCCCAAAACAACTGGATGATTTCCAGGAGCTGGACGACCACGGGGAGAAGCTGTAGAACGACGAGGGGGATCAACATGGTGGTCGAACCTCAGCCGTTCACCTGCAGATCTTATATTTTCTGGTCTAGTTCGGGGCTGTAAACACGTCACGCTTATTTCTCCGGCATGTTTTCTGACATTGTTAAGCTACAAAGTGCTGTTTTGTCCATTACTGGCCTTCACTGATGTTATTTAAGGTCGGTCAAACGTCCTCTTTTGCCCGGGTTTGTTCACTTTCCACTTCCTGTCTGGCAGCCTGGTTTTCCTAGGGACTATTACACATGTCTTTAAACAGGATACTCCACTACAGGATCCAGCCTTTTGACCGGTTTTACTCCACTCACAGAGGGAGACAGACGTCAGAGCAGGTTTGCTTCTGGAAATATTGGGAAAGAAAATGGCTATTATTCCGTTATTGTATGCTGAGGTTAACTCTTCGCCTTTTGAGTTTCTTTTGGCACAAAGTGTGTTGAGGAACCTCTGATTAACCTCAGGACAGGAAAGCCGATGAACTCAAACCGTGGCCGTTCTGCTGCTGAGAGGTGGGGGCAGAATAAATCTGCTCCGCACAGGAAGTCCGATTACCATTAAAAGTACAGACAACCCAAGTGCAGTGTGGGACTTTATCTCGATAGAATCTCTTCATCATTTGCTGCTTGACAACATTCACAGATCACTCCTGCCGAGTCCAAATGGAGAAGCACTCCGGCGCCGGCAGAAGGAACACTGGCATTTTCTGTTTCGCACTCCGACGACACAAAAGAAAATCCAGCTGTTCGTCTACGTCAGCCGGGACAGGTGCCGGGAGAACTACAGGGATTCATTCATCAATCTGAAGCTCCGAACCTGCGACAACTGTGAAACACACACCACACACACACACACACACACAGGGAGAGAGAGAGAGAGAGAGAGAGAGAGAGAGAGAGAGAGAGAGAGAGAGAGAGAGAGAGAGAGAGAGAGAGAGAGAGAGAGAGAAACAGCTGCACTCTGATGAATGCCCTATATTCATTCCACAGGAAGTCGCTTCATCTGTCACCACTGATGCAACCCTTCCACTCTCCTCATTCAACACACACACACACACACACACACACACACACACACACACACACACACACACACACACACACACACACACACACACACACACACACACACACACACACACACACACACACACACACACACACACACACACACACACACCTCTTTTTCTCTGATTATCCTCCCAGCTGGTCTCTGCGACAAATGCTCCTTTGATGCATCTTCCCGGGGGCCAGAACCACCATCAGCACTCTCTTCTTCCTGCTCCTCCTCCCTTCTTCCACTTCTTCTCTTTCTCACTCACTGCTTCCTGCGTGACCTTAAAGTCTTCTCCAGACGCCCCCCCACACCCCCCATCCAGCCGCCTCTCCATCCTCCAGCATCATTCGGATTCAGCCTGCGCAGTTTGATGTCCACCTCACGACCATTTGTTTTTATTAGAGTGGGAATATGAGCGTGAATAGACGTAAAACTGCATCTGCGCCGCTCCGCTATCACAGTGATGGGAGCTGTGTTTATTTGTTTATTTATTTATTTTCACCTTTGCAAAGAGAAAGCCATCAGGAGGCACAGAGATGATGTCATATCGGTGTTTACATGGGGGAGCTTGATAAAGAACCAAGTGCTAATCACCCACCGAGGAGGCAGATTATTTCCACTGCAGGTTGAGAGTTTCAGGTTTGTTTGGGTTTTCTTTCTGCAGACACATTGAGATGCAGCCTGCTTCCTCAGTAACCCAGAGTTGACATGATGTGTTTGATAATCAGGGTAAATGCCTGCTAGGATGTGCTGCAGCCTACAGCAAACATCTTCCACTGGCACGGCGAATTAAGAAAAGACGAATGGAGGGACTCCTTTGTTTGTTTTGATCCACCTGTGCTTGCCATGAGCTGATTGTATATAGAAACGCCACTTCACATCCAGTTGGCGTGGGAGCAGAATGAAAATGCCGAGCAGAGCCCGGATTAAGGTGAGAGTATACGCACACCTTTAGTCATTCTGCTGATGGGATTATGCTTCTGTTTTCAGCTACAACAATCTCATTTTAACGACGCCGACTGCAGGTTGGATTTTTAGGCTGGCACCGTTTTGAAACGGTTGGATGTTTCACACGGAGGCAGTCTGTGGAGTCGTCAAGCTTCTGCACATGCACGCCTAAAATGTTACCATATAGAACATTATTTCATATCTTATTTAATCAACCTATTCACTTAACGAACGCCCAGTGTGTTTGGTAGGTTTATTTAAGGTACATTGTGTTATTGAAAACACATAAAACACATCGGCACCACCAAATAGTGGTTCAGATTCTCACCTCGTAGCGTGACGGTCCGATCGCATGTTCTTCCTTTGCGCCCACGGCTCAGCAAACCTGCATCGGAGGCCGATTTCTGCCTTCAAATGGATCTTCTGTGGGAGCGTGCGACCGCGTGCCTCAGCCGGGGTCCGATGCAGCTTCGCTTCTCCAGGTTGGATAAAGTTGAGAAGACGGATGGTTTGAAAGACGCAGAGCGGCACTCAGTCGCAGAGCAGGTTGGCTCCCATTCAGAAACATTAAGTTGTATATGGTGGAAAAAAGTTAGGAATATGGAACTCTTTTTAAATCCTTGTTACCGTCAATGAGAACTCACAGTAAGATTTATTTTTTTAGCGTTCCAGTATTTTACTGGATTCCCTAATAAGTGCTCAGAAGGTAAACTTCTGAACTAAGACGCCATTTCGGCGAGAGAACTGAAAATGTGCTCGTCACCGCAGCACCTCTTCCACATTAAAGGTCCATGATGAGAATCGGGGTGTTGGCGTTCATGCTCGCATGACATTTAATGATTGAAACTATTTACACGCACATCAGCGTGCATTTGGACACCGTTTGCAGCTCATTCAGTCCGACACGCGGCCATTAGCGAGCGGCTGACCTCCGTGATGAGGTCACCAGACGCCGCGCGTCGTCAGTCTTCATTAAACTGGAGCCGCTTCTAAACAGTATCAGCAGCTGCTGCACGTCATCGACGCCGTGTGGACGGGGGGGTGGGTGGGGGATTGATTTCTGAAGGGCAGGAGAAGGCGAGAGCCGCTCCGAGAAGGTCGGGCTGTTTTCGCCAGCTCTCGCTCTGAAATCCAGCCGAGGCCTCGACCTCTCTTAAGGAGCTCAGAGAGTTCCTTTTCCCGGGGCTGAACTTTCATTTTATTTTCCTGAGAAAAAAAGCGGAGCGCCTTACCTTTACACTCATCGCCAAAGTCACAGCAAATCCAAGAGAAATGTCAGCGATAAAAAAAAAATTTTATTTTTTTTTTTAAAAAGAGTGCAGAGGCTAAAGGAAGTCCAGGGAGAGGCAGTCAGGAGGAAGCTTGTAAATATGGTTCTTTATTGCACACATGACATTTGTTTTCCTTTATATTTATTTATTTATTTTTTCTTATTTTTCTTTTTTTTTTGGTGTGAGCAACAAAAAAAACTGGCATTACACGTTTTACACCCTATTCAAAAAAAAATTCTCAGTCTAACCCTTCTAGAAAAAAAAACAAGGTAACACAAAACAAAGACTACTTCACATAAAATCTTACAACTCCACAAAAAAAAAAAGGAAATCTCACAGATATTAGTGCACCACTAAATGGATGAGGAGCTTACAGTCAAACTTTGAATTTGAGTAAGTCTTTTTTTTGTTGTTTTTTTTTTGTTTTTAAACACAAAAATTCCAGTGGGGCTTTAAAAAAAAAAAAGTTGTATTTTGGTAGCATTTGCCCTTTAACCACCTGAGACCAATACTGATCGGTTAGCCTGCCGTTTAACTCATTGGAGGAATGTTTGTTAAACAGAAGAGGAAATAAAATAAAGAATAAAGATTGACAGGTGAGGAAGGTAGTTAGTAGGTCAATACACCGAATGCCCTGTGACAGATTTGGACAGGCAGTGAGAGGGGCAGCCTCGGCAGTATGCGGACATACTGTGGTCCAGGAACAGAGAGCAGCTCTCAGTGAATCCAGTCCCCAACAGGAACCATTAAGCCGGAGTTTAATGGTGCTGGGGGGGGGGAAGGCCTATGTGACCAAAACTCCTCACTTTTGGTCAAAAACTTTTTTCCAGTTGAAAAAGGAAGATGTATGTACACTGTGCTGGGACAGAAAAATAAAAGCAATTCTGTGTGCACCCCCCAAAAAAATAGAAGCTTTTGGCGAGATCAAGGGAGACAGAAAATTGGCACTTGAATGATAAAAGTACAAAAATATATAATTTCCCAATCTCAGACAAAAAAAAAAAAAAAAAAAAAAAGGCACTTTTAGCTCGGTGCTGCAGTATTTTAGGCAGTGTTTGTAGTACATTGTGCTTCGTAGAATAACTCCCCACTAACTGTCCTTTTCATTAGCTTGCTCCTTTTCTTTTTTTGAATAGTTTTGAAGCAAGCCACTGAAAAAAAAAACCTCCCAGATATATAAAAGCTCAAAAGATTTGCGACGGCATAAATATATGGACGGATTTTTTTTTTTTTTTTTAATAAATTTTTTTTTTGTTAAAGCTGCTTGTTACAGCACAGAGGAGCCAATCAAAAACATGAAAAGCCAATCCTAGATTCCTAAAAAAAAAAAAAAAAAAAAAAAAGCTTATGCTTGACGACACGTGTACACAAGTATTTAAAAAAAACTAAAACTATTTGGCTGCGTGTAATCCAATCTCTGCCTCGACTCGCTGGTAAGTGAGCAGGTGTTAAAAGAGGCCAAAACACCCGCTTCTCAGATCAAAGACACAAAATGTTAATTTGAGACGGCAGAGAGATGTGAAGTTCGATGTTAGACACTTTTTAATCCCGACTGTGCCGAGACACGAAGAGCGCTGCAACAGTTAAGGCCCAGTCGCGAGTCGTCTTTTTTTTTTTGTTGTTGTTGTTGTTGTTGTTGTGCAGATTTAGAGAGACAAAGAGAGAAAGATATGTGGAGGCACCACTCGGTGGGTTAAAGTCATAATCGGGATTAATGAAGTTAATCTTCTGCTTGTGCGTCAGTGTCAATACCTTCGAATTAGTGGAGGAGGAAAAGAAAGCTGAATGAACCCGGGGACGAGAGCCCCGTCAGCGGCAGAAAGAACAACACACACACACACACACACACACACGGGCAGTGTTTCAGACATAAAGGACCAACAAAAAACAATAAATAGTGGCTTGCTGGGAGCCGTGTCGGCCTTTTACACTGGAAGAAAACAGGAAGGTTGTTTGATCCCAAAGTACTTCATTTTGGCGTGGCGTGCTGGTGTGTGTGTGTGTCTGAGCATTATGGCTGCTCCCAGACGGGCCCCTGGTATTAGCTGTTCTATCAGAACGCCGACCGAGGGGAGGGGACGCTCACCAAGCAGCTGCTGATAACTGTAATGCTGCTATCCAGGCAGAACCAGCCACAGACACAATTAAAAAAAAAAAAAAGAAATAATAATCATGAAAAAGAAAAGCTTTAGACATTCATGTAACTGTCATCTTATGAATTTGCCCCGAGTAGCTGTGGTAAATAACTCAGCACATCTCCGATGTGTGCTGATGAGATGTTCTGCTCTACATATTCACAGTAAGATTAATCCCTTTGAGATGACTAATATGCAGTATTTCTGCACAGATTGTGATTAGTCCTGCGCTAAGTAATAGTCAGAGTGAGGACGGCTGTGGAAAATGGGAGTTTTAGCTTAAGGGATTAGGGTGTTTTTTTTTGTTTATTTTTTTTTTAAAATACAGTACTGTGCATTTTATCCGAGGGTGACAAAAAACATGGCAGAGTGTTCAGAAAGAGGCGTGAATAATTGATTTCCCATCATGTGACAATGCAAAGTGAATGAAGAGACTCCACTATTTATTGCCACTCAGGAAAAAGAAAAGAAAAAAAAAAGTAAAAATAAAAAGCTAATCTTTGTCAGTTTCGTGAAACAGTAACAACTCGACTGAAACGTCGCTGGTTAAAAATCCCCCGACGCGGCTGTAGCTCCACCCCTGAACACTCAAAGTCACCTGACAAATAAAAGCTTTTGTTCCAAAAACAAACTCTGGCCTCGCAGCGAGACCACCCCGGGTTTGACAGTGTGGAGTTCACATGTTCTCTCTTTTACGGGGTGACTTGGTGACTCATAAGTCCAGGATGAAGCCCGTCTCACCCACAGAAGATGTTTGCATGAACGAGTTCTATTGGCTTTATGTCTCGCCTTCGATCAAAGTGTGGGGGACACGGTGGCCCCTTTAAAACTCGGGACGTCCAAACACGACGGATTCCTTCTAGAGACCTTTGCACAGTACTGTGTAATTTCAGAATAAAGGTGAATGCAAATTGTGTAAGAACAGATTTTTTTTTTTTTTTTTTTAAGGTGGAACATGTTGGGTGGCGTCCACCCAGTGGTCGTCCGACCTACACAACGTCCTGCTTGTCTCTCGGCCCTGGCTGGCAGAGTGTGTGTGGATGTGAACTGGACACGGGTCACCAAGAAGTTAACCAGTTACCTCAAGCAACGTGCAGAGTAACCCCCACCACCACCACCACCACCACCCCCACCCTCCCGCCCGGTCGCGGTGGGGTCAGTGACACAGAAGGACAGGACAACCAACGAGAGAGTTTTCTCGGAGAGAGACGGCGAGACGCAGCAGCAGGAACTGAGCGGAGGAGGAGGTGGGAGGGGGGAGGGGGAGGTATGAAGAGTGTGAGCAGGTTTTTTCTCCAGCACAGAGGTGAGCGGGGGGGCGTGAGGGGATCAACTCGTGCACTTTCCAGTTAGGTGGTGTGTATCGTGACTCTGTGCGGTGAGTGTGTGTGTGTGTGTGTGTGTGTGTGTGTGCGTGCGTGCGTGTACGTCGTCAGTGGAAGTGGTGGCCAGACACTGGGTTTTAATCGTGTTAGTCCGTGAACCAGACCAAGGTAATACATTCATGAAACTGGTTAAAAACACAAGACAAAATATCAGCAAGTTAGTAAAATTCTTACTAAGAATGTTTTATTAAAATAAATGCCAAGAGGTTAATAAGAAAAATAACAGCATACACCATGAAAACTAAATGCAAGCATGTAAAAATACTTATGACAAGAGAACTAATAAAGTAGCTAATGAGTTAAACAAGCTGGGAATTGGCAAGAAAAACAAAATATAACAGGAGGGAGGAGGGGGGGGGGGAAAGGCAACACTCCCCACAAGAGACAGCTTTCAGGGTGTAAAAGAGACGGGGGAGGAGGAAGAGAGGGCCAATTAAAGAGGGGGGGGGGGGGGGGTTAAAGAAAAAAAAAGGAGGGGGAAAAAGCACTCAAACATGATTAATATACATATAAAATGAGATTAGAAAAATACATTATAAACCTGTAACAATGGCTGTTAATTACATTATCATACATGTAGTAGGCAGGCCAGAGAGAATACGGTAGGTAAAGAGTCGACCTTTCACCTGATGGACTTATCCAGCCTTTCCAAATGACACAGCAAGTTGTAACATTGCAGAGGGAATTTTTTTTTTGTTTCTTCTTCTTAATACTGTCAAATGCTGAATAACCATCTCTTGCTCCACTTTAATATTGCATTTCAATTTAAAACAATAACACTGGAAAAAAAAAAAAAAAAAAAAAAAAGAGGAAAAGAATAAAGAATAAATTCATTGACCTTTCGGTGTAACAGCATGATGAAAGAGCTAGTGAGTAGAAAAAAAGAAAAGAAAAAAAAAACAAACTGCCAAGGGTTATGTTGGAGCTACGACTTCCTCGATTTAATATTAGGCGTTTGTTTCACCTTTTGGCAATAAAGTGCCAGTTGTTTCAATAGCTGCGGGACGGGAGCGCCGCTTTCATCGCGGCCCGTCCGTCACAAACCGGGCGATCGTATCGATAGCTTAGCCGCCGGGCCGGCGTGGAGACACGGACTGGTTGCTTTCGGTTAGCAGCTGTTGAAACAAACGGGCACCAAAGGGGACGAAGCCCAGTCTTTCTTTCTTTCTTTTTTTTTTTTCCTATTCATTCCCTTGTAATGTCATGTATTATTCTCAGCTCATGATCTTCAGACCTACCGGGCTGCTATTGGCAGTTCAAAATTTTGATCTAGGAAGTTCATCACAGTCACAAAATAATGATATTAAAAAAAAAAAAAAAAGACAATATTTCATATGATTTAAAAGAAAAGGAGAACAGAGGCTGCTCAGACAGCAGAGTAAAGGGCCATCAAGTCAAGGAAAAGAAGAAAATAAAATCATCTCAGGAAGACAAAACCATGGCACATATTTTTAGCTGGTCAAAAAAACGACTGCTATTCTTTTTGCATAGAATAACTTCGGTAACGCCGCCGTGCGACGACGACGACGGCTACCCTGCTCCACTCTCCGGAGCGAGTTAACACGAGCCGTTCCCTCTCTGCGCCGTCTTAAGTGGGTGCTGGATATTTATTGAACACAACTGGAACACTAGAAAACAGAAACCACTGTTGATAAGGCACTTTTGATTCGATCCTTTCTGAAACCGTCGAGGCGTCTTCGTCTCGGGTCTGATCCGCTCTGACTCTCCCAGGGGGGTCACCACTGTTTTGGTCTTCGTCTTCCTTTCCGATCATATTCAAGGTAACAGCACTTTTTTTTTTTTTTTTTCTTTCTTCCCCCTCTTCACCCACTTGGTTCTTTACGTTTTTCGCCTTTACGGTTTGAAACTTTTTCTTTTCTTTTTTTTTTTTTTTTTTCAGATTTTGTAACTGCAAGTAAAGTATCAAAAGCTAAAATTGCCAAAAATAGATTTTTCAATGTTTTTCTCATCTCCAGCACCCTGTAAAATTATCTAGTTTTTGTTCTCTTCTGTATTTGTATATGCAATGACAGATATCTACATTTTTATATATTTATATATACACACCCGTTTATATATATATATATAAATATATATATATAGATTTTATATATATATATATATATATAGAGATATATATATAAGACGTATGTATAAAGCAATTTGAACAGGCAGGCATGGCTTACACATCCTATTTTTTTCTTGAGAGAGTTGAACAAAAGATTTGTGGGCTCAGAGGCTCGACTGCGATCACAGGGAGGTTTGACACATTGTGGATGCGCTTTTTCTTTTTTTTTTCCTTTGTTTTTTTGGAAGAGTGTTAAAAGTTTCCACCTAAAAACTGATTAAAAAAAGACGTTTTCAACATGCGAGAAGGCTACGAGTGTGCCGACCACACGTCCCAACTGGTGGTAAAATGTTAATAGGGTTAAAAAAGAAAAGCAAAAAAAAAAAAAAAAAAAAGCACATTTAAAGAAAGATTTGAATTTGGCCGAATAATGAGATGAATAAAAAAATGGAAAAAAAAATAAAAAATGAGGAAGTGAATTGTTTGGCAATGCGGCTAAAGCAACTGAAAACAGAAGCTGGGTATGATGACAAAAAGCAATTATGTACAAAAAACTTCAAAGTGCCCTTCCCCTTAGCGATGCACTGTAATCGAGTAGCGTGTTGATTTAGTGTTAATTGCCTACGTTCACTTCTGGGGGGGTAAAAAAAAAAAAAAAAACAACAGACGCTAATGGGTCAAAACTCATCTACGTGAGTGGCTGTCTGTTTCAGCCGAAGGCAGGCACCAAAAACTCACACCCTTCCAAACTCCAGAATCACAAAGCGAGCCCTCTGTGACACAGATGCATAATTGCAGATATATAATTCACTTAAAAACCCTTTGGCTAAATATGCACACTTAATACTTTTTTTTTTTTTTTAATATTTTTTTTTTTATCTTTGTGATCACAGCTCAGCTAAACTCATTGAGATATTTTAATTTTTCTAAATACATCAGGCACTGTATAGTGGATGTAGTGTGGATGGGGGGCGTAGCAAAGGACAGTCGCTCATCAGCGCTGCTCCGATGTCCCCGAAGCCTCAACACACCCTACTTTCATTGTAGTATTTATTAAAAAAAACCAACAACACACACACACACACGCGCACACACACGCTCACACAGACCCATCAGCCCAAATAGTGACCTTCCCATCTTGCCCTTCATCACTTTCGTGGTTTCTGCAGCCTGCTTCGAAACATTAGTTTGTGTGTTTATTCTTGCGTTATCTAGAGATAATTACCTGTTTTATTTTGGCTAAATCTACTTTAGCTAATTAGTCACATGTGAACAACAGAAAAATCAAGTGAAGAAAGAAAAAAAAAAACCAAATGACTCAAAAGAAAAGCAATTAAAAAAGAAGACAGGAGAAAACAAAAACACACAAATCATGAAAAAAGCTCTTTTTTGCGATCATTTCAGCCATGCTTAAAAAAAAACAAAAAAACAACAAAACCCAACACAACAGACAGGAAGCTGTTTAGAGGGGCACACCCAGAATGTGTCAGCTCGTAACTACATTTTAGAGCTCAACAACTGAACTACATGTAGAAAATGACAGAAATTAAACAAGTTAATGTGAGTGTGTGTTCTCTTTCCTTCTGTTTCTTTTTCTCTGACAGCAGGTGGGTGTCGGGGCGGGTGGCGAGCAGGTCGCTGCTCACCAGGACAAAAAGGACAACTTTGTTCTTTTTTTTTTGGAAAAGGGTGGGGGCTTTTGGGGAGGATATCGTGTCATCACTCTGAAACCAAGTGGTTTGCGTCGACTGGGAGGACAAAACGAGTGAGGTCACCAAATCAGAGCAATCAGAGGAAGGGCGGGTGGGGGGAGGGGGAGGGTGGGGTCGGGGTCTTTATTGCTTCAAAATTCAGTGCAGATTCATGAGTAATACCACAATCACGTCCACCCAGTGTATGATTCATGAAGAAAAAGAAAGAGAAAGAATGGGAATTGAACTCAATGAACAGAGGGGGAAAAAAATAAATGAATAATACACAACTTGGTTGGGTTTTCGTTGTGTTTCTGTGAAGATTCTCCTTGGTTTCTACTCTTTTCTTTCTTTCTTTTTTTTTTTTTTAAATGTCATGTTAGGGTAACTGTACGGGCAGGCGCCTCTCTCTTTCTCTCTCTCTCACTTGCGTCCGAGAGGCTAGCAAAAGGCAATTACCAGTTAACTGATCAGCAGGCAGGCTTGGGGCGGCTCGTCATTGGGTGAAGAGTTCAGAGGTCAGAAGGTCATGTGTTAGTTGCCGGTGGCGGCTAGGTGGTTAGAAACAAAAACAAAACAAACAGAAAAAAAAGATAGAAAGGATATTAGTGTCAGCAAGAAGAGACTGGAATGACATCATTTTAACAATAAAATGAATGCAATCTATAATGCCCCCCCTTCCCTCCCCTTACTTTGCCCCCCATAATCCCCCAGCAGTATGAGATGAACCCAGCTAATCTCATAATCATGACGGGCTCACGTCATGATCCCACCTACTAAGCCCCGCCCAGAATAAAGTGGTTTAATTTAAGCACACATTGCCCCCAAAAACAAACAAAAAACAACAACAAACAAAAAAAAAAGAAGCAAAGAGAAGTTGAACAGACAAACATCAATCTAGTGTTTTTAGTGTCTTTCAGGTTGGAGTGCAAGTTACAAACAGTGTGATTAGTGGTAAGGAGACTTAATACCAGTAACTACTGTTTGGTGAGGAATAACTGGAGCTAGTGTTACATGTTCAATGAATCGATGAATCGATGCTTTACGATTCCTTCTCTTTATTTAGCAGTATATCTTTTATAGAATATAAATATACACAAAAAACCATAAATACATTTGATATAAAATGCTCAAATATAAAATGACAGTACCTCAAGTACAACTGAAATATTAAAAAAATGCGTTTTTAGCTTGATTTCAATATACTTGCAAATACACTGCGGAGAACGCGAGCTATCTCAGCTTATGTCTGTGCGTGTCTATCATCCATAGAAAAATAAAAAATCCAAAATAAATTCAAATTTCAAGGTGAAATGGTGACTGGCAGCAGCGTGGCTACTTGTCTCCTGCCTGTTGTGTCTCTCAGATACAGTATAGAAATGCTTCGCTCTCTCTCTCGGTTTTTTTTCTATGCTCCTTGTGAGCCGAGGAGATAAATCATGTATGGGTACAAGCCTGCCTCATTTTAGGCTCTAATCTCACATCACAGGAATGTTATTAAACACCTTCCACACTGCCTGCAACGTACTACCTGCCGTGGCTTCACAGCTGCACAAACCTATTAAGATATACTTTTGCCTGAGCTTTGACATATACACAGTCTGCACCCACTGTATATGTTAAGTACTACATGTAAACAAAATGTGCATACCACAATCAACCATTTAGCTGGTGTGTGGATGTATGGGGGAGGGGTGGGAAAGGTGGTAGAGGCGAGGGAAAGAAAAAAATAGGAAAAAAAAAAAAAAGAATACAGACAATGTACAAACTCCCAACTAAGGCATTGAGGCATAATAATCATTGAAATGCATCAGTCAATAGCAAAGTGTAGCTAAGAGACTAAACTGACCTCTGTCAGCGGTCACAATCCTTTGGTAAGGATGGACCCGCGTGTCATGCCGTCTCACTTTAGTAGCCATTGCACCTAGATTGTAACAGGTCCACAAGGTTAGAAACCGTTCACTTTGAGAAGGGGAGAAACAGTCATCTTTTACAGTAAGAACATTCACATTTTAACCATTATCATATAATGTTTGGATAATACATCAATACACAGAATAACATATTACAGAATATAGTACATATACACACAACACGCATATCTTTTTTTTTTTTTTTTTTTTTTTTACATGTAAAAATTGCAGTAGAAAAAAATAATACACCTTATAGGAGATTTGCTTGGTATTTTAAAATAAAAAGCATAACTTAAGTACTAAAATTCCACAGTGCTCAATAGAGTAATAAAAAGGGGGGTGGGCTCTTTGAAAAGGGGGGCAGATAAAGGCTATGGGCTCCTAACTGTCTAGAAAAATAATGTAATTCTTCCTGTGAGATCCAGAGAGGAACTGAGAGAAATTTGTCTCTTTATTTTGAAAGGTGGGGAAATCCAATACCATTCTGATGGTAATTGAATAGCGCCAGACACCACCTGCCTCTCCCTCTCTCCTTCATTTTCTCTCCCAGTCTCTTGCCACTGCTCTCCAGGTCAATCTGCTCACCGGTGGCAGGGCCTGTGATTCCCCCCCCCAATATTTGTCACAACTGATTTCATCCCGAGGCCGAGGCGTACGCAGCACCAACAAAATGTTTGTGTGACACAGTGTGTTCAGGTTTTACAAAAAAAAAAGTGTAGAAGGAATTAAGAAAAATAATTCAAGCCTTCCCAGAGGAGGCAGGGGGATGGAAGGGCGCATGTGAAATAAGTTATAAAATTCAACGAGGATTTAGCTCTGGCAATGTAGACGGCGAGCTCTTCCTGCTGACTACGCCGCCAACTACATGACTCTGAAAGTAGCAGATGGCCTCACATCTCCTTATTCTCAGAGAAGCCGGCGGAGGCTGGATACAGTAACGCGGGCGTCCGAGCCAAGTCTGCGAGGGAGTGCGAGTACGAGAGCGAGCGCGTTCCACAGGGGCCCTGTGTAGCTGAAGGCACCGATCGATAGAGTGAGTAAATAAAATGCACTAAGCTGGTGTAACCCTGCAAGTTTAAGAGAAAAGCCAGTCAGCTGCCCCGGTCTGTTCTGCACATGACTCGCACCGGCACCTCAAACAACACAGGTCAGCTGGAATCACACCCGTGTCAGCCGGTGCCAAATGATGCCACAGACTACAATATAGGAGCTGTGTGTCAAATTAAAGCTTGAAAGCAGCAGACAAAGGCTTCTCCTGTCCCGACTGTCTCAAATACAAACATAGACTGTACATATTAGATTATTTTTGGCATCTCTTTGGTAGCAGAAATATCGAGCTTAAAGCACCATAACGATGTAAGCAATGGAGCCATCGAGGTGCTGGGTTGGCCTCCTGACACAGAAAGGTGGCGGGACGTCGGGTATTAGCACGGAGGCTCAAGTTCAAGTGGGGTGAACCTAAGACAATGGAGAGAGGGGAAGGAGAAGAAAGAGGGAAATACTGGAGGAATTTAATGAACATCCCCAGTGGGAGCGAGAGAGGGACTATCTACAGGCATCAAGGCCTGCCTGCAGAGAACAGCGCAGTGAAATGATTTCAAAAGCTGCAGAAATCCGGGGGGATCTGCCGCCAGACTGAATATGCCTCCAGGCCAGTGCATGAAAGGGTTAGAGAGCAGGCTGCGTGTGTGTGAGTGCATTTCCTTCAGTGCGCCTCATTTCACACAGAGGCAAGTCCTCTAAGAGTGGAGGCAATGTAAACCTGAGAGCGTGACTGTTGGGCCAGAGTGTAACTGAAACAGGGAAATAACCTCAGCCTGAATAATGAAGAGACGCTTCTAATAGCCTAGCCCTCACAAGGTAACTGCTGTCCCCCTTTGCCATCATAACATAAGAGTCCATATGAGCAACATATATCTGGTTTATCCCATCACCAAGAGCTTCACCAGTACATCCACCCAGTGACTTTGTTTTGATCCTCAAGTGGACACGACATATTTACCTTTCAACAAGTCCTGACTGTGGCTCATGGAAGCCGCGTCCAGCACCCCGACTCCGGGGTAAAACAAGCTGCCCTCATGTCCGGGCTGGCTAAAGTGGGCCGCTGTACCTGCTGCACCCATGCTCCCCCAGGCTCTCTTACCTAGAACCCCACTGTGCTCGATGGGGTACTCCAGCAGGGAGGTGGGTGCCAAGGCGTAAGGGTAATCGTAAGGGGTGGTGTAGATAAGCCCGCCATCCGGTGAGGGAGGCACCAGGGTGGGGGTGCCATTGGGCAGCATGGCAGCCATCTGAGTGGGCCGGATGAGGTTCATGATGGGGGCCCCTGCTGGTGTCGGGGGCCGGAGTGCCTGGGGAGGCAACACCTGACCTGTGTTGGCCGCTATGAGGCGGGGGCCCTGAGCGGCCGCTGCCGCCGCTGCAAGAGAGAACGCAAGGGTGGCTGCCATAAGCAAGAGAGCATAGGACAGGAGAAGAAAGAAAGAAAGAAAGAAAGAGGACAAGAGATAAAGTGCCGTGTGGTCGGTCATTATCACAGATGAACAGTGGAAAGGTGAAAATACAAAAAGGAGGAAAAGAAAAGGAAGTGGCAGGGACAGAGAGAGAGAGAGAGGGGAGAGAGGAGAGGAGCAAAAGGGAAAATTAGTCCATGCAATGATCATGGTGGTGAACCACAAAAGCGACAATCTGTTGCAAAAAAAAAAAAAAGGTCAACATAGCCAAACAAAATTAAAATAACCCCACACACCAAAACACAAAAAGCACAAAATACTGCTGTCATCCCATTGCATTTGAAGCATACCGATCACCAGAGCAGCTACACATCAAGCTACTGGAAATGGCATGAGACAAACATGTCAACAGAAGCCGGGCCGCGACTCGGTGCGAAGGACGTCGTTTTCACAAAAGAAAACTAAAACCAATTGTGAACGTGACGTGAGTGAGGGGGCACCCCCAACTATAAGGTGGCCGCGATTTACAGGAATTTCAGTCCTCTGCACAGTCAGCAGTCGATTTCAGTTGCATGACAAATGAACACACAGATAGTTTTCTTCCAGAGGTTATGCATCAGCATGTGCTATGAGCCGTGCCACACAAGCTTCCTCATAGGCAGCTCTATTAAATCAAGTGCTATGAAAACCGTGGTTAGCCGGTAGGCTAGTTTATCACGGCTACCTTCTGAGAAGTTGTTAAATATCGAAAACCCAACACTGATATGAATCACTTAAGCTTTTATACAATAAATTTCAGCCCAAGCATACAGAATAGCCCACTTTAAGACTGCAATTCCCACATGGTGCATGCACAGGTTTTGGATTAAGTGCCATATGCATCAAGAATGAGGACTGGGTGTGATTTGCTTGTGCTTGCAATTATAATTTGGGGATTACAGATCAAAAGGATGTACATGTGTGATCAAGTGACTGACATGCAAAGTTTAGCAGGTGAAATATGGCAATGTGCTCGAAGTTTAAAGTCTGCCAGGAGCAAGTAACACAGAGCATATGCAGGAGAAAAGGTGGATGGAGGGATGGTCCAGGAGGAAAGTAATATGGAGAACAAAACAGAGGTACTCCTACTCATGGATGGAAGACAAACTGAACTGCTCGGAGAGAGAAGTCTGCATGTGGTCAGAGATAATATGATGGTATGTACACAGGAGAAACGATTACACATTAATTTAGTCAATGTAAACAATGTTAGTTAATGTGAAATAATGGGGAGGGAGAAAAAAAGCTATATTTTCCTGGTCTAATTAAGTGTAGTTAAAAGATTAGTCATGTTTGGTGTGGAATGGATGGACTGTGTGTGGCAGATATGTTTTCACTGCAGCTCACTCACGTGTTTTGATGTTGTTGTCTCTATACGTCCCGTTGAGAATTGCGAGCTCCATCAGCTGCATCTTCTTCAAATTGTCTTCTCCCTCCGCCTGTGAAAGACAAGCATTTCAAACATACATTAACTCGTTACCAAACGGCAAGTTCACATCAGCTGACACCTGTTTATAAGCCACATGACAACCACTTCACCTCAGCGTGCGCTGGGGCGGCTAAACCAATCGGACATGACGAGTCCTCTGGTCTCCACCCACACGGGTTGGATTTGGTTTGGGGAGAACAGAAATGGAGATAAGCTAAAGTGCTGTTGTCATGGCGGAGAGCCTTGTTGTGACTAAAATGCTGACAGAGACATTAAGTGTGGGAATGCATATTCATAATCCATATCAGAATGATAATTACTGTAATTTTCTTTGCTCCCATGTGCGCAATCAAATGCGCAATAACCGCCCTGGCTAATGTCAGTCCTGTCAATTAATGTTTGGATAAATAAATACAAAAGCAGCAGCCACTGTCATTATCGCCAAATTAGGGGACTGAAATTATTCACGGAAAGCAATTAAGATAGCACCCCTCCTCCCACTCGCACCCATCCATTCCTCCCCTTTTTTTCTTTCTGCCTCCCCCCCTCCACCCTCCACCCACCAAACTCCATTTCCCCTGAAGCTACCGAACACTCAATAACCATGACAACACAAAAGCCCCTGTGATTTTCCAGGTTGTACATCATCATTTAAGCAGGGCCTTGAGTCTCTCACTGAAGAGTGCAGAGAGGCTGTGATGCCTTTCTGACCTCAAGTCAACCTCATGTGAAACTTAATGATTTCAAACCTTTTACTTCTGCTTAGGAGGACATTGTGACACTGTTTTTGCTCAATATTGTGACACACAGAGACACACACACAGCTGACTTAAACAAACACACGCAAGTTCTGCATGTAAACACGTCATGTGGCTGTTAGAGCGTCGACGGTGAACCGCCTCCGTGCCTGTACTCTATCTACACACAGTCTCCTGGACTAATTCACAGTTCAACAACAGTCTGCAGCTTCATTCAGGGAACGATAAGGGAAGAAAAGACGCGGAAAGGGGAAGAGAGAAAGAAGAGGAAAAAAGAACGAGGGCTCAGAGTTAAGCCCTCCCCTGAGACTCCTCTTCAGTGCAGCCACAGAGAGAGGAAGAGAAAGAGCGAGGTTAAGCAAGAGAAAAAGTGACAGAGGCTGGTCTCCCTTGACTAAATATAAGGCAGTGGCTTCAGAGCAGTCACAATATTCAGCTCTGTGTGTGTGTGTGTGTGTGTGTGTGTGTGTGTGTGTGTGTGTGTGTGTGTGTGTGTGTGTGTGTGTGTGTGTGTGTGTGTGTGTGTGTGTGTGTGTGTGTGTGTGTGTGTGTGTGTGTGTGTGTGTGTGTGTGTGTTTAGTGTACCACAGAGCTGCCAATTAACGAAGCAAGAAAATTCTCCCTCTCCTTCGGTACCTCCACTGTGCTCTGCCTCTATTCTTTTAATGGGGAAACTTAAAACACAACAGTGGCACCAGAGTTTCCTGAGCTGCCGCACTTCTCCCTGCTCAGACAAATCAGATGCTCCTAATACAGCCACAACTGCTGTAACATGCATGCTTTTCATTTACATAAAATACTTTAAGAAATTCCTTCATATATACAACTGCAATGTAATTAATAATCATTTTTGTGTAAAGCTGCAAAATGTGAATATATTGTGCTATTCATTCAATTAAATCGTCAGCAAAACGTCACATTAGCACGATAATTTAAAAAGACACTTTATCTTTTAGAAACAATTACAAACACAGTTTTCAGGCTGGGGGGTGTTGAGTAAGGGTCATTTAAGCAGCGTTGCCTCTAAATGAACATGGTCAGGGTCAATGGCTAACATGCTAACACGGGCCACTGAATCCTCTTCAGTAGCGAGTCAAAATCACTACTAATTAGATGCTGCAATCTCCAAGCAAACAGTTCTACGCATGAATGAACAAGCCATGAAATAGCTGCCATTCACACCTAGAAAACTCCTGGGTAGATATTATTGAATCACATATTTCTTCTATATGCGTTTCTTCCATTTCACTGTGACGCTCGTTTGTTATTTACACCACAAAGTCAATCAGATCTACACAATCTTTCACAACAACACCAACACCGCTACAAATTAGTGACATTAAAGCAGCTGCTTTTCTTCTTTGATTCTCTTTGTGTGTGTCTTCACTACAACTGTGTCAGCAGTTCTTTGGAAATGGGTCAAATTGACTTTCTAGACAAAACAGGGAAGAGAAAAGTAAAGAGAAAATGACTACCCAATGTGAGTCTAACGCCACCAGATACAAATCGTGAAGAGTGCTGCATGTGCATTACTTTCAGAGACTAATAAGCAACAACAACAGTAAATCATACACTTATCTTTGCATTTGTTGCCATATGGAGAGCTGTAGACTCAATACATTGTCTTACTGAAACTACACTTGTAGCAAGTCTGTTCCCTGATGCTTTTAAATGTAGTGCAGGTACACAGGAACACACTGTGTCCCAGCAGGACCCTTGTTGTTTGGCTGCACCCAACACAAGCCTACATTATAAATCAGACCAAAATAATGAGCACATTTTGGGTGTTGTTAGAGGTGAGACTCTATATGAGAGGTAGATTATATGGGGGCCGCTTGGTAACAGGCTGCAGATGGGGACAAGAGCATGCTGCGATATGAATGTTTAAGAGCTGCTTGTGTGTTGGTGTGTGTTGTATGATGATGGATCTGCAGGGTTGTGGGGGTTAAATGGACGCGGGGGAAGAGGATGCCACCATCCATCCAGCTCTGCATACGTGGCATGCTGCCTGTTGAGAGGAGAGAGAGACGCTGAATAAAGGGCAGCGAGAGGGGAAGAGCACAGATGCTGCTGCTGCTGCTGGGATGAGGTGTGTGCTGCTGTCTGAAATGTGTGTATTCTCAGTGGAGGACAGCTGATATTGCTCCATCTTCTCAGTAACACTGTTTGCTAGCTAAGTCTGCAAACCCTGGCAGATAAGTTTCTGATTTAAATCTGAAATAAGCTCATTTTTCACGCAGATCGAAATAGAAATAGTATGTCCTACAACAGTTCTTCCTTTCCGTTTTTTTTTTCTTTGTAATACTCTGAGGAAGTTGTAGAAGTGTAGGGAATACTGGCGCTAAGGTCTGAGCAAGACAACTTAGACAGCAGATCCAATATGGCTGAGGACAGGAGGTGTGAGATCAGAAGAAACCAAAAAAGAAAGAAAAGAGCTGGTGACACTGCTGGAGTGGAGATGGATGGACTTGAACTGGGTAGCCGCGGGTGTACTATGCCAGCTTCCTGCCGTAGAGGCACAGCTTAGATAAATGATGAACAGTGCCATGGAGAGCCGTTAACACTCTAATGTTGCCTTGCTCAAGGTGTCGTCACAATTAACAGGCTCCTCCGTCAGCAGGTGCAGCCTATATTAAAAGACTCACTCGGATGCAGCTACCACCAGGACCGTGTGTGTGTGTGTGTGTGTGTGTGTGTGTGTGTGTGTGTGTGTGTGTGTGTGTGTGTGTGTGTGTGTGTGTGTGTGTGTGTGTGTGTGTGTGTGTGTGTGTGTGTGTGTGTGTGTGTGTGTGTGTGTGTGTGTGTGTGTGTGTGTGTGTGTGTGTGTGTGTGTGTGTGTGTGTGTGTGTGTGTGTGTGTGTAATGATCTGGCTGCAGGAATTCCCAGGAGAGGAATAGCGGCTGGATTACTGAATGAGGAAGAAGGAAGTTTTCTCTTTATCATCTCTAACATGCATGTGCATAACAAACGCACACATCCTACCGCTCCTGTCCATCAGCGAAAAACCCACTCAATAAAGCTGCTCTATCCACAAGAATCAGATTCAATCAATGAGGCCTATTTGTGAAATCAGCAGAGCGGTAAAAGCTATCAGGGACAAGCAAGATGGAGGGATGAGGGAAGGAGGAGAAAATGGGAGGAGGGAAGGAGAAAGGGGTGTGATGAGCTAAAGTAGGTGAGCCGTGTCCCACTGCCTACCTGACAACCCAGCCATGAGGTCACTGGATGCATGCTTAATCACTGTCACGCTTCACTCTTCTATGCCTCTTCTGATCAAAGCCGGTGCCACAAAGGGAGATGCATACAAACTGGAGCTAATATACCCATGATTCCACACAGCAGTGCTTGTGTTCAAGGGTATGTGCTGCATTTGTTTCGGGATGGCAATAAGTAACAGGATGAGAGAGCGACCTAGCACCCTCACGCGTCTCTCCGTTACCCCAGCTCCGGACCCTTTGTTATCCATCTTACCCACAGTTAAACTCAACAGGCGCCTGGATTAGGCCGGGGTGAATTTGCCTATGTCTGTGGCTGCACCTGAGGGGGAGTTTTTGCTCATATCTGGCAAGAGTCACTGTCTATGCAGCTCCGCTAACAGTTCAGACAGATGAAATGATGAGCAAAGAGAGACGGAGAGATACAAAAAGGGAGGTGGAACAAAACACTACCGGGAGGAGGAAAATATATATATATATATATATATATATATATATATATATATATATATATATATATTGCACAGCCAAATACAAGAGAAACCGTGAAAGATGGACTTTGAGTTGGTGGAGAGATGGAGGGATATGCTGGAAGAAGAAAGGGATAGCTTGAGAATATGAGACAAGAAAAGACAGACAGCGTAGTGAAAACCAATTTGTCTGCTCCCCAGTGGGCTGACACTGGCTAAGGCCTGCTTTCCTTCCCTGGCCTCACTGCCAGTCATCACAAACAGACGTATGCACACATAGAACTATACGCGCACACACACTTGTATCTTAGGCCTGAGCGGGGCCGGGGTCAGGCTCTCTCCAAACTACTCCAATTACCTCAGCAGTAAACACAGCCTGCCCCGGCTGCCTCCTGGGATGCAGCGAGAGGCAGTATGTGTAGACCTGCGGATGAGAGAGAGGGGGAAAATCTGCAGAATGGAGTCGAGGAGGTGGTAGTCAGAGCGTTGGGGAGGGAGGAGTAGATGACTTCATGTAAGGGGGTGGAACTGGTAGTGGCGGCAGCTGGTCCCCCCCCCCTCCTCCCGTCCCCCCCCGCCCCAATTTCCCTCCCTTTCTCTACTCCCTTTTGGTTCCTTCCCAAACTCTAACATCTGGAGGGAAATGATTACTCTTGCCACGCTGCCAACACGACTTATCAACAATTCCACACTCTCCAGAAGAAGTGGAGGGTTGGAGAAGAGGAAGGAATGAGCACTTGTAGCGAGCTTCAAAACATCTCCACACTAAATAAATAAGTGACCGGAAAGTTTAATCGATTCAAGGCAACTAAAGCAAACTTGGAATTTGGATTGCAGTACAGACGGGGGGAAAAACGAAACAAAACATGCACAACAAATCCTATCTTCATGTTTTCGTTCACACAACTGTAAATCAAACTGAGGTAGCCAAAATAAAAAGCAAGAAAAAAAAAAGAAAGACGATGCGACTCAGAAATCGCAAATAGACATCGGTTTGTTTTCGAAATACAGCTATATATATATCAAGTACATAATCACACACACACACACACACACACACACACACACAAAGGTGCGTCTCAACAATTATATAAATAAAATAAGTGCTGTTTTTGTTTGCACTAAACCAATTCAGGCCTTTTAAAAATGTTTTTAGCTCTCTAAAAAACATCTGCTCTTATAAATCATTCAAACTTTCTGAGGTGCTGTACTTTTGATTTTCCATCATTTACAAGCTGATAATATAAAGACTAATATATTGAAGAATTTTTAATTCATGTAGAATAAATCTAAACTATGCTGGAGAGGTACACACATGCAAGCATACACACATATAACAGATATAGCCATACACATGCGGCACATAAAAACACATCAAATCTTTTTCACTTTCCAATAACAAGACTGTGAATCAATCAATTATGAGGAGGAAAACATAAAAGGTAACTCAAATACATCTAACGGTTTTCCTTTTCTCCTTTATAAGAAACATCTTTAAAGAGTGCCACAGTAAGTGCTGTATGTCCTCTCTCAAATTCACTGTTGCGCTTTCAAAGGCAATTTTCTTCCCTCTGCCGTGCGTCTCAGCTTTTGTGAACGTATCTGCCAAGGGAATCAGGCCTCAACTGTATTTTCCCCTTTCCCCAAAAGACTAACAACGCAATCTCCTGCAACTCTCCCCTCTTTCACTGTCTTATACCTTCACAACACTCCTGCAAAGCCTCTTTATTTCTCCTTTACACCCTTCCACACTTCCAGACAGCTCTGTTGGGGATGTGCGCCATTAGTCATGCTAAACCACCAACACAGTAGCTCATTAGCATAGAAGTGAACCTGACTCCAGTCAGATTAATACAACACATCACGGCTGCTCCGCCCCATTACTGTCAATCACGCAGCTTACCGGGGTACAGTTGAAAGTGGCACATTACAAAGTGGAGAACTCTTTCTCTTAATACTTCTCTTTCTGCATCATAACAAAGCTCATAAGTTCCGGGGCCTCAGACTTAAAAGTGCCGACACTGTTCAGTGGTGTTAAAGACAATATGTTGCAAAGAGCTATTAATATAACTGGCAGAGCACAGCCTGGCTGGGGTTAAATCTCGGGGGTAACATTGAAGGTAAACATTAGGGTGGCAGACCCAGGCTGAGCCCTGGAACTGGCACTGGCGTGTGGATCATTGGGAGTCATAACAGCTTTTTATTGTGCTGGAGTGGGCAGCCCTGGTGCTTTTGTGCTCGTCCTATCAATATCTGCTGACAGACCGGCACACAGACTCAGTGCCACCAACAGGAGAAAGGAACAGAGGAGGAGAAAGAGGGAGAAAATGTGTTTTTCTTCCAGCTTACCAAAGAAAGGAGGGGGGGAAAAAACTGCCCCAAAACACTTTTTCTTTCCCATCAAAAACATTTCCAAGAGTACAAGGGGAAGGCAGGGTGGAAATTCTGAGTGATCTTGTTTATCCTTAGAAACTGGGCTGGTACTTCGTGTAACATAACAGCATTAGGAACGGATTAAACGTCATATAAATATCCTAGGAAAAATACATACAGATTTAACAACACGATTCAGATACATTATAAAAGCTTGCTGGCCTGCTCTGACTTTGACAAACAGATGATGTTATAAGCTGAAAGCATGAGGGATCACACAGTTCCACCATGTTGCAACGCCTAATAAACAGCTGTCTCCTTCTCCAGCCCCTCTCTTGTTATAAGCTCACCTTTTCCTTGCAATAAAGGTTCCGCCTTGTCCTCCCACCTTCCCAATCTGCATTCCTTCCCTCTATCTCAATCATCCACTTCTTTTCAATCTCTCCTTCCACTTTGCCCTCTATCCCCCTGCCCCTCCTCTTCCCCTCATTCCACGGCGCTGCCAGACGGCGTATTGTTCTGTCGCTGCGATCCTTTAATGCCATCCAATCGAGCAGGGAATATCTTGAAGGGATTTGGCCAGGGATGATTTGGGAGCTTTAAATACTGCTAGGGGGATTTGCATCAGATTCAGAGATCCTGACTCAGAGCCGATCACAGAAGCTTTCTCCTGAAACCGGGATCCAAGCACCTCCTGCAGGTTGTGGATTCAAACCGGGAACCACTTAAATGGACGTGCACATGTGCAGGCCAGAACTATCTTTCAAGCAGCTTCCTAGGGGGTCCGGAGATAATCTAGCTCCAGGGATTGTCTGCAAATGTGTAAATCTCAATTCATTCAAAAAGTCTCAATATTTACTCCTAATGCCCACATTAACAGGGCTGATTAAGGACTTATTAGAAGGTCCTCATGAAACCTAACATTCTCCTGTTGCAAAAGGTAAGTTCTGACAAGGTTTATTTAGTGTCTAACTCCATTGCAAACTAAATATCTAAAGATTCTAGTAATTTCTACTTTGCAAAGTTGAAAAGTGTAGTTCTCATTTTAGTGTTAGTGATGTTGAGTGCCTCCACTCCCCCCGATCAGGGAAAAACCCTGATTTCAGCAAAGCTTTTGAAAACCAACAACAATAATAAAAAAGGCAACCCAACCCAAGTTACACCACAGTGGGACATCCAGTGAGCAACAGACAGAGTGAACATCAACCCTAAAAACAAAATAAGCATGAAGGAGACAGAGAAAAGAAAGGGATTGAGATAAACAAAGCAAATGAACCCAAGTGGCATTAAAACAGAACAGAGGCAAAGCCTCTATATGCAAGACGCCAATGGAGGAGGCAAAGCGAGCCATCAGTGCGGAGCTGGCTGGTGGGACTGAGAGAATGAAGTTTGAAATGACTTGAGCGATGGCTGGCAAAGCCAAGCATCACACACTGTAGGACTCTGAATTTGATGGGCAGCCTTTGGGCTCTCTGAACGCTGAGCTCTACACAATCCTATTTTCCTGCCTAAACACTGGGACACACTGTCGCTGGAGAGGCAGAGATGAAAGCAGTGTGTGTGTGTGTGTGTGTGTGTGTGTGTGTGTGTGTGTGTGTGTGTGTGTGTGTGTGTGTGTGTGTGTGTGTGTGTGTGTGTGTGTGTGTGTGTGTGTGTGTGTGTGTGCACGCGCGCTCCCACTCTACAGATGTTAAAGCTTGGCCTTGGTGCTAGCCACGGGGAAGTTCACAAACTACTGTGGGTGGACAATGTATAATGTGGCGTGTGTGTGAGAGACAAAAAAAAGAAAAGGCGAAATGCCAGTGAGACAATGTGCACGACTCTTGATCAGCATTGAGCCTCTGGAAACGAGTCAGAACCACGACTTCGCTACAATCGACCTACAGGCATATGCACACTTCTGCATTTCCTTGCCTCTCTGTAAAAGGATTAAGGAGACCTTCAAAGAGAGGCAGAGAGATTGGCCAGGGGCCTGCGGGGGTCCCTCTTCTCGCCATTGGAGGACCAGGGCAGATTAAAACTGCCCGGGCCTCTCAGCCTGCCTTGTTACCAGCCTTTGCTTCCTGCGTGCTGCATTAGGACAGTTGAAACCCCCCTCCGGAGGGAGCAAAGCACAACCAGGTGGATTAAGAAGGAGGTTATTTTACAATGATGTGTGGGACCTGGGTGGTTAGGGACTGCAGTGCATGTGTATGTGTGAGCACTGAAATTAAAAGGACTCTACAACAGTTGGAAAGGCAATTTTCTCAATGGTCCAAAAGGGCCAGTGTACACAGAAAACACCTTCACGGGGGAATGAAGCAGGCTTTAAAAACTAAATGGATGAGACAGGGGGAGAAACAGGACTACATCCCCTTGGACTGAAGAAATGAATAAGATGGATTAGCAACAGGATGATGTTTCAAGGAGAAATGAGAGAATGAAGTACCCAAGAGAGGGCATGAAAGAGCTAATTGTGGTGTGATGGGAGCAAAGGTTGGGTCCAGGACCATGTACGTAGCGGCTTCACAGACAAGAAGCAACCTCAGAGCTCCTTAGAGCGGTTTAAATGGTATAGCTTGGGGATTCATTGTTTGACAACTATTCACTGATATACTATTTAAGCATATTTACTCAACTTTAGTAGACTACTCTTCCTTATATTATATCGCACCAGTTGGCTGGTGGAAGACGGAGGGATAAAACATGCCATTCAGCACAAATGTTATTGCCATCTGAATCTTCTCCCCGCCATGGATTTCCACCATTTCCTGTGGCTCGCTCCGTGAGCAGACTGATGATGAGCGGAACAGCATGGAGAGCAAATTTCAGAGTCACACAGAACTTATTGCTTGTTCTTATGTCACCATGTGCTTATAAGCAGCATTTTTCTGTTGTACAAACCCCTCAGACGCACAAGAAAATCCCATCGATCAGAGGAGGTTTTCACACCTAACCTGCTTAGTTCAGTTAAAGCAAACTGGGGTCTGTTTGTTTGTTTTCTTTGAGCGGGAGAAAGATCTGAACCCATGCACAAAACCAAACAACGGGTCTGAGGCAGCTTAAACAAAAAACCTTTCAGTTTAAGTCCAAGCAGGCGCTGTATGTCTATTTGCACAAATTCTTTGTGGTCTGAAAACAAATGGGGCGACCAGAGTATTTTGTTATGGTAGATGTTTGATTTAATGATGGAGTCAAAAACTTAACTATTGCTGGCGTTCATGAACTGTGAAGGAAGTGACCCTAAATTCAGTCATGTTGCTCATGATAATCGTTTCAACGTGGAGAAGACACACACCTCTCAGTATGCGAGTGGAGGATTTCACACAGGTCAATCAAACTAAACCAGATTTATAATACGAGCTCTCATTAGAGATGAAGTCATTGTTATTGTCTGATGGTGGATTTCCAGCCAATAATAATGAGACGCTGACGCAAACACACAGAGTTGAACATCACAAAACAGAGTTTAAGATGAGGTCACGGTTTAGTGAGGCAACAATAATAGTTGTTATATATACACACTATAAGCAATTCATCAAAAAAAGCAGAACCCACTCTAACGGTTATTAGTTTGCATCAAAAACAAAAGCAATTAAAAATAATTATCCCGAATTTTTCATATTCAACTTTTTTTTTTAACATGACACCGGTTTTCATAATATCTACAATTATACAGGAAAATAACTTCCCATTTAAAAAAAGGCTTGTTTTTGCAACACTGACAATATTAGTATTACCCATTAAAGAAAGACAATTAACTGCTGTCATAATCTGTTGTGAAATTCTATATCAGTGCATCTGTAGTTAAAACTGAAGACTCTCTATTTAAAATTTATTAAAATGAGGACTAATAATCCCCACAACACTTCTGTGCAAAACCATTTTATTCTCTGATGCCATCTCTTAATACTAATACACTGCACAAATGTTGCTCAAGTATTATTATTCTTTTTAATAACTTCTTGGTGAACGTCTGTACGCACAGAATCTGTCAAAAGGACCTGATTTTCTACTGAATTGATTCATTTTATCATCTACAAAATCAATGGTCCATCTTTCACTGTACAAATCCTAAATATACAGACTCAGTTTGCAAACTCTTAGTGCCAGGACAAACTCGACCTCTCTATTAAAAACGGGATTTAGAGGTCCAATTGAATACAATGGCTGCCATAAATTGAAGATGCTTTACGTAAACCAACTGCAGCTTCATCCAATATTTTTTTCTCTGCAGCTTAACTGGTTGTAGTCGTCCGCCTACGGACCAGTCGAGAAGCCAGTGAATGTTACAGGAGGAAGACAGGAGCAGGGAAGGTGGCCAGGATTGGGCAGGTTGTTCTCTACGGGATTGCTGTGTCTTTAGGGTCAGAGCCACCTGTCTGCCCCCGAGAAGTCGGACAGCTGGAGCTGGAGGAGGGATGGCAGATGGAGACAGGGAGGAGGAGGAGGATGGAGGGTGGTGGACCCTCACCGGCATGACCAGAGCTGGTCCCTACCGTGAAGAAATGAGCTTCCAGGAAAGACTCGGCACATATGATGGAAGCTGCAGATCCAACAGAGCCTGATCTAGAGGAATGTGCACTATGCGACATTAAACCAGCAAATTAGCTGCATGTGGAATATCTATTTTGTTCACTGACAAAAACACAATTTGGTTTTTGTGTTCTATAATGATATCTGCCACTGGAATAACAGACACAGGTACTGCAGCCCTCTTCAGAGGTTTGTAACTACTCCAATGCAAACAGGATGAAGTGACCTTCACTAGTAGAAGCAAGGAGTGACCAGCATGGCCCTTCTCCACGTAGAGGAAAAAGAGAATAACACACAGCAGCAGGGAGGGAAAGAACAAAGCCAAAGAGAAACAAATACAAGGAGGTTGTGGGGGGGACGGCGCAGCTGAGAGAATGTGGCTACAAGGGGAAACATTTTTTTGAGAACGCGTTTGAAATTCAACCGGAGAGACACAATGGAAGACAGCAGAATTCAAACAAAAGTAAAAGTATTTAACTACAGTTTACTGTCTACTATAATACCCCAATAACATGCGTCTGAAATATAATAAACACACACCACCAAGAACAGGGGTGGGGTGGCCTTTCAGTGCGATTGACCGAGGAACATTCCCATTTCAGAGGTAATGAATACAAAAATATTCTCTTTTTTGCTTTTCTCCCCTTGTAAATACAAAGAGGTAGCTCAGGTAAAAATAGCCTCAATATTCATGTGTGTGCAACTGTGGGTGTGAAGCTATCCTACTCTGTACTGGTGGTGTAGTGAGATGCTAGAGAAGGTCCTGTTTGAGCTTCCTCTCATATGTTTGAAGTTTAAGCCAACATTACTGACTGTGTGTGTGTGTGTGTGTGTGTGTGTGTGTGTGTGTGTGTGTGTGTGTGTGTGTGTGTGTGTGTGTGTGTGTGTGTGTGTGTGTGTGTGTGTGTGTGTGTGTGTGTGTGTGTGTGTGTGTGTGTGTGTGTGGAAAGCAGCTGAACTTGAACTTGCCAGTTATTTAGCGAAAGCTTCAAAAAGGGAAAGGGGAATGTAAAGGTGTGTGTCTATGCTTGAGTGAGTAATGTTTCACCTGACGGAACTGATGTGGTCACATCCGACAAACAGGTCAATCAAATGGCGAAGGATAAAAGGGGAAAGTGGTTCTTAGTGGCATAAGTGTCAGAAAAGCCACATTTCCTGTGGTCAGTGGTCAATGCCAATTATCCACTCATCACATCTCGATCATTAATCGGAGGTGATGTATACATCGCAGTTTCAGTGTTTGCTCTCCACTGCTCTCCTGAATACAAGGTTTCAATACAAGACCGAGGTATCTGCCTTGGATATGTTCGCTCGAGCACAAATGGACCAAAAGGCTGGATACATGAGTGAAGAGTGAGAGGACTGAAGATGGATAGTAATGAAAGCGGAGGACAAGAGGGGTGCTGGGAGTCAAGGGGTTATACTGCTCCACGCCAGAATGCAATGTTAGAAAAAGAAAAAGAAAACTAAAAACCTTGCATTAACATAAACACACAGGCAAAGCAACAAAAAATTAAAAACGGGAACATAGTGATGCAGTCCTGCCGTCTCAAGTAGAGGTCATCAAGTCAAGGAAGCCAATTAAAAAGATGATTAACATTCATGTGGGAGATGCTGCGTCTTGGTGCAGATGGGATGGGCTCGTCACTCTCCACTCTCTCATACGTACATATGTATAATGGGAGCAGTGAACAGTGCAGTCCAGCCTGTTGTAGCTGTGGTGTCCAGGGAGGTAGAGATCAGGAGGTTAATATGATCCAATCCAGCTCCTTCATTAGCACGATGAAGGTAATAACAGTGTGGAGAGAGAGAGAGGGGAGCTGCCAGGTGGACTAAAAGTCATCTACATACAAGCAGCCTGTAAGCTTTAGAAGCCTATCAGAGCTGGCTAAATCATGTTACGCTTTATAGTGCTGGTAACATGAAGTTTATTCATTAAATGTGAAACACCTGTTGGGGAACTGAGCAATGAAACTTTGTGCGGTGACGACCAGAGAGGTCCCGTTAATGCAGCAACAATTTCAAGTGAAAACACAAAATATTTGTTGCGTTTTGGGTGTCTGTTTACATGACAACAGTGCTTTACTACTACCCAATCCTTGCCATTGACAATGCAATGCAACTTTTTGACAACAGCTCCCAAGGTGGAACTCTTTAGAAAATGTTTGGGCTGCTATTGTGCATGCGCAAGTTGAGTATATTAGCAATGGTGGACTCCAAAGTGTCATGATTCCCAGTTAATGTTCTACTGGGACTTTGTAGTTTTATAGTTGCGAATCACCTGAAATGGAAATCCAACTTGGTTGTCTGTCCATACGAACGTCCAGGTACTCCTATTGCTAATGTGTATACCGTATTGTTCTCTGTGTATACGTGTTTGGTTTCATTACAAAACCAACCAACAGTACCCCCTCATGGCCCAACATGAAAACCACATTATTTTCAGTTTCTGTCCTTGCTGTGAAGACAGAGATTCTTTCCATAATGTTGCTGTGTAAATGTGAAAGTTTTCTGAAACGTTAACGCAAAAATGATGCGTTTTCACTTGAAACGTTGCCATGTAAACAGGACCTAAGGGTGCACGCAAACCAATCAGTCAAGAAATTAGTTATGCTGCTCATGGCTAATGCCGAGTATCGCACATGAATGAGGGCAAGATGAGGGGAAGTAGATTAAGAGTAAATATGAGAAGAATGGTAGTGATAGGTAGGTCTAACAGAGAATAAACATCATTAATTGGAGAGGCACACATGGATGGATGCAGCCAGATGGTGTTTTGTACTCATTTGTCATACACTGCTGACGGAGTGGGAGAGAGAGAGAGAAGGAGAGAGTGAGAACCAGAAAGAGAAGGAGAAAAACAAAAAGAGGTGTTTGCTGATTGCTAAGTCAGTACACTACTGCCTAGAACAGACTTCCACTGTTTAAATCTAGCTCTGATTGTTCTGCCTCATCTTCTCTCGGTGCCTGTTCCTTTCCAGACTGAGTGGTTCTGATGGTGCTGCCATTGTACACTCTGCCAAGCCGGATGCATACTGGTGAGTACAGACACAACACCCCGCAGATCGCCAAGCTTGGCATCCATTAAGGTCCATCTGTCTGCCTTTCACAAAAAAAAAAAAAACACCATGTACTGTATGTTTGTTCTGAAAGGTGGTCCTTCACAAAGAGGAGAGAGGAGGGACAGAAGATTCAGGCGAGCAAAAGACACAGTCAAGCCTGCACATAAAAAAAGAAAAAGAAAAAGAAACTTGGTCTTGGCATAAGAGAACCAGAGTGAGAAACTAAACTTGATAACTGTTGGAAAGTTTTAACTTTGCCAGATGCTGCCAGGGCATCTATAAAAATAACACACATAATATTATGGAGTCATCTCTTAAATTCGGAGGAACTCCACAAGTGTAAGAATGTGTAAAACAGAACTTCAAATATGGGCGACAGACGGATGGAGGCAAGAGCGATGGAGACAGGAGTACAAGAGGGAGCAGGAAGCAGGAGTCAGGACACAAGACTGGTTTCCCTCTGTCCCACAAATGGAGAGTAGTGCTCGAGGCCACTGTCTGCTCGCTGCTGCTCGCATGCTCACTTTGTTCTCGGCAATGACAGTTTCATTCAGGGAGACATGCACTCGCCTCTCCGGGGCCAAAGTGCCCCAAAGCCAACCGGCTCTTTCTTTCTGTGTGCTGCTCTCCTTTCAAACCCAACCATTCTGGTGTTTTGAATGCACTATATGTGTGTCAGAGCGTGTTAAGAGTCTCAAAACCACACAATTCCCTGTCTTAATGTACTGTTGGTACATTACAGAGACTCTCTGCAGTCACTGCACAGATTCAGGCAACACTGGTTGACATAAACTGGAAGACCTTGCAAATCAAGTAATTTCACAAGTATAACAGGGAAAAACGAATAATGAAAGATCACAATCAACTTTGCAAGCAACCTGCTTTTTCCTACAGAGAATATGAGGTACCGCGTCAGAGGTTGACTTGTGATGTGACATATTTAGAATCAGGTTTTAATAATATAGAATGTATTCATGTCAACAATGTTGGCCTTTAAAACTGAAAATGATGTTCAGACCAAATATAAATGTCCTCCTGGCAACACTGAATTACCACTGATTTGATTCTAATAAATAACAACAATAACAAATCTAATAACTCTGCATAGATTTTCTTTTCTTGGTGTTCATGTTGCAAACGTTCCTCAGATGAGACATAGTGCCATTCTTGCATCCCTCTCATAAAATCTACTCCAAGACTATTGAGTTGAGCAGAGGCTTTCTATGAGCTTGAGTGCTTAAAAGCAAAATGTAAACAGAAAGACATTTCTCTCAGCACTTGAGCACTCTTATGTCGCCATTTGACAAATAGGAAATACAAGCAACAGTGACCGTGGCCGCATTATCAATCACTGATTTAAATGAGTTGTCATAGGGATTGATCAGATTACTGCAGATCACACAATAATACATTTAAAAAACACTTCAATAGACATAATATCACAGACATGGCACAAAGGAAGCCATCTCATCCAGTAGTCTCCTCTTTTTTACAACCCCCCCCTTCCTCTCTCCATCACACCCACTCACTGTGTAACAGTCTGTGTATTTTAATATAATTTAATACAAATTTAATGTATCCCTTGACTAACATGGTTACTGCCAATTAAAAAGTACATCGGCAGTAAATCATTTGGAGACGGCTGGAACTACATGGCGTGTGGCTGCACCCGGATCTGTGACGTCACCGCAGGTGTTCCCCCCCCTCTGCTCTCGAGCTAAAAATTCCTGCTTTAACCTAATTAAACAGAACTGACAGGATGTGTATTAAGCTGGAACCTGGTGCAGAGGTCTCACTTGGCCTTTTAATGAGGATTATACACAAACCTGTCAGGAAGACCAGGTTCAACCTGGTAGAAAGTCATAGGGATGTGTCGTGTCCTCTGTGCCGTTTCCAGGCTGTGATTTTTCTTTTTTTCTTTTCTGTGGTTGTCATCCAGGCTTTGTTTGACATGGGGAGTACATCTCAGCAGAAGATCATTGATAACATATGGAGGTGATTCACATGGATTTGGATTTAAGCTGTTGTCTGTTTACACAAGTCAGATGAGAGCTGACTCTTATTTGTTATGACGACGCCGTTCTGCATAATCTTGGCAGACACACAAGTCGGGCGTTCTGCCTTTCTCACAGTTGGTCAGAGTCTTCATGTCAGTCGCATGACAATGAATGCCTGCGGGCCCAACCAGTCCCGCTCGTCAAGTGACAGGAAGGGGAAGTGGAATGGGCCGTTCAGGGTTTTCTGCATGCCGCTCTGCAAGTATCTGAACGGAGGTTACCTAAAGTGCAGTGGGGCTGCGCTGCCGGCTCCGTTTGAGGGCCTTAATGAAGGACTCGGAGGATCAGCAGAGCATTTCAGTTAGTGTGTATGTGTGTGCATGTGCATGCATGTGGGAGCATTTTTCTGGGCGTGCACATCTGTGTGTGTGCGTCTGCTGTAGTGTGTATGTGCGCACTAGGGCAGGATCAGTGGAGTAAATCCACACTTGAAAGAGTAGCTCAATCAAGCTCTCCCACCCAGCTCTCTCTCCCTTCCTCCCGCTGCCTCTCTCATCTCACCCATGCTCCCCGGCTCCCAGTTCACATGGAGTTGAATAGTTCACAGGACTGGGGAGCAAAAGAGCAACATCAGGGGCAGAAAGAAAAGGCAGTGCAAATTTAAAAAGCTTCTCATCTGTACTGCCTTCCAGCTTCACATCTGCAGCGAGAATGTCAACGACTGTACGTAACAGAGTTTACTATTTGATTGTGATTTGCTTCAAAGTCACTCTGTTATTGTTCCATCCATCCATCCATCTATTTTCTTCCGCTTATCTGTTTCCGGGTCGCGGGAGTGGCAGTCTGATCACTGTCATCCAGATCACATCGCACCGATTAAGAAACAGCAGGTGGTGAGCCCACGGGAAGGTGGGACCCGGCGTGGGACACGAACCCACTACCCTGAGATTGTGAGTCTCACGCTCTACCAACTGAGCTAGCCGGGGGTACTCTGTAATTGTTAAATTCTCTAAATGTGAGAAAGTGATAATTGCGAAATGCCGCTATGTAGTTTGGTGAAAGGTCTGTAGAAGGTGTCAATACTTCTTTAATGCTACATGCATAATCGGATTAAATCCGTTAACTTTGCAGTCAGATAAAGCACAACAAAAATATCATCAAGGAAATTCAATGAAATTTAAGTATGTTGAATGAGTTGAATACCAAAAGCACAAACTAACTGAATCAAAACACTTTTTAACAGTAGTATTGGATCAAAGTTTAAAAGCAACAGCTCTACTTAAAGATTTGGAATAGAAATACTTCAAACAAAGTGATTTTTTTTTTACATATTAAAATGACCTCTTTCCCACTGAACATCACTGCAGTTACAAAACTAATTTCTCAGCATATAATTGGACACTATGAGCCAGACTGTGTAACTATAGCTTAGCTGGTTAACTATGGGGTTTTCCATGCCAGACATTCTGGTCCTCTGTTGCCAAATCAGTCAATTGTGAGATTATTCTAAAACAAAACTATCCTTATAAAGCCTTTAAAATCAGCTCAAGGCCAGGCCCGCAGACAAAACAACCTCTTGGTTATCACTCAATCCCCTGCGCTCCTCGTTTCATTTCCGCAGCTGGGCCCTCTTCAATGACAACTGAAGCCTTTTCCTTGAAAGAGAATAAAAAGCGTGACCTCATCTTGTTTCCTGCGCGATGTAATAAAAGCGATTTTACGCTGCCAAATGTGGAGAAGATGCCCTTCATTAGAACAGTGCGTATTCAGCACGTCCATACTTTAATCCAATTTAGTTTAGCACGATAAAGGGCATTACTGCCAACCAGTCCTACGCCCACTCCTGACACGTGTGCATACCGATACACACAATGACATGAAAAAAATATGGAGCGCTAAAGGGTTTTTGGATATATATATATATATATATTGCTCCGAGAGTGACGAGACACTTATTTTGTCATCGTGAACTGAAACCTTTGCTGATATTTTGATTCACTAAATGTTGGTGGGTGAAGCCATTGTGATGCTATAAGAAAAATCATCATAGTATTTCATCTACATTTGAGAGGAAACATTCAACCAACAATGTGCAGCTAATGGAAGGATCTTTTCATGATGTGTAACTGAGCAGAGAGTTCCTCTTGAATGGGGAAAAAAAGGGGCATTTAGTGGACTGCATGTGAATAATTAGCTCTGTTTGAATTATGGTGAGACTGAAACTTTTTATAAGCAGGGTTTGACGAGTGTCTCAAAAGAGCCAGAAGCTGCTTTCTTGTGCTTGAGGGAAAAAAAAAAAAGAGTCTCTCTTAAAACCACTCTATGTTTCAGGTACTGATTCACAAGACCATCTTTAATGGACTTGTCAGGCTGCAAAATGCACAGAGATTTCTAGAAAAGCGAGAAAGCTATTTTTTGCGGCACTCCATTCAGATGAGTTTTAGCTGCCAAGAGCTGTCACCGACTTAAAAG
This sequence comes from Lipophrys pholis, assembly GCF_963383615.2. Taxonomy (NCBI): domain Eukaryota; kingdom Metazoa; phylum Chordata; class Actinopteri; order Blenniiformes; family Blenniidae; genus Lipophrys; species Lipophrys pholis. The sequence goes on from NC_137633.1 coordinate 10,448,267, forward strand.
GGGTTCTGTTGTGTATGTGCCAACACATGTGTGCTAACAGCGAGTCATTCTGTGCGACTGTTCAGAACATTGTCGCGTCCAGATTTAAGCTTCATCCTCGAGTTTACGTGAGCAGACGCACACATGTTTGAGTGCATGTGTATGTGTCGGCATCCTTTGGGTATACATACAGGCTGTGGGGATCTTTAACACTCAAAAACAGAACAAGTAAATTTCGGAATGACAAGGGAGGCTGAACGAAGACAAGTCAATCCAGAAACAAGAGGACAAGAATTAAAGTGCTTTTCACACTGTCAAACAAGGCTGAGACCTCTCCGAGACTGAAAGGGAAGAAATATCACACTTAGAAGGAGCTATAAGAAGGCATCTCGGTGCAAGATGTTTGTACATAAGGCTGCGCTGCCTAAAAAAGTCTTATAGCCCCAGAACCTGCCACAGTGTGATGGACAGGCTGATTGGTGAATGTCCTGGACTGATGGATTTCATCACAAATTTGGATGCCTGCCGCGTTATTGTCATCAAGTCAAGTAACCTGTGACCTACAGTCTGTTTTAATTTGCGAGTGTCGGCTGAGAAGAAACGGAGCCTAAAATGAGTGAGCGCTGGTTAATGAGGGATGTTCCTTCTGCAAATTACTGAAATGTCCATCTAGAATCTAAGAAAAAGACAGTTTTCTTAGTCTCTACACAGCAATGTTATGCAAAACTATGTCATGTGATCAGTTCTTTTAAAGTGTGTACAAGTGCTTCAGTGCACATTTTTCATCCAATGAAGACTGTTGATCAATGTTGTTAAAAAATGTACTGCGCCATCCAAGTGCATCGTGTTCTACAGGGAGAATAGCATATGTGTTGCCCTCGGCTTTTCTGGGGGGGGGGGGTATGGGATTATTGGCTGGTTGTTGTAGAAGGCTTCCAAACAATACTACTGAAATATTGGACGCTGATAAAATATGATGCAGTCACATCTGCGGCAAATGTCCTTCGTGCCTTTGGTTCTCCCCAAGTGAAACAATGCAGAAAGAAAGCATCATTTTGCATTAACAGGGAAACATGTACAAAGCAAAGCAGCCTAACAAGGTTACAATTCAAGTGAAACTGCATATATAATCTAACCTTGCATTGCTGGCCCCATTTGCACAGATCACCAAACCCTGTGCATTGCCACCTGGTGGTAAATATGGGCCTTCAGCTGCCTACCCACATGGTCACCCCAAGTTTAGAACAAAAATACATGAAGCCTGCCAAAAAAAAAAATTAAATACCAGCGGCCCTGACCAGTGACATAGTGTATGAGGAAGTGTGGGCAGAGGGGAAGCGGAGATTAAATGTGCCGGTCGCAGGAGGTGTGAGCAGCTAGTTTTTCCTCTCCACTGGAGGTAGAGCCAACCTGTTCCCCTGGTCTTATTTATGGGAGTAAACAGGATGCTAACAGTGGGGTAGAGGTGATGTGCCATATGCAACTCAGCCATCCTGTTGTGTCGACTACGATCGCTGAGCACGGGAAAGCACTGCGGCGTTACTAAATCAAAAGGGAACCGTGTCATTTATCTTTCAGGAAAATTCAAATCATGGCACTCGTGGTAAACATTAAACACCTAATCAAGCGAGAAGCGGCTCCCGCTGCACAGAAGAGCTCGTGTATGTACTCACAGCGGGTACGAGGAGCTTCTTGACCTCCTCCACTGCTCTTCTCATCTTGAGCTCAGCTCTGGCCTGTGTGTCTTCCACTGTGATCAGGACATGAAGTTCTTCGTTTAGGTGTTCCCAGTTCGGCTTCCCTCTGTTCTGCTCCTCCTGGACACAGAAACGGGAAGAGCGAGAGAGACGGTGAGTGGATGTGACAGTGTGGGTGTGTTGGAGCACCAGTGCAGTAACACAGCATATCAGAGGAAGCAGAGGCAAGAGGCAGGCATACACAGAGGACGGCGAGGCCCTGTGAAGAGAAACAGGATGACAGCACCGGCCCTTTAGTCAGCTATTTAGGTTTAACTTTGAAAGGACACCCTTCTTTAATAGATCCCTCGCTTCACAGAGGCAAAGATGACAGCCAGCCCTGCAGCAATTAATATCAGTAAAAGATGGATGGATGCAGGGATCAGAGAGCGATGGATGGGGATTTTCAAACCATGCCAACTTTACTAGTAGGAATGAAATTATGATGTGGATGTAGTTCAAAGCGCTGCAGGACAGTGTGTGAAGATACATAAGGGGTCTGCATCAGGCGAGCATGTTTGTGAGGACAATACTGTTGCAGCAACAATAGCTCTCTCAGGGAGTCGTTTTCCTTTCTATAAAAAGGCAGAAGCCGAGACTCTCACAAGGTCCCAAACTGTACAATGAATATACCTGGAAGGCAAAATGGGCTGTATTCAAAAACAACCTCTGCTGCTGTTTTTTTCTTTCAAAATGGGTAAATAGGGAGCATTTTTGTGATTTGAATTGGTGTGGCAAAGGTTTCAAAATGCTTTCTGTTTCTGTTCCCACACTGAACTCTTGTGAAACGGTAACACTGGATAGAGACAAATGGCTCGTGGTGGCCTGACTAAACTCAGAATTGTGATTATAGCACATGCACTAGAGCCATTTTCTTCCTTCTTCTTGTTGCCCCACAGACAGTGAGTGCAGTGAGCCCACATTAAAAGCTTTTCAGTTAGAGTCAAATGTCACTGAAAGCTGGTGATATGATAGCTGACCACTTCCGACTAAGGTGAGAAGTTGAGGACTAGTTTGTTTAAAAACAATCTTGCATGCTTGACGGGTGACAGCGTGTTAAAACGATTGAAAGGGTTTTATAACCCTCAATTATTGAATTTGCATAAAAAATTATAAATTGTGATTTCTTTAGTAAGTCTCAAGCTGTCACTTCCTTCTGTTCTGTACAGTGTTGTTGACTCCCACCCATACAAGCCCCCCTCAACTTCAGATCACTCTTTTTTTTGGAGTAATGGGGTCCTGTGAGGGTGTCTAATTACAAACAATGCACTGTGGAGCACTGCAGGTGATCGACCTGACATCACACACACACACACACACACACACACACACACACACACACACACACACACACACACACACACACACACACACACACACACACACACACACACACACACACACACACACACACACACACACACACACACACACACACACACACACACACACACACACACACACACACACACACACACACACACACACACACACACACACACACACACACACACACACACACACACACACACACACACACACACACACACACACACACACACACACACACACACACACACACACACACACACACACACACACACACACACACACACACACACACACACACACACACACACACACACACACACACACACACCTTAGAGCCAGAGCCGAGTGCCACCCACCTGCTTTCTACTCTACAGAGAGCTGTTGCCATGGCACTGCTCTTTACAACACACACGCACACGCGCACGCACACACAGAAATAAAGTTCAATATTCCACTCTCGTTTCCCCCTTTTCCACATCCGGGTGGGTAGGAGTGGGGGCTACTTTCAGCAGCCAGGCCATTATTTAACCAGGGCTGTTTGCTTATGGCCTATTAGGGGACATGGGGACTGGAAGGTGACTCAGCATTTCCTATAGGGACAAGATCGACAGGGCATAAAGCCTGCTTTTGTATGCTAGGAGATAATATGAAGACACATGCTAGGCACACAAATAAGTAGCTAATGGCAAATTACTTAAATAGATTAACAAACGTCCGTCGCACATTCCAATCGGCCAATTCTGATTTAGTGTGAAGTGCAGTCAAATGGATCTGGGGGAAACCACACACACACTCGCATCAGCCTGACTGCCTGAGAACAAGGTCAGTGTGTGCCCTCTGAGAGAAAGTGACAGCATGACAAACAGGAAGAAGACTAGTGGGGGAGGGTGGAGGGAGGAGGGCGGGTGAGCAGGAATACTGGGAAGGCCTTTGAACACAATGTCCGCATTGGCCGACATGAAATGCCAAGGCAATAACCACATACCGGAGGGCAATCGGTTTTGTTAAAAATATGCAGTGTGAATGAACAGTATGAATACCGACTCGATAGAAGAGGATCAGAGGGAAAGACTGCTGGTTATGCTGTCCCACTTCCATCGTCTGTACAGCACCTGTTTGCCTGCTGGATTTCACACCCCTCAGCTTGAGCCCAATAAAATTGAAGGCCCAAGTTTTCACAACATGGCTGACACCACATGCTCAAGGTTAGAAAAAAAAAAAAAAAAAAAATAGCTTTTTTTTTTTTTTTTATCTTATAAGGCTCAGCACAAAACAAGAGGCACCGCTGTTTCTATGTTACTATATAGACCCTCTTTCAGTCTGGATTTGTTGCATAGCTTAAGGACATGTAGGATAGTACACAACTGCACATTATTTCCAATCCCTGGTACTTCACAGAAAACAGAGTGGGACTTGATGCATGTGGAAGCTATAGCTTTGTACTTAAGTAGCGAGGTATGAAACATTTTTACACTTCTACTTGTGTCCCACCCTGCTCTGAGTAGAGCCTATGCTAATGCCACTAGAGAAACTCCCAACTGAGTTCAGACCGACTGAAGCCTGATGCCAGCAGACCGAACAGGCATACAGTGGGGGGCTGCAGGGGCATGGAAGGATAAGAGAGGTCACATGAGGCTGGAGATAAAAAAAAAAAGGATCAGCGTTGATCAAGGTACATGAAATTAAAAGTGGGCTATAAACCGAAACAGGAAAAAGCAAGAAAATGCAAACGATTATTCTAAAGATAAACCTTTTTTTTATCCTGCATTTCTGTAAAACATACTGTAAAGTAACAATAGACTGCATCATTTTCTAATTACTTTAATTGATATTGAAATCGCAATTATCATGACGGAAAACACCCTAAATGTGTTAAGAATTAAATCCCCCACAATGGCTAATTTATTAGCAGTCTGGGCATTTAGGGAACTTGTAGGAGTACAGGGCATTGGGGCAGGGAAGGGAACCACTGCTCCAATCAAGTCTCCAATGAGATCATATATAGTTAATGTCACTCCTAATTTTTCTGAAAACTAGTCACAAGAGAAGTCTGAAAACTCCAAATATGGCAACAGATTTGGTAACACTGTTTCATGGGTCCACCATAGGGTGGTTTGTTGTGTGGAGGTCAAGCAGGTTCGTTATGCTGTTCTAAAGAGCAGACACAACTCTCTATTGGACATGTGATATGTGCATGTGAACATGTGAAGCAATTGCCTCTCAATTCTATTGAATTTAATGATCAAAATTGGACTAATTGCCACATGTGAGATCTGAATCTAAAAGGCTGGTAAGGTCACACTGCGTGTGACAAACTATCGCCGAGCAGCTCGCTTAAGTGTCACTATTTCCAGCTCTGTGTGGGAAGAAGATCCAAAGGATATAGTATAAATTATAAGCAGTGAGACACACTGTAATGGTAGCTCCACAGCCATTTATATGCTGAGACCCACTGCATCTATCCACCTTTTGGCCTTTTAGAGCCATTTGAAGACATTAACCCTGAGGCACCCGAAAAGTAATACCGGGTCATTGAAACACTTGGACTCTTGAGACTTAATAAAGACAAAACAAGCTTCCAGTGCTCTGGCAGAAGAGATGAGTAAAAAAAAAAAAAGAAAAAGGTTGGCTTCTGGTTTAAACAAAACAAGTTTGCTTGCTGCCGTGCCAGCAGGCTAATCAAATTCAGCATATCGGCTGCCAATGTCACATATTAGTTCATAAGCAATAAAATGTAGGAGCTGTGCTGTGACATCGTCTATTGGCTGCCAGAAGATGATAGTTCAAACCAGAGGCTTACTCGGCTCCCTCGAGTGACTGTGCTGATGCCACAGTTTTGGTTATTATGGGTTGGGGACAATCAGCAAGAAAAACAAAAAAAACAAATCAAAGCAAATTCGTTTGATAGAGAGCGCCTCGAAAAGTCTGAGAGGACATTTAGTTTGGATCTGAGTAACACTGCTGTCTGTTGTGCTAACCGTAATCTTGATGCGCAGCAGGCAAAATAGAATCAGGGAATTGTGGAGTGCAAAAAGGGGAAGGGAAATCCCAATTCCATGAGTGCATCGGTCGATATAACATCCCTGTAATTTAATTGCAGTTGTTTGTGCTGTTGTTTTGTATTAAGCAGGAGTGTAGGAGTAAAAAACAGAGACAGAGCTGCCATGGCAGAGCTAAAGGTGATGGGAACGTAAGCTCCACTAGGGGTCCTTCATAACGGCCTGGACTATAATTACAGGCGTGAGAGTTCGCCTATCCTACTTCAACAAATGTGTCAGACAGACTGGTTTTACTTCTCAGGCTTCTGGATGCAGTGTTGCGGCACTGGATTGCTCTACCTCGAGCAATCTCATCTGCTCCGCTTCAACCTGAGTTTTAACTAAAACAGGTTTGGTTAGTTGTTTTTTTAAACACTGTTTTCAAGGTGCGGCTGTTGGGATTCACAAACCGGAATACTTGTTCTGTGTTGGTTAAAGCTTTTTATTCAAAATACCCCCGTCTTTATTGTCTGCAGTTTATACTTAAGGTTTTGCACTAAAGCTGTAACTTTCAAATAATTTCAGTTGCCAATACATAAACACTGCATATTTGTAATTCAATCATTTTGAAGGATGCTAAATAAACATTGTTCGTCTATAAGCAAATACCTTTTCCATCTATAGTCAAAATAACAGGGACTTGATCTAAAAGGAATTCAACATCATAGCAGTATTCCTTAATTGAAAAAGCACTGCTAATGTAGATAAATGTGAAGCTAAAATAAAGTGCAGATCAAACATTAAAAGAAAAGACATTTCCATAGTTATGTTTGGTTAAGAAGTATGGAATACCATACCATACCAGGTGAAGAGTAGATGGCTCATGAATTAAAGATACCATGGGAAGTCAATGTGAAATTTGATTAACATATCTTTAATTATAAGCATTTGATCGTCTTTGTTTGATATATGAGTGTATATTTATTCTCTACCTGCTTATTTTCTCTTTGATCTGCTTTCGTCTCTCACCACTGTGCTTTATTTCACTCGGCTTCTCTCTTTCTCTCTCAGTCCCTGCTTCGCTCGCTCCCAGTGCGCGGCTCCAGTGAGCCGACTCTCCGTCAGGCAGTGCGGCCCATGAGGGAGTAACCAGCTGAATTATTGAGAGCATAAAAATGCTGCCGCTAATGGATCCTGAATAAACACACTGGCTAAGCTGCTGCCGTGGCATCCTCTGCTGCCACGGGGCATCAAGCTGAAAATACTGAGGCTGAGGAAGGAGTGACTGGAGGCTGTTGCTGCTGCGAGACACAGCTATGACACTCTGGAGCCATCTCAGAGCAATCGGGGGTCCAACAAGCAAACCTCATGATTGTTCTGATTCATGGATGGAAAAACAGATTAATCCAATGCATTCTCTCTCTCTCTCTCTCTCTGGGGAAAAAAAAAAAAAAAAGCATCTGTGCTATATGGCTGCATCCAAAAACAAAATGCATCTTTGTTTCCATTAACATTACGGCTTCAACCGCAACCATCGCTGACGCACTTTAAATGTTGGGTAATCCTGAACGACTTTCAATTTAAGTAAAGAAATGGTCCCGCTTGCGTTTATTGATTTGTAACACTTGTAACACACTAATTGTGTCAGGGGGCCTTTTCAAGTCTTGTCGCGGCTCTACAAAAACAGACGAATCAGTGAGTCATTAAGCTGGAAGATAGTGAGAGATTCTGAAGGTGATCACAGATTCATGTCATGAGCTAAGGCGAACTTCTGAAGTCAGTGTGTGTGTGTGTGTGTGTGTGTGTGTGTGTGTGTGTGTGTGTGTGTGTGTGTGTGTGTGTGTGTGTGTGTGTGTGTGTGTGTGTGTGTGTGTGTGTGGTTTCTACATGCATGAGCATGTACCCTCCCTTATAACTACTACTGGATCTAATTCCAAAGAAAGAGCCATAGCAGAGTGTCTTCATCTTGTTCTACGATAATGAACACACTCCAAGGGAAATGGGGAGATGAGATAGAAATTAAAAGACGCGTGAAGAAACCATAAAAAAGAAAGACGGACGAAAACGTTGGCCCTGCAGCATACGGGAGCTTCTAAGATTATGACTCGACTGAAAGTCTGTAGGTCTGTGTGAGTTTTAATTCCTCCGCTGCGGTCTTTTATTATGAAATACAGTGAACCCTGTGTGTAGAAAAAGGTGGCTGCCATATCAAGTGCCAAAAACTGATTTATGTAAATAGGCTACAATATTTCATTACTATCTGGCAAGTCTGAATAACTAGGAAGTATAAGTAAATAGTAAAGAGAGATTAAAAAAAAACAAAAAAAACAACCTGATTAATCTCCAAAAGGTGTCACTCAGTGATGGGGGAAAAAAAATAAACAGGAAAAACAGCCCAAAGCTGCCATTATAGCACCGTTTGAAGCCCATGGGCAAATATGCACAGATGCTTGAAATACCACAATTTTCAAAACTGTCAATTTGTCCTCACGGTAACTTCAAAGTAGATCACTAAATCTGATCTGACACACGTGAGACCCCTGTGGGCATGCACATGAGCTAGTGCTGCTTCGGCAATTAAAGTTCAAGTTTGTTCAATTATCTGCGTTGGCTGAATGGTATGGGGAGTCAAAATGGAACATATGCAACTAAAATACTCCATTTCAGAGAAGGCCGGCCTGAAAGAACTGCAACAGTGGACTACCAGACATGATTTTAATTGTTCTCTGGAAAAGTGCAGGTAACAAATTAGGGGGGATGAAAGGAAAAAAAAAAGAAGAGGTTTCTGCACAATTCCCCCCCCTGTTGGTTTTAGGACATGTAGACACAGAACATTAGCCTTTTATGTCTACAACCTCAGCTCAGGAGGTCCAGAAATAGAGGCTGCCCTGGCCTCGGTCGCCTGCCTTTACTACTGCCTTCTGTACTTTCCACTGCACAGCAGTTTGCAAACAGCGCTATCAAATGTCAGCGTGCAGCCACGAGGCATCCACCGAGCGTGTGCCTGCGTCATATTTCTACAGGGATGGTGTGAAGTTTTTGTGTGACAACTGTCGCACCGAATGGCAAAACACCGAACGTACTGTTCAAAAGGCAGCAGTAAAATATTGTAAAGAAAAATAAATCAGCTTCAGTATAATTTGTTAGTTTTTTTTTAACCCCCCCCCCCACACACACACACACACACACACACACAGATCTGTTTCTGTGTGACTGAAATTTAATGAGGGAGTTTATCATCAATAAATGGCGTACGAGAAAAGCACTGGGCTCGATAAGCTTACCTTCTTTTTGTCTCTCATGGAGCTCTTGCCTCGCACCATGATTTTGCATCCCGTCTCTGCTTCCAACTGTTTGGCTGTGAGTCCCCGGGGCCCGAGGATTCTCCCCACAAAGTTATACTGCAGAGACACAGAGAAAACAGGAGGAAAAAAGTTAATCTCACTGCCAAAAAAAAAAAAATAAAAAAAAAGCATAGACATTTACATTCCGTGGATATCAAGATTTGAAATCAGCTTCCATGAAGCATGCTGGGAATCCGTCCTCTGCTGCAACAACCACAAACGACACAAAACACACACATGGAAATGCTTCTTTTTTTCCTTTTTAAGACAAAGCGGCACATGCTAAAGCTGCATGATGTGAGGTGACCATGCAGTGTGTAATAATATTCTCTGGCACTGCAATAAAAATATGATTTGTGGTAAATACAAACACTTATGTAGATGATGATCAAGCATTTTTTCCTACAAATAACAGCACTCTGTCTCTTGCCCCTAATTTACACCAGCTGGGGTTTTTGGTTTTTTCTTCCCCACATGCATCTGCAGCTTCCAACACCGGCAGCAAGGCGCTTATCTGACTGTCGACATTTCTTCTTTGATTTAAAAAAATATATATAAAAGGTTATTAACTGATTCATAGTGCCTTTTCTTTAGGAACTGCATAAGTTTAAATAGATTTCGTGAATCGTGAGCACGCCATCCACGGAGCAAAAGACTGAGCTCTTGCAGGTGGAAACACAAGCTTTGCTTATAAAGACCTTAAAACACTTTGAAGGTTTCGGTGCATCCATAACTCACTGGAGCCGTGCCCGATGTGCCCGACTTCACGCGCCTTCTGATCGGCTAGATAAGTTGACCATGAACGCACAGGTGGTGAAAACATCCATCACAAGTCAATTTTTGCAATGTGTTTTGTTCAAGTTGATGTTACATTAATGACACATTTGCGATATTGTGTGCAGTCTGCGTACACATTCAGCTCACAGGATGACTAAAACAGCTGCGTTAGGTGCTCAGTTCCCCTACCTCTCCATGGTGGCAGCACAGTCAAATTCCATAGAGAGATCTGCTTGCCCTTATTTTAAAACCCTTGCTATGGTCTAAATATTTTATATAAAAACAGAATATTAACTACAGTGTATTACTCAAGCAGGAAGTAGCAGGGAGGAAACGAGTGGAAAAATGGGGCGGAGATGGTGTTAAAAGGAAGGAGAGCTTTGGGACGTGGTAGTGGGTGGTGTGATTGACAACCTTCTCATCAAGAACACCCCCCCCTTTCACTGATGGGCGCCTCTGGAGCTTTGCCCCGAAAGGAAATACATTTATTGGTGTAATCCTTCACACATGAAAGTGGTTTGCAACAGAACGTGCTGAAATAATCCAACACATTTTTTTTTTTTTTGCCAAAACAAAAACAGGAGGAGAGGAGGAGCACGCTGATGCGAAAAGAGGTAAACAAACCACCCGTGTTTCAAGCGAGCGTGCAGCGTCTGGTCGAGAGCATGATAGGTAAGACAGCTCTGACACCATTAAAATAAGATCTTTTTACCGAGGCAAAATTTCCAAACCTGAAATATTCAAATGCTCAGCGGCGTAGCAGAAAGCTTTCCTTGACAACCAAAAGCACAACTATCCGTCTCTTGGGCCGGTACAATGAGCCGTGACACGTCTGCATTAAATTCTTAAATGCAGTCACATCTGCTTATGCACTCGGCTGCACCACTCGCACAACCCGAAAGGCCAGTCAGAGAAGTCACATTTAATTACAGTGGGATTACACATTGAACAGGGTGTTGATGTATTCCCCTAAAACAAAGTAAACACTGGTGAGGACAATCAGAAACTCCGGGCTGTTTTTCCTCCTCCCTGTCGGTGGGCTTGCCAGCGTCCCTCGGCGTGTCTTGAACAGGAAAGACACACCCTGTGGCTGCAGAGATGCTGGCGTCCTTACAGATGATCTTAGCACGGGGAAAGCCGGGTTTTGTGAATGTTTCTCCGTCACAAGGCAAATGTCTGTTTGGTTAACTCCAATAAAGGAAACTGGTGCAGGGGCTACATTTCAGGCTGTGAATGACACCTGAACTTTGAGGTCAGCCACCGACCAAGCACAATATATGTTGGCCTGCTCCTGATTTCAAAATGCACGCACGCACACATGCACGCACATGCCCAAGAGCACCGAAGAGAGAGCTGTCCGTCTGCATCACAGTACCCGCTGCAGACAAGGGTGAACCCTGAGCTCCGGGCATGATGGTGCTGCTTTGGTCCTCACACACACACATACACCCACAGACACACACATTTTGAACCAGCTGAGTGAAGCTACAGTGACAATACCCATGTTGTTGTTATCCGGCCTTCTTTGCAAACACATTCCCATTTTTGTCAACACACACACACATAAATAGCACCTTCAAAATAAGTCAAATGTCTGTCAAAGTTTCCTGTGACCGAAGAGGCTTTCAAGCTTTAAAATCCCATCAGATTCAAAGGTTACAATTCTATTAAATGTTTACAGTATGTGACTTACAAAGCAAGCTTCACATATTAAACAGAGTAGGGTGAAGGAAATAGTGTCCACTCTTGAATCTGGGGTGGTGGCTACTTGCAAAAGTGCTACAGAAAAGGCATTTGATATCTGATTCTAGGCCTTTATACTGTCTAATACTGCGCTCCCTCCGACGGCGGAAGGTGTTCACGGAGAACGTGAATATGTTGATGGCAATTGCACTTGACAGAGAGCAGCGGTCTGATGGAGCACAGCCCAAAGAAATAAAGAGAGAAAGGATCAGTGAGAAGATGACACAAAAGGAGAGAAGACTGGGGGAAAAGTGACAGTCATTTTGTGTTTCCCAGCACTTTGTTTGGAGGACCATTATGGGCACGAAGGGGCCAAGTATTTGTACATTTTCCCACTCCGCCTGCTGACGAACCAACGAGTCAGCTCCCTCAGAGAGGCCACAAGAGTAAAAGTCTGTTTCTGATTCGCACACAAACACACACAGATGTGCACAAACAGCACTTAAAGAAAATGCTCCACATCAAAGATTTTCTTCAGTGGTTTTTAGAGTGTGGGGCGGGCTGCTCCTTAGAGTGCTAGAAGGCTTCAAGGGTTGCAACAGCAGAAACAAATCTGTCAAGAGTTGCCACTTCCCTTTTTCAATGTGCCCAAAGAAATTCCCAAATTAAACAAGTAAATTTACTTGCATTATAAAATACGCTTTACAGTAAAACTATAAATGAAACAGTTGCCACAGATAAATAACCAAGTATTTAAAATTAACTCTACACCTGGATTTTTGGTTAGACGTGAACAGCTAGTTTACATCATGGCCAGCAAAATGAGTTTCTTTAAACATTCAGATGTGGTGGCTAGACTTCATATATAGTTTAATTTGTAGGATATCTACTTTCAAATGTCCCAGCCTGGATTGAAGAATCTGAGTCTTAAGAGGTCTGCTTTGAAGAGACCTGGTAACGTCTAAAGCAAACTTTGAACATCACTTGAGAGTCAGTATTTTTAAAGAGTCAAGGAGCATGAGTCTGGTTCAAACAGTCCAGGTGAGTATGAAAGAGTTCGGCTGTAGTTTGAAAAATAATTTCACCAAACAATTGCTTCAAAAGAACATTGACCAATGAAGCAGAGAATAAGCAGAGATGTAGTGTTCATTGCCTGTGGATTCAAACAGCCGTTAACAATAATCACTTATGTGAAAAACATTGGGGAGTCTGAAACTAATGTGAAAAACAGCTTGGTGTGAGAAATAGCATGTGCTGTTTTGACAGTTGGGGGGACGGGGGGCTCATTAGGATGCCTTGTTTTTCTTTTCAAGTTTATTTGTTTCCGGAAATCTGGATTTATTACAGTATAGTTGCACTTAGTTTGATAATGTATACTTAGGATAGGGCTGTATTGACTGTTCATGCCTTCCTCTTCCACCTGGTGGGGGTTAGACATTGTCCTCGTGCATGGTATTATGCTGAGGGAGCCAACTTCGGTTTTAAGCTACTGAAATGTAGAAACAATGGACGGCAGTCAAATGATCACAAGGGTACAGGGCCACCCGAGTCTGCCAGTAATTCCACTTAGTACAGCCAAAGGAGCAGGTTTGATTCTGCCCTGGAGCTGCCAAATACACTAGCTGTTCCCTTGGTCCACTACCTGCCCTCCTCCACACTAACTAAAAAAAGAATAGGTTTCATTGTCTGTATTGGTGCCGTTAAATCGACTGCACTGGCTCCCCAGACTGAGGTCTTTAAAAATGTACTGTCAAGGAAGTACAGTGGCTGCTGGCTTGATTTTCAGAGCTTTGTACCCTTTAGGAGCCCTTGAAGCAGCCACTAGTGACGGGGCCAATCATTAAAATTTAACAGGCTTTTAACAATCAAGTAAAATGATGATGATTATGAACAGTTAAAATCCGCTCCCATTACTCCTCCCGAGTTACACTAAAACATTCCAGGTAGTAGCTTATCTCATCTATATTTAAGTTTCTACATTAACACTAGCATAACAGATATGTAAAGATAGTGTGCAAAAAAAACAAAATAAAGAAAACAATGAAAAACCTACACAGACTCTTACATAAGCATAAAGCCCCCTTCAGGACAAGGGCTTACACTGACATTAAAAGGGCCTTTGTTTAGCCTCAGTTATCGCTACTCCACAGGCGTGTTATGTTGTGAGCATCTACACTGCGACGTACCGAGTGAACTTTTGCAGACACTCTCAACACCCAGAGCTGATTATCACACGCATTTGTGTGGACGGGGTGTCCTGGTTTGTTGGATTTTTTTTCCTTCTTGTGTGTGAACGACTAAGAAACAACAGCAGTTCCACCAACAACGCTCACAGAGGCAGAACAATTGTGCCTTTGACGATGCTTGTTTGTGGTGGTGGAGAGACAGGAAATGAGATCATGCTGAGGGCTCTGGCTATGTGCACGGAGGGCTTATCGAAGAGCCTGGCCAGGCCAGGGGGAGAATACCAATCACTTATTAGTCAGCCTTGCTAGGCTTATGGAAATGAGGGATAGTTCATTCAGTGCAATGTATCAAAGCAAGGTGGAATGTGGTTTTTCCACCACTGCGTATCGCTGCAACTCTCAATCTCCCCCCATCGCTTCGCTCACCGGAGTATAAACCTCTCATAATGTTGGAAAGCATCATTGTGAGACAATAATACTAACCATTTATGACAGCAAAACGCCCACTTCCCTCATACATTCCACCTCATTTCACTAAAATTACAGTCTTTGAAGGCCTTACCAGGAGCAAAAAGATTAACGCCAGTCTCGGACTATAAAATCCCATTTCCTTTAGCAACTTCTACCTTCTTCCTCCATTAATATCTTCTAGAAACCGAGCAGGTTCTACCTTGATGTCCGTGGTATATATACATCCTGCAAGTTAAAACAGGCCCAGCAAAAGGTTCAATCAGCCGGTGTGATGACATTTCAAAGTGTAGAAATTTAAAAGAAGGCATTAACTGCAATTTTTCCCTAAAGGTTATTGCTATTTTTAATTGTCCACCAAGGGTCATAGTTTTAGTCCGATTAGGAGACAACACCACAACAATCCAACCTAATTCTGAACCGCAGAACAATGTCCCAGAGTATACTAGCTACCGTACATCATAATGAATGAGTGTATTATAAAATGCGCAGTCTGAGAAGCGACAGTGATAGTGTACAGACAAACAATGGGATTTTTAGGATTGTACTTGTAATTCTTTGAGATAAAATAAAAGGGAAAGCTTGCAGGTATTAATAGGGTAATACACTAACTTTTAATGGTTTGGCCCAATTGAGACCAAAGTTAGCCGCATGTGGCCTGTGAACTCAAAGAGGGAAAGCAAGCACTCAAACTTGGTTGTGTACACGATCTTGCTTTTCCTCTTCTGCTCATCTGTCATCACCATGTAGGATGTGGGTCTCTTGAAGAAATACTCAATGGTTACTTTTGGCAATGCACATCCTCCATAGACATTTCCCAGCAGTGTGCCTTTAACTGCTTGTGAATGTTCAACCAGAAAAGTCACTTCATTCTTCATATTCCATTATATTTCCCTTGTGTTGCAGCACGATCTGGACAGTCATGCACAAACCCCCCCACAAGATCGGCATCTGAAGAATACGTATAATTGAGAAAACCCAGACATTATTTTCACTAGTGTGCATACTTTATCTATAGGAAGGACAGTGGACATGAAGCAAGGGTGATGAAGGAGTGAAAAATTACACTTAAATTCCAGTGGTGACATTTTCCCCTCAAAGCCCTATAGGCTTCAAAGCTCCCAATTCAGCACACCCAGCATTTAGTGCCTAATCCATAGCTCCTTTGATAATTCTGTTTGGGTTTATTTCGGGGTTGCAGGCAGGCTGGAAATCCAGAAGAGTGAGGATGGCGAGATGTAAAGTGTGAAGATTGATGTCAGCTCCAAGTTTGGGAGACACGAGTGCAGGAAGCACAAAGCAAAGTTTGTGAACTTAGAAATACAAGCAGCAGAAAAAAATGTGGAAAAACTGAGCCAGAACATGCAAAATGTGGCGCAGTTTCTCTTTCGGTGTTCATTTAAATATTAGTTAAGTCAACACAGCAGCTTGACAAAGCAGGAAAAGTTGTTGAATGATGAGAGTCACGCTACTTTACACAAGCCTGTATTCAGAGAGGAGTAAGGGAACAGTCGGATTTGTCCCAACACGCCGATATCTAGTTTTTTGTAATTGGAAATCAAGTAAAACCAAGCAAAGCAGTGAAGCCACACTCTCATGAACTGATTAGCAATCAGCTTCTTTGCCCACGATTCATCAATGTTTGACTCATTCATCATTCAACTGGCAAGCAGGTAACTAGCCAATCATATTCATGCCGGTACACAGAACAGGCTTTACAACTTGGCAGTTATTCAGCTCTCCTCCGCTGCCCATTTCACATGCAGAGCTAAAACTTTTGGTAGTTTTGACGACGCACAGAGCCTGCATTAGTCTGGGTACCATGCGGGAGATCTCGTGTTCACATGGAGATATGAGATCTCTCCGCAGGGGAGCCGTTGATGAAAAATGTTCAAATAAGCTCAGATAATTTGAGGAATGTGTTTATTTGTAAAAAGTATTGAAATCACGGCAATGGCAAGCCAGTACACTGCATCCAATATCAATCTATGTGATATTCTACTTCAGTATGAAACCCTGTTTTACCTTGTCAGGTCACAAAGAAAAGGATATTGATGCTATTTTAACAACAACGGCATTGAGCATGGTTAAGGCCTCCAAAATCCAGCATCGGTGGGATGTAGTTTGTGCGTGCAGGCGCAATAGAAAAAGGCCGACACGACATCTATAGTGTCAGGTGAATGAAGCAGGCGAAGCACACAAGGCTCAAACCCGTGACTCACCAGTTAATGATGTACAAACCGACTGGCTCAAAACAACGCACAGCACCGTCCACCTGCTGTGTGCGAGCACCAGTGGTGTCATGCAGGCAGAATTAGCGCAGTTATCAATACGCTTTTAACAGATTACACTGTTTTGCTTTTGTCATACTAACCGACGACAACAAATAAGAGTTTTCTCGGTTTAAATTATTGCTGTAATTGCATCCTTATCAAATGGCTAACGAGAAAATCGTCCATTCATTAAATTATTATCAGCATGCATGGATGGTTAACTGCAGTTATCAAAATCCACCACTCTGCCGTTCTATCATTGAGGTGAAGCAAGGTTTGGGGCGCAACAATTCCAGAACTAGTAATGACTTAAGGGGGTCAGGAGGATATCAGGAGCCGGCATGATAAGTGATGACGCCCACGTGGGAACGAGCTTAATGACTTTCCCTGAGCGAGGAACTAGCTGGTTTGGCCGGGCAATTTTACCGCAGTGAAACTGAGAGGGCCGACACTTTGTCGGCTTTAAAATCAGTCCTCCTGAGTCTCTGTGGCTTGAGGTGAAGCACACACATTGCACACCATCACTAAAATAAAACCTGGAAAATAAGCATGAGTTTACTTTCACAGCAAATACACGTCCTAAAAGAATCATAACAACAAATATGATGATTCATTGATTGGACACATATTTTAATTGACAGTAATTAGAACGGTTATAATTCAAAATAAATAGAGCTATAATTTAAGGTTTGGCAGGAGGACAATTAAAAAACAGAATTCCCACAAAAAGTCGTTAAAAAGCATCAACAATTATAGTATTGTGATCCCATTTGTTTTCAAGTAATACGAGATGGCATGTATGCAGTCTGTTAATAATACATTTTACTTTGAGTGCTTATCATAAAGCTAAATGCAATTTATCAGTAGTATAATGTAACATCTTCCCATGTATTAACTAAAACATTAACATGACTGATGCATACATCTAAAACAAGTTTTTAAATATGCTTATATTGTTCATTTCTTATTCAAACAGACAATTCATTTGCAGTGTACTACTCGACTAATTTACTTTGAAGACACAGTCTAATAACCCAAAAATCTCAACCTGCAGCAGGGGGAACAAACATCTGTTCCTTTGAAGCTCTTCACTTTGGAGACGATGGGAGGAGCATTCAGGGGGGAAATAGAGTATGGGCGTGTTTCAAAAGACTGTATTGCCGAGGTAAATGACTTAGACATGACAACCCCTGAACTCTAGACAACCGCTAATGCCACACTAAGCAACAGCACAGCTTTACTTGCATACTTTTTACAGACCCATCTATATAATCAACGTTTCCTTCATCCCGGGTGTATACAATCTGCTGAGAGGAATTCACAGCCGTTTACCAGTTGCTCAACAGTCTACGTCCTGGGGGTCCCGTTTCACCGAGTCAGCACAGCTGAGGTGGCGTCAGTGTATGTTTTCAGTCCTAAGCATTTCTTACCACAAAGCGACCTGCCCACAACCCACCTGGGCATTTAGCAGTTGGCAAATACAAACACACGGAGGGTAAATTAGAGGCGAAGACACACTTAAAAGACATGTCACACATCCCATCCCATCTGATGCCTGAAGGTCAACGGAAATGACATGCTGAGCCGTCAATCAGTTGTGTATCTAGAGTGTGTGTGTGTGTGTGTGTGTGTGTGTGTGTGTGTGTGTGTGTGTGTGTGTGTGTGTGTGTGTGTGTGTGTGTGTGTGTGTGTGTGTGTGTGTGTGTGTGTGTGTGTGTGTGTGTGACTGCTCAGAAGCAAAGCGGAGCCGCAGATAGCATTTAATTGAAGGTTGAAGTTATCAGATAGCCTGCGACTCCGCTGTCAGTCAAGATGCAGTCGCCACGGCGACGCTTCACAGTGTTCTGCACCGCTGACGACACCAGGAAATGGCTGACTTTGAAGAACGAGGGGGTGGGTGGACCGACGCAGACAGAGCGCCGGCGACGCAGGCAGACACACAAACACATTTGCGGACAGATGTGGGACGCGCACACACACACACACACACACACATACACAGGAGAGGGACACACTTAAGGGAATTAGAGTAGAAGCATGCTGGCAAAGCAAGTTATTTTGGTAGAACTGACATGCTGCACTGTATCGAGGCACCAGGACAATCTAATTATCTACTGGTGACGCCTAAGCAGGCGACACGTCTGTGACGTGACGGAGAAAACCCAACAGGGCGAACATGACCTCAACCTTTGAGAATGATTACAAAAATTTGTTCGAAACTGAGCAGGAAAATAAAAAGTAGATGGGGCCATACTGTCAACAATGACAAATGCTGCACAGGAGGTGTGTCAATGCAAAGAACAAAACAGACACATTGGCCATCATTCTATTCTTTCGCGGAAGAACCTCAAATTGCGCCAGCAAGCCAGACTTATACATGCATTTTCAATAGGGGAATCTGGGAAATCAGACAGAAATGTGAGAGTGGGGATAAGACTCCCCAGTCTAATAATCTTCATTACACTTTCCTTTTGCAGTGGGCAGATGAGGATAGAAAGTGACATGTTTCTTCCTCCCTTCATTTCTCTCTGCTTTCCCTTTCCTCACTGATCCTGCATCATCCCCTTTCTTTCTCTGAGGCGGAATGCTCCCCTCTTTATCCTCCTTGGAAACACAAACTGGATCTAAAGATACTGTGGCTCCCTCTGTGTTTAAATTATTCTAAACCGCAGAGTGCGAGGAGCTTCATGAGGAAATCAGCTGAACGCGGAGGCACTTTATGCCATTGTCTGCTGTTCGAATAATGAATCCCCACATTTTATTCTCTCTCTCCCCATCCCACAAGATTAAAATTACAAATATCAGTGAAAGCAGCAGTAGAAAAAAGGGAGCAAGATAAAGGATTAGGTGCATGACTTATTAGAGGTCGCTGTGGTAGCATTCAAAAACTATTAACCTTGGAAAAAAGGCTGATGTTTGAGTGCACCTGTTGGAGTTTTTGCACACTAACCCGGTTTCAAACGAGTACATTTTCTGAGGAAAAGGAGAGGTAAGGCTAGGAAAAATTAATTTCATTTAGATTTGCTGCTGATTTCCCTCGGCTCCTATCATCACATCTATATATATCAGCACTATCTGGCATTTCGCCTTTCCCGGCTGACTTAATGACCACACTGTGGTGGAGAGATTGAAAAAGTGCAGACCAAAATAAGAGTGAAAAAATGTGCGCTTGATGACAGCTCTTCTATTTTTATTCCTTCGCATTTGCCTGTGCCTCTACACTTGTATTTCCATGTCCGTGTGTGTGTGCTCTAATTTGTGCTTCCTAAGGTCATCACTGAGTCATCTCAGCCACCAGGGGGAAGCCTAATTAATTTAGTAGCCTTCCCGACAGCTCGTAAACACAATACAGATTTACAGCAGAGCTGTGCACAGAGCAGCGTAACACAGCCAGCGAAGGGAACACAAGGGTCAGCTGAAGATGTGCCACACTTTTAATAGTGTGTGCATGTAAGAGTCTCTACAGTCACAGGTGGTACAGACTGTTCCACAGACCAGCCTTTAACAGAGACCTTCCTCACTCTGCTAAAAAAAAAAAAAAAATCTTATAAGGCCGTTTGTAGGGATGGCACAGAACCTACAGTCTGACGTCGGCAGCAATGAAAAGCATGCCTTATGTCTTTAAATAGCAGCTTCTGCACACATGATGAATTGAGTCAGAGAAAAGCCTATAAGGACAACCAGAAGTGGGCAGCCCTAACACACAGTACGTAACGCACAACAAATAACTTTTTGATGCCTTCTTACAGTTAATGGCCAGTATTTCACTTTTAGATTCATAAGGGGCTTTCAACAAAGGTCATTAAAATGTTAGCAAACACACATAATAAAGCACTTAACTGAATTAAGTGGTTCACTATAAGCGCTGCAACTCAAGAATGTCATGCATTTCCACATATGAATAAAAGGTATTGCCTCCTCGAATAGTCCTAGACTCTGATTGGCCCATGAACCAATTTAAACATGCAATATCGTTGTTGAATGATTAGTTTATTTCAGCTGCGGACTCTGCCCAGCTTTATTATTGCAACTTTCAACATTAAAAGCCAGAAAATTGTTCTAAAAATGCTGGCCTGTCCCAAACTTGTGATGCAGCCTGAAATACCTTGTTCGCTAAAACTAAAATGTGTTTAATTTAATGCCAGAGAAGGACAAAGAAAAATGGATAATACTCAAATCGGTTAAACAACTTTCCAGCGATTAATTAATCAATTAATTGATTGGTTGGTTCAGCCATAAAGCCAATACGTTACTTTAATACTGAGCAATCTCATTAAACGTTAAGGAGCTATTTTTAACGTCACAACGGCAAAGCTGGAAAAGTTGAGCTGAATTTTGCTGAGGCACCACATAAATTCAATTAGACAGACACTAACTAGGGTAAAAAATATAGCAGCACTTAGTGCAGACATGTGATTATGACGTAGCCAATTGTGGGGCAGTCTCCACAGACTGGAGTGAAAGAGCAGATGTGGTTGGTTGCGTTAGCGCCAAGCCCTGATGCTGGGTCTGGTCTGGGAGGGTCAGTCGGAGCTAAGCTGATCCCAGCCAGCCCCCGGTGTGCTTTATCAATTCTGTCAGGGGGAAAATGCAATCCATGGATGGCTGGGCCCTGCCCTGCTCTACAGTCTGTCTTATCCTTTGTCACCTCCCTCTATTCATTTCCTCACTCCGAGCTGCTGGGATTATGAAGAGAAACGTTGCTCCTCAGGACGTGACACAGTCATTCAATGTGTGTGTGAGCAAAGATTAACATGAGGATGGGAAGGTGACGGACTGACACACACATTACAAGGACTTATACAAAGCAGACACATGCACACAAATGCAAGTCCACTCTGCAGACAAGAGAAGACTGTTTCCATCACGGTACACGGACCATGCGCTCTTCTTCTTCCAGCTGTGTGCATGCATTTACATGTGGATGTTTTTCCATCTGGTCCTCCCCACTGCTCCATCCAGAGTGAGCAGTAAGTCAGAAGATTTCCATCTCTGGCAAATTAATATTTATGAAATCACAGCCTACTGTTCATGATGCTTCTACTTTCAGTTCCTTCCATCATATTCTTGCAGCATTAATCTACCGCTAAGATCGTTCAAAAACACCACTGCATGCTCGCCTTTTAACAAGGTAAAATTCAGAGTATCTTAAGTAATAGTTCATTATTAACTGGGGACACATGTTAAGACTCTAACAGCTACTGCTTAACAAAGTGAGGAGCTGCTAATTTGCCAACCATAAATGAAAAAGGAGCTAACAAGAAGATAAATCAAATTGAAGAGGAATGGTCGAGTAAAGCAGCTCCTGTGTGTACAAGAGAAAGTATGGCTTGGATAACGACACACATGGCCTAAGGCTAAGGAGACTGTATGTGTGCGTGTGTGCGTGCCTTACAACATAGATTGGAATAAGAAGCACTAATGGGAACATTTTATATTTAATACCCTATTTGTTATTAGACAATGATTCTCACCTTTTTGTCCCTATGAAGAACCAGTTTCTATCTCTTGATTAGCCAAAACATTACAGTGAAGCCAAACACTAATTAACAAAACATACAAATGTCCCTCAGGTCTGCTGTAGACTCTAAATATCTTATTATAGTCTTCTTCACAAGTCTAACTTTGACACCCTTAGAGCGAGCAAATGCTTGAGGCATCTGAGAATCTCCACCAAGGGGGTCATTGTACCCAGGCTGTTCTAAGACACTTTATTTGCTTCTTGATTCCAGTTTGTACTTACATCTGGATACTCTTTGACAGGCACAAACAGTTTTTCCTGCAGGTGAACGATGGGTCCAAGTGGTTCAGGCAGCTCCAGCGGGTGTCTGTCCACAAGGCCATTCACTGTGTCACTGTACATGTCTTTGCGCACTCTGTTGATCTCTGAAACAAAGGAAAACATGAAAATTGTGATTAGCAACTCACTTACTAAACCACTGACATTATTCTTTGACTGAAATCTCCCGGTAGAAATAAATCACTGTCATATTGATTTTGACTTGTGGGTAAAAGCCTAATGTCGCATAGAAATCTTTGAGGAAAGCAAAGATTCAAACTTGAATTTGTTAATTGCCTTGAGTAATGTTGGTTTTTTGCAGGAAAACAACAATGTAACTTTGCTTTGGAAAAGACTAACACACTTCATTATCATGGCCTATGAGCAGAAAACTGTATGAGGACAGATGGCTCTCAATACCTGCAAGAAGCAGCTTTATTTCGACCAAACAGCTCAGAATAAAACAGTGAATCAGTGCTTGTGAGCAGGTTATTTCATAAGCCAGAGACAAAAGTTAAGCGCTGCATTATTAACGGGTTAAGGCCACAGTCTTTTCTCTCTCCCTCCCCTGTGGCTGTTCTCGCCGACAGAGCAGCCTGTGCGAGCGGCTGAGCATGAGACCAGACGCGGAGAATCGCTGAGGCTTGGGTATATACCGCCTTCAGATCTGATCCCTCCGTCAAATGAAACTAATGGACCTCTCTTTTGCTCACACACGATGACTACAGAGACTTCACCTCCAATCCTTTCATATAGACATGTTGGTGCATTAGATTAGGGATTGGGTTTTATTTTTTTTATTTTTTTGGGGGGGGTGGGGGGGGCTCATCAAAGTCAAGATGTCAAGTATAAATTCCAACATCCTGTCTGCATTCCCCTTACCCACCCCCATTGTTACATCATGTGAAACTCAGAAATCCATGTCGCAGCAATGCTTGAAAGAATGAGAAAGCATTCATTCATGCAAACCAAACGGTATGACCATTCGTGTCAGCTTGTCACAGTTAGATGGACGGCTGCAGTTGTGACACCAGCTGATAAGAGTACACACTAGTTGGATGACACTTTTGCTTCACTCATCGCCATCACTCGCACCATCAAAAGCAACATTTACCAAAAAAAAAGTATTGGGGGAATTTGTGTTTATGCACCTACAATAAAACTTTCATTTAAAAAATATATTAATCAGCTGGAACAAAACAGCAGAGCTGGTGAGGCTTTAAGGAAAGATGTGAGTGGGTGTTACAAGGGGGCGGGTGTTTGACACTATTTCCATCTCTCATGTGGGAGCTCTAAATTAAACTCCAGCTGGGGAACCTGACACTCAGCTATGGGTGTCCTTTGTGAGGCATGCCCGACCTCCAAACCATACTCTTATGGTGTTGCAAAACAGGGAAAGTGGATTTAACTTAGACAATAAAGTTGTAGTATAGTTGTCCATGTGAGTTCTGTGATTTAAGTTGCAACTTTCCAGCAGCCAAAACAGTCAAATCAAGACCATGTTGACCAGAAGGTGCAGCTGTGGAATTAGCTCGCTGGGAGTTTTCACAGAATCACGGGAAGTTTCTGGATCTCATCAGTGACAGATTGAGCCTATAACACCAATAAGGTAACAGTCAATGACAGCTGAACATCTGGGCTGCAGCTGCTTGGAGTTAATCTCTTGACGTTTGGACTGTGGAAACACCCTGAACAATGCAAACAAGCTAGAGGACTTGACCCAGAGCAACTTCATCCCAAAACACATGATCTCAGCACAATGAGCTCTTCGGGATACTCCCAGTCCTCCTCAAAGATGAAGTCATCTACATGATATTCAGCCCAAAGAGAGAACTGACTGCGTCAAGCTAACTTATGCAGTGGTGGGGTAAGCATTCTTAAAAAACTATTGACATCATAATGAATGTGTTGCCATAAAGTAATCTCTCGCAAACATAGTAAGTTAGTTGTTTTATCGGTCACTTCAAGCCAACATGAATAAAAACAAAAAGACTATTTAACACATGGGAAGGTCAAAATGTAAATTGTAGAAGCAATGTGTCTGAACCAAGGGCAGCACAATGATGCAGCCAGTTTACATTATTTGTGTTGAATTCCTATAGGGAAACAGAAAAGCTGGTTTACATGAATTTTCTCATTTTATCTGTATATGCGTGTTATTTTATATTCTGAGATCGAACAACATTTGACAATGAAAGCAAGAAAAAATATCTCTCTGGTGTTTTGTGTGTTGTCTGCATGTTTAAAAAAACCCTAATCTTTTTAGTAAATAACCAGAGAAGGTCTACCAGCCAAGGATTCAGCCTTGCATTTTGATAAACACCATGCAACTTTAGCACGCTGCGCTGCGTAAACTGTGTGGCCAACCCATAAGTGACATGTAACAAAGATATAATACTCTCTAGTTTAAAATACCTGCTAAAAGTTAACAGAAGGAAAAATAAACATACACTGCATCGTAGGCCCTTTAGATTCAGGACTATCTGTTCTTCACATGAGAAAGCACAAAAAGTGAGATATTCACTTGTGACATTGCAACACAACAACCAGCTGCAGCAGCAAGCGCCTAGCACCCCCCCCGCTTCTAATTCTATTTCCTCTTGCTGAAATGCCACATTAACATAAGGGGGCCGCGCTGGGCCATCAATGGAGACGTGCGGCATTTGACAACCTCTAATTTCAGTGCGGCAACTCTTTTCTGAAACGTTGCGCTCACCTAAAAATTACCCCCTGCTTTGCACCGACGACAAAATCATTTGTCTAGCTGTCCACCCCGGCAGAAAAAGGCTGATTTTGTGAGTGTGTGCACATGTACGCGCGTGCCTACTTCTGTGAATTACTATCTTAGGAGGAGGCGGGAGAGTGTCACCACCTTAAAAAAGGAACAGTATCAAAACGTCCAAAAAGACAATGAAGAGCCATTAAAAGAGATCCATAATCAAAAGAGAACTTTTCTTGAACTGTGGCATTAGACTGTAAAAACGATTTAATGCCACACTTACAACAGCCTAATCCCTGTCACCCTGTTCAGCCATCTCTCAGCTCAGTGCGTCAAGAGTGTCAGCTGCAACACGACTCAGCCAGCCACACCACCATGCTTTCTGTCAGGGTACACACACCTGCGATGGACTGTCGTGAACACACATACACACCTAGCAGAAATATTCAAATCTTCGGATAAATTTTTAAAGCAGACATATGTTAGGAAGAAGCAGAAATCGACCTTGAGAGTAGTTGGAGGGCACAGATGAGACAAAGACATAAAAAAAAGAGAGATTTATAACCACAGTGCTGAGCAAGCAAGAGTGTAACTGTGTTCCTCTTGACTCGTGCTGCTCTCTTCTGCCTTGATGTCAGCTAAAACATATTTCATTCCATCCTTTTTCTCCATTTGTGCCCTTCATTCTCAAATCTGCATAAAAACAGGCTGCGGCTGCACATCCATCTGCCTTTTGTCACAGAGGAGACGACTTCTCGTCTTGTCTGTTATCCTGGCGGTTGGCAGCGAGGCGAGCACGCAGAGGGGATGATGTGGGAAAGGGGAATGGCAGGTAGAGGGGTTAGAGAGGCAGTGGACTGAGGAATATGGGAGAGGAAGTGTCTGCAAGATGAGAGCCAGAAATCAAAGTGAAGTCTGGTGGGTGGATAATAAGTGGAAAAGTTTAGCTTTGACCTTGGGAAGGAGGGGGGAAAAAAAAAAAAAAGCAAACAGGAAGACCTTTTTTGGGGGGTTGGAGTTTTCTATCACTTCTCACAATCTGCCCACAGTAGACCGCTGCCGGGTCATTTGTCAGGTGGCTAAAGTATTCTGCAAAGATACTGTAATAATATCTTTTAGGTCTCTGCCATGATAAGTCAGCCTTCGGCAAGACAGATTGTCAAACTCCGACTGTTGAGCAGGACTGCTAGATCCTGCCAGAAGCTCTCAAAAAAGTGGTAGGTTAACCAGAAGTTAATTTACAAGGGTGCCTCAACATTGGCGCCACGATGATGCGAAAGAAGGCATTTCAAGGAAAACAAATCTCTCAAAACACACCAATGAACAAGATTTTAAGCAATTAAAATCCTCAAGAATAATTTGGTGTAATCTAAATGCCAACAAATTGAGCATGGCTAAATCCTTCACATTGCAATTACCAATTTACAAATAACCAATATGAAATGTGCAGATATTGTGTAATAAAGCCTGAAAACAGTACGATTGACAAAGAATCTGCACAAGCCCATCACCCACATGGCTCTGTGGTGGCTTTAGAGTATGCCCCTTAGGAAAGTGGCATCCAAAAAGCACGGTGTGGGGCAAGAGGTCAGTTTTCCGACTGTACAAAAAGCATTACCCCTTCACAGCACAAGGCCTAAGCTTGAGAATCATGTGCATAGTGGAGAAAAACACAAATCCGGTAAGCGTGTCAATTCATTTGAGTGTGCAATATTGTCGGCCAATCACAGCAGGCCACTGTGAACACACCAACATGGGGTTGGGAAGCCTTTCATGCATTTACTCAGTCTGACGCCAAATACACTTAGAAGCAGCAAAAAGAAAACGAGGCAAACAGTTCAGGGGAGCTTGAGATGGAGGGAGGAAAAGCGCAGGACAAAAGAATAAATGGTTTTGCTTCATCTGATCTGAATTTAAACAACATAAGGAGAAACTTGGGCAGAGGAGATCACAGTCAAGGTAAAAGAACGAGGGAAAAATGAAAAGACTGGGTCCGAGGCATTGTAGAACTTAAAGCAGAGGAGAGGTCCAGAAGGAGGCGCTATAATCAGATTTAAGACAGGTGAACATCTTTCAGCTAGATCTGCTCCATAAGAGAATGGGAGCAAGTCCATTATGAGCCCAAAAATAGATATGCTCCATAACTGCTTTGTCCTCACTCTGTAGCTCACAGCAAAACGTCCCCGGACCATGCAAGGCACATCTGTCCATACAAGTAATATGTGTGTGAGTGTCAGCCATAGAGAACGGAGGAGACGAAGAGAGGGGGAGAAAGGGCAAGCAAAAGAAATATAATGGACGAGTAATCAGTGTGATCAGCTTTGCCAGAGTAAAGCTGCTTTAGATGCCGTGTGATGCCCGGTATTAAGCTGATAATATCTGGCACCTGAAACAGATTGAACCTAACACCAATTAATCTTCAAGCCAAAGTGATCAAATGTTGGGTGCTGCAGAAACTGAACAAGTGCTTCCAGTTTACAGTGATTCTAGATAAAAAGAAGAAATGTGCAAAATCCTTTCATCTATACCTGCTTTTCATGTGCACGTATGCTCTATTCATGATTTAAAAAGGCAAAGAGCAGACGGCCAAGGAGATGAGATAAATATAGCCATAAAAATGTGGTGCGCCACAAAAAAACTACAGCAATCACGGATGGACCTAAATGTGCCAGTGCTGAGTGAAACAAGGCTCAGGCGACAAACAAGCCTTTTCACTTTAAAGCTCTGCACTTTAGCAATCACAAAGCCTGGGTACCCGTTGCAGGCGGAAGGATTTGGGCGTTTAATGCATTCCTGCCCTTTATTCACAGCACAGACGACTTTATCCAAGACGACACTCCACTTCAACAGTTTAGGGGTTTGGCAGGCCAAGCATATGAAAGACGGGCGGGTTCTTTTAAAGCAGAGAGCACAAGTATAGCGAGCATCGGTGGGGGTGACTGAGCCATGAAAACGTATGCATTTCTGGGTCTTATCATCAACTCACAGCTGTCTCTCACCCGCTTCCTCTTTGTGATGGGCAAAAACTTTCCTTATGCTTCCGTCTTATTTTTTACTTCCCGATTGTTGATTTACGGACACAATCCTTTGATGTTTATGCATTAAGTCCAAGCTGCACACAACACCATCAGCCCAGTTAAAATTGGACTGTGTACTTCATTTGTGCCAGAAAAAAATATATAAAAAAATCAGCTTCAGTATCGATATAGCCTTGTCTAAAAGCTTGCATTGGAGAATACATCAATAGGCTTAAACACCAACATAATGTTGCTCTGTGTTCAGTATTTGACTTTAGTTTGAAATCACCAGATTCCAGATGGCAAACAGAGGAGGCTTCCTGCATATCATGTGTTAATCACAAACTGTATGTGCACATGTAGTACTTAACCGAAACAAGATGCAAAGCAGACAGAACATACTGTACCAAAGAAATCCTGTCTCATGCAAGACAGTAGTTTCTGAGCAAATAACACCAACACCGAAATAGTCGACAGCTGGAGGTTAACACTTTAATTCAATAAAGCAACACTGTGTCAGCGCATACGGCCACATCAAACACAATAACTAGTTTTACAAAAGCAAGTGTGTATCACGCAGGAGCCTAAAACACACCGGGGGTGCAAGTCATTCCCCCAATGCTATCCTTTAATAAAGAGAAGGTAATAACCAACCGCACACAAGGGTTCCTGAATGAGATTGTGTCACCGTACACAGTACCAAAAAACACTTGAGTGCAATCTCCCATGACGATGTTCATTCACATTCAAATAGTTTTGTAATTAAGCTGAAGCAGAAAGGAGCATTTTAGTCCCTGGCTGCTCAGGCTCAATCTTTCTAGGATATTCATGTAAATCTATAGATTTTGGTGGGGAGATTTCCCTGCTGACCGGCAACAGCAACCACATAAATGGGTGATTTAATACCAAAACAACTGTGAATCTGGAAAATGTGAGACACCCAGATAGTCAAAGAACTGTATGAGCTAGGGCTCAATTTGTAGCTAACTATACGGACTACACTGCTGCCTAAAAGTGGCTCTGGTTTGTGATCATTTTGAAAGAAACCTGGCAACCTTTCTCACGTTGTACATCAGTGGTAAAATTCAAAATAGTCCCAGCGAAAAAATATATCTCAGTTTTATTTTGTGGGGACTGATCCTCACAGTTGCTTAACCCTGACACGTTGTGGATAGCAGCACCGACCCCCACAGGCTGAGGGGTCTAAATGGCTCTAGACAAGAAATGACGGTGCGGTTTGCAGCCAGAGGGAGAGATTTATATTGTGTGTCAGGGATTTTCCTGAGGCAGGCTGGGTAAAAAAGCTCCAGCGTCAGGTCTTTAAGTAGATAGGCCACTAAATAAACGACGAGCATAACAAGGTTTTTGTATTGTGTCCTCCTGGAGCCAGGTGGGGGAAAAAAATAAAATAAAAAGAGAGATGAAGCAATGAAATACAGAAAACATTCACAAACACACAGGGCTACCCGTCACACAGGTAAGCAGCAAATCAAGACACATAGGAGCTACTCTTTCACCCAAACTGGGGATGAATGGGCGACACACACGTCTCCGAAATATGCTTACGAGTGCTGGAGCAGCACAATCTCTGTCTGAGGTGTACACTATAGCTCAGAAACAGCAGAAAGTGTATAAATCTTTGGCGCGAGTGCAAAAATCCAAGTTCCAAGCAGACTACCTAATGGAAAACGAGCATGTTCCACTGTGATCATCAATAACAAACTGGTGAGTCCACATTCACACTTTTTGAGCTATAGAACAGCCGATGCTCCGGAGCAAATTTCAAGTACATACAACATACACAAAAACAAACATCCAACCAAACGTTAAAAGAACACCCACACACACATGCGCTAATGAGCCCGTGTGTTTGTAGGCAAGGCTCCCCTGAGAGAGTGAACCCACAGAAATAACACTCCACACAGAAGGAGGAGGGGAAACCGCCTCAGAGAAAAATCTGCTAAACAAATACAGCAGGAAACAAGAAGGAAATCATGCTGCATCTCTCCTCTAGCTTGCCTTGCGAGCCACTGCTTCATATTCAATCTGGTGGCACAGAGACATCTTAAAAACCCAAATTACTGAAACACACAGCTGCTCTGCATTACACTACACTTCTGCCTTCATTACTGCTTCAATTGTTTGGTGGTGATGACCGAGAAGAAGGAAAGGTGCATCTTGTAAAAGGTGAACGTGTTAAAATACTCTTTTCTTGGCTTTAATGATGGATTAGCTGACATTAGGCATCACATCTCATGAAGTAAACACAGTGTGCACTCAGCAGTGTTGATGGGAGGGTATCCCCCCCCCTCTGATGAATTAATTTTACAGCAGGGGGGGATACAATTACCTACACTGCATATTGATTATTGCTACATGAGAAAACCAGACAAAAAACGCTCCAACTTCATCTCTGTGTAGATGAAGGAAAATGCACCTTTTCTGGAATGCTGCTACTGCGCATGAGCACCAGAGCCATAGCAAGTAGTTCTTCTGCACACGCGCTAGTAGATGGACCGTAACCACAATGGTCAGAGAGAAATGTAGGAAAAACACTGCCGACTCATAGTGAGAATCTTGATGTAAAGCCCTGAAACAGTGAAACACTTTTGTAGTTTAACTTAGTTAAATTATACTGAAGTTAAAAGGGCTTTCTTTAAAAATATTTAAATAAGGGGGGGCAAAGATTTGGGCATACATGGAAAACATCTACAAAAAAAAAAGAAAAGCTAAATGACATGTATTGTGAAATTAAGGGTTAGGGTTGAGTCTTTATCTGATTTTGAATGTACAAAATGTTTTCAGATTCTTTTCTTTGCAAAAGTTAGAACTTTCTGGGCTCAAATCATTGCCAAACTAAAGGCAGGAAGTGAATCTCACCATGGATCAGACACATCTCTGGATTCCAGGTTATGTCCAAAACATCGACAAGTCTGCCGTCACTTTTTACTAACCTCTCATATTCTGGCTGAAGCCCCTGTAAATATGTATGCTAAAGTCAGAGTGTGTAGGTGTGGTGATGGCCAAGAACAACAATCAGCAAAGCCATTAATCATGACCAATGGTAAATGCAATGTTTTCTGGGGCTGTCAGCGTGACTGCATGCGGGAAGGGGAAGAAGTGCCAGGCTGAATGTGGCTTTCGGTGGCTGCTGGCAGCAATGATGACGGTGCGCTATAAAAATGTGTCATAGCACGTTAGTTTGGTGATTAAACAAAGCAAACAGACAGCGCAGACAAACGAGGGAAGGAGCTAGGAGGAGCTGAGGGGGGTGGAAAAGAAGCGGAAACAGACTGAAGAGAACAAACAGGGATTGAGAAGTGAAATATAGTGCGGAGCACACGTTTGGATGTTCATTATCCTTATCTATTATGTAACATCACCAGGTAGGTCCATAATTGGTCCAAAATTTATGCAGCATCATCCCGAGTCAAAAGAGGCTGTTTTCACAAAGAGGAAGAACAGAAAGCCCTGCAACATATGGTATTGCCCAAAGAGAAAACAACCGCGATCGCCTGAAGTCAGGGAAGAGCTGCTCTCCAAGAGGCATGGCCTGCCAAATGCTCAGAAAAACAAGTGTGCTCAGGGGGCTGAAAACCCTTGATTTCACACCTTATGGATTGAATTAGATTTTCCTTCTGCCTACTAAATGAACTTAAGAGGATTAAATATAATTCTTAAGTTTGGGTACTGTAAATACAGGCTGGATTGCATCTGATTCAGCCCCACCAAAACCCAAAAATGTGTTCACAAAAGTTGCATGTTTATTCAAGCTGAAACTGTCACTTAACAACTCCTACACCAGCAGCGATAGATGAACAGGTGCAGTGATTGTCCCACAAAAAAAAAAAAAGAAAAAAAAAGGCTCTAAAGTAAGTCGAAATAACTGAGACTGACGAGGGAGAGCTAGTACCAGTTGAGTTCGATAATCAGTGAGGCAGAGTCATCAAAAAACTGTCATGTGTCCAAGAAACACAGTGTCATGCGATGGGCTGTGATGGCAGTTCAACCAAGTGTTTAAAAAATAAAAAATAAAAAAAAGGGACACGAACAGAAAAATAGCATTAATGTTGTGCCAAATCCAGCAGCGTCCAAGAGTCTGAAAAATCAAATGATAACATTCATGTTGCTGAAGCTGGTGATTACCTTCATCTAGTGATTACTTTACATCTGTGAGACTGCAGTGTGTCCAACGCCAGCACGTTGTTTGAATTACTTTGCTATGCTGTCATGCATAATTTTAAATATACAACAATTTACCTGTCAGTCATGTCAATATGGATGTTCTCGTTGTGAACCGAAAAACACAACCATGCTGAACACGGTGGATTAGGCTATTATTTCTTAATCTTTGTATTTCCTCAGATGGAATCATAACAAAAAGAGAATATGAGGAATTGAAAGGGAGTGTGAGGTAAATGTGATAAAAAGTTACAATAAAATAGCCTGTGATACTAAATCAGGGGTTTATCAGCTACAACACTTGTGGGCGTTCATATCGAATTAGATTTTTTTACACATAAAAAGTCACTAGTACTTAATAGCCTAACTTGAACATACGGGGGACACAAAAATGGAGTCAAAGCTGATGATTGAACATTGAGCCGTTCACTATCGATCATGAGAGCTGGCAGTCCACAACCACTGAAGACTTTAAAACAATACTAATTTATAAATTCTTAGTTAGGTCTGCTCGTGATTTGCTTCCTTCCCTGTGATCATTGAGCATAAGAGAGAACACTTTAATCAGAATGCGAGGGGTATATCCCCCAGTCTGTAAATCACACTAATCAACAAGCTCTACACAGTACAACAAACATGTCTTCTTGTTTTATAAAAACATGTTTCAATAGTATTCTTTCAGATTTGGGTAAAACAAAATTTCCATGATTCTTAAAAAGAGCTGGAGCATTAATCTGTGCTCCCCCACATACACCATTTTACTGTCCCAACCCCCAGCTTAAAAGTGAAATGAGTGTTGCAGACAGTATCTGCAGAGCTATTAGGACCTCCATCTAAAATTAGAAAAAGGGATCATCACATTTGATGATGTGGAACTGCTTTATGGGGCTGTCTGTCGGTGTGTGTGTGTGTGTGTGTGTGTGTGTGTGGGGGGGGGGGGGGGGGGGGGGGGGCTGGTAGCTTAATGAGCCATAGGAGTGCCAGTTTTGTGCACTTGGTGGGGTCTGCTGTGGAATGAGGTGATGCTGACAGGGAGGGCCAGCTCAATACTCTACCATAATGGTTTATTCCTAATGGCTGCCGCGAGGGGCCAAAGTTCATTACTCACTGCGTGGGGGGTGTTTTGTTTTTTTTAAACTTGTACGTGCATGCACAATATCAGATTTACACATGAGGGAAGCACCCTGAAGCGAATGAATAAGGTGGGAAGCTTCAGAAACAGTTTAGAACACACACACACACACACACACACACACACACACACACACACACACACACACACACACACACACACACACACACACACACACACACACACACACACACACACACACACACACACACACACACACACACACACACACACACACACACACACACACACACACACACACACACACACACACACACACACACACACACACACACACACACACACACACACACACACTCAAGAGGAAGCACCAGGGACTGCGAGTGTAGTAGTTAACGGCAAGCTAAAAGCTCTTTCTCATATTATTCCTAATTATTCCATGCTTGTGAAAAAATTAGTTTTCTGCTAATACTTCCTCTCTCCTCGTTTCACCTTTTAAAAGTAGCCCAATGCGCCAGCTAAGCTGAAAAAGCCAACCTAATGCACACAAATGCAGACTCAGGCTCCCTCTAAAAAACGGCAGCAAAGATAGGCGATTTTACTGCTGCTTTTGCCATCTGAACGGGGCTGCGATATGTAGCGTTAAATTGGAAGCCACAGCAATAGTCATTTAACAGGCCGGCTTTCAAAGAGAAGCCTCGTGAGCTGAAAATGGTTTCACAAATTTGAGAGGATATACTTGGTCAAAGAAAGAGAAACGGCTTCAAACTGAGTAACAATACGTGTAGAGATCGTATCCGACTTGCTTCTGTTGGACAGTACCAGTATATACTCCATGTGTGGCCTCCTGCATCCACCAAAGTGACTACAACAGGTGTCAATAACGAAACTTAATGATGATGGCGATGGTCAAAACCGGCGTGTTTATTAGCATGACAAAGTGCAAAACAGAAAATATTGTTGATTTCTCCTCAAGGTAACTGCTTTCACATTCTGGTGAAATGAGACCAACGTGAGCACTCAACAATCCCTGTTGTACTCTGCTTCAGCCCATTTAACTCTACAAATGAGTGTTAGTTAACAAACATTAATGGATCGCAGTAGATCTATGGATGTTAAGGTTCTAATAACTGATTACAGTAATACACACCCACACACATCTAAACTACATACAATTAATCAGATCAACTATATCAAATACGATCAAAGTGAGTTTTTCTGTGCGTTTATCAGAAAAACTAATTTCTCAATCAGCAAAATATGAACTGTGATTTTTGTCATAACACCTTTATATACACCGGCTACAGAGGCAGCAGGAAACAGTCATGTTTTTCCCTCAGGCCCCAGACATACCTTAAAAACAAGCCTTTACTCTTGCAGACACAAACATCCTACAACAATGCAAAGCATGCCATGCCAAATGAAGCACAGGATGCAAGCTTTGAGGTCAACTTGATGTGAGAAAATGAGATAAGAGGAGGGAAGAATAGCAGGATGAAGAGTCAGGAAGCGCGCTTATAGGATGTGTGTGTGTCTGTCTCAGTCCTTGGCACTATTTCAAGGAGACTTTTGCAGTGAAACGACATCGCCTGGCCTTTGTCTTGAGGGGTATCCTTTTCCTTTGTCCACTACCTGCGAGGACTTAAGAAAAGTGACATATCTTGTCAGGGGCCGGAGTGACTCTTGAACAGAGGCACCGATGTACGGCAGAGAGCAAGGCAGAATAACCACAAAACTTAAAATGCCAGTTCACCACTCAGAGGATCTACAAACGCTAGGCACTCTGCGGTTCTTAAATACATTTCTCCAGTGTGTACACGCAGCTGTCCCCTCTGTCATGCAACAATGGCAGGAAAGGTCCAGCTGTCAGAAGAGGAAACGAGAGAGGACGAGGCTGGAAGGAAAGGCTCCGACTGTCAATGTGACTGGAGAAGATAACATGCAATGTGCTTCCTGTTCCCACCCCTGTAACTAAGGAGACCACAGTGCACACGACCAACAGTAAAGGATGGTGGGAAAGAGGGAGGATAATTTGTCACACTCCTTACACTAGTTTTAAAAAAAGGTACGGCTACGCGACTATGTGATCCAATCGTTATATTCACTTCCTAAAGGGATACAGCATTCATACATTAAATGGTTAAGGAGGAGGGTGTGCTACATTTAGAGGATCATTTACAAGCACAAACAAAAAGCTAGAGAGAACGGATAAGACAAGGGCTCCCTTTTAACTGCAACATCTTGGCTAAATCCTTACATCAACCATGAACACTGATTTTTGGCAAAGAACAGATGGGAGCAGCAGAAGCCTGCCACAAGTGCATAATAGAAAATGCCAACAAAATAAAAGTCTAATTTATTCTACGTTTGGTAGATGGAAGAGTGACAAGGTCTCTCTATGATAGATACTGATGCCACACAACAGTGACAGAAGAAAGTACGGGTTGACTGCCTCTTAAAGTTTATTTTACGGTCTATGAAATAGCACCACTTTCTGCAATATTTTGGTTTCTTTATCCGTCTGCGGAGAAATATTGAAGCGCAACAATGACCTGTAGCAAGAGAAGCATGAGAGAGTTTTGTTACTTAAAAGAAAACTGGTTAATACAAAGAGGCAATAAACGGAAACACATCTGAGAAGGTATGCAGGGTACCATCTGTCTGCCCAGCAGGGGTAACACGACCACTATTCAAAAATCTTAAATACTGTTACCCAGAATAGCACTTTCATGTTGAAAATTAAAACTGAAAGCCATGCAGATAAGACTATTTTCTCAAATGGTTGATTAACCAAGTGTTTAAATGTTTGCCTTTCCTAAAAGACGGATTTTAAAATGTTGTGTCTTGTTCCAACAAGCAGCTCACACCTAATGATATTTGGTTTATGATCACATAGGACCAAACAGAAGAAGAACATATTCACCCTTATTAAGCAGGAGATAATATTAGCTTGAAAATAGGGAAAACAGTCTCAAAACTATTCAATTAAAAGTGCAATTAATTAACTTATCATTGCAGCTCCGGATACAATCCAATTAGACAGTCTGCATTAACTCCTACCGTTAGGAATGTTATGTTGTCAGTCTGAATCACACTGCTGGAAATAAAGCTAGTGTTCAATGATTTTAAACT
Organism: Lipophrys pholis; assembly: GCF_963383615.2. Taxonomy (NCBI): domain Eukaryota; kingdom Metazoa; phylum Chordata; class Actinopteri; order Blenniiformes; family Blenniidae; genus Lipophrys; species Lipophrys pholis. Next base: position 10,484,945 of record NC_137633.1, read on the forward strand.
GAAACACCTTTTGAGAAAATGTAAAAATTCAACAGGATGTCAAAACTAAACTTGAGTCAGGTAAGTTGATCCAGCGATTCAGTCAAATCACGAGACTGAGGAGTGAACCAAAAACCGCTAACACACCCGCGTGCAAGTCACCAGTTGATACGTGATCTGTAACACCGATGCTCCGAAACTCTCCAGGTGGTGTTTTGATCAGATGTTTTATTTTAATTTTTTTCAAGGAAAACCTTCTGTTGTTTTTACCTGTGTTCAGCAGTCATTACATTGAAGTAACTTTGCTGTTGCGACGCTGAATCCGAACACACCGTCTACTGACGTGGTGCTCTGAACACAGGAAAACAGACAGGTTTCATCACAAAGTGCGCGTATTAGTCCGCCCGTGTCAGCTTGTTTCTTCCCCAGGCGCAGGGCCTGCTGGGACTTGTAGCGACCATCTTAAGTTCCAGTCCAACAGCCACTCAGTCGCTGTCCCCGGGTGTGACAACACACAGACTCACATCACAGCTGCTGTTGTGTCTTAGTGCAGACTCTTCATTGTCTGCACAGCCTGACGGGCCTTTTTTTTTTTCCTCCAGGATCTGAATCTTACCATTTCAAACGCCTACTCGTGTACAATACAAATTAGACAAGTGAAAAAAAAAAATGTGTTAAATATCTGGGTAGATATGCATGGTCCTCTGCCAGAACTTTGATTCTTCTGTGCCAAATATTCGGGGATGAACTGCACAAGTGTTATGTAGTCAAAAGTCAAACTGGATGAAGAACATTCAGTCATTTAATGACAGAAAAATCCTCCTGGTTGCACTTCCACATAATAAGATGGTTAATCTTGGAAGGACATATACAAAGGAAATGACGTCTTGACCTCCTTTATCTGAAGATCATAAGACGACGCGTCTCTGTTTGGTCTGCTTGTCTGGTGCTGGAGATCATTGGTTTGATCTGCTTTGTCTGCCAGCCCATACTGAACGTAGCTCCACGAGCATTTCAAAAACAAACACGTTGAAGGTGCCATAACAACTAGGTCAGTGTCATAATGGGAGGAAATGGAGAGAGATGAGGGGAAAAAAGAAGCTGACTCAACTGTCATTAACAAAGCTTCCACTATGCTTAAGCCTTTAAACATCGATCTCCCTCAAAGCGTCCGGGTGTGAGGGCTTAACAAATCTGCAAGCTCATATACATGCGAACAATTACAGCCGGCGGGTGCAGTCATGTTGTTCTCCGCCGACTGACGCGCCAGCCTGGCAGTGAGTGAACGCAGAGCTGAGAGCGTACTGGGTTGCCGAGTGCAGACAGTCAGAGCTGGGCTGATGCAAACCGACAGACCACGTTGCAGGCCTTTAATGTCACCACTGGTCCTCACATGAAAGAGGCGATGTAGCCCCAAGGCTGGATTTTCGCCACACATAGTCGCACACGACTAGCGAGGGAGGCTACGAGAGAGAAAAACAAATGGAAGCGGAGAGTGGACGGAGACATAAATCTGAAGAAACAGGAGATGAGACGGGGGAACAGAGAGGCAGAGGGAAAAGAGTGTGATGGGAGCTACAGAGTCATTCTGCTAAAATAAATAGGTATAAAGACAAAGCCAGGAAAAATGAGTCATTCCCTCGGGAGAACAGGCACCGATTCTTCTCCACTGGAAAACACTACGACACCCTGCCTCATCCAGTGTGCACTACATTATCAAAATATAAAATAAACAGATGAGTGGGATGCACGTACGTGTTAAAAACAGAAAGGAGGAGATCAGAGAAAACTGCGCGGCTATGAGAGCATATGAGGCGCAGACCAAGCAGGCTTTCACATCGTGATGAGGGAGGAGGAGAGCAGAGATAGTACCAAGGTCTGGTTCATCCAAAGTGTCAGACACTCAATAAAAATAAGGTTGCAGGGAGAACTCCCATCACAAACAGCCTAAACTCACGTCAGACAAACACTCCTGGAAAGCAGAGCCGAGGAGGGGGGAAGCCAAGGTAGAGCAGTGGGCTCGAGACAAGGATTAGAGGGGACAGACAGAAGCAAGTCCATCTCCTGGCTGGCTATTCTTCACCTTAAGGTGTCAACAGCAGCTGGCACCTTGGCACCTCGCTCATGCCCACACCTGTCTCCCATGCTGTGGCCGCACACCCTCCATCCCCAGCAGCAATTCGTCTGACTTTACCCTAAACATCACTTATGTTAAGAAAAGAATGCAATCTTCTGTCACTAGTCAGCGCTAGAGTGCTCTCAGGCGGGGTTTTTAAAACCTCCTCTCACAATTTGGCTGAGTCGGGTAAATATGAATGGCATACAATTACTTTACAAAAGCATTATGGAACCACATTCAACTGAGACATTACAATGTTAACTGGGTGGGACAGTAGCTTCTCTTGCTGCTGTCATTTACCCAGAGACACTGTGATCCCGTGTGGTCCGAGATGATAATGCGGCTCAAGATTTGCTTCCAGCTTGAAGAAATTCTTGTATTTCAGCAGAATTTAAAACCACACATTGCTGTCAAAGTGCATGGTTACGGCTTCAAAGGGCTTTTAAATACACACAATACTAGAGGAAAATGTTCAGAATACCTCACATTTTTTGTGACTGTTCCAACAAATTTCAATTAAAATGTTTGTTTCATCAACATAGAAATTATTCGCAGGGAACATCCCTATCCCAAACACATAACTAATCCAAAAGTTAAAGGATTATAACAAAGTCAGGTCTCTGCGTCAGTGAGCTTGTCCCGACACGTCCTGGAAGATATTATTTGCACCAGACAGACAGGGGCAGATGTAATCTCATCCAGAACGACAATAACACATCCTAAATCATCACTAAACTAAAATGTCAGGGGTTCTGCTCAAAGGCTGGAAGAGAAATGTCTAAAAAGGAGGCGAGTTGGTGACTTTATTTTGAAAATTACTACTATAGTATAATTTCTATTAAATGTTGCACAACCTCTTAGAAAATCTACCAATGATTATAGTACAATTTGTGAGCTGACGACTACACACATCAACATCGCACTGCCCCAAACTTCAGTTATCAAGGGCATGGCCCAGGTCAAAATAAGTGATGTGGTTCAAGATATTCTGGAAGAGACTGAGCACAGCTTCCGATTCATCTGCAGAAGTTTGTTATCAGCAGTGTTAGGCGCATGTTATAGTAGTGTGATACCGTAATCACATCTGTCTAAACTGCAGAGGCTGTGAAATCAAGCTATCACATTAGAGTTATAATTAAACAATTATGGAATCATCTGTTTTTCTTAACCGTTTTTCTTAACCTGCAGGAGGAGTGAACGAAGCTTTTTGTACACCCATAGTGCACATTAATGCAACAGCTGCCAATACTCTGGGCACAACTCCTGCAAGGCTGTGTACGAGACAGAACAAAATGGCAGAGCAAGGGCGTCAAAAATGTGACGGCAGCTGAGCCGCACGGCAACAATATTTTCTTTTTGGTGCCTTTTCAACATTTTTTCTCCACAAACTCAACTGCTAAATCAGAATTTAACTTCATTAAAGAGAATAAGAAAACATGTTGTGTTTATCAGGAGAGGGGCTTTTGTTGATATGCCAGCATATGGAAGGTTTAACGGCTAAAAACAGTGTTGACAGCAATTACGAAACAATGCTCCTCGGGAGATGTTGCAAATAAAAGACAATAAAGTGAGTAGAGTAACAAATTACTTTTCTCTGGGGTTAACCAAGTAAACAAATAAGCATAGCTTATTTTCAACATAAACATTTACCATCAAACTTTTTAAAGGCTTAGCTAGAAAAGACAACGAAACAGCAAATGTATTGCTGGGCACCAGTGTTCACAACGGCTTTCATGTCAACCATTTTCAGGACAATCCAGAGCATGGTGTAGCAACGTAGATCTAAACCTAACATTCACACCCTTGAACGAAAAATAGTGCCGTTGTAAGATTGGAAATGGACCCGTCCAGGGTTTGTGATGTGATCAAACGTGGAGAAATAAAATGGTGAGAGAGCAAAACAGGATACTTCTGTATCCATTATTGTCTTCTCCCAATTCTTCTTCCGTGCTTCCTGTTCCCAGTTGGGAGCCACGTAAAATTGCCGTTTCCCACATTAAGCTGGATGGTGGTGGTAACATCCACCAGTCGGTGCAGGGAACCACAGCACCAACTCAAGGTGTGAAAGTGAACTGACCAACTTCAATTTGTTAAACTAACACTTTGGCCGGCACCAACAGGTGTGAAAGCAACCTTCCCCTGAAAATTGATTTGCAAATGTGCCACATCCCTCATAGTCTCAATGGAATTCTGCTCACGGCTGTATTCTTGCTTTACATTGATATAAGGCAGTGAGTTCGAGAAAGTGAAGTTGTGTTGGATTTTTCTTGCTAAATTGCAACTCATTGAGAAATGTACAGGAGGTAATCTTGGTAGAAACATTTCAGTGTTTTTCTGTTTGTTTTTTTAATCAAAACAATATTTGCAGCAACAAGTTCAACAAGGGAAATTGCTTCTCTTGTCAACAAAAACATAAAAACAGGCTGAAAGTTGTCGAAGCTCTAATCATTCAACTTTTAAAGCAACTGTCCTACTAGGTGCCTAGCGCCTGGAGTTGCATAAAGCTTTTAAAAGCTGTGGTATGTATGGCTGTGTACAGATCAGATAAATAACCCAGTGACAGATAAACGAGTGTAAAAATGCACTACATTGTTGTGGGTTGACAGTCGCCACTTGTGTGCATTCTTCAGCGTGAACTGGTAGGAATGACCCAGTGTGTGCGTCTGGCCCATTAAAGCACAAAAAGCTATTGTGCATCATTTGCCGAGGGGGAGGAAGCGAGAGACGAGGGGTGGCGTGTGGAGCAGAGTGGGGAGGGTCGGCGACCTTCCTCATAACCAAGCAGATGACCTCATTCACAGCACATAGGAATCCTCTGTCTCCCCCCACTGTTCTTCGCCACACTCACCATCCTCTCATCGCTCTCGGTCGCATCGCTCGTCTTTTTTTTTTTTTTTTTTTTTTTAACTCTCGGCGAACACAATCAATCAACTGAGAAGGACTTATGCTCGTTTACCCTTTGCTATAGACGACACATTCTTCCCTGGCTCTGTGAGACGGTGTTTCCTGTGCTACACACAGTGCGACTGAGGTTCTTTGTTTCATCAATTAAAACCTAATCATACAAAACCACCTATTGTTTCTGCTCGGTAATCTCGTCCCAACCATAGCACTGATAAGGACAGATAGACTTAAGCCTCACTGCAAACAGACGAGCAGCGACAAACACTGAACAAACATTACAGACACAGAACGGCGGCACAAGTCAAACTTCATCCAATACTGCAACCGTCAATCGATGTGTCTGGATGTGTCACACGTGTATGAATTATGCTATGCAAGCCATGTTTTACATCACAATCCAACACGGTGGACTAAACAGCTACTCTTTAAAAAAATAAAAATAAAAAAGGACAGCATATGCCACTGAGACAGAGGGGACTATTTAACAGCAACCGAGACATTAGGCAATTTCAGACAAGACTTTAGAGTTCAGAGTTCACACAACTTTATTGATCCCACATGACCAATACCTTTTTAGCTTTCCAGCTCATACACACAGTCTGCACATAAATCCATAAAGTGAGAATGTCAAGGCATATATTAAAAGCATGCAAGTGACACAAAATAAATAGAATATCATGAGGTAATAATTAGGAAGAGGTGGGAGCAAGAAGTCAGCAATAAAAATCATCTAAAATGGGTTTTGTCTGAGAGATGATGTTTTGTAGAGGACTTAATACCAACAGAGATTTCCCCGGTAGCTAAAAGAATTTGTTTTACACCACCAATGGGTGCGCTAAAATGACGCAATATGACATAAGCAAGGTTGACCGATATGATTTTTATGTTTCCCTTTTGTACAGAGGTCATGCTGAATCTAACACAATGCAGTATAAGTTAGAAAAAAAAAATATGGACGATCCAGTTCTTAGTGGATTCTGTTGTTTTTTTGCTACTGCTGCCATCATTTAGTCTCAGGTATACAACAGGATGGCAGATGACAGGATGACAGTGCATCCTTCAGTCACTGTCCTCCTCATCATCACAATCCTTCTTGTATAGAAGATTGACGAGTAAGGTACCTCACAAAGGTTCCTCCCATTACACAAACTGTTAAATGGTAACTCCACAGAACAACTGGAAATTTTCTCGTCGAAAAATACCTGTTCAGCACTAAAAAATAAAAACATATGGATTACCATGATTATCATTTATCTGAACTGGACAAATCCACAACTAGATAACATGAATTCAACCATTACAAAAAACAAAAGAGCTGAACAGTAAAGCATACGGTTATGTGGATGACTGAGGTGAGTTGATATGATCAGCTTAATGTGTTATCCTATAATAAGCTCTTTTACTGACATCCTAAACTCCCACACAAACAAAGGCTTCACTGTGAATCCTGAAAACCTTGCAGCAAGACATCTCCAGGGACGTCCCCATTGTCATTATTTCACTTTCATACCGGATATGAGATCCATCGTGCTTTACAGACTCGAAATAAACTTTCAAATAAAGTGTTTGGAGCAATGTTCACATACTTTAGTCGTAAATGTGAAATATTCCATGGTAGGCAGCCCAACACATACAAAAACAACGTGACGGACATCTTTCCAAAACATGTTCTGCCTTTAATAAGGAAAGCTGGTTAAACAGTGACTGTCCTAAGTAGCAATACAAAATGAGAGACCAACACCAACCTGAAGCCTGAAACACAAAACTTTTTTTGAGTTTTTGAGAGACTGTTTTATTTCTGCTGGGAACCCCTGAAATGCTTGATGCAGAAGAACTGAAATATGTCAGTGTGTTAAAAAATAAATGCATAAATAAATTCGTCAAATCTGTGGATAAACAGCTGAGACAGGCAATGTTGGGAGTTGCCAGAGCCTCATATTGGATGTCGGAAAGCTCCTAGAGTCTCTACCTGCTGCCCTCGGGGAAGCTCGTGGCAGCATATCCTGCTCCCGCCAGGACTCACACAAACAATAAAGGCCTCTGAGGGACGGGTAAATTATTCATCTCTGATTCATCGGTGTGCCAGCCATTGGTGAAGAAACTATACACAGGATGCAAACCACAGGTAGACCGATATGCTCGGGTGTATTGGAGAGGACAGGAGCTAATGAACCCCATCTAACTACAAGGTTTGGATTAGTTGCACAAGTAAACGCTTTAGTTACAAATACAGCAGTACATGTGTCATGAAAATAGGAGATTTTAGAAAACATTCCAGGTATTTGATTGTAGGAGCTTCTTATTAGCAACCATAAAGGAAAGATTATTGTGAAAATCAAGACATATTAGTCACACTTCCAAATATTTTACGTAAACTATACTTTCCTGTGAGACGCATTGAAGCTGAGCTAACATACACTATGAGAGTGTGTGTGGGGAAAACAAACACCAGGCTGGAGGTTAAGTGCTCTGACTGTGCTCCTGGTGAAATTCCTGAGCTGGTTGCCAACACTTGCTTGCCATTCCTCCACTGAAAGGAGAAAGAAAATGAATGCAGATCGGCGGGCGAGCAAGCAAGCGAGCGAGAGAGAGAGAGAGAGAGAGAGAGGAACAGAGCGAGCATTCAGCCCAATTTTTTTTCCATCTTTTTTTATGATAAAAATGGAGAAGAAAACAGGAAATGTTGACAAAATGTAGCTGGTATGATTCCTGAGAAGCCTCATTGTCAGCCGCTGGATGTGCTGTGACAGTTTAGAGACGTAATACAAAGGAGGAAAGAGACGGAGCGAGGCAATGAGGGGACTACTATGCGAGAGGCGAGTGAGAGCTATTTGAAGCACTCAAAGAATGTAGCAGGGTGGGGCCCTTACTTCTCCAAACTAAGAAATATTGTGCAAGCTGCTTCTCCTCACAAATGTGTAATGGAAGAATAGGATAACAGATGAGTCATGATGCAATGTAAATTAATCAAAAACGGAATGAGAGGCAGACTAACCTCTGTGGGAGAAGGTAAAATAAAAGCCAGCTTCACTTCTCACCACAGCAAAGAAAACAAAATCCCTCCCTCACCCTCTCTCTGTCTGTCTAAAGGAAAAACAAACCAGTGACTTGCCTTCTCCATAATACTTTCCTGTCTGACTTCCCAAAGATGTGTTTTTTTTTCATAAGACAAATTTGAGCAAAACATAGTGAAATGACTGGGGTCAGGGGCGATGGGAGGAGTAATGAGTTCAGAAAAGGGAATAAGCAACTCAATTTAATGAACAAGTAAGTCCGTGTCAAGAAGATGTTGTAATGTAATTATTGCAAAACCCCCGAAACATCTTCCGCTTTAACCCGGCTTGTCATCAGCTTGTAAAACACACTGAACCATGACTTCTGTTTTAACACAAACCACACTGCCGAAACTCTCCGTGCATCTGGTTACACTATTTTCTGTTCATTTTGACGCAATTGCTCTGCTTTTCAGGCTTCAAGGGGGGGAAAATGGAGAGAGATAAACTGCCTCCAGCAATGTGTTGTCTAACAGCCTGCAGTAATATAAGGGAAGACACTTAGTCTTGGCGACAGCACGCTAGATAGTCAGCCAGGCAGTTGGGGTAGGGCATGAAGACAGGAGGCCAGGCGGAGGCAGAAGTGATAAGGAGGCCCCAGCACTCACGGGATTGAGGCCTGAGATAAGAGCCCGGAGCTGTCGTTGGATGACTTTATCATACAGCATCCAGGAGGGGAGTGGCATTGCTGGGGCCAGAGCAGGGCCAGGGGAGCAGGACGGGCGAGAACAGGGACCAGACACTGCAGTGGGTCTGCCGGATTGAAGCGCAGCTCAGCCCCGTCAGAACAAAGACATGCAATGTAACGCCGGGTCCTGCTACAAACTTTCTACCTCACCCGGTCAGACTTGTGCCACCACATAATTTATTACCAGGGACGAGAGACGGGGAGAGAGAGAGAGTGAGAGAGACCACAGGAGGGCAAGAGAGACGCAGACAAAGAAAGACGGCACAATGCCTGTGATGCTGCTTTCTTGCTGGTGGCGACGGCTCAGTAAACCAGCTCACAGAATGGCTCTTGGTTAATTAAATTCCAGCTTATAAGTGGTGCTTTGGGAGAGAATGTGGGGAGGAGAGAAAGGGTTGAGGTAAGGGGGGATATAACAGGTTTCTGCCTGCAACAACAGTCATGGCCCAACACCCCCAATTCTCCCTCTCTGTCAGCCTCGTTCTGTGTTCCCTCAAAGCTATGAGCAGTATCTCACTTTGCGAGCAGTGCTCAATCTTGTTAGCTGCAAAATTGATTGCATATCAGAGGTTACTGCAGGTCTAACCCAATGCGGAGGACGGCCAAGGGTCAACCTACGGCTGCAACATCAGACGAAGGAGTGCAGGGGTAAAAAAAAAAAACTAAACAAAAAGGAGACCTATACACAAGATTGACGGAAAGACGGGACACTGGGTAGAAAACCAAATGCAGACTTTGAGCATTTTCCAATTTATCACAATCTGTTCTCTAAACAGCTGTTCCCAAAGGACCAGTTCCCTACAAAGGCACCACAGCGGCCAACAGACAGTCTGTCCTCCAAACGCTGACAGCGCTCTCGGGAATGTCCTGGTAAATCACGACGCACAGAGGCGAGAAAAAAAGAAGAAGCAAACTGTATATAGGGGTGGAAGGTATGGCTTCACCACAAACCAAAAAAAAACCTGGGAAAGAACTCTGGGTCATTTAACCCTTTAGACAAACAAAGCACTAAAATAGTCCCGTGTCGATGGCGGGGTGATACGACAAAAAGATAAATCACTTCGTGGACAATTTTGCAGTTTCAGGCAATTCTAAACCAAACACGGATCAAAACCATTCGCGTTCAAAATACGACTCGGTAAAATGTTCAAAACCGACAAGAAAAAGCGAGTACGAATGTTTACACGCTGTAAACACTGTGCAGAAAAATACAAGCAGCAGCTGCGCAACCCTAACAAAATAGTAGCACTTGCAATGAAGCGCACAACGTTTTTCCCATCATGCAAACGCCTCAGCAATTCCCTCTCTGCCACCGCGCTTTTTCCACACGAGATGAAAGCGAGGCAGCTAATGGTTGCCGTCTTCTGGTTGCAGATAATAATTTAAAAAAAAATTCATTTTGGGGTTTGTTTAAAAGTTTGCAGTTGAGCGGTGAACCTTAAAAAACTTGATGTCCCTTTATATTGCTTAGCAATTATTTAACCGGTATCAACAAATAATGCGGACAAATAAAACTGATCATTGCAAACGGGGATAAATGTAGAGGTTACCACGACAAACTTGAGATGAGGAATTGTTCCGCTGTTATACAATTTTCCCACAAAAACATCGTCCATGATGACGGCACTAAATGACATTCATTTAATAAAACTGCAATTTGAATTAACAGAAAACACTTCTGCTCTACTACCTTGCAACCCTGTTGGCACTTCCACTACTGAGCTATATCTCTAGATGTTATACGGTCTGTCTCCTCCTGCCAAGAGAAAATATAGCAATTTAAAGAAGCTTGTTGGCAGGCAGATCGTAAAGAGAAATAAAAAAGCTCCATAGCAGGTGTCACCTCGGGGAGACGAACAACTGCAACGAGGGGGGGGGGGGGGGGGGGGCTGTCAATCGGCCAGAGTGACCTTGAGGGACAGCGTACATATTGGGCGGTGGGGTGGGAGTAGTGCGGCACACACATGGGTGGTGTCGGCTTTCTTTCCGCCCTGGAAACAGCTGTGTAGACATGCAACAAAATCGTCAGGGTGGGTGAGGGAGACATGCAGCTGTTGGGAGGGTATCCTCAAGAGGAATGGACAAAGACTGAGCTTACTGTGTTCACACGCAGTGGGTTAACTTTTTGTTTCCGAGAGCTGCACTAAAGTCTGACAAAGAAAGTGTTCCAAGCTGTTCAGTCACGTTTAATATTAAGAAGCACTTTCCTTTGAAAAGGGATTGTTGATTTCATCAAGAGTGCGCTGGAGTGTTTCAGACTCAAAAGACGTAACGTGTAAAGCAGAGAGATTCGGACAGTTGCTAACTTTATCTTGTGTGGAAAGAAAACGCCAAACAAGTGTTTCTCCTTCGGTCTGAACATCAATAGATGAGACACCCGACTTTCAAGGAGACAAAAATGACGGAGAAGTCTCCTGCAGATGCACACCGAGGAGAAAAAAAAAAAACTACACACACCACACATAATAACTTGTTGGATCACACCATAATAGTGCGAGATGAATGTTCCCTTCGGGAGCCTGCCCTGTCTGAAAAGAAGTCGCAGTCTGATGTTTGTGTCGAATGATGACACAGAAAAAACACTAAACATAAGATTTTTTTATTTACAACTATACAGAGCAAGACTACCATTAAAAACCATCGTAAATGACAACTCCAAATGAAATGAATGAAACCAAAAGGCACAAAAGCACAGAACGCATTAAATAAAACCAACACTTTACAAGTATTAGACCAACGGGGCGGGTTATTCCGAGCAGTGCTGCGGTTGTCTTTCCCCCTGTTCAGATTCATAAAAACTGCAGATGGGACTGTACCAGAGGAGTTTGACCCTCGATTTCACACCAGCGCTTGGCTCCTTCCAGAAGGAGAGAAAACCAAACATTCTCCAAAACAGAAACCCTTCAGTCTCAGACGGGCCTCCTCAGTGCCGGGGCGGTTTTCATCTCACACACATGCAACTTCTGCCGGCAGGACAAAGTTTGGACGGGTGCTGTGGAAACCCTTGTAAACCGCACACATGTGTGACTTCAGGGCTGCGTCGCAGCCACCGGAGGAGGGGAAATTTCATCTGCTCTCTGTGCGCGGAGTTCGAAGCACCAAGACCGGCCTGACCAGACAGACTTCTGAACATTCCCCATGATTTTTAACAACGCAGAAAGCAGCTGCAGGTCTATGAGAACTAACTCAACCAGTGCAACTTTTCTTTTAAAATAACTCTACTTTTACACCTAGATTTCTCAGGGTGAGTTCAACATTAAAAATAAAAAAGTCTGTCAGACTGAAAATATGACACTGAACATTGTGGTGCGTATCAGACTTCCATCAGAAGCATTTTTGAGGTGTAAAAGCAGGAATAGGCAGAATAACTCAGAATGTAAATATCAAATGGTGCGCCGACACTTTAAAATGCGTTTAATTGCAGAAACACTCTGAGATGTGTGAAAGTACAATAATAAAAGCATCCCAGAAAAGCCATGCTTTAGTGACTGCTTTAACTTGCATCAGTGTGAACACTGGGGACAAATATGTGCTGAAAAATAAGCATCATGTTGTTAAAAGAGAAATTACATTATTTGCTTCCCTCAGTGGGCAGATTGGAGTACCTCCACCAAGATCATCTATTTAAATCCTACACTGATTGGATTTAAAGTGCTGTAGAAATTACTTTGCATATTATCTTAGCTTTCCTTGTGGAGTAAAGAGGAAACTGAGGAGTTGTTGTTTATCACCAATCAGGAAAGCCTGAAAATCTTTTCAGACCGGTTTAGCAACTGCATACTGAAATGCCTACTCATCCGGACATGCAACCGAAACTACCAAGTATGTGCAGCTCTTAAAAGTGTCCTCTGAGGCAGGCTCCACTTTATTTCTACACTGCTATTTTCCTTGTTGTTTTCCTCCATGGTGGTGTCCAGTCCTGCCATGCACGCAGCGTGGGGACCGTCTGCCAGGGGGGCTGTGGCGCTCTCTAGTGTCCCCTGCTCGGTTACATAAAGCAGAGGTGCAAACCTTCCCCCTTTGGATCAGCTTATGTTATTGATACTATCAACAATAAAGGGGGAGATAAGTGGCGTTTATCGGGAGTAACACGGAGCGCAGGGGGTCAAATCCAACCAGGAGAAATCCGCAGCGTAAAGCTCGGCTGGATTAAAAAAAAAAAAAAAAAAAAAAAACACGATGTGCTGCAGCAAAGAGAGGAAATGTCTCACATTTAAGATCGCTTCAAGATAAAAAAAATAAAAGGTAAAAGAAAGACATGCAACTGAAACTGGGGGGCAGTTGGATGAGAAAGTTGAAAAAATCTCCTCGCCCCCCCTCCTCCTCCTCCCGACACCAACTCAACTGGCCATTGTTTGGGCAACAAGCAGCCACATTCCTCCGTGCTGTTCCACTCGGCCGCTGGGCTCACACTACTCACACTACTAACCCCGGTTCGACAACCACGTACACGACGACAACACGCCCTTACGGCCCGTCCGAGACACATTTCGGGGGCATTTACAGCTCACGGGGGGCGAGTTACCGCCGAGGTTTCCGCTCGGTCGGAGAGTTTTAAGGCAGCCAGGGCTGGCTAGCCGAGAATGTGGCTAACTGGAGCTAAACTGCTGGGGGAACATGTGGGGACGAGGCCCCGTTTACCGACCGACCGACACCACCCCCACCCCCTCCCCAAGTCTGCGCAGAAAAGTTCGCCTCGGAACTCGCCTGTCTGTTGTTTCATCTCAAACGTATCAAAACGTGCGAGTGGTTGTGATTTTATTTGCCCCTTTAACTAGCTTGACTTGGAGAAAGTTTTCATCTCGTCGCCAGAGAAAAAAAAAAAAAAAAAAAGAAAAAAGAAAAGTCAGGGGCGCAGCAACAAACTCCGAGGACCCTTAAATCCTCCCCGCAAACTCACGCGCGCACACACACACACGGTGGGCTTTCATTTTAGTGGGAGTAATTGTCGCCTGTCGCGGCCGGGAGAACCGGCGGGTGTCCGGTTGGTTCTGCAGCAGGGGACGGTCGGTGAAGCCGACACCGGAGCCGCTGCGCTGCGGTGCTGGTCACGCTTTCCCCGAGGTTCCCTCCACCTCCTCCTCCTTCTCCCAACCCACCTCTACCCGTTAAAAAATAAATAAAAAATCCATTTTAAACCCGTCTTTACCTTCATCCAGAAGCCTCTCAAGGTGTGTGAAGATGCCGCAGAGGTTTGGCAAACTGGTCATGAGCTTCTTCTCGTTTAATAATTGCATCAAATAGTCGGGACTCGGCCTCGGTCGCTCCTTCACTTCGACCTCTCCGACCATCATCTTTGCGGCGAGGAGCGGAGAACAAACCACGGAAACACAGAATCCTCTTTTTCTTTAAAAGAAGAAGAGAAAAAAAAAAGGAAGAGGGAAAAAAAACTTGCGGTTCCAATCCTTCGCTTCCCTCCTCCGTGTGGGCAGAAGACGGGGTAAAAAAAAAACCAAAAAAAAAAAAAAAAACACAACAACCCCTGAATGCAGGTTCGGTCGGCTCTGGTGGTCTGAGTGGAGAGGGGGCAAAAACAAACCGTTATCTCCTTCCAGAGACTCGCGCGCGGTACTCTCCTCTGCGCCGTGTGCGCTCGCGGACGCTCGATTCCTCCACTGTAGGCGCCAAAAGGTCCGGCCTCCTCCGCGCTCACTGGCCACTGGGGAGCCAATCAGCGCCCAGCTCCGCGACAAGGGGGCGGGGATTCAGGGCTCTCTGGAGTGATTGACACAGATTCGGGCCAATAGCGTGCAGTGCGCAGGAATGCACATAACACATGAAGCGTTGTCGACACTGATTTTTTCTTCTTTCTTCCTTCCTAAACAGGAACATACCATACCACCTAATTTTGTTCATTTTTCATCTTTTTATTACCTAATCGTTTCAGATCCTTCTTTTGTACTACAATAATTCACAATGTAAGGATAATGAAAGTCAAAGTGACAAAAATCAAACATGCAATCTTGCATTTCTTTACCACATATTGAAATTCTTCTAACTCCAACCTTCTGGTTTCATGATTTGGTAAAACTGTTTTTGATTTTTTTTTTTTCTCCTTCTATTTCTCTGAATCAAAGGTAGGGTCAGAAGGTGCTGCCTGGAGCTCGTTCCAGCTAATAGTAGGTGAAGGCAGGGTGAACCTGGACACATCACCAATTCATCAACAGGCAAACACAAAGACACACAATCACAGAGTCACAAATAAGCCTCAGGTGTATGTTTTTTGACTGTGCGAGGAAACCATGGTACCCTTTGAAAACCCATACATGCTCAGGGAGAACATGAACACTCCGCATCGAAAAGCCCTCGACAATCCTGTGATTACAGGACTGTGTGGCTCTTGACAAGTTGAAATAAATGCTATTTTAGGAAAAGGGCTGCTGTTTTACAGTGTAAATCTACTAAATAAAATGCCATGCAACGCATTACCTGTTGTTATTCCATTATTTAATGCAAAACAGGGCAACAGCGGGACTCGTTTTCAGGTGTGCAACAATCAATTGCAACTTCAAATAAAAATCCTTAATTCCCACAGCCCTTTGCCATATTGAAATCATTCTATCAGGAAGTCACGACATCGACCACATCATCAACCACACAGTGTCTCAGTCTCTGTGCTCTCACAGCCACTGTTTGTTCTAAGCTGGATAAAGCGGTATAGAAGATAGATCAATGGATGGATGAGTACAACAGTCACACAATTTAATGTTTTATTTGCAACAAAAACAAACAAACAGTAATTTCACACTGAATAATATTGTTTTTGGACATATTATAGAGAGAGTAAGAGACACAGAAAAGGGGTAAGGCTGCACCTATGTATATCAAAACTATTCAATCAGCTATTCAATGAGAGTCAATAACTCACTATTGTTGTCTTGAATGAAATGTGAGAAATGTGGACGTTGCCAAATATGGTCCTAAACCCGAGTTAGAAACTTTGTACTGAAGTAAAACTGCTGTTACATCGTCTACATAGTCCTCAATTAATTGATCAAAGGAGCATTCCTATCAAAAAACTGCAATTAGTATTAGTTGCTTTATGATCATGTTAGTCAGTAACAGGAAGTCAATTCAAGTTAACTTTGAACTATCTACATTGAAACCACCATCAAAACAGTAAAGGAAAATACATGAACAAACGTTGAATTAACATTCAGAATGAAAGGCTTGACGATAAATTCACGCCGTGGGTTTTTCACAGAAGTAACAAGTACTCCAAAATACGACTTTAAATAAGCCTGCCGCTTTTAGCCTATCCTCGGTGTGCGGCTCAAGGATGTGAACTATGTACTGCTGAAGACTTCACAGCTGCATGAAACTGTCACGTCTATTTAATTTGCATTGTGTCGGCTCAGCGTTCGCCAAATGAGGAAAGCAGAAGTGAACAACAGTGCGGTCGACTGTCAACTCCGTCACATTCTTAATGAAGAGAACTTAAAAAGTGTACGGGTTTATAATGATTACGAGTCAAGTTCAGTCTGAAAAAATGCCCTGTGACGAGAGGACTTTACCGGAGTCACAACTGTATGAAACTCTGCTTCAATAAAAACACAGGGAAGCTGATGAACGCCAGCTGATGACGGTAAAGAACCGCAAAACGAAAAAAAGAAGAAAACAAGTGCTCAATGTGAAGTGTGGTATACAGATGGTGCCCTGCACGCAGGTCTTATTAGTTAGTCTGATTAGAATGACTTCTATGGGATTTACGGTTCTTTTTCTTTCTTTTTTTTGCATACTACATACAAGTTAATAGCTTCCGACTCTGGGCACTTTGCAGAAAAGCAATCAAAATCTTAGCTTTATTAACTCAATTTGGTCCAAATGAAGGCTTAATTAAGGCAACTCATTTTCCAAAAAGGGGCCACATGAAAAATTTGCACTACTGTTGTCCAAGTGTTTCCAAGTCTTTGACTGGAAATCAACATTACTTTTTCCTTTCTTTTTTTTTAAATTCGAGTAAGCCGATAAAGAAATTCTTTAAATTCTTTCTTCTGTTGCGAAACACCAATTTTGTGAGGCAACAGTTGCTTGTTCTGCTCGCCGAGGTGCAAGACACAACCAGTAATGTTATATTGGCCAATAGGGTCAGAAATGGGACCTTTTTAGATGTAATAAAGCCAGCGATGTCAGTAATTTTCATTTGATTCAAGGAAGGCCGGTCAAGTAGAGCGAAAGGGCCACATAAGGCCCCCGGGCCTTATGATTATTACATGCTGGCTGCTCTACAGCAGCAGCTGCCTCCTCTAACCAGTATGGTTACCTGCTAGTGTACGCCGTTATGTAAGGCCTCGCTCACACGTTTTTCTTGCTCACAAGTGACCCACATCTGACCTGTTTGGTGGCCGTGTGAAAGCTCCAATTCCGACTTTTTCACCCCAGACCCAAGCCTTGATCTTATGTGGTACCAATTCGGAAAAAAAATTTCGACATGCAATTGCGTTGAGCGGGTATCATGTTCATCTCGAGCCGGGCTCGTGCGAACGTCGAGTGAGCGTCGTGTGAAAGCGCAGCGTCAACTGAATGTCAGTGTCGAGAGAGTGTCACGTGTCAAGCAAGAATCTCGCAAAAGGGAACACCAAGCGAGTATCACGCAATTTTGTGGCGCGAGTGTCGAGTGAGTATCGTGAGAACGTAGCGTGACGGCCCGGCGAGCGTGGCGTGAGTCCCATGGAGATGTTGAGTTGAAGTACAGTGGATTTCCGATGAATGCTGTACAAGTGTTGAGTATTGTAAATATTGAGCACGTGTAGTGCAACGTGTCCTCATGACAACATTCATCACCTGCACGAAGTAACAGGGAATCATAATCCCAAGTAAAGAATGGTCTACCTCCTAACCAGGATAACAGAAATCCAAATATTTCTTTCAGTTCAGCGTAGCCAGGCTTTCTTTCCAGGATCTAAAACTCACAAAGATAACCGTCCTCACAAAGTTGTGGCTGGTTTTTTCCCGCGCAGGCTTCCTGCTTCGGGCTGTTTGCATGTTAACGCGGAGAGGCAGAGTTGTTAATTACACGTAACATCATCATAACCATGAATAACATAGTCAACGTGAGAAGAAAAGTTGGTTCCCGTTTGTTAAACCGGTCGTATATACTGCTTTATGTGATATTCAACTAAGTGAAATGTAAACATTATGATCATATAACTTAAAAGAAGATTATGAGACTTTTTATTTATCCTTTTTTTTTTTTTGCATTTCTAACTGAGGTTTCACAGTCGAACTATTACTTTAGTTTAACTGACTGTCGATGCTGCAGGAGGGAAGAGTCGAGTTAATGAGGACACCAGTCTGACTGCCACGTTCATTTATAATAAAATATTTAACAATGTGTGTATTGTTTCTCTTTAAAAGGCTGTAGAGGTTTAGTGTTTATTTCCAGTCGTTGCGTGTTGCATGTTTCTCACGCTGCAGTGATATCATCGTTCATTCTTCCTGTCCACTCTCAACGATTTTAATTTCATCTGTTTACATTTTTATTATATAATTCTGCCGGCAGCCCGTTGAAAATAAAAACCTCAAAAATCATCGACAGCTATAGTCAAACGGTATTTATCTATTTAATTTGATGACTTCTCGATCATGACTCGTCACAAACAGGTCAAACGAGAATTACATTATTTCGAAAATCAAGAAATCAAACTGAAAAACAACATAACTATTAGAAAAACGATTCTAAGCTGAAGGTTTATTTTCGTACATGGCAAAAAAAATAACAAAATGAATTACAAATACTCACATTAATGTAATCAAGTTCAATTTATTTCAAGAAGCTTCATTTTCATCTTGTAATTGTAAAATACCAAGTCACTACTGAGCGCGCTCACAATTTCATCATTTCTTTCACTCATAAGTTGAGCTTAGCAGATTTCTTCCAGCTTTTATATACTTGTTGTTTTCTGAGAAACGCTTTGAAGATGGAGATTGTGTCCAGGAAAACCCAATGAAATGCTTCCTGTCGGTTGAGAAGTGATATTTTGATTAGTTTTTTGCATTGAATATTTATACTGGGAGTCGCCTGTTCTCCTTTTCGAGTGAGACCTGCTAAAACAGACAACACAATCTCACAAAATAGCTTTACTTCCAAGTCCATTTTGAAGAGAGGACACACAATTTTGCTTGAATATTCTTCTTGCTATCCTTAGATCTTCATTGTTATTGTCAATCAAATCAAATATATTCAGAAAAACAACTTGTAATTGAGAGCAAATCAAGCGATGGGGTTGTTTTTTCCCCCCTCCATATCTGTTAAGAGTTGAGTGATTTATTGGAGGACTATGTTTTTCTTGTTCTACATGCAGCTGAGAGAATCTCCCGCAACAGGTTTTCCCAGGTCGCCGTTCGGTCAGGAACTGATTTAGTTCATCATTTTGATCTGTTATCGCACTCGAGCAGGTTGGAGGCGCACGGCAAAGGTCGAAATGTGCCCTGATTAAAAACAAAACAAAATGTTGTTGCCCTGAAACCTAAACCTGACCCCCCTCTTCATAGTACAGGTTTCTCATCTCTTCTCAGAAGAACCATGAATACTTTGATTTGGAAGTGCTTCAGTCTGGTTCCTCAACTCTGTGAGACGTCATTCCTGTGAAGACATCCACCCATGGAGTAGATTAGAGTTTAGATGTTTGAATGGAAATCTTTACCAACGAGACACACTTCTAATGCTGCTTTTTTCCCCCTAAAGAAGCCACTGAGTGTAATTGAGCTTAATACATGAACAAAGGTTATCAGCGTGGCAGCAGGATGACAAATCATTTGGTTACAGCGTTGGAAAGCGCTCTCTGCCGTGAAGTGGCTTCCCCAGGAGATTGCGTCACTTTTTTTTTTTCAAAATAAATTCTTTATGTTGCACAAGAACACTAGTGCAGGTCGGACCAGTGTCAAGAGAACATTCCAGTCAATGCAGGCGTCAAGGATCACGACGAACCTGAATACAGACTCACACAAAACTGGAGCGTAAAAGTTTATTGTGGTATCGGAAAGCACAAAGACCGGAGAGCGGGAAAGGACAGAAGCACACTTTTCTCTCAGGTTTCACAAGATCTGATGTGATTCTGAGTCTCCACAGTAGAATCTGAGGGTCTCCTTTCCGGGATGTTTTCCAAAGTAGGCCGGTTTGAATGTTACGTGGGTTTGATGTGTGTTCACTATTCTGCACCAGAACTATCTCTCCCTCCTCCTCACTGTCTTAACTGTTATTATGTCTCTAACCTCCCATCGAACAGAAGAGCTGATCCTGTCCTCCTGAGAGTTTTGCTTTTAAAACACCTTTCAGACCATTAAAGGGCTTTACAAGTGATTGGCAAAAACATTAAAATAAAAATAAAAATCCTCCACACACACACAACCATGACTGTGTGGACATAACTTCAATAAGAATGGTACACAACATGGCTAAAAAATACTTTTTTTTATAAAGCAATTAAATTCAAATCTAAATATGTCGATATAAGCCATAATAAAAGTGGAATAACATTTTATTTCAAAAACTAACATAATAGAAAATTAAAGATATTGAATTTAATATATTTTTCGGGCCTGTCTCAGATAATAACCGTCGTAACCTCAACCTGATTTAATGATTTCAAGCTGACAGATCAGCAACGCTGTTCATTCTCAAGACGTGAAAAACTAAGAGAAGAGAAGAGTAAAAAGTGACTTTTTTCTTCTCCAGTCACTATAATCAACTGTGAAGTTGTGAAACACCGTCCGGTGGAGCAGGCCTCCCGTGTCGGCTTCACGCCAGGGGACTGAAATATGAACGAAAGCTCAACCTGAACCAGTCACACCCTACAAGACGCCGATTGTTACCCAGGACTTGTACATCTTGTTATCTGTCTTGGGACCGACTGATCAATGTTCCAGGAATCAATGCAGCCTTTTCATTGTCCTGTCCTTGGGAGGACCTTTCTACATATCCTCTGAAGATTAACATCCTTGATCAATGAAACTCACGCAAACCTCCCAGCCTCCTCCCGTCGTCAGCGTCCCGACTGTGAAAAAAAAAAATAAAAAATAGAAGCCCAACTGGTCCGGTTTGATTTTAACAGCTGCTGGCCGAGAGGCACCCGGCTAAATCCGAGCTCTGACCTTGGACTCCATTCAATTTGTCCGCTTACCTCTCACCCACTCGCGCCTTTGTGAAAGTAGTCCCGGCACCGGGCGCACGCATGCTTAAACAGCTGCACTGTAACCTTCCGGCTTCAGTTTGTCGCCACCGCGTTGGTGCGACGGAGAGACAATTAAGTCCAAGGTCTGAGAATTAGTGCAGCACGTCCAATAAATTGATCAGACTAAACTAAGTGCGTGTGGCAATGCGTCTGGGCGGGTGGAGTTAGACCGACGTTGTTGTGGCTGTACGCGTCAAAGCAGAAAGTCACAGATACAATCGCCTCAACAACCAGCGCTACACATGTATGGACGCTGCTCCTCTGCCACCTCAGCCTGCGTCTACATATAGCCACAGAACGCTAATGCTAGAATTATTGCTAAGCTTCGGCCGAGTCCCGCGGGAGACAACGCCATTGCCTTTTGATCAGCAGACTCCAGAAGAGTCCAGAAACACAAGGAAGCGACGCAGTTTGGTGCCGATTGTCGGTTCAACGCAGGAAATCTCCGCCTGGGGTCGCTTGTTATTGCGTCGCGCATTAAAACATCAGTTTAACAGCCGACTTTGCTTTAGGTGTTTGAAATCTAATATTTGCTGGTGAGGTTCTCTATAATGTCTCGTCATTCACAGCGCCGCCAATTACAGAGGACATGTAGTATTAGTGGCGTCGACCGAGCGGTCGGCAGTATCAGCTCGCTATCTTTGAGCCGGGATGATAAAACATCCCTTGAAGTCAAACACAGATAAGTGATTTCAGTGGATAAGACTAAAGTAGATAGGCAGCGGGGACGAGAAACCCAGTTTTTTTTTTAGTTTTTTTTTTTATGTGACTTGGAGATAGCTAAATTGTTCACGGTGTTGACTTTATGCTTCTCTTTTTTTTTTTTTTCTTTTCCCCCCCTCCTCCTCCTCCCTTATTCTTTGGATATAAGCAATGGAAAAAGTCACAGTCTCTCTGCATCAAAAAGAATCTGGCATTTATTCCAAGCTTTGAAAATGGGTTTAGTTGTTATCACTAACGGTGGCGATGGTAATTTGCACCTTGCCTGGCGCTCATTCTTCTGAGATGGGTCACATTTGGCTCGTGCGTGTGTGTGTGTGTGTGTGTGTGTGTGTGTGTGTGTGTGTGTGTGTGTGTGTGTGTGTGTGTGTGTGTGTGTGTGTGTGTGTGTGTGTGTGTGTGTGTGTATTGAACAGCCACAGTAAGTTGGAGGAAGAGGAAGCGCAGAGCATACCTAAATGAGTGTACGCGAGTTTCTGTCTTGTGACAGCCTGCGAGTAAACAGAGAGGATATTAATCCCCCTCCTTTGCTCCCCCTGCCCTTGTGTTTTCGTCATTTTTAATAACACGCTTTCTATTCAACAATTAATCCAATTAACGAGGATCCAGATAATTAATGAACATGCGTTTAGCTCCTTTTGAAGAGAGGCTGTTCGCTCGCTCACAATGAGCGCCGCAGAGCGCCCCGGGTTTTAAACCGCAGCGCTGCTGCCGGAGACAATGGCGGACCCTCGGTAGGGTTTGCCCAACGGCCGCGGGAAAGTGAGCTGGAGTCGACGACCCCGTGGAGGTAAAGCTGTCCGCGATAACGGCGGCAGCTCGAAGGGAGGAGAACAGAGACCCGCCGGATCTGATATGTGATAACACACAAACACGCCAACAACAACATATTTCTTTCTTTCCTTCTTAAGACTTGCTAGTTTGTCGACTGTCGGTGCTGGGGGGGGGGGGGGGGGGGGGCAAGAATCTAGGTCATTTACATTTTGCGGAAGGTATGAGCACAGCACAACAGAAATAAATGCCCTTCTTGCAGCCATAGTACATAAAAAGCGTATACAGGGAAATACATAATGCAGCTATTATTCATCTTAACTCGTATCATGAGCGTGACGTGACAAATGCTCCCGTCCTGCTTTTGTTGCATGTGTTCACGCTCTGTTGCGCTCGTGCTCTTCGGCGTCTGTGCGTTCGTTATGGTCCCTGACCCAACATTATTTATTTGTCCCGAAATCACCCAACGTGTGGATTTTAGACAAAACGGGACACGGGGCGGAGCTCGTGTGAGAAAAGGCCTGAAATCAACTCCCGCGTCTCGTCTTACTTTTGCGGCCTGTGGAAGATCGATGACTTTAAGGACCTTTAAACTGCCGTGCAGCCGCTCGTTTTAAATGTCAGTACGGTCGGGCCCCACCGTACAGGCGCTGCCATTTAATTGTGTCTTTGTTTATTTCGCTAGATGACTTTGCAATAATAAAATCCCACAATTGATCGCAGCAGTCTCTATATTACTCTGGGGTCACATTCACCAGGCGTTTCAGTGCTAAAAGTAGCTCCTCGTCTCAGGGACTCTGAAAGGTAATTTGCTCTATTTTCACAAACGTTTTCAGACAAATTTAGTGATAATGAACTTTTAGGAGCTCGTTTTCTTTTTTCCTCCATGTGATTCAGTTCATAAAGATTAAAAACAAGTCAGAACTGTACGGTACCGGAGAGGAAAGCGTTCTGCGCCACGCTGAGCTGATGAAGTCTGTTTGCGCTGCCGATAAACTTCTCAGACATCTGTCAGAATTATTAATCAAACCCAAACACTCTTCAGACTCCAGTCTGCCTAACAAAACACTCGCTGTACAGGAACGCCGACCGCATTAAATAGATCAATCGGTCTCCACAGCCATCACTTTGTTTCTAAGTAGAAATGCCCTATTCATTTATTAATTTCACTTTCAGCCGTATTGAATTTTCACTTTACCAATAAAAGGCAAGTTGCTCGTGAGCACAGACACAATGAGCAAGGTCATCCTCAAAACAATATCACCCACAGCTGCTGAAGATCGACATGACCTCGTCTCCGAGCTTTTTGAAGTTCTCTTCGTTCCCTCCTGACTGCAGCTCTCTGGAGCGCTGTGAACTGATATTAAGAGGAGAATCATTGTCGGCAGTCTGCGGTGTCAGTCGGCATGACGACACAGAACAGCGGCCAATCTGTTTACAACTTGTCTTTTCCAGCCGTTTAATTTCTGCAACCTCGATACATCATGTCTGACACCACGGGTGCCGACGGTGTTACAAGGTCAGAAAATTCCAGAAACAATACCAAAACAATGTGACTTCAAGCTGGTCGGCTTGACCTGGATTGAGCTGTGTAAGTATTTCTGTGGAATTCAGGACTAAGCATAATGAACGTATTGGTTTAGTCCTTTATTCAACTTCAATTAGGAGACCGCTCTTCAGAAACGGTATTCACTCAGTGCAGGTTCTGCTTTTCAGGAAGAAGTGCCGGCTGGCTGAGTGTTAAAAAAAAAAAAAAGAAAAAGAATTGAGGCAGCATGAGAAGAGAAATCCACTCAAACTGACTCTGCAGCATTCCTGCTCTTCTGTGTTTCCAATAACCCCCCCCCCCCCCCCCCCCCTCCCCGCCGGCCACACACCATTCTCTGTTTTGTTAAAGGTCACCTTGGGTGTTGTAGCGTAGATGGTCCAGTGGTTTGGCAATCTGGTGATGGAAACGCCTGTTGGCCCGCCGCTTGTCACCCAGACGGAGTGACGGGAGAGGGGTGGGGGTGGTAGGGGCAGCTGGAGCCACTTGTGATTGGAGGTTGTGATGGGGGTTGGGGGTTGGGTGGTCACCTCCAAAACTCCCACTTGGAACCTGCTGATCATCAATCAGCAGAAGGATGTGACACGCGACATCACTGTTAACCGTTTTTACAGCGAGAGACACAAACAGGCTGCGGATAAACAAGTTCCCCCTCCCTCATTGCGGCCCTTATGGAGAGCACGCCGGTGTCAATACAGCTTAAAGAAGTCCAGCCGATGCTACATCTGTCCCCGCCAATTGTTACCAGTGTGGATCCATTCCTGCCCCGACGGAAGCAGCCTGTATTTGTTTACTCGCTTGTTCGCCTGTTTGTGTGTGCCTGCCAGCCCGTAGCAGGGAAAGAAATGAGTGTTTGTGAGTGATAAGACCTGTAGGAGAGGACGGGGGGGAGGAGAAAGATGAGTGGAGAAAGTGGGAGAAGTAGAGTGACGGGCAGAGAGAGAGAGAGAGAGAGAGAGAGAGTAAGAATCCTCATTGATCTCATCTGCTTGGAGGGGGATTGATCCCGTGGCGAGGTCTGCGATTGCGTGAACGTGTCGCGATCGCGGTGACAATCATCAGCACAGCTGAGAGAATCTCTTCCAAACCGGAACTGTAAATCAGGACGTAAGATTTCTGCAGACATTATTAAAACTTAAGCCAGTCTGCAGTGGGGGAAAAAAAACGAAAAAATAAATAAATAAACCACAACGCCCGCTGCTCTTTCAAAGTGTTTACACACTCCATCCAACTCTTGAATTAAGCCCTGTGAATTAGACACCTGCCATATGGAGAGGCAGATAGATAAATCTCCATTGTGCCCGGCCTGTCTCGCACATGCTCAGTAGCTCCCTGGATAAGCATGGAGTCCACCAGGCAGACGTGAACAAGACGAATCATTCCCTGGGGGGCATTTATTTCTGTTGCGCAGCACAGTCCCCCTCATTGCTGGTTCCAACAATCTGCCTTTTGAGACTATAACGGATAATAAGACAGACACGGGACAAGAGGAAGAAGGGACGAGATGAAATGAGGAAGGACGTGATAAAGAGGAAGACAGACGTCGACGTCTCCGACGCTTAGAAATCCTGCGCTGGGTAATGTTACAACATGTGACACACAACCCGGCTTTGATCATATTAAGTGTGACCCACATGGAAGAATTATTTGATTTCCAACACGGGGAGACGTCTCACACAAAGTGAGACATTCACATTCAGCTTGCCTGTTCAGATAAGGGACGGCGGCGACGTCTCCAAGTGTCTCAATTCTCTCCTGTTTTTTTTCACTTGTGAGGTTAAAGAAAAAAAAACGAGAGACAAACAAGTGGTGTCTTCTTTGGTCTCTTTATTCTTCTCTCTGCAGCTGACTGCTCCTAAATCTCAGGTCTGGCTGGAGCTCGACAGCTCTCTCTGCCAGGTGACACAACATCTCGCTTCCCTTCATCCATCCATCTCCACGAGGCCCACACAGCCTCTCCTTCACTTCATTTCTCTCGGCGCTGGATCCGTCTCAGACGGTCGGTTTGTCTCCAAGCTCAGGTGCAACCCTTTCTCTCCGTCTTTCTCTTTTTTTCCTCTCTCTCTCTCTCTCCAACACACACCGAAAACCCCTGTCATTCGCTCCTCCATTCCTTCTCCCTCTTTTACCCCCCCCCCCCCCCCCCCCCCCGTCGACAGAACGCTATCGGCGTGTTTGTGCTGCTTTTGTTGCGCAGCTCACCGCAATACAAAAGCCTTTGTCGGCCTGCCACCGCTGTGATGTGGTGAGACGGAGACGCACAAGGACAAACTGGCGCTCCGAGGAGGCGACATTCAGAAAGTCACCGTTTCATTCGGAACTAACGCCTCAACCTGAAGGCTGGAGTGGCGCGAGCCAGACGCGCGTGAACCCACTTGTCTGCGTAGTCGACCGCCGCCGCGTGCGGCTGGATGAATTCTGTGCATAAATCGTCCGGTGTCGGTGCGACGCAGAGTGTTTCCATCAGTGAAACGGCCCGCATGTGTTCCTGGGTGGGAGTTATTGCTGGCTGCGGGGCAGTGGCAGCTGTTGTGAGAGGCTGAGCCGGCTCGGCTAATAATAACCTGAGAGCTGAGCGAGTGCCCGCGGGCCCCACATCGTCGAAAAGGTTGACCCCGGGAGTCCAGTTGCAATGGTTAGGGGGCGGTCGGGCCCGGTCCTGGATTAGAGAATACTAGAGCACCCTTGTAAAGATGACGGCAGGTGTGGAGGAATGCCGCGTGTTCAGTTGGTTGAGGTCGGACCGGTAACGCCGTGGCAGCCAGGAAACCACGCACGGTGACCACGCGTTTTACCAAAATCCGACAAGCTGCGAGTGGAACCCTGTAAACACGCACATACACGGAGGAAAAAGGAACAATCTCTTCAGTACCTGTTATTAACCACAAAAAAAAAAAAAAGGCTGAAAAATGTTGCAGGTGACTGAGAAACTTGTTGCATAAATACAATAGACTCAACAAAGCATCAGGTGCGTTTCTCCACAAAGAGACAAACGGACGAGGGATAACAAAACCGAAAAACAAAGACCACAACAAAAAAATAAAAATAGTCTGAAGTGAAACGATAGCATCGGTGTCAGATACTATCTGCTGTAGGGAAATAGAGCAGGATGTTATAACCTGTTCTCTATGACTGGAGGAAATACACTCAATGGGCTGCAATTCATTTCCTTGTGTGTCTCGGGTGCCTGCAGCAGCAAAATGATCAATTGCTTATTATGAGTAAAGGAGAAGAAACAAAAAAAAAAAGGGTCAGAATATTATGAACAGGCTCATTTTGGTTCTGTACTAAATTTGGTTTTTATTGTCGTCAACAGGATGCAGTGTGGGAGAAATTCAAGTAACGTTGTGCCGGGTCTTTCTGGCCTGTAGGTCTGAGGCAGTCATGCGGTGATGCTTCTGATAGACCAAATAACCTCAATAGCCGCCTCCATTCCTGTTCACTTCGCAGTTCACTCCATTACTTGCATGAGCAATTACAGCTTGGTGTACTTGTTTGGTATTGTTTTCCACCACCGTGTGTGTGTGTGTGTGTGTGTGTGTGTGTGTGTGTGGGGGGTTGCGTATAAGTCTTTTGAGAGGTGCAAAATCCGTTCACACAGCCACATTGTGGGAATTTGTCATCGTCGAGGCAGAAAGGACGTCCTCATAATAATAATCATCACATTTTCAAGTGTGGACATGATTTATGGTCCGACTCAGGTTAGGATTAGGTGAAGGTCAGACAGGAGGTAATTACAGCTGATATTACGGTATGTACAGTAGGAGTAGTGTGTGTGTGTGTGTGTGTGTGTGTGCGTAGCTCTATGACTCCTGTTGTTGAGACATTTCAGTCAGGATATTTGTGACTAAGTTATATTTATTTATAGCTTCCAGGCAATACATATTATACCACTAAAAATAAAAGCCCGATTCATCCCCTAAATGTAAAAAAAATAAGTTTGTAACTTGCATTTGTGGGATGAGCAGCCGAGCTGATAGGTTGAACGAGACATCCTGGCAGAGGAGCTATTTACCAAAGAGGAGCCACAGGCAGACATGTTTGCATGGATCGTCTCCAGGCGCTTCAGTTTTCTCCTAACGTGGCTGGAAGTATGAATCTGGCCGCTCTGTTCCGCAGCAACTTATTACATCTCGCGTCACACCCCCTTACGACAAGACGTAAGTCGGTGCATTAGATTCAAGTCCAACACACGCTTGGCATGTCTTACAACCCTTTCTGACCGGATGAGGTGCATAACTGCAGTAGTAAACATTTCTACGTCTACATTCTGGATTTGAGATGTTCAGAGGAAAAAAAAAAAAAAAAAAAAAGAATACAGCAAGACAAGGCGTCAAATGATCACATTTATTTAGACAGTCAAAGTCGGGTGATCAGTGAGGACTGCACTGAAGGAGACAACTTCGCAGAAGCTTTTATTTTCTCGTCTGACAAATGGGCGCCTCGATAGCTTTGCAAAGAAAATATGAGCTTGAAGCAAAACATTCCTACTGGCGACAGTGCGTACCATTGTGACATTCAAGGGAGAGAATTTGGGATTTACTTGAATATTTGAGCGGCTCACTTTAAAAATGAACATTAAAGTAGCACATTATTGGATTTTTTTTCTCCATTTATTGCAATATTTATTATGCTCATATTTCACAACACAACAAGACAATCATTAACTTTGAACCCAAACAAATTTTCACTTTGAGGCCTGAGTCAGTGCAATGTGAAGCGCAGTATAGTGAGTCATTAAATTCAATATGTCAGTTGTGCATGTTTAATATAGTTCACTAAAGCAGTTTAATTGTCCTAATTCAGAATAAATCTATTTCTTGGAAAAAGATGGATATTTTACAAATCATCCAACAACTTCTGAGATCCCAGAAAAGCTAAACATTTAGACGGTGTCACTATTCATGATGCTTTGTGGGAGACAAGTTCTTACAGGTCAGTGAAAATGCTCGTGACGATGTATTTTCCCCATGAATAACTAAACCTACATGGATGGATTCAAATGCTATTTAGCGGTTGGACTTTTTCAGTTTCATTTGGGGAGCGACAGGGAAGACTTAGGAACCAGTAGGAGGAGTCGTTGGAAGAGCAGAAGGTCGAGACTGAAGTATCCTTCAATGTTATTTCCGGAGTTTTGCTGATGCTTGATATGGATGTGAGGCCATGTATTGTTATTGTCCGTTATGTTACTATCTTCTCCTGCAGAAGTCCAAATCCCTGAGAATTTAACACCTATTAACAACAGTGATGTGGCCTAATGTCTGTACAATATGGAGTGCGCAACACCGTCTGCTGGCATGAGGCGAATATGAATGAACAGATGCCAGTGACAAGACCCGTTTAGTTTTTTTTGTTTTTTTTCAATATAGCATTTGAGGGAAGAGAAGCTGAATCACTCGTGTTTTCCCTTTGTCCTTTTTACCTGTTCTGTTTTATCACTAAGCTCTCTTTCCTTCGCCGGCCGGCTGCTAGCCTGTGGCTCAGTAAAATTGGACAGGTGAAGCGGGACAGCGGGGCGTCACTGATACAGTTCGACAGGACTGCAGGCCATTCGGAGTTCGATCCGCTCATTAAGCGAGAACAGAGGTGGAGGTGTACCCCCCCCCCCCCCCCCCCCCACACCACACACACACACACCTAAAAGCAGTCCCTGTGCCGCATTTGTTTAGTTATCCAGCTGCAGTTAAGGAGGTGAAATATGTGTCTTTGTCTCGGAAGGGGACCGATCGGCACCTCCTTCTCTGCGGCAGGCGCAGAGCAGCTCCGCCGCCACGGAGCACCTATTCACTAACATTCTTTTCAAGATGTGCCGCGCTTGAAATATGAGCATTATGAACCTGTCTCCCGCTCGAGAATAGATTCCTCCGCAGGCTTGTAAAGTTGCTTTTTGCTGGAGACATGACTTACAATAAGAGATGGTGCAAGTGTCCTTGTGAGTTTCAGAAATCAATTACACTACGATCCCCCCCCACCCCACCCCCCACCCCCAGCGGGTCGCAGGCTGGTGTATGTATATGTATCAGTGTGTGCCCGAGAAATACAGCCGCTAAAACTTCCAGCGAGGAAGTTTACACCGCGGCTGTAATGCGGTGGAGGAGAAAGCGCCGGCAGTCAGAAGAGAACGGCAAAGACACCGACCGCGACGGCGACGGCTCTCGATAAGCCAAGGATGCGAGACTCCCGTGTGTTGTTCGCAAAACACACGGCGAGTGTCCGCACAGATCACCGCAGGGTGTTTGAGCTCACAGGATGTTAACCAAACATATGTGTTTCACCAGTGCGAATTCTTCTGGAGGAATGCCGTCGGCTGTCATTCCTATGCACGTTTTGTGTTGGGACAGGCTCCGTCTCCAGCTGGCTTTGTGACAGAATGGGTTCAGTAGTATGATACAATAAAAATAAATAAATTAAACCCCCCCCCCCCCCCCCCAACGACTGTATCACTAAAATCTGCTTTTTGATTTCAAAAATGTCCCTTTTCAGAGACGTTTTAGCTTCACTTGTTCGCTAAGACAGCAGATCACTATGCCAGGTAATCACTAGTTTTCGGCTCAACCAAATAACTTGTACTACGAATGTTTGAATGGTTTATTGTTCCGTCTTTTTCACAGTCTTTTAGGATATTGTGGTGACTGAGGCCGGGAAGTACATGCAGTCGACTGGGCCCGCATTGAAAAAGCGTGGAAGCAGAAAACTGACTTTAAGTCAGAGGTCGCGGTGCAGAAAAAGAAGAACTCAACACGACGTGAAGTCAAAAGGTGACGAGGCCCCATTCTTCAGTTCCTCATGCAGGACTGATAGGTTGGTACCATATATTTGATGTTTAAAAACGCGTTCTCTCCTCCGTAACGCTCAAACATCTGCAGAGTCTCCTCAATCAGCTCGCCGATGCTCTCCCTCTTCCTCTGGCTGTAGTCCACACCGTCGCCCAGGTTTTCTGAGGACAAGGGAAGACACAGAAAAGCCATGATGAGGGGGGGGGGGGGGGGGGGGGGGGGAGAAGAAGAAAAAGCAAAGATAATTCATATTTTAGCACAGTCTGGGCCTGTGAGGTTGATGTCAGGGCTCGCAAAGCACCACCTGCGACCACACCGCGCTGCTTTGCTGGAGGCCGAGCGGGCAAATGCCATCCGTCCATCTGACTTCAAACCCGGCGGACGAACAGAATTTCATTCACCCCTCTCACTGCGTGGCCTGTCGGGACTGGAGGGCAGGGGAGTTTTTAACTGTTTGCCTGAAAGTTTAATGAGGCAGCCTGCAGGGAGGAGGGGAGCGGCGTGAAGGGCGCGCGTTGAGCGGCGGCGTATTTCGCTCCAGCGCGACGCTGATGCGCCGCGCGGCACGAGCAGTGATCTGGAGCCACTGCACGGGTCGGCTCCAGTGTGTGTTTACCGGTTTTACAGAACAGTCAGACTCTGAACTGTGAATAAACTGAGAGCGAATCACAATAAAATGAGAAAGAAGAACCTCCCATTCACAACACACACACACACACACACACACACGAAAAAAGACACAAAATTGCACAACAGGAGTCTGACGTGCTCGGGGAACTTGTTATCGAAAAAAACATTCCTGAGGTGTTCAGCCTCCATTCCTTCCTTCCTCTCTTTCAACACACACACACACACACACACACACACACACACACACACACACACACACACACACACACACACACACACACACACACACACACACACACACACACACACACACACACACACACACACACACACACACACACACACACACACACACACACACGGTGACTTTATCAGCAAACTGCCAATCTCCCCCCACTGCACAGAGGGCCCAAAACACCTTTCAGAGGAGTGAGGCGCGCGCACACACACACACACACACACACGCACACACACACACACACGCACACACACACACACACACACGCGTCATGGTTAAAATCTCCCAGTGAACGTGTAGATTTTATTCCCGGTTGCGGCTCCAGAAACACCGAGAGGCGACGACGACGGAGAGAAGAGGAGGATCACGTGCCTCAAGTGTTCCTGTGAGAAAAAATGAGCCGCTGCTTTCACTTCTAATTGGACCCAAAGAGAGGCGAGGGCATCAAAGCTGGCGGTCACTTCTTCCAAACACTCCCGTTCTTTCTCAATCTTTTCTGATCCGTCATCTTTCCCTTCACAAACCCACCCCTCCTCCGTCTTTTTTGCTCTCGCCTCTTCCACCCATCCTTGGCCTCCTCATTAAAGCACAAAGGGAGCTCACCCCATGAAGAGGCCTGTTAAGCTGTAACTCTTCTATGATCTCAGACTTTCACTCTTCCACAAGAGTGGGCTTATTGAGAACTGAGTCTCACCCCCAAAATAATGTAATACCGGCATTTGTCCACATTTAAAAAAAAACGTGGCCATTTCACAGAATTGCACAAAACGCCTCTGGAAATGTAACATGGAGACGTTTCATCTGCCGATTTCACGTTAAAAACATGGCGGACGTCTTCAGAGGAAACTGATACAGTTTAAGAGCGCTTGTGGCTTTAGCTTTATTTTGATAAGTTGGTCCACTTTATCTTCATAGGATCCATTCGGTCTATGTAAACGATCCATAGGAGTTTTGGTTTGACGTAAATTATTTCAACTTTCTCAACAAACCTCGGATTATTTGTAGTTGCTACGGACTCCATCAACAGGGAAGGAGGTTGATGTTACGTCACAGCTTTTACTTTTTTTTTTTTAACTTGATTTCACACAAACACAAATTGCGGTACTTTCTACTCCGTACCTCTTCGAGCGAGTTACTTGTTTCAAGCCTGGCAAAGGGATAATATAAAGTCATACGAAAAGAATCTAAGAAACTGATGGCGACACTTCTTTTCAAAATTCTAAAAAAGGAACTCAGAGTTTTATATGAAGCCCAATCAGGTTTGTACCGTTTTTTTTTTTTTACTTTGAAAATGATTTGGTTTTGTTGTTTTGACTTTAAACTATGAAACAAGTTGGATTGTGATCTGAATCAGTGCTAATGAGTAAGCAGCTGAACCGCAGTGAAAATACAGGAATACATTCTCACTATGTTATAGTGTGTGTGTGTGTGTGTGTGTGTGTGTGTGTGTGTGTGTGTGTGTGTGTGTGTGTGTGTGTGTTCCATATGACAACTCAACCCCAACAGAAATGGACCATGTATCAGAGATAGATAGATAGATAGATAGATAGATAGATAGATAGATAGATAGATAGATAGATAGATAGATAGATAGATAGATAGATAGATAGATAGATAGATAGATAGATAGATAGATAGATAGATAGATAGATAGATAGATAGATAGATAGATAGATAGATAGATAGATAGATAGATAGATAGATAGATAGATAGATAGATAGATAGATAGATAGATAGATAGATAGATAGATAGATAGATAGATAAATGACATCTTGCAGCTTGTGGTTTGTATTCCACAACAAGGCTTCTTTGATTTCGAGTTTGAAAAAAAAAAAAATTATATATTAAAAAAAGAAAAGGAATTTAAATCTGCACTTCTTTTTTTTTAGACAACTATCGTCTACTTAAGTAAAGAATGCGAGTCCTCTTGCCAGCTCCGGCTACCAGACCACACAAACGTCCTTAGCAACACTGGAAACAGCCTCTAAACTGCAGCCATGTGAGCAATTAGAATAAAAACAGCAGGGCGAGCGGGGAGGACGGAGAGCAACAGCACGCTGTGATGTGTGTGTGTGTGTGTGTGTGTGTGTGTGTGTGTGTGTGAGCGGGCTAGGTGAAGAGCAAAGTGACGGGAGTCATCCGGGTCAGTCTTACAGTCTGTTTCAGCTGTGTGTCTCTGGGGGGTGGGGTGGGGGGGTGCCTGCATGTTGTCATGGGTTAAAAAGCTAAAGCCGCAGAGAGTCACCCCCTGTTAGTGTGGAAATGAGCAGCCAAAGCCAGCCTACGGGGAGAGCTCGGCCTTCAGACAGCGAGCATGGAGGAGGGGGGGAAGAGGTGCAGCTTGGGAAACGGCAAAGCTCGGACCTGCTTACTGGGGCCTGAGGGTAGGTGGGGGGGGGGGGGGGCAGAGGTCCTGCACAGGGGGAATTGTTGCTGTTGCTATCCTGAGCCTCCCGGGCCGACCCAGTGCATTTCTTCTGCTGAGCTGTTTGGAGGCCAGCAGCATCAAAAGGAAGAGGGCAGAGGAATTTGCAGTGATTCTCAATATTTAAAGAGCAGAAAAGGGAGAAGTGTGTTTAAGGAGGGATGGAGGAAAAGGAATGAGGGGGACGGGGGGAGGGGGGTTAAAAGCAGCCTCTGCAAATGCCCTTCAGCAAAATAACTTCTCTTTCTTGCCGTTTTTCTTCTTCCTCACTCCCCTCCCTGTCCTTTTTTTTTTTTTTTTTTTTTTCTTCTCCTCTGCTTTCGGCAATATCTGCAACCCTGAGCAGGGAGAGAGACAGTGAGGAGGGAGAGAGGGAAAAAAAAAATCTTTAAAAACAATCATAATAAAAACTCCCGCTCTGTGAACAGAAGGGAAAGGGCCTTGCAGGAGTTGGTTGTCTGTTCCTCTGAGGAAGAGGGGAGGGTCGATAGAGACGAGGAGACGACTGCTGGTGGAACAACACTGAAGGTGAAAGAAGAAAAGGTGCTCTTATGAAAATCTCTAAATCTCTCAGACTTGAGGAGTCTTTAACACATGAAGGAGACAGCTATATATCTATCTATCTATCTATCTATCTATCTATCTATCTATCTATCTATCTATCTATCTATCTATCTATCTATCGGTGGCAGAGTCGCTCTGCTGTGATTTCTGCCATACCCCAGCAGACGAGCTCTAAACTACACAACAACAGCTGCAGCCGTCCTCCTTCCTCCTTCCTCCTTCCCCCTCCTTCTCCTCCACCCTGCTCTTTCTCCATCCCTCATTCCCCACGGTCCTAAACAACCTGTCTTTCCACATCAAGCCGTAGACAAGCTGTCACGGATGCAGCCAGCGCTCAGTGTTTCTCCAAACTCGCTGCGGATGTACAGACAGTGGACTTCAGGGGGGCCATATTTACCGCTGGCAAACTGGGCCTAATGGAGGATTGGCGCCGCGCCTCATTCCTTTTTTCTCGCCCCTCAGAAACTGTAAAAGAGCAGCATTGTTACCCCATTCTCAGATTCCTAACCAAGGTTAGCATGCATTATGTGTATGTTGTACGGTTCTAATCTCCCCCGCTGCCAGGGACCGGGTGACACACACACTGCAGAGGCTTTGGGATGCTTAAGCTTGGAATTCCAGAGCTGATTCACCATCAAACCCAACAGGCTTTGTTTCTAATCAACTTGCTCCTGAATGTGGAAGTTCCTCAGGAAAGCAGCTTAGAGACGGGGCCACCAGCACAACGGCTCTTTGAACACAGGATCAATATGTGTCAGCGACCTGTTTTCTGTTGTTCTTGCTTTGCTGGGAAAATGGAGCAATGGACGTTATGAGCGACGAAACAACTTGACTTCCTGGAATAGTTTGACGGTGGCGGCGCAGCCGAAGAAGTCACGTGACGACACTGTGTTGCCATTCTTTCTACTCACGAGCCTGATAACAGTCCACCCTCATCACCACAAGGTCCATTCATAATCTTCTGCACGAACGTCCCTCAATTTATCAGAATTATTGACAAACTAAGATAATATCTATTCCCTGGAAACATTTAGAAATGAGACTTTGTTACAGCTTGAGAAACCTTCCATTTCTATTCCACCTTAAAGAAGGCTGAGAGGGAAAATAAAGACATTCTGAGGGTCGCGCTCATGAGAACGCTTCAGGGTACATTTGTTTTCAATGGAACCGAGCCATAAGGAGCCGGAGAGAGAGGAGCTTCGTGGTGCATGTGTGACAGAGGGTGTGTGGGAGGGAGGTGATGGGGAGTGGATGGGGACCACTGGAGGAGGTCTGTGCTTAGCAGCAGGACTCTAATTAAAAGGGCCTCACAGTTGGGCGCTAGGCAGGCCTCTCATAAAGAGACTTGCACTCTGGCGAGGAGGTGGGAGAGACCAGGTGTGAGTGTGTGTGTGTGCGTGTGCACGTTTCCTTACTCCCTTTTTGAAGTACCTAACCTAAGATCTTGATGAAAAAAACATCTCGCAATATTTTACACGACTGAAGCTAACAACAATTCATCCATCTTCATTAGTCTGTATGTGTGTCATGGGGGGGAAGTATAGAGGGCAATGCATCCTCTGCCTCCCTTTTTATTTTTATTCCTAATCTCACATACACATATTCTTTTATTGTCACTGTGACACACTGTCAAAGTTGTGGAGAACTCCATGAGTCTGTTTAATGACTGACTCGGTCATTCACTCATTGTCTAAATCAGCTTTAATATGTCACATTAAAGCCCTGAATGATCACTACTGCAAGGATTTATGATCATGAATGGTTAGTCTGGGTCAGAGGCCGCCATTACGCTCCATTAACTCAATAAAGCTATTAATAAATGACGCTATTATAACACTAATAAATAATATGTATACATTTATCTCAAGGCACTCAAAACCACTGTACAGAAATATATAATAAGTCACAAAAATGTTACAAAAACAGCAAAAATGGATTGATCAATGACATCCAGTGTAAGCTTTAGGAGGGAGTAACGGAGCAGAAAATACAGACACCAAAAAAAATTAAAATAAAAATACCAGCAGCTCCAGATGACATCCACTGGGTGAATATATATCAATTAATTAATAAACCGTTGCTGATTTAACACAGCTGATGTGGCCGACGTCTTTATGTTGCTGTCAGGGAGACTGGATCTGTTGCAGGATTAATGGAGCCACTCGACTTTAGTGACCGACAACGCCGCTGCTCTTCAATGGAGGCTGGAACGTAGAGTGAGCAGCTCAGACACCGACAGAATCACACAAGACAAGAAAACGGCCCCATAGTCCCACTCAAAGCAGCCGTGGGATTACTTTGTGTCGTTTTGCTGTGGTGAAAATCGTGTTTTCTCTTGCGGTCTCTTCAGTCCATCACAAGAAAAAACACACCAACTACCAATATACTGTAAGAGTCAACAATTAAGTTCCAATAGTAACAAACCAAAGTACCAAAAGAACGTGCAAACCTCAAAACAGAAGTACTCAAATCAAATCGTAACCGCTATGCTGCTCCGCCCCACAAATTAGTCATTCACATAGAAATGCACATAGAAAAAGCTGATGTGCCAAATATCAACATCACAAGGTGTGAATACTCAAGTAATACACTACAACTTTAAGGAGAGTGTTCAATACTAAGATATGCGTTCCTTTAAATATATGTATTCCTTTCAAGGTTGGATTTCTCCCATGCTTTTCTCACAGAGTGGTAAAAAGTCAAAAATATTTTGATATATGTCAAACTGACTAGAAAGACAATCTAGTATAATTCTAAAGAAATATAGGGAACCCAGGAAAAAAAAAATTAGGACAGATAATTGCGTCTGTTATTACAATAAGCTATCGCCACCGAATGAAAAGCTGTCATCAAAATTGATGAAAACTTTTAAGTTCTACATTTCGTGAGTTAGAATATAGAGCAGGAAAGCCGAAATCATCCGGCGACCAGCAAGTAGTAATTTCAGAGAGGTAAATATGACCTTGCATCCTTCTCTTGTTGTGCTTTCATTTAAACAAAAATGATTCACATGACTAACTTGAGCCTCTTTTATTTTTTAGACAACAACGTGTAGTTAAAACGACGCATAGTTTTTGCAGTTTCATTTCTGAAAACGTTCCCGTTCAATCAGCTATATTTTCAAAACAATGTCCGTTTAAAACGATGTAGTTAGCACGCCAGGCCCCAAGTTGGCGCTGTAGTTTGCGCGTGTGTGCGTAGTTTCATTACAAAAACACGCTGTGAACATTAACAATAGCAAGTATGTGGACATACAGACAAAGTTGGATTGGTATTCCAGGGAGAATATGAACTGGGAGTCATGGCAACTCTGGAGACAAACACTGTTGTTATTGTCCTTCTGAACTAACGTATGTGCAGAAGAACTATTTTTGGGTCACGACCCGCCAGTTGAGTATCACTAACCTAAGCAATTGTGTCTCGCTAAGTGTGAGGAGACAGTTTGACGAGGAACTAAACGGATATGTATTTTTGTGACAATAGCACCTCTTACACACACTTGGAAAGCTTCTCACCTCAAGTCTCCGAACGCTCACCTTTTGTTTCTGTGTGGTTTTGGGTCTTCCTGAGTTCCACCAATTCATTTATTTTGTGGCTTTCTAGTCTGACTCAAACGCTCCTCTTTCCGTCTCACTGGCTATTTTCCTCTGACGATGTCCCCAGCCCCCCCCCCCCCCCCCCCCCCCCCCCCCTTTCCCCTAATGGATTAGCAAGAGGCTGACGGACAGCACAGCTGTGGCTCACATACTCACTCACTCGCTTACTCACTGTGACACACACACACACACACACACACACACACACACACACACACACACACACACATATAAACATACCTGGAGCTGGGCCCGTTCCCACTTTGTTGCTTTTCCATCACAACCTTTGTCCGTAATCAATAACAACATTTCAGCTTAACACAGCTCGCCCCAATGAGGCCTGCAGCCTCCGTCACATCACAGTCGACTCACACACACACACACACACACATACCAACCCACACACACATACTCACACCGCACAAGACTCTGTGGAGCAAAGTAAAACAATAGGCTCATGGCCAGCCGTAGTTTATTAAACCCCCAACCTCTACACCAGCCATCATCTGACTGCTCATGCTTACTGAAGTCTAACCTTTGCTGTAGGTCAGCGAGCTCATTTTCCATGTGTTCATCCAGCCCAGCAGCACTCAGTCTATAGACTACCTGCAGCACAGAAGCATTTCAACCCGTTGCAAGTTGGACATCGGCAAAGCAATACTCCAAGTGGAGGGGAAAAAAAAAAAAGTGTCAAGGTCAGATTGCAGAGATTGCACAGCACAAAGTAAGACTGGAGGAATGCATGGGCGAGGTTGAGACAAAGACGTAACCTGCCGAGGATGTTACCGAGCTGTACAGGAGCTAAAGCTGTTAGATTCCTATCGATCTGGGTCCCACTGGCTTACTCGTCTACATCTGTACGTAGGTATACAGGAATTGAATTCCAATTCCACACTTCCGCCCAAAATCACGCCGTGTCTTTGGCTAATCTTTCCCTGGAAATCCCGGGGCTGTGAAAGGGATTCACAAGCACAGCTGAGACAAGGTGAGAGAATCACTCCCTCGCAAAACACAGAACACTCATTTCTGCTCATTCCTTTTGCAATTAGCCAAGTAGACCTGGCCATGACCGAGAGCAATATCAGTTTGCACCATTTAGTCATGCTTTTAATGCACAAAGAGAGCTCATCTTAGATGATGGATCAATGCTATTTTCCAAGCTGTTACCATGTCCATTATTGTTTCAATTACCACCGCACAGATAATGGTTATCCCGGCCTCTTCTTATCCAATTGGGGCCTGATCCATGCGTCTGTGAATCAGTTTCTGCATGCTTCTCACAGACCTAAAGGACAACGTCATCTTGTGTTATGTTCACAGGTACATCACACTGATGGCCTCGAAGGGCAGCTACATTTTAATTATTTTCAAATTAGACTCCACATTGTTCAACGTGCACAGGCGCACGGCGTGACAAATGATCTCTGTGGCCTCCTGCAGCAAAGGTTTTAATCTGGGACGGAATACCTTTTTTTTTTTTTTGCATTGTGGCTTTGTTTCAACAGAGAGCCATGCATAAGTCCATGAAGGAAACCATGACAAACACACCATTTCGTTTATTACTAGTTTACCTTTCTGAGATTATATATTTAGGGATTCCAATTTCAGTGGTGGCGTATTCACTGGTGCTGTAACTTGCGGGTTTAAAATAAAACAAATAAAAAAATTCAAGTGCCGTAACAGTAGATGAAGCCGAGCCTTTTTGCAGAGGACAGGAATGGTACGGTGAAATGAAAAGAAAAGAAATCAAAGCTTCTAAAAGCGCGGCGGGCAGAGCCCCTTCCCACTCCGGCTGTCCGTGTTCTCCCTGGCCGGGTGGAGAGTGTCAGTGCTGTCAGGTGTGAGTCAATGCCGTCAGATGCGATCTCATTACGCCAGCTTACCTCAAGGTTAGCAGCGGGCTGCTGGCTAGGCACAAAATCGATCTGCACCAGGGACAGGCGGTAAAGGCCACCGCAGTGTGCAGTACGCACAAAACCCGGACAAGAGCCAAACAAGCGCGGCGCTTTGAATTGCAAAGGCTCACTGACACAGGCGCGGGCACGCGACATATATACGCACACAAAGCACTGAAAGCAGAGTAACATTTTAATACATCCCGGAGAATCACCTTCACTCTAAACCCTCTGGAAACCCTATCAGATCTCTCTGGAATCACGATGTCAGAAAACAACCCTCATCACTATCGTCACGTGATCACATTTTGATTTCTCACTCACAGTGAAGACCCGCAGAAGCACGTCCGTCTCGCTCCCGCCGTCTCTCTCTGGCGGCGTCACACAATAATATCTGACAGCAAATAATGCGGCCTCTTGTTCTATATAGCACCGAACACGCTCACTCAAAGCCTTCTAATATGAGAAGTGTTTGACAGAAATCCATTAGGCATTGACGAGCTCTTGCATCTTCAAATCTATCAGATCATCAAAG
Source organism: Lipophrys pholis (assembly GCF_963383615.2). NCBI lineage: Eukaryota > Metazoa > Chordata > Actinopteri > Blenniiformes > Blenniidae > Lipophrys > Lipophrys pholis. The sequence goes on from NC_137633.1 coordinate 10,525,559, forward strand.
CTTATCTCCGGGTTCAGTGGAAATGTCCACCTCTGCAAATGTTCATGTGGAAATGTCACAGCACTGTTCGTTCCTGTGATTCCCGGCACACGGAGGCATCACGTCGAAGGACATAATGAATAAACAACAGGGAACGTTGTATTTCCCATTCGGCGTGCTTCGCGGCTCACAGTACCAGAAACTAATGCTGAAGAATTGAATATTAATCAGAAGCCGCTCGGCTCGTGCACCTTTGCTCTGGGACCAGGTGTCCATATGTGGAGAATGAAGGCGATTTGCTAAGGCTGCCTGTCATCCTCTACTGATGTTTTCATATCTTCATATTCAGAATGAGCACGTGTGTAAGTTGCCTTTTTAAGATTGTCGTTTTCCTTTTTTGTTTGAATAAAAGCTTGGAGTCTATTAGCTCCACTTTTTTCCCATTAGCACCTCCACATTGCGTGTCTTCATACACAAACAGTAGTTTTCTTAATATAATCCAAATTCTGTGAAGAAAAAGCTGGTAAATGCACTGCGGTAACAGCCATAAAACAAGAAAAAAAAAAAAAAAAAGAAGGAAAGTTGGAAGTGTTGGCTAATGCACGAGTACTTCCCTTTGTTGAGTGCAATTTGATTTTCCTGTTATTTCCAGCCAGCCACACGGTTTGTGAATGCAAAGTAAATAAAGCGGTTCTTTTCCTCAACGTGGATTTGTCTGCAACAGGATTTATTTCAGAACGATATCAGGGCGATTGTATTTCGAAGAAAAGCTGCAATAAAAAAACGGTTTTAATCTTTTCACAATTGCAGGATTGGCAGTAAAACAAGGAACTCGCGTCAGGAAATTCACATCCATCATATTTTTCGGGGTATATATTCGATAGTCGTTTGGACATTGTTGACATGGACCTGGTTCTGCTCAGTAAGCCTGGTCGGAAACTATCTTGATGCAGACCCACTTAGTGAAAACTATTCTAAATGACATGTCAACTTAAATTCACACAATTAATCGTGATGATTGTCTTAACATGCTGATAAAAGCGGCTTTGATGAGCCACTTATGAAATGGATGTGTCCCGTGAGACTTGTTGCCATGGAAATAATGTCAAAATGTTGCGGAAGAGGCGCTCAAACAGCCGTTATGCACAGCTACATATGCTCGCTGGCGTCTTCATTATGTACAGTTACACTAATGGAATCCCTGAACAACGGCTCTGCCTCTGACCGTTGATGAGTTTTGTGTGGGGATATATTTTCTGTTCATTTTCAGTCTGTGTGCGCCTTGTGCTTCTTCAATTAGTAGGTAAGTAGAAAATGGTATTTGTTGCTGTTGCATTACTTTTTGAGCGTGATATTTAATATTTGATACAAACATTAACGTCACTAATAAACATTTGTTCATATAACAAAAGACCAGAGACAATTATTTGAAAATCTTTACTTTTTTTTTTTTTTTTTACTCTGTTGCATTAATTGTATGATAACTGTCTCGAGAGAAATACAGCTCAAGGAAATACCGATTGAAATTGTCAAATTTGTGTGCAACTGGAATCTCCATACAGCCTTATCTTCTATAGCGCTGAGTGATGGCCTAAGTGTGGGTAAAGGTCGGCTACACAATCAACAGGCCGCCTGTTTATCACATGGCAAACGCAGTCACACACACACACACACACACACACACACACACACACACACACACACACACACACACACACACACACACACACACACACACACACACACACACACACACACACACACACACACACACACACACACACACACACACACACACACACACACACACACACACACACACACACATCTTGATGTCAACATTTAACCTCCTTCAGGTCAGTCAGGAAACTGTGATATGTGATAAAGAGGCATAAAACGGAGTTTTCTCTCCAGTCTCGTTGGAGTTTTCTGACTTTTTAAAAGCAGGAAATGACCAGAACGTTCATCATCATACGGAGCACAATAGTTAAACTGTTTAACTGTTGTCAAGGGTAAAAAAAAAGGTTTCCCTTTTGGACTACGGAGATGTCTGAGTGTACCGAACAAAAAACAAAAAACAAAAAAAAAGGTTTGGATGATGAGAACAGGCCCATTACAAAACAAGTCAAAGTGAAGTGACACCTGGAAAATGCAGAGAAATGGATAAAACAGAGGGCGGTGGGTGGAATGACCCGGACAACAAAAGGGAGGGATGGAATCGGAGGAATCGCTCTCGTAAAGGCAGCACATGTCCAGACAGAAAGCTCACGTGGGTTTCAGGTGGAAAAAGAAAAAAAAAAAAAAAACTGACAAAGAGAAAGAGACGGGAAGCGAGAAGAAGAGAGACGACGAGTGACAGGACGAGAGTGAGAAGAGGTCGAGCGGCGTCGCAAATTCAAAGAGCGAATCCATTTGTCCCGTTCGCTCGGCACAAGAGGAACATTTGAAGTGACATACTAATTTAAGTCAGTGACAAATCAAAGTCTCTCACTGATATTACCCTAAAGTGTGGTGAGTATCCTCGCCCCACTTCACTTTTTTTTATTTTTTTATTTCCCCCTGAAATCCATGAACGTGATTGTAGTTTCAGCATCAAAAGAATAAAAGGTGTGCGCTGGCTCCTCAAACGTACACTATAATTTCCCCTCACCACAAGATGTGACAACAATGGCACACACATACACCTGCCTAGACACACACACACACACACACACACACACACACACACACACACACACACACACACACACACACACACACACACACACACACACACACACACACACACACACACACACACACACACACACACACACACACACACACACACACACACACACACACACACACACACACACACACACACACACACACACACTCATGCCCGTACGCAGTGATGGGCTTTGTGCCTGGCTAATAAAATCACTTTAGTCTTCATAACCACTTTAGCCTTGGAAGCTGCCATCGATGGAAGGACAAACTCACGCACACATGCACGGACAGGAGCGAACAGTGAGCGGTCCAGCCCTTCCATTAGCCTAATGAAGTGGCTCTCTAAGATGGATGACATGACATCACCTCCACCACCAATCACAATATCACCCCTAAAAAACCTTCCACTAAAAGCACCCCCCCCCCCCCATCCCCCCCATTGCACCAAATGGACTCCGAGCATTCCAGAGCCTATTCGGCTGGCCCACAACACTTTTATTGGTCCGGTTATTTATCTCTTTAATGCAATTGGCTGGAGTGGATGCCTATGGATGTGGAGGGCTAGTAAATCAGGGCGAGCTGAGGCAGCGGTGTGATTAAAAGAACTTCGGCCGAACAATGACAATGGCGGCGAGCGGACGGCGTGAAGTCCGTCTGCATTCAGAACCGGAAGAGAAGGCAACCGATAGTCTGAGAGCAACGGCCCGCAGAGGACAAGGGAGGGCAATGGAGAGCGAGACGGCACAAATGCAACTAAAATGAAAATGCGCTATTAGCATTTGTTTGTTTTGTCTGTTTAGACCAAAAATGTTGTTTCCAGCCTCCAGGAAATGGAGGCTGGAAACTATTTTCAGTGGTCCCGTCTGCTTTGCAAGGATGCTAATGTGATATACTGACACCTGTCATGTGATATCAAGCGTTTCACTGTCACGCAATAAAGGTCTCAGGACCTTGACCCGGTGGTGTTCTCAGGTCTTCACACTTGTAATGGTGACATACAGCGCTTTGGGAATACCCACAAATGCTGTCAAGCTCGTGATTTGAAATGCTTTCACTTGCAAGGAGATTTACGTGGCTTTTCCGCAGTTCCCGCTGCTTGAATTTTGAAAGAAAATGATCTGAAACGGATATTATTGACAAAAACACCGTCTGGTTAAGGAGACATGATCTAGTCTTTCGTTTCGCTCCTCTTCAGTCTTCCCCTTGTAGAAGGACAAAGAAGAGTGTTTATGGGTGGAAGGATGCAGGTACGGGCATCCATAAACACTATGTTTTATAGGCAGGCAGCAAGGCCCGGGGGTCTGTCAAGGTTTACGAGTGCTCGGGCCCTTTAAAGGAAGAGTGTTTAAGTGTGGTATTTACATAAAACACGGCAAGGTGTCTGTTCTAAAACCTGCATCCTCTCAGCGTGGATAATCTGCGGCGGACACGTCATCGAGATCGAGAAAGAACAAACGTTTCTCTGGATCTAAATTAGAGAGCAGTCATGGTTGGTTTGAGTGTAAACCTACAACTGCAATGCCAAAATACTATAATCTATGTAGAGAATACAAATGGTGATATTAAATACCATTGTAGGACAAGCATATTCATTTAAAGACAAAGGGTATCACTCAGTTCCAAATTCAATGGGCCCTCCATCATCATCGGACTTTCCACTGGCCAACACTTTGTGCTTTCTCCCAGCTCTGGTTTTTTTTTTTTTTTTTTTTTTTTTTGTTTGCTTCCACTCCAAAGAGAAAAAGGGAAATTACTTTCTCAAACAAACAACGGACACTTAGAAAAACCAGGCCTGTACGTACAACCGTGAGCAGATGGTTGTAGTATTTGCAGGTATCACCCTCCACACTGCGATTATTTGTTATTAAGTCTCTTATCAAGTCTCCTCAGTGCAATCTAAAGCAAGAAAGAGAGAAGGAGGCAGAGAGGAAGGAGGGAGAGGAAGTCGGTGGAGGGATGAGGGAGGCACTGAGATGTGCTGGGACAGCAGTACCACCCCGATGTGAGTCATAGGACACACTGTCAGCAGCCATCCAACGTCGCACACTGACTCATTACGCTGGCGGAGGGGAGACGACAACGCTACACATGATCAAGGACAATGGAAAAGGAATGTCAGTGACAGACAAAATCACAAGATGCAGGCAGTATCAGCTCTTATATTTCTGGCCCGTCTCTCAGCTCTACACCGACGGTGGTGGGAAAAACTTTCAATTGTCCGCGAGTACGGCTGGAGCAGACTAAGCATAAGCAACCCCCGCTGTAAACCAAGCATCTCGATTTATTTCAGTTCTCAAGTCATTACTAATCAATTTTAGCCGGGTGCTGCACAGATTTGTTGACCGTTCCCAGACAACCAACAGCATTGTCCACTCCAGAAAAATGTATGTAACCAAGGATACATGACCTTGGGGAAGGAAAGCGATGGGTCACACTGATGATTATGCGCTCAATATTCTCCACGCTGCCTACAAATGACCAAATCATCCTACAGAAGCAATAAAATACATTGTATTGTGCAATTATAGTTAAAAAAAAAAAAAAGTTGAATTACACAGAATGTTATCTTTTCTTCATCCTGTGTTTATTTTGCTGAATAACTGATCTTCTGACACTTTCTCCTGTTGATGCAGCAGTGATGCCAACCTATGCAGCATCATCTAACAGACAGTCCAATGACAGGGACTGAAATAAATAAAGACCACCCGGTGTGCCGATTGGTAAAGTCATAATTAAAATATGAATTCATAACACTGAAGAGATGCCAACGTAGGAGAGATAAAACATGAAAGCCACGATGTAGCACTTTTTCAACAGACATCTACGCTCTAATTTAACTATGCTGTTTTATTAAACGCCGTCCCTGTAGAGAACCATCTGCATGATGTTGCAATAACAAAACAGGTAATAAAGTATCTTTCTGACTCAATTGTAAAGTTTTGCTTGAGCTCTCCTGCACCTGAAGACAAAAACTCCAACACCCTGACTTGTGACGCATATTGCCGGAGGTTACAGAGGGTTGTGTGTGCCTGAACGTTTGACTATTTGATTAAGGCTCGGGGATTTGAAGCGTCGCACGGTTATGTACTCCCACAACCGACATCTTCATGTCACATCCATACATCACACCAGCGTTTCAGCACAATAGGCGTCCCCAGATAAACAGGGTATTTATCTGAGGATATGTTGTCAGTCGGCAGGTTTTATTAATAAGGTGCGTGTCTGCGCCGTGTCCAGTTTATGGTATTTTCCTCATCAAGATGCGGACGTTTGTGCCCATGTGGAAGCTTGGGAAAAGCAGATTCCCCCGGCCAAGCGGGGAGCAGGACCATTAGGTCGGCAGAGATGGGACCATTTATTTGGCTCTTTTCTGGCTGTGGCTGTATTATCTGCCGTGATGCTATTTGTCTGAGAGCAGCCATGCCGACGCTGTGACAGGATCGGGAGGGGTGGGATGAATGATGGGCTCGGAGACGCGGCCAGTTTTGCTTCACTGACAAACTGGGGCAGGAGCTGGAGGGGGTATGGCGGAGGGGGCCAGGCAAAAGAGCAGAGCAGGGGGGGCGGCGGCGAGGCGGCGAGCGAACGCACGCCAGACACACGGCGGTAGCCCTCTTCGCCAGAGGACACAATTTACAGCACCTGTTGGCTGTGATTGATCAAAAGAGGAGGAGAGAGGGTAATGGTGTGTGGCACACTGTGTGACACGGCAGGAACTGATGGCATCGAAGAGAGGGTTAAAAACCAGACAATCAAAGTAAAACTGAGTATGTGAGAGAAGGAAAAGGGATACGGAGGACAGCAATAAAGACGGATTGCAGAGGACACCAGGATGACGGCATACTGAGCGAGGGAGACATGAATGAAAAGAAAAGGTTGCTGGTGCAGGAACGAGTGAGCAAAAGAGACCGAGGGAAAATATATTTGTCCCCTGATGGGAGCGTGTTAGAAGTCCATCTGAGAAGAAATGAGATCAGTGGCTGACTTAGTTGTAGAGGAAGACTTTGCTGCCCTGCAGCTTACACACCGACTCAATACCTTCCTCTCCTTCACTCTCTCTCTCTCTCTCTCTCCTTCACTCTCATACAACCTGCAGCGCATTTAATCTCCACCACGATGCCGCGCGTCGGTTTGAGGCCTGTGTGTATGTGCATGTGCACGTGAATGCCCGCAAAACTCTTATTGCACGGGCTCCTGTCCCACTCCAGCTCTCCATCAAATGCCCCCACCCCCCACTCGCCTCTCCTCACTATCTCTTTTGCTCCATCCCAGCTGAGACCACAGAGGAATCTCCTCATAGAATCACCCACTAAATCATCCATCCACCAAACAGACACCTTGGCAAACACTCTTACTGTGAGCTTTCATTTCCAATCTAAACACACACTGGGTGTGTGTGTGTGTGTGTGTGTGTGTGTGTGTGTGTGTGTGTGTGTGTGTGTGTGTGTGTGTGTGTGTGTGTGTGTGTGTGTGTGTGTGTGTGTGTGTGTGTGTGTGTGTGTGCGTGTGTGCGTGCGTGCGTGCGTGCGTGCGTGCGTGCGTGCGTGCGTGCGTGCGTGCGTGCGTGCGTGTGTGTGTGTGTTTTGGGTAGGGAGTCAACTGAAAACGCATTGTGTCTTTTTCTCTGTACATATGAAAATGGATTTGGACTATCTTAACCATTAATTGCAGGCAGGTAGATTTGTTTGCTTGGATTATCTTGCAGCAGTTACATAATTGTGTAAAGGCCCGAGGCACAGTATGACAACTGAAAATCTGTGGAAAGGATTTCCAGAGACTTTTAAAAAATTTTTTTTATTTTTTAACACAACCTACAGTACAAATACTTCAATAATGCCAAAGGTTGTGATCTAGTATCAAGCTCTGCAGCGAGAATGTGTCACGGCCTGTCATGACTTCATTTTCAGATTATTTCCGGTGAGTCTGAAACAGGTTAACGACCCTCGTAAAGCCTTAATGGAGAGCCGAGGATTACTCGCTACACCTCGCCTTTTGATCAAAGACATCCGTGTGTAAAATGGAAACCGGGACAGGGATTTCTAGGATTTCCATTTCAGCAACATGTTTAAACTCCATTTCAATGAAGGGAGGCTAAAACATTTCCTACCTTATAAAATCAGGCTCAAATCTTTCTTAAATTCAAATGTAATTGAATTCTCAATCACTACAGTTGAAGAGGTGATGCTTTCAAAGTGTAAAGATTCTCTTGTGGATCGTTCTGCTGCAGTCATAAGTAACTTGGCAGGAAAAGTTCCAGTCCAACGGGAAGTTTTCCCACCAGCATGGTGGACAAGCTTGGAGTCAACCATCCCATTCGACTTTCTCCCTTTTCCTCTAAATTATTTTAAAGCAGCTGCCATGTCGGGCAACTTTCCATATTTGGTGGGTATTTACATCCTGAAATACCCTGATTGACATTAAAGTTAGAGTCTGAGAGACAGTTTGTCAACATGCCAGTGGTATTACTGAAATCAACAAGTTGATTTCATCTGTTATTTTTCTTGTACACATAGAAATAAATCAGCACACTCGTGAGTTTGCCCGTCCACTGTATGTACATGACATCGTGTGAGTTAATGTCGCCATGAAATCACATTCCGCACGGAACACAGCCCCGATCTTGCAGAGGAGTGAAACGGGCGTCCGCCTGGTGATGTGGTGATGGAATGCGCGCTGGAGGGGGACTAGAGGAGGGAGGAGGAAAGAGGTGAGCCATCAGGGAGGCAGATTAGAGCGCCTGGAGGCTGCTGAGGAGGAGCAGGAGGAAGAAAAGTGGGAAGAGAGATGAAACACGCGAAGAGCGCGGCGGAGGAGTTGGCTGGTGGTTAATGGCATCTGACTGAGATTATACCGCCGCTGGGCTTACCTGATTACAGCACAGTGCTGGAGGACAATAAAAAAAGATGGAGTGTCACACACGTAAATACATAGACTATGTACAGAAAGCAGGAGGGGGGGGGGGGGGTCAAACATCCTGGATATGTTCCTACATAGGAGTGGACTGTTTTTATCTCCAAGTACTCCTGTGTTGCATAAGTTGTGTGTGTGTGTGTGTGTGTGTGTGTGTGTGTGTGTGTGTGTGTGTGTGTGTGTGTGTGTGTGTGTGTGTGTGTGTGTGTGTGTGTGTGTGTGTGTGTGTGTGTGTGTGTGTGTGTGTGTGTGTGTGTGTGTGTGTGTGTGTTACATTTTGAGAGGATGGAATGCATCAGATGTATTAGTGAGCTCACCAAAGCTATTCCTCCCCCTCACTCTTCTCTGGTTCCAGAGCAATCAGCCATAGGCTGGTATAATACACACTCTCCTTGCTCAAACTTTCCTCTTGATCTATGTTTCATGCCCAAGCTGGAGCGTACGAGAGCAAGCCGCGGCACACGCGGCACTGCACCACTCCTATGGAGTCACAAAATGATCCCGGGCCTTACGGGACGAGGAGAACCAGGGAAATTAATTAATCACTCGTGTCTCATTTTCTCTTTATAACGCTCATTTACTCCGTGGCTCGTTTTAGCGCGCGTCGCACTCCTGCCGCAACTGATCCGAGTGTTTGTTGACGGTGGGAATGATTGTTGGTGCTTCTAAAATACTTCAGATAACTCCTTTTTTTGTCAAATATTACAAGTGGATGCCAGCTTTACGCATTCCTAAGTGGACTGACCAGCCTAATGCGAAAAGCATGAAGCCGAATGGTTATTTCATCTCAGAGAGAGAGAGAGAGAGAGAGAGAGAGAGAGAGAGAGAAAGGAGAAATTTTGTCAGGAAAGTTGAAGCGGTATGTGATATTTTGTGTCGGAGCAGCTGCTTTTCTTTCAACACCTGCTGCTCTTTCAACAAGAGCCGAAATTACTTGTTCAAGAGAAAATTAATCAACAGCTATTTTGCAACCTGATTAGTCATGTAAGTCATTTCTCAAGTGAAAACACCACAGTTTGATTCCTGCCTCATGAATGTGAGGCTCTTTTCTGTTTCCCCCCGTGTCATTTTGTTAGAAATATCTCGGTGTCAGGACGTTTCGCGGAACGAAAACCAGCCATTCGAGGTCATTGCTTATGATTTTGAGGAATGACGGCAATTATTTCTCGGTAATTTCTTGCAGTTTATAGACTGAATAGTATATTGATTAATCAAGAAACTAATTGCAGGCTCCAGACCCACATCTAGCTGTTGCATTTCCTCTAAAAGCCTTCCTTGAATAAATTCAAATCACAGCTAAATCACTCCTTGGTAAGTTATGATCACAGAATTTGGTCCTTCATTAGGATTATCACATATCTTAAAGTACACTATGTCTTTGGGCAAAAAAGAATTTGACTTCCTCACCCAAGAGAGAGGGACCGAGTCGAGTCGATTAGTCATTTTTGGTGAAGATCATTTATATTAATAACAAGCGGGAGTGCGCCTGCAGCTGTGCCTCAGCTCATGTCCCTGTGATGAATGCTTCATTGGTTGGTGTCCAATCTTTCTTGAATATTCATTATTAGTATACATGTATAGATTTTATGCAGTCATGAGTTTCAGTCCCTATAGCAGTTCCTTTTAATCTATACAAGGAGTGTTGAAAAATAATTAAAAGCCAAGAAGTTCAACATGTTCATGTGAAGTTACACACACCAGCGCAATGTGCAGCTGTAGGAATTTGGCTTATCGGTGTCAACACACAGCGCTGGAAAGCAGCAACAGCAAAAACTTCAGCGTGTGAACTTCCTTATAAACTACCTCCGCAGCAATATGAGAAATGACCACGAGGCCCAAAGGCCTCCTTGAGCTGCATCCGGCAGAGCCACAGCTGGATAAGGTGGCGAGTCAGAAGAAGGCAGACGCAGGCAGAGAAAGTAGAAGTGCGAGGTGGAGGCAAGCCAGTCAGAAGTTATGAAATATGCCCCTTGAATAATCAACGGCCAAATCAATTTGTTCAACGTGCAAGGGAAGCGGGCGGACTACAGAGGAATGTGTGGAGTGGGCGGTCACTCGCCGCATCCAAGTCCATATCTCAGACAAACACACAAGAGCCAGAGAGGCTGAGTGGAGTGTGGAGAGGGATGGCCAGGAGGGAGAGGGACACACACACACACACACACACACACACACACACACACACACACACACACACACACACACACACACACACACACACACACACACACACACACACACACACACACACACACACACACACACACACACACTTCTTTGATCTGTGATTACTTTTGGCTTTATTGAAATTTTATACATTTTCAACAAAACACATTTGGTCATATTCTGTATGACCAAAAGTATCCATCCATCCATCCATATGGAAGAAATGTAATGTGGAAACGATGTTTTTTTATCCTCAATAATTTTGAGCAACTATCGTCCACAGAGAAAAAACATCTGGAACTCCCCAACCCCTCAACACCGACGTGTTTTAGAAGCTTTATACTTTAAGCCACCGTAGTTTTAAAAGGCATCCATTGAACTAAACTCTGTACTTTTTAAACACGCAGGTTTGATTGTTTCCCTGTGCTAGTTCTGTAGATGTTGGTGAAAGCCCTACATGTTACGTCTTACAACATATTTTATTAATTTTTTCAGGGTTGCTGGTCATATTTTGTGTGCCTCGAGGACAAATAAAGTGATTGAATTGAAATATCATAACTTTTTCCCCGACACAAAGACAAAAAGGTTTGCGCTAGACTGACATCTAGTTCATATTCTGTATGAGAAATGTACTTAACCTCTATTGGTTGACCCCCCCCCCAATGGCAAAAAAGCTGTCAGACAAGACGCTCGGCCTGCTTCCTCATTTTGCCTAATGGCACTTTGGCAATCACAAAGGATCAAACTGTCAATACTGGGATTAGAGGAGGACTTGCTTAATCACCAGTGCCACTGAGTTGCCCCATATGATATTATAATATCAGGTTAAAGAAAAGGAAATAAAGGGTGGTCATTTAGCATCCATTTGCTAAAAAGAAAAAAACAAACCGTAGAAGATCAGATCAGATAAGCACCTTCTTGTTTAAAATAATATTTAAAAACTTGTCAGGTGTGCAACTGTTGATCTTGACCTGGCCTTAAGATACATATATGACACGCAAACTTTCGTCAAAGGTGCCACAATATAATCTCAATACATTTAAAGTATGCCTCCCTTGTATTGGTAGAAGACCCAGTTGCATAACACAATGTTTTGTCTGTAATCAAAGATGAAAATTCAAATAGGCTTCTCTGAGATTACTCGACAAGCTTTATATTGCTTTACATAATCTCTCTGCAACAATCCATGGCACAGCAAATAACTTAAAAATCCCTGGATTGAAATACGGAAAGAAGTAATGCCTCTGTCTGTGTAGAAAATCAGAATGCAATAGCAAAATAATAGGACTGGACAAAGTTAAAAAAAAAAAAAAAAAAAGTGGTACAGATGTGGGGATTTATTTTTCCTTAGTTCCTCTGAAAAGCAACCAACCAGGATCGTAGCGGTCTAATCCTAAATTAAAACATTTTAACTCTGGCGTTGATCAGATTCCTAACAAGAACAATCTGTGTGTGTAAGTGATTCTTCTAATATGCTGCAACACTAAAAAAATATATTCGGTCCATTTTCCTGCTTTAAAGAGTATTTTCTGACATGTTTTGATTTTTAAGTGATTCTGGAAGCAAAGCTGGACTGAACTGAACTGAAGAGGAGAGCGAGACGACGAAGAAAGGCCTGCAGGCAGCGAGCGGCCCACTGTGCCCCGCTCAATAAAGGCAGCCATTTTATGACCCCCGCCTCTCGGCATTCTGATTTTAATACTCTTCCTCTTTCTACCACTTGCCCTGTGTCTTTCTCGCTTCCCCTTTTCGATGCCCCTTTTGTCACGAGGAGATCCGTTCTCTCGAGACTTGTCTTGGGAGTTTTCACGCCGCCTTGTCTCCCTGAACACCGTCCGCGTGTCTCGGCCTTTTTCAGCAGAGCGAGGCGGCTCAAAGTGTGTGTGTGTGTGTGTGTGTGTGTTGGCAGGGGGGGGGGGGGGGGGGGGATGCTGGACTAACCAGATTAGCAACTATCACATTTCTCATACGGACAAATTAATTTCCGTACAAATTAAATGAGGGGACCCACCCACGATAATTCCCTAGGAAATTGGACATGGTTTGTAGGAATGAAATAAAACAACATCCTCTATAAGAGAAGAAGAAAAAAATAAATCTAATTACCAGCACAGAGAAATAAAGGTAGACTAATAAATTAGGAAGAAATGAAACGGAGTAGCCAGAATCCTATATAGTTTCTGAAAGTGAGTAATGTGAAAAGCAGAAGTTGCTACTGTGGCGGATTTGGGTCCAACAAAAAGAGCATAAAAAAAAAAGGAAGGAGGAAAAAAAAAAAAAAGAAAAAGAAAAAGCCCAAGAAAAACAGAACAAAACCAGCCTTGTCTATTACAGGAAGGGCCATTTTCCCGCAGGCTACAGCGAGGCAAAGGTAAAAGACAATAATAAAAGAGTGGGAGGGTGGTGGGGGAGGACAGAGGAAAATAAACAGCACCCAGACAGAGACTAGGAAAAAAAGAAGAAGAAAAAAAAAAAGATAAGTGTGGATGAAGAAACGTGAGTGGCAGGCGACGGCACAAGGCTGTCTGGACTCAGGCCGTTCAGATCCACTGACATTTACAGAGTGGCCGATCGCTCCTCGCCATCCTCGCCTTGAAAAGTTCAAACGCACACAGATCCACAGAGGAAATGCAACGCCGCGTGGATTAACGGTCTCTCACATCTCTCTGCAGGCCCTCACCTCCATCGCCGTGTGTTGCAGCCGTCACTCCCACCTGTCTCCTACCTGCCTCTGCATTCCCAGCAACAAAGGACAGATTCCCGGCCCCTGATCTGGGCACAGTGAGAGTCGGCCTGTGTGTGTGCGTGTGTGTGTGTGTGTGTGTGTGTGTGTGTGTGTGTGTGTGTGTGTGTGTGTGTGTGTGTGTGTGTGTGTGTGTGTGTGTGTGTGTGTGTGTGTGTGTGTGTGTGTGTGTGTGTTGACCTGCCTCAGCATGGGCTGACTGACAGACAGGTATAAGGAGAGGAACGATGGCCCCGGGTGTAGAAAGGCGACTGTGACGGGTCTAATTAAAGCTGAGCAGCCACCGAGCTTCTGGCCCAGCAGTGGAACTCCCCACTGTCGCGTCAATAGCCTGTACCCCTCACCCCGTCCACACACACGCACACACACACACACACACAGACGCACACACACACACACACTGACATATGCTTGTTGAGGCTCTGGCTGTCTCACTGGCTGGGAGGAGACACAGAGAGCGCGCCCTCTGACCCCGGCGATGTCTGCGTCTCTGTGCTCTTGCAGTGGGAAACTAATGTCTGGTTTTTTTTTTTTTTTATCGCCCTTCATTATCTTGCAGCTCTCCTTCCCCAGTCTCCTCCGTCTGGGAGGAGAGGATGTTACGTAACAACAATCTCCACCCAGCATCAGATTGAAGGCATTCCAGTGCAATGATGACACGAGTCTGAACCACCAAGCTATGTAAAGATAATCATATCACCATGGTCTTGCACCAGGTTGCACAGTCAAACTCCCAGTGTGTTTATTTGGAAATGTTTGTGTAACTTTGAGCCTCTTAATACCCGGCGCTTACGTATGTGCAATGGCGGTCTCTGTATGCTTTGGAGGATCACCAGTGCCGTCCCTGTGGAGGTTACAGCCACATTGGTGTGCAGCGTTGGCCCCAGCTTCTCCTGCGAGCTCAGCCAGTGTTTGGTGAAGCTACAAACTGCGAAAAATGCAAAACAGCCGTCATAGACGGACTGTATTCCTCCCATTACTGGCAGGTGTGTGTTGACTGGACAGCAAAGGGGATTATTTGGAACTATGGAGGATCACTTGGCAGATTCTGACTATTGTATTTGTAGCTCTTCGTTGGAGTCTGCAGCAGCATTCGTACAATGGAGTTCTTCCAGATTCTGCCGGCGTCCAACCGGGGAGGTGTGAGCACTAACTCTTCCAACACAGAGCGGCTCCCTGTTTGTACGATTTATTTATTTCAGTACAACAACACCAAAAAAAAGAAAAATTCACAGATTTTTTATTTTTTTTTTAAACATTTTTGTTGAATTAGGTTTTTTGTTTATTTTAGGCTGAGGAAAGTGATGAAGATGAAGTGAAAAACACCAAATAACGTCTCTTCATCCAGGATTTTAAAGGATCTGCTGTCGAAATCTTGGTGTCATACACCACAGCATACACTCACTCGTTTATTGGAGTCAAAGGGTCACAGCTATATTAGCAGCAAAACGTGGCCAAGAGAAATATTCACAATTAGTATTCAGGGAAATACTAATTGTATTAGCAAACACATTTTTGTCACATTTGAATCGTATTTAATTGCATTGTTTAAAAAAATAAAAAATACTACATATTTTTTGTGTAACGTAGATATCAAGAGGATGATTCACTGATGATGTTAAAAGTGGAGAAGTAAGTCACATAGTACAAGATGTACAGGCGTATGAGTAAAGTTTCTTGAAGTAGCTATAAAAAGAACTGATTCCAGTAATGTGAGTATTCCAACTGCGTCATGTCGTAGCGGATTTTACTGCTACGACATGTAAACTCTGCTACAATTTTACAGAAGTGACATGAGTCAATCACATACGGTGAAAAAAACTGTTGAGACACTCAAGTATAATTTCAATGTGTTTTTTTTTGTTTGTTTTTTAACTGATTATCTCTCTGCCCATGGTGCTTGAACCTTCTCTCCCGCCACACACACACACACACACCCACACACACACACACACACACACACACACCCCCCCCCCCAGAGTGAATCTGCCTGTGGAGATGATGGTGGGCCTGCCCTCTTCATCACCTCTTAATCAGAACGTTGGCACTGACGGCCCAGAATTGGATCAACCTCGGCGACCCTTGCTGCTGCTTTCCTTCCAGAGGTCAACCTCACATCACTGCACTGTCTCTGAGGCAGCAGCATGCGCTCTTAAATGAAATCTTATTTCTCCCTCTTCCTGCCTCTTTGTCTTTATCTCCCTCTGGCTTGGTGTATTAACCCAGGCGTGATCTTTCACAGCTTCGACTTGAATCACTGCAGGTTTTTTTTTTTTTTTTTTTTTGTCTTTTCTCATTATCCCAAGCGGGGCCGGAGTTTTACATTACACCCGATGCAAGTCACGGCGGAACTTTTTTTTTTTTGTGTGTGTGTGTGTTTCAGTCAATATTACAAGAGCCAATATTTATGACAAATGATTAGCATGACAAGCTGTTCCTTTGACCACAGGTACAAAAGGCATGCAGGCATAGCTCGCCTTGATTGGATTCGATTGCAGGACAGCTGTAGTGTAAACAACACTGATTGCACATTGTCTGCAGGAACTCTTACTTAGTGTTCAACATTAGGGTTTGTTTTCGCCCTCTGAGAGCTGGTAAACAATAACAAACGAACGAGGGAACAATAGACCCGCCGACTGCCAAAAATAAGTTCTACTTGGTAAAACGATTAGGGACGCCTTCGTGTAAATGTTGTGACTTTGCCAACTTTTGATGTATGGCAAGTAGTATTTAGTATTTAAACATTCTCTGGGTCTGGAATGGGAATCAGGATTGAAAGAGTCTGTAACCGAACGGAGATGGGATTAACAACCGAGTGTGGACACGATGCATTATGTTTGATTTGGAAAGAAAGCAAAAATCTAGAGTATACATCGGGGCCAAAGAAAAGGTTATCTGATGGCAAAAAAAATAGGTGACGCTATCATAAATGAGCCCAAAACCATAACTTTATATCAAAGCTGTGTTTACACGACAATATTCTTTATATTTAAATTGTCCGTTTACATGACGACGGTGCTCAGGGCCACCGAAAACGCAACTTTCAAAAAATGCTCCGATTCAGTCTCCATGGAAACGGGTGGAAAAACAACTCCCTGTTGACATTCTCCTGGGATTTGGTGGTTTTAGAGTTAAGAGTCACCTTTAATGGCAATTTAACTTTGTGATCTGTTCACATGGATGCCCGTGTACCCGCCATTGTTAATGTTTACAGCGTCTTGTTCGCTGGGGTACCTGTGTGTGGTTTCATTACAAAAACAAACAACAGCACCCACTAGTGGCCTGGCATGAAAACTAGACCGATTCCAGCATTTCTGTGTAAACGGACATCATTTTCATGTAAACGTGAAACTCTTCTGAAACAAGAATGCAAAACCGATGCGTTTTCACGTGAAACAATGTGCGTGAAAATTAGAATCGCTCTATAATACTCTTCTTTTTATGAAGGCAAAGTAAATAACAGTTTTGTCAACACTATTTATGTTTGATTATGGTAGTGTGTGTTGTGTGTTTCTGTTCCAATTCCAATGGAACTTCAAATCACGAAGCAACGAGTCCATTTAGAAAAAACAAAAAGAAAAACTTATGAAGAGTATTTTCTCAGTGACCCCGGAGAGTTTTCAGATTCAGTGATGACATCCTTTCAAAGCTACATTTGAACACCGATTTCATCTCAAATCATTTCAAAGGTTCATTCATTTATCAATATTCTAAATACTGTTTATATGCAGTAAAGATCCAAAAATTCACGGTGAACCTCTAATCACATCTCCACATGCACGATGCATTAAATATTCCAGAAAAAGCGAAATCACCAGGTGCTAATTTGAGTTTTACCTTTCATAGCCAATGATACAAATATATAAATAATAAAAAAAAAATAATCAACAAAAACTCCAAAATATCTGGCTTCACCACAGCGTACTTTTCTAACATCTTGTGTACAGCTCATGTTATCAAGGTTGCCGGTTGCCATGAGTGTCATGTGGCAATGTTTGACTCGACTGTGATCATCGTATTCTTTGTTTTGAGCTTCACAGACAACCTTGAAAACCGATGTTAGTATCGCCATGGACTGAGACCGAGCTGGAGGCGTGAGGTCCATACATACTCTGCAGGAAGACACTAGATTAGGACATTAGACGTCTTTTCCAGAATTTCTGGAGAAAAGAATAACGTCTGTGATCAGCCCTTTGACACATCTGGCTGCAACTTTTTTCTAATGTCTGACAACTGTTATGTTTTTTTTTTTTTACGTCCTAAACAGAATTAAATTGCAGACTTACTCTGAACGTATATGGCTTCAATACTTACTCAACATTTACATATGGCTTTACTTATTAACTGTGTAATTTACATTCAGGTTATTTCTTTTCCATTCAGACAAGGTAGATAGATTCTCACCGAGTGACTGTGTAAACAGGTCCCCGCAAAATTAGTAACGGATAGACTGTACGTCCACTCAGACACGTATAATGTACAGATCTGCTCTCCTGACTTCCATTTTAGAGCCACATCCAATATGTTGCCCGATGCTTTGCTCCTGAATCATTCCCCTCAGGTATGTAAGCTCTTCATTAAAGCTGTGGCAATCAGAGGAGGGGGGAAAGTACTGCTCCTCGTAAAGAGAATAGATTACTTCCCCATCTTTCACAGAAAGCTGTTTGCTGGAGTAGACACTCTCCTCCATTTTCATTAGTGGCCTGACTACTATATATTCTCCATATAATTGAGGTTGAAACCTTGTGCACTGTAATGGGTCCTTCCATAACAGTCTTTTAAAAGTGAAAGCCTGCCATCCTTGGGCGCTGTGTGATATTGGGCTTGTGTTGTGATTCGTGTGTGCGTGTGTGTGCGTGTGTGGGCGTGTGTGTGTGCGTGCGTGCATGTCGCTCTTATCAGCCAGATCACTTCGTCTCATCTTCTTCTCATGCTGCTTTTCAAAGGCAGCTTTGAATAAACAAAGGCATGTTCTACACTTTTTGGCAAACTAATGCTTAAAAAATTAAAGAGATTCAAAAAAAGAAAAAAAAGTGAATCTCAAGCTCTCATAATTCAAAGTAGAAGACAACTACGTCTCACAAGAAAGACCCAGCAGAAGTTCTTCAACACCAGTGGTGGTTTGGTCTTTGTCATGTACAGCTGTGCATTTTAATTGGTGCCTTTCCGAGAGAATTAGCATATTCTTCTGAAATCCCCTTTTTACATGCATGTTTATAAAGAGTTTAAAATTCTCCTAATTATTATTTCATTTGGCTCCTTTTATGTCCCCGTGGTTTAATGATGTTTTATGACTGCTGTTGTTTTATGATAAGATGTTTGTGCGGGAACGAGATTATAATGTTTATGATTATTTCATGAACTACAAACCACTTTATAGGCCTAGCAGGAAGTAATAACTGCAGGGCTTCGGATTTTGGAGAAAGAAAGAAAGAAAAAAAGAAAAACCCGCTGACTTTGATCAACTCACTTATTGTCTGGTTAGTAATCACACCTGGCCATCCGCTAGTCGACCAGAGCTCCACTCTGACGGGCTCTGGAGGGAGCCAGTCACAACACAGTCAACACAAACACTGCACGGGAGACGCATTTCTTGTCAACTTTAAATTCTCCTCCATCCCTCAATCAGGCTGAACATCCGAGAGACATCGAAGGCAGATTTAGACTGATTGAATGGAGCCATTAGCATTGACACTGCGAGTGAAGTCAAGACGGTCGATGTTAAATGTGAGGGAAATGACTGGGCTGTGGAGGGTTAACCCCTTGTGACCATGTTTACCATCCTTGTTTCTTTACAGATCATCAACTGTACACTGATGTTGCTCGTATAATATATTATTCAAGCAATTATGCCAAACATATACAGTATAAATATAGTTACTGCTGCTGGTATGAGTCACCTCTTATTTCTGTCAACGCATCTTTTCCCTTTCAGTCAGCACATGTGATTGATGCATTTACCTTGGAAATATAGAACAATAATCATAGTGCTTGAGCGAAGCATTGTACACAGGCTTTCAGACATTTGCCGAATGCTTTTAGTACTTTTTCTTTTGCAAATGACACAGTTGGACGGTGGCTGCATGGAGCCAGTAAGATTTCCTTTTACAATTCATGGCCTTTTCAGGCCAGAATGGTGAAATGTGTTATTTTGGTAAAGACAATGCGTTTACACAGATCTTATCATGTATAAATGGGACAAAGAGATGTTTTATTTCTACTGATGTTGAAGTACTGGAATATCTATAGATACAACTGTGGTGTGTGATGATTCAATGAATGCTTAAAAAAAAGTCAATTTGCAGTGAGTCAGATTTGCTTTCACTTTATGATCCAAACAGAGATTTGGCTTTATTTTCACCTCCAGATGGACAAAAAAATAAAAAATAAAATAAAATAAAAAAACAACTGAAGGAGACACTGCAGGATAACATAACAAAGAATTCCTTCTTCTCAACTGAAATCTATCAAGAACATGAAAGTCCAATAACTTTCTCCTCCTGCCCATCTGGCTTTAGATAGCAGTATCCTCATCCAAAACCTTTCAAAAGAAGTTCCTCAGTTCTATGTATCAAACAAAAGTACCTGCAACCCGCCTACATCTTTTACTTCCGAGCCTATTAGCTGAGCTCCATCAAACCTTCTTAAAAACGTGGACATCTCAGCCTCCCAAAGTAAGAGCGTGTGATTTGTGGCCCCGTGTAAATTGGAAGTTGCGGTTTGAGTCAAAGCGGAGTCATAAATAGGCGGGAGGAGAGGACGACAGCACCTGCCAGATTCAGGTGGTGGGGGGGGATTGATGGAGGCCAGCGGCCTCGTGTAGATGAGAAACGCTTTCTTAATAACTATCTCGTCAAAACACATCACTCTGCTCGCTCCCCAAGCCAGAGTGTAAAGTAACAAAGCGTAGATTCCTCGGCGACGGCCGAGGTGCAGGCAGGCGGGTACACACAGATACACACATAGCACAAAGAGGACACGGATAAAGACTGCGACCCTACAAAGAATGTCCTTCTATTGCAAGCAAACGCCGACATTTCAAATGCTGTCTTTTGTAATTCCATTTTCATTTTTTCACCCAAAAGTAGTTGCTGAACATCTTTATGTGTTTGGATTCATAGGAACATTTTTCTGGGGTGAGTTCAGCATTTAGCCTGTTTATTGTAAACACTTACTACATGTACCAAATTATACTTTCCAAACTATCAACATCAAAGGTCAGAGCTGCAGTGATCCTACTGTCCTATTCACACTAGATGGAAAGATCATTTTTCCCTCCCGCAAAACATTTCCAATGTAGGTATTACAGTTCTCATTTACAAAAAAGAATTCTTTATAATTTAGAGCTTTATACATGCAAGTCTCTCTCTCTCTCTCTCGGTTTTGAAAACTCTTTGTAGGATTTCTCTTAGTTTTCTGCCTCCTGTGAAGGAGATACAGTGGTAAATAGATGGATTAAAAACAAAGCTGTGTTTCAGCTTATTCCCAATAGAATAGAATTCACTGAAACTCCACAATCACAAAAGCAATCAACAAGTGTGAACAGACTTATTTGTGTACATAAATAAAATAAGGACAGGAGTAAACCGAGTAGCACCGATACCCATTACTGAATGAACAGATATATGTGTAAGATTAAAAATAATCGACAACTAAACCATACTGCACAATAATATGAACATTTAGCATGCTGTTTACACAATGGCCTAACACCCAACCCCCCAGAGTGGGAGCAGTGTTAGTGTGAACATAGTAAACTGGGCATGAGGATCTGGGTCAGCCGGTCAGTCTGTCTTCCAGATTTAGCAGTGGGTTGGACTTCCTATCGTTGTCGGCATGGCTCAATCAGGTTGTCAAAACGTCACTATAATGCGCACGCAGCTGCCGTCACCAAAACCGCCTGAACCTTCAGCAGATGAGGAAGCTTTTCCTGATCCTTGGGGAGGAGGAGTCTGCCAGTTATGGGACATGTGATTTCACCTTTTTTTTTTTTTTTTTATCCTGCTGCCTTCGTAGCCTCATGATGATCTCATGTAGGAGGGAGGAGGGAAGCAATGATATGTGTCTCTTCTGTCGGGTGTTGATGTGAAAATTTGTCACAGACACCGACCTGCTTTCAAAAGTCAGCTTAACGGGTCAGTTTAAGGGTGAAAATGGTAGATATGCAACCAAGGGGGGGCAAAACCCAGAGTGAAAAACATTCACACAGTGGGAACTAATTAAAGAGACTGCTTTGACTGCAAGATAGCAATCATAAGATGAGTCAGATGAGCATCTACTCAGGTGATGGTTGGACAGTAAGAGGATACAGTTATATAAGATGTTAGACTACATTTATCTGGAAGCACAAAGTGAAGAAAAGAAGAAAAAAAACAGGAATTAGGAGAAGTAAGAATAAACGTTCCAATACCCTCCATGAATTCAAACTGCTCTCTTAGTTCAGGCTGTGACTTAAGTTTTTTTTTTAGTTCAAAATGTCTTTAAAAAAATCGACCCACTCCTTCTCTGCCCATCACATGTTGAAAAGTTCTTTTAACATGTGAACCAGTTGGTTCAAGCAGAGAACGTTGACTCAGCATGAGATCAACCTGCACAGACACATCTTCACATCAGAGAAACGGTTTATTTCTGTAACCTGAATGTGTCTTATTTAAGAGACGCGGCATCTACAGCTCATTCTCCAGCCTCCTGTCTCACCACATGGCTGCTGAAGCTCCGCCGTCCCTGCTGGTCTGGCTGCAGCTGAAATGTTCCAGTTACATGTGAAAACGCTGACTCAGACCAGGGTCCTCCAGCTCCCACTGCTTTCTGTGTCAGAGCGTGTGTGTTTGCTTCAATTATTGTACATGTGCCAATGCATTGTGCTCTCTTCTGTGCATCTATAATGTATGAGTTGACACTGTGACTGTGTGTGTGTGTGTGTGTGTGTGTATGTGGGCCCCGGTTTGTGTGCGCTTTAACCATGATGTGATAATGTATCAACATCTGACATGTATGTCATAAATGCGTGCGTGTGCACGTGTTGGTAGCTGCACAACCCGACACTCCTGGGGACCATCTGTGTGTGAGTGTTTGAGAGAATAATGAATTCAAGTGGGGCGGGGAGAAGAGAGGCAGCGGCCACCAATCGATCCCTCTGCTGCTTCTCAAATTAAGAGGGAGGGATGACAGTGAAAGAAGGGAAAGAGACACAGGGATCGGTGGTGTTAAAGTTAGCGGTTGGGGACATCATTTCAGTCTGGAAGGGGCTGATAGCAGGAGAGAGACAAAAACAAAAAAAAGTACACAAGCACATGATGAGAGGAGTTTCTGTAGCGAAGAGTGAGGGAAGTGAAAGACAGCCAAAACGCTGAGTCCAATTAAGTGTCATCCCAGTGGAGGCGACTGTCCCCATTGTTTCCTGCCAGGGCTACGCAGCCGCAGCTTCCAAGGACACGCGGCTCGTCACGTGGCTCCACAAAAACACTCACACACACACACACACACACACACACACACACACACACACACACACACACACACACACACACACACACACACACACACACACACACACACACACACACACACACACACACACACACACACACACACACACACACACACACACACACACACACACACACACACACACACACACTGTCAATACAGGCACCTACATGGATGCATAATTTCATCAGAGCTGAAAAAAAAAACCCAAAACAAACACACATGTATCATCTGATCAGATGTTTATGCGCACATGGACGCCGAGGACACCTCCCGAGGGACTCAACCTTTGAAGGACCTGGGGAGGAAGCGGTGCCAGCGATGTCCGGCGCCAGCAGCTGACGATCCCAGGGCGCAGATGCCTGCCAGAGGCTAACCCACTCATTTCTGCTTTGCCCACCCACCAGCTGCTGCCCAGGGGCAGCGAACACACTGGCCTTGTTGTGAGCCACACATAGATTACACATTATGTCTTCAAGCAAAAACACGATGCCCACGTACACACGAGGATTGGTGATGTTACCCGTGTCTCTGCCGCACGCGGGCTACGCCCCAGTGGGGCGGCTCACTGTCTCATAGAAAAGCCAAGTTAATGAGTGAGGCCTCTGGCTCTAGTGGCTCTGGACTGTAGCAGCCCGAGCCACTGAATGACTGGAATGACTGACTACGGCACGACAGTGGGATTAGAGGGATGCTTCATATTGACATAGAGAACAAATCGACATACTCTAATAATTCCCTTTCACACTCGGCAGCAGTGTGAGAGGAAATAGCAAATGGATAGGAATAATAGAGGTCGAGGCAGACGGTCCTCTGTGAGTGCTTTTACCCCCCAGACAGCACATCCCACGCTCAAACACACAAACACACTAATGCACGCATTTGTACACACGCAAATACACACACACACACACACACACACACACACACACACACACACACACACACACACACACACACACACACACACACACACACACACACACACACACACACACACACACACACACACACGCAGACAGACACAACCCACATGCGCTGAATAGAAAACAAGTGATCCCTTTGACTGGAGGCAGCGTAGCCCGAGTTACAAGAATGAGACAGAAAAAAGAAACAAAAAAAAAAAAACACTGTGACAAAATGAGACGGACCCTCATGAAAGGCTGGAACCGAAGGACAAGAAGGTGTAAAAAGGGAAAGAAAGAAAGTCAGAGGACAAAAAAAAGAAGAATGCAAGAGTGGGAGAGTGAAAAGAGAGCCAGACTGTTTTTCAGCATGCAAAGAAGGCAACGAAGACCATGTCATAAATTCTCCAGGCCGCTTTAGATTTAATCGGCCTGGATGCAAACAACACCAGCCCAGCCTCAACAGGGTGCTGTGTGTGTGTGTGTGTGTGTGTGTGTGTGTGTGTGTGTGTGTGTGTGTGTGTGTGTGTGTGTGTGTGTGTGTGTGTGTGTGTGTGTGTGTGTGTGTGTGTGTGTGTGTGTGGATGGGGGCGGCTGAAGGATTGGTTGCCAGGGAGATTCTGACATATCGGGCCCCACTCCCTGCTGCCCTCAGTTTAGCCTCGACAAGTCAGAGAAAACGCTCTGCGGCGGCCGGGCTAATTTACAATCTTCTCCTCGTGTTCTCTCCCACCTGCCTCTCCCTCGTTCTCCCGTCTTTCTTTGTTTGCATGAAAGTTTCCTCTGCAATTTCTCGTGCTTTTCTTCTATGCCACCGAAATGTTTCTCGGCAGGTTTCAATAGGCGACTCCTTCCTTTCCCAGCCCGCCTTTCCCTTCTTCTTCACTTGCTCCTCCAATCTTTCCTCTATCCCCTCACTTTCCCCTCCCCTTAGGTAGGCTGATGTGGTCGGGACCTGTTGTTCTCATCTGGTGACAGCCAAACGGGGACTGTTGTAATTAGTGTGGAATTCTAATGAGCTTATCAGGTCAAAAGCAGCTTAGTCCTCCAGGACCCTAGCAGGGTGGAAATTAGCCCTGCTCCCTCCCAGACAAAACACACGCGCCCGCATGCACATTACACAATAACACATTGTGCATACCGATGATACAAGCTGGAGTCATTAACAAACACTCGCTGACAAATTCAGCCTCACCCTCTCCTCTCATAAAGGGATTAGCCCACTTTACATCAGTCAGTTAACAAAAAAGCGAATTATTAATGTGAGTGGCAACAACAATGGAATGAAAGGCCCGAGCACTGATATGTAAGGCTGTCATTGTGCTAAATGAACAAGTAGCTGGAGGGGTGAATAAGTTATCTGAAGAGAGGATTGTAGAGAGGGACAAATAAACAAGCCGAGGTACACAGTGATCGGAAACATATACAGGAAAGCAATGCAAATTTGTTCTTTCTTTGTCGTGGAAAGGAAAATAATCAATCTTTTCTCATCTTCTGGGACGGCAGGGCGTTGCTGTACATGGGCAGAGGCAGCCACGCAGCACCTATCTCCATTAAATATCTTCACAACGAGTTCTGGGGAAAGTTGCAGTGATATGCAGGAATCAGAGCGGGAGAGGCAAGGTGTATGGATTAGATATTGCAACAGTTGTACTAATGGGATTACACCGTCCTGACGTCCGCAGGTTTGATAAGATGCAAGCCTGTAGAAAGAAACTGCTCTGTGCACGGTGGCAGGGATGAAATGGTTAAGCATGTGTGCGAAGTATATCATTATGCATCAGTGTGTAATGGTGGGAGAACCGTTGACAGTAAAGGATTATGGGAAAACAGAAGAGGGGGGTCGGAGTGATAAAACCATTTCCTGTGTTTGGTACGGTAGCGCAGCCCTCCATCTGTTTTATTCCAGACTGGTTAACATCCAATCACTTACTCTGATACGTGTGTGTGCGCGTGTGTGTGTGTGCGCGCGCCTCCCTGCCAGGAGAAAAATGAAATGCAAAAACTTCTACACTCAAAATGTTCAGATCTTAAAAGCAGAACTGTGAAGCAATGTGTTTCAGGCAGCGAGTAATACTGCACCTCGTCCGCTGCTCCAGTCTGAAATATGGCGTAACCTGCTGAAAGGAGGAAAGTGTTTCACCAGGCACACGGCGCACGAAATGATCCAAATGGATTCACGCAGCCGGGGGAAATACAAGTCTCTGGGGCGAAAACATTAACCCGCCTCTGGTGAAACAATACTAACACCAGGGCGTTGTCACTTAGCAGAATAGTCGAACAAATACACTTCATTATCGGGGTTTCATTCAAAATCGCAATAGGCACAGCTATTCGGCTCGACTTCATCCAGAGCTGCAAACACAAATCTAAACTTTATCCCGTCACTTTATAGCCAGAGCACGACATGTAAAGTTGTCAAAGTAAAGTCAGCGGGTTATTTCTTCTCGGCGGTAGATAATTGGCCCGTCTATCTTTATGGAAGTGAAATTTACACATCAATCTGATGAGTCTCTCGCGGCGTCTCGGGGTATTAATACAAATCCTGGCCTTAACGGGTGAAGCGTAGAGAGTAGAAAGGACCAGACACGATGCACAAAGGGAGAAAAGAAAAGAGCGAAAGCAGCAGTCTTCCAAGGTGAGCGACACAGACACCCACAGACAGACCCTGGCCATGGACCCTGAGAGTTAATGAAGCAGTCCTTCCCTATTATCTCGGCCTGCAGCCACTCCAGCACAAGGTAACAGACAAGCAGGCTCTCCCCTCCTCCGCCCTGGAAACTCATCCTGCACACAACTCATCCCTCCCAACGCGTACTGTAAACCACACCTGCCTCTGTCCCAGACAAAGGCATAAATCCACTCTTGGTTTCGAGGTAATAAAGAACTTCTGATACAGCAGGAGAGCAACACGAAGAAAGAGAGGGTGCGGGTATGCCAGAAAGGCGGGGGGGTTGGAGCGAGGGAGTGCGGCAAAAAGCAAATGAGTTGCGGTGGCAAGAAACAGATTTATTAACGGGGGGGGGGGGGGGGGGGGGTGAAAAAACATCCTGACTAATGAAGTGGATAAAAGATTCATGCTGCTGTTGCTAAATTATCTAATGATCATGGTGTGTGAACTGCACACAGGAAGTCTCATGTAATTGCAAGATGACATGAGACAATTTAAGCTGAGTCAAATTCCAGCTCTTTTCTACTCCGGTGACAGAGGAGTGTTTGCTGGCAGCACATTCTGAACATCTTTCAGCATGTTATCCTACCGCTAAAGTGTGAAATTTAATTGGTGCTCTGCTGCCAATTCCACAGACCTGATGGAAGCAGCACCACCACCACCATCAACCATTAGATCTTTAGAGCACACAAGCAGGGAGATAATTCTGCATGATCAGATTCAATGAACTATAATCCATCCATTTTCTATACCTCTTTATCTATTTATATTGACGGAGTCGAGCCCATGCTCAAAGTTTATTAGTTTCATGTTGTGCCGTGTTGTGATGAGCTGCGAACTTATACGACTGTTAAAATTGCACAGTGTGTAGCGGGCAGGACAATTTCCCTCATAGCAACATCACTTCTGGATCAAGTCCAGCTCGGGGGCCTTTTTCATATGGAGTTTGTAAGTTCTTCCACTGTGAGACTGATAATTCTAAATTGCCCATAGGTGTGAATGTGTGTGTGTGCGTCGGTCTCCTTGTATTTCCCTTGTGATTGATTGGTGACCTCTCTAGGGTGTATTCTATCTTCACCGGTGATCAGCCGGGATTGGCTCCAGTGTCATATTATGAATCATTTTTCAAAATCCAAAACAGAAATTGGCTTTTCAATGTAGTTTATCATTTGTAAATGACACACAGAAAGTCTTTCTTCATGCCGATTTTGATGGAATGAAATATCAGCACATAACATAGATGTAGTATTTCAATGAATACCTTATAAAAAGTCACAGGAGCATTTCTTTTTTTTAATAAAAACATGGATTTCCAAATGCAGCATGTACTTTTTTTTTTTTTTTAAAGAATATACATGTTTTCTGAGTGCAGTGTTATATACTCAGCATTTTCATTATAAAATTAGTAATACTTTTTTTTTTCTTATTCGATTTTCTTCTGGCTTTGTTTTGTTTTATACAAGTTGGCCACCTTATTACAAAAGGTTAAATAGTACTTATTATTAGAGGTCTGCTCGACTGACTTGTGCGGACCTTTGAAAACGGCCTGCAGCGAGAGAGAGAGCGAGAGAGAAGCCATTCAACGGCGGTGATTGAGGCTATTGCTTTACTCCACTCCCCCCCCCCTGGGAGGCCCGGATTTCAATGTCTCACATCTCCACTAATATCAATATTGTATTACTCAAATGCTTGTCACATCTAATTTTTCCACGTTTCATCAGCAAAACAGCCCTGATGAATTGCATCTCTGCGCCGAGTGACGAGCACGTCTTCCTTCCCAACATATCGGATCGGGCCTGTTTTGTCTTTACGCACCTTTTTGCGGCGGAGTGGGAGAAGGAGTCTGCCGTGTTGCGTTTGATTTATGTCTGTTCAGGCTTATTCATATGTCCATCTGTTTGTGCAGAGGTTTGTTAATGAATAGCTTTGATTTCCACCCTGGTAATTGAACCTGTCTCGTCACCCATTTCCAACAGAAGCCTGTCTAATACTGTACAAATCTGTCTTCATCACAGTCAAGTAGGCATGAAGCAGCAGTCGATACTTTGCATCCTGATTCACATGGAGACAGAAGTTGGGAAAAAAAGAGGTACAAATGTTGAGTCTGGCTGTCTCTTTCCTTTCAAAGGTACACATTCTAAACTATACACAACAACACAGTGAAATCCATCATTTTGTTTCGATAGGGGAATTAAGGTAGTAATGCGACGAGAGACAGAACTTGTTGATCTGCTCATTTCCAATGCACAATGTCGACTAAATGATTAATCCATTAATCCGGTTCCTGTTGCTTCCTGACTGAAACCTATTCCACCGTCAGTCAGCTGGCAACACGTTTAAAGATTAAATAAGTTCCATTTCCATTACACCTTGGAGAAGAAAAAAATAAATAAATCACACCTCGTGTCTGGACGGCCAGCTGTCATTTCCCAGACATGCATGGAACACACCAGAGATCTCAATCTTTAATGCGTCTAATGTCAGAGAGAGAGTGGAGAGACAGAGACAGAGATGACAGCAGAAGAGAGACAAAGGCAAGAGAAATCGACAGTGATATTCTTAGACTGGATGTGAGGCGGTAAGTATGAGCGGCTGGGGGGGGAGGAGGGAAATGTCACGGCCAATCTCTAATGAAGGGCCTTCCGGGAACTATAGTTAGATAAATTATTTAAAGGCTTTCATTTAAAAATGTCCAAAAAACTGTGCTGCGATGATTTGCGCAGGGGCTGGGGAAAGGTCAGCTGTGTGTTGGGAGTGCTTCATTAACCTCCCACCACCTCCCTACCTCAATTATTTCTGTCAAAGAGCACCTGGGGGGGGGGGGGGGGGGGGGGGGGGGGGGGTGTAGGGAGGGAGCGTGGTGGCTGCGGTCGAGCTGATACCACTCTGCTGCTGGTGTGGCTGCCGCTCCAGAGGGCTGAGGGGCTTCAGCTACGTCGGGGCTTATCTCAGAACCTGGTGGCGGTCCATTCCTGCTGGAATGTTTGGGTGGCTTCAGTGTGGTAAAATCCCCGGAGATGTGCAGGGTAAAGGCTGGATGAACTAGTGTGTGTGTGTGTGTGTGTGTGTGTGTGTGTGTGTGTGTGTGTGTGTGTGTGTGTGTGTGTGTGTGTGTGTGTGTGTGTGTGTGTGTGTGTGTGTGTGTGTGTGTGTGTGTGTGTGTGTGTAGGAGAAATGGGTTGGCTGGTGCCCAGGCCTCAGGAGTGTTAAACGCTTTGATCTTTTAAAAATGTTTTCTACAACCGTGGAACTAACACAGCTGCAAGGAAGTTTGATAGCTGAAACACGTGCACGCATGCACGCACGCACGCACGCACGCACGTACGCACGCACGCACGCACGCACACACACACACACACACACACACTCACTGAAAGTTACTTTTTTTTTTTTGTCTCTCTCGCTCTCTTCTCCACTGATGCCTTTAACCATCTACAGGGACAGGTTGAAACTTTTTGCTCTTTTTCACTCCATCGTCACTCGTCTCATCTCTTTCTTTGCTTTCTTCTCAACGTATCACACGGGGGAGAAAAGTGCTTAAAGAACAAAGGACGAGCCTGTTTTGTGACGCCATACAAGGTTTCCATTGTTTGCAGGCGGCGTGTTGTGCCCTGGCCCTCGCTTCAGGACCAGAGTTTGACCCGTGGCTGTGAGGTTTGCGTGTCCGTTCTGTGCGTGCTGGTTTCCTCGCGCCGTTTCCCACAGCACAAAAGGACATGGGCCTCGGGCTGATTGGCGACACTAAAAGCTGCATGTAGGTCTGAACGTGTGCAGGTGTGATGGCTACAGCTGGCTCTTTTAACAACTGGCAAGTCGGCCCCAATTATTCTCCTCGGTCGGCTCGACGACTCGGTGCCTCACGGGATAACCTGGAGTTCAGGACGCACGGCCTTCCCTTTTCTTCTTATTCCGATGATGTGAAGTGTCAGGTAAGAAGGGAAACGTCTGAGAAAGAGGACAAAGGGTTTGTCCGAGTGACCGTGGAGGGAGAGAGCAGGAGAGGATTTAAATGGAATGAACCGCTCTCACTGATATCGTTCTCATATTTCAACTTAAAATGAACAGGGCCTTATCAAGGGCTGAAAAAAACAAACAAAAAAAAAACAAAGTTGAGTTGTCAATAAAACCACATGGGATTCTTCGCTAAATTAATTTCAATTTAGGTAAACTAGACAATTGTGCAGTGGAACAGATTTCTGAGGACGCTTGATGAGATTTAGGACAAATCTTTTAAATCAGTAATGTAGAATGTACATAATTACTTGAACCTTTTCCAATTTACTCCTCAGGTGTGACTCGAGGAGGGGGAAAAAAAAGCTCCATATTCCCCTGTGAATATTTACTTTCAATACTTTCACGACTGAAAGGTGTTTTTCCGTTTTCGTTGCATAATATTCACATTTTTTTGTGACAGTAGTTGAGACAAAAGAAAAAGTGAGTTTGTGGAAATGCCTCAATGGTGAAATATGAAAATCAAACTAAATTTGTCGGCTTGCACTCCAAATCACAAATGTTGACTGTATATTGGAAAGAGATGAGCTAAATCCAAACAAATCAATCAGCAGATTTCTATTTGAAGTTGAAATAAGTTCACAGGGAATTTCTGTGCAGAAGTCAACTTGTGTGATTATTGGAATGTGGATTTGTAACACTGCCCACATGCAAACTATCTGGACTGTGCCAATCTTGGAGGGAATGGAGAGCCAACAGTCCCTAAAGGAGAGGGGGAAAAAAAAAATAAAAAATCCTCATATTAGCTGCTTCCAACCATCTGCTTCTTTCTAACCCGGCTTTGTTGGAAAATACAGTTGCCAAAAACACAGATGTGGCAGGTTCAATCAGTCATGAGACAGGAATCAGGGCGCCTGAGCAGCTCCTGGAGGTAATGTTGTTGACATGTTGTCTGATTAGCATCACAAGTATGTCATGGAGAAAAAGAAAACCTTTAAGTTCCTTTGGAAACTCTCTGGGCAGGTATTTGTGTTTTTTTGTTTTGGTTTTTTTGTCTTTCAACACTTCGACCCTGTCCCAGTGAGGTAATATACTAATTGTCATGCTGCTCATCTAATGCCTGATTTCTGGGTTAGGGGGCAGCTGTCAACTCCCCTGAGTCTGAAATAAAGAAGGAGAAAGATACAAAGATAGAAAGAATAAAGGATCTTGCAGAGATTCCAAGAATTGTGTCTAATTTTACAAGTGCCGAAGGGGGAAAAAAAAACACCAAAAAAAAAAACCTTGATAACACAGGAAAGTGAGTTGCTAAGAACAGACACTCGCATATAACAGGATAGCAGCTGGGCTAAAAACATTGCTGTTGATCATACGAGCAAAGATTCTGCATTTGTCTCAATCAGCCCTATTCTGCTGGCAAGTGTCAGGCTGTCTCCCTCTTAAGAGCCTTAATATAGGCTGCTACATCAAAGAGGTGACTAATCAGGCTGACGAAGAGAGGTGTCACACAGTGTCAATCCTTTAGGGCCGCCGCATGTCTCTCAGGATGCCTGCTCCCTCAGCGCTGACCTCAAATAACCCGCCACGTGCACTCCGCACGTGCACGTGCCGCGGCCAAGTCGGTCCGGCAGCAAAAATTGGAGGACTTAATGTGCGCATGTCTGAAATTAGACACGCAAAAAAAAGGACTTTCTGCTCGCTAACCCACCGCTGCACATCTCACTGGGAATCAACGTGGAGGATAACTTGGTTCATTGATAGGCCTCTGCTGATGAGCGATGATTAAAGAGGTAAAAAAAAATGGAAACTCATCTTGATGTATTTGGGTCAATTTCACGTCCACAGCCGACGCCTGGTCAGGACTATTTCTAGCAGAAGTGGTGGCGGTAATTAATGGGTGATAACGGACACATTTAATTGGCTGTAATCTATCCGATGAAGCAGGGAGTCTCCATTCTATTGCGGACAAAGGCCCGCTGGGAGGGCGGGGAAAATCTGCCTTGGTCTGTAATGCTGCAGACATGCAGTCCAGAGTGGAGCGTACGTCGGCATAACTATACAGCAACTCCGTAAAGCTCAACAATTAAACTGCGTCATGCGCTTGAAATAATGTAAATAAGCATCCTTCACGATGAGCATGACCGCGTCCTTCTCTGAACAAAGCACAAAATGCGACAAGCCAGAGTAAGAAGCTACTTAACATAAAACTCAATAAATCAGTTCAAGTAAGCAATGCACTATATGTACTCATAGCTACTTGGTTCTGCCCGAGAGCTCAATATACAAGATAGATCTTCCATATGATAGGAAAGAGAAAATGCAGTCTGCCAAGAACTCCTCCCAGAAGACGGCGGAACACTATTTTGCATTGGAAGGAAGCGTCTGAGGCATGTGACAGTGTCGATGTGTTTTTTTTGGTTTGTGTGTGTGTGTGTGTGTGTGTGTGTGTGTGTGTGTGTGTGTGTGTGTGTGTGTGTGTGTGTGTGTGTGTGTGTGTGTGTGTGTGTGTGTGTGTGTGTGTGTGTGTGTGTGTGTGTGGACCTGCATGGATCACTAGTGACGTGGCGCCTTCTCACCTCACGCACGCTTTCTGTCCGTTCTGCTGCACCGTCTCTTCCCCCCAACAATCTGAAGCAAGTAAATTGTTTCGATTCAATCCGAGACTAAATCACCATGACTCGTGTATTTTCCCTTCATAAAACATTCCATTTAACATGCATGTAGCTTTGGGGTTCGCAACAAACCTCAAACCGTAGTTCACTGAATCAGACAGCAAATTCCCTGAGGACTGTAGTTTAAGTATTAAAAATGGAACTAAAAATGCATCTGATGATGTTGCCCGTGTAAAATTGAGCCAAATACAAGATCGCTCTTTTTGAGCCATTGCTCAAGGAACAACATGTTATTAATGGTTTTGCCCTCAGGTGAAACGCAAGATCATTACTAACACATAAAACAAATGTGAGGAATTTCATGGGGTCGTTTCCTTATGAAAAGCTTTTTTAAGTGTGATGGACTGTTGATCTGCCTTTCACCGCGGTCAGCTGGGATCAACCTTGGGTTGGATGTAGCAGGTATCCAGCTTGGAGAACCTGAGTTTAGACGGTTTGGTTTAAATGAAGACTAATTACTTTGGGTAAGTACTCTGTAAGCATAATGAGAAAAGTTGAAAAATGATTCATGCAGAGAAGTGGCTACTGTTCCTCTCGCCTTACCATACATTTTAATAAAAATACCATTATTGATGCATTCATGTGTAAGTAGAATTCATTGGCTGCTGGAGAAACAATCAGCAGGTTTTCTTTCCTCATCAAACCAATTATCATAGTGATTATTGTATTATTGATGTTTATTTTTGTTCATAAAATAGTTTGTAACATTAAAAACTACCTCGGGTCCAAGCAGAGATCAAGAGACATTAAAGCTGACTAATCAGTATATTAATTGATGCTTCTTCATAACAGTTTCATCTATAATTCATCTTATTTTACTAGTCTGAAAAAGTAAAAAGTTCATTGCTTTCTCCCCCTCTGGAGGAGTGTAAAAAGAGTAAATGTGATGATTTTCTACCCAGTGATATAGATGACTGTAATACTCTCATTAAACTAGATTCCTACACATAACAATTATATAAAAAGACAAAAAAAAAATAATTACATTAATTAATAATTACTGCAGTGGACTAGACAACCATTTCCAGTGGGAAATTATATAAAGACAACCATTTTCATTCACTGAAGGGCATGTTTTCCTCTCGACAGGCACTTTCTGAAACAATGTAGGAATTCATGGCAGAATCCTCACTCTGTTCAGTATTACATGAAATAAATGATGTGTATTGTCTGGAAAGCTCTGAACTTTTGCCACGGCTCTTTCAGAAATTCAAAAAGGCGGCCCTCTTTGTAATCATTCCCAGACTGACGCCGTCCTTCTTTGCTTTAGTTGCATTTCATCCGGAGCGCGAGACTTAAAGCGGTCTCATAAACAGAGCGGTTCAATGTCAGACTGACAAACTAATGAGCTGTTTAGATTCAGGCCGCACGATACATCACTGGAGCCGTATTCAAATGCAATATAACCTTTTCGTTGACACAAGAATAAATGTATTCATTTGCCGCGTTGTTCTTGGACTTGTGTGTGTGTGTGTGTGTGTGTGTATGCGCGTGTGTGTGTGGACGTTTGAGGCGTTTGTGTGTCACCCTGTGGTGACTTCAATGCGGGGGTTTTACTGGCGTGGTAGCTGAGCCCAGTCTGATGTTCAGATTGAAAGCCCATTTCGTTACCACTCCATTATTCTGACTGATTGCCTTCTTGTTAGCCGCTTTCTGTGGGAGGATTTGATTTTGCCCCGAACAGACGCCAGTCTGGCCATGCTGACGTCACTGGCAGCGCGGAGTCTGGCGGGGCAGGTGTGCAACGCGTCTCCGGGAAGTAAACACACAATAGTGTTCGGTGTGCTTTATAGCAGGGGTGTCAAACAGCCTTCAGGCCAAAAAAAAACAGTTGGTCCAATCTTGCCCTTTGAATGACCTCGCATGGTGTAAAAAAAAAAAAAGAAAAAAAGAAGAAGAAGTAAGAAGCAAAAAACACAGGGGGTCGCAATGCCTGTTTTTATCCTGCAGTGAACGCGAGCTATCCTATTGCTCGAGACATTAAATTTGCATAAAAGCCTTACTATGAGGGTGAGCTGATGATAATATGCTGAAGGCTGCAGGAATTATGCAGCCGAGGAAGCAACAAGCAACATTACTGTGTTTCGAAACATTGTGACACAGAATTTGAAATGAAAGTTAAACCCCCAAATCTACTTGTTATAATAATGATGATGATGATAATAATAATAATAATAAACCTATTGAAAGGGTTAAAATTGAACACACAGATTTAATCAGTTTTCGAAATGTCAAACTGTTGATCAGTGATATATTGAACCCTTCATAGGGCACACATTCAAATATTTTTCAAATAAGTTCCATATTTCTGTTGCATCATACCAAGTTACACTGATCTACACTACAAGGTCTTATTAGCAATAAAAAGTCTCATGAGATATATTAATAGATATAAAAAAAAGAATTAACAGTCGAATGTCACTGGGTTTTTTTCTTCATAATATATTCAAATTTGGTAGAAAAACATCTAAATTGAGTGCTCTGACTGGCAGTAAGAGGTGGTTTCCCAAAGTCAAAGGACCAGAGTAAAGCAGAGTTTATGTTAATATGAGGAGTGTATCAAGAAGGAGGTTTTTAAAACCGTCACCACTTTGTTCAGAATTTCTTTAATTTGTCAATCATGTACTCCTTAATTTTTATATATCAGAATGTTATGGACTTTTTAAAAGCATTATTGTCGTGCTGTCTACAAAAGTTCTTTTCCAACCTGGAAAAAAAAAAAATCAATCAATTTTTCAAGTTTATTCAAATTTCCCAACTAAATTTGAGCCGGTGATTCGGAGCCTTGGCCCAGGGTAAGATGAGCCTCCCTGTGCAAAGCATTATCTATGGATCACGGCACAGCTCCACTGAGTGCTCTTTATTGGTAATCAATAGGCAAGCTGGCTTATGATGGCTCTCACTCATTACAACTCTTTAATAAAAGCCCACCCTGCGGTGACTGCTGCTTTCAGTAGTATAAACACGCGCGGAGCCATATGGGAAACCAAATCTCTGTTTACACACAGCGAAGAACTTGCAAACAAAGACGGAGCACAGCCCTCCTCGCTGGCAGGCAGATCGGGACCGGTCCTCTCTGGCTGTTGCGTCAACATCACTCATTGATGCCCCTGCAGCCACTTTGAAATGTCCTGTCGGGCGAGGACTCCTGAACTATCCTCTGACTTGATCAATATATACATTTGCTCTTTGATGGGGTGCCGGGTCACGGATACTCTCTCGAAAACGGGTGACACTCCCACATAAAGGCCTCTCTCGGTGCAATGCGGCTTGCATTCCTCAGCAGCTGAACTCCTATTCTCAAAATTGAAAGCGTCGCAGCTTGAGTCAAGCTCACTGAACTCCAAATAGCGTGGTCTCGCATAACCTGCAGCGGCAATACGCTTTCATATGCTGGAGAAGCATATCCTTGTTGCTGTTTCCCAATCGCTTCAAAGCAGCTGTTCCATCTCTCCGCACATATGGAGTCAGGTGACTGAAACCCCCCCCCCCCCCCCTGTAATTTCCAGTGAGGCGGAGGCCTTTTAAAAGAATATGGGGTCACTTTGTCATACGTATAGGTTCGGGTGCGGGGATGTAATGCAGCACGGGTCAATTTTCCATGAACCGCCCAACAGCTTGCAGTCATATGTCAGGGGAACATAGGAAGACATAAATAGAGGAGGGAGCAAGTGACCCTGCTTCAACTGTCACATACCTTGGTACTCGTGGAGAAGTTCACAGTCTCCCTTAAATTACGGGACAGCATCTGTTTCAGCTTGACCTAAGCAAGCCGGATCCACCCCCCAACACACACACACATACTCAATAAAAACACATACTTAACAGCAAGTCAACAGCACAAGTCTCCACATGCCATTATCTCAACATTAAGGAAATATTCCCCACAAGTACTTGAACTCGAATACGTCCGCGCCACTATATCTACTTCAAACGCACAAAACAGATCATCGGCGACGGCCTCGTGACGCCACACAGCGTCCGTGGTCATGATCTGAGCATCCTTAAGGTGCCAGCATCTGAGGAGGAGACGACCTTTCTCCGCCCAGAATAGCAGGGCTGTGGGGGAAACAAAAGCTGTGATGACAAACACACAGGAGCAGACTGTGACCCCCACAGGGGGCCACACACACACACACACACACAGCAATCTTGATTGTGTACTCCTGCACACACCACAAGACACAAAAATAAATCCATTAAAGCGTCTAAATAATTTGCTTCAAATCCAGTATTTCTTTAAAGTATTAACTATTAATAACTAAATGAGCAAAAATCTGTTAATTTAAAAGATATCAACTTGTGCTTTTAAAAGTGCCACAACCTGCATAAAAAAAATAAGTAGCTTAGTTTGAGTGGAGACAGATTATGCTGGCGGACGTAGCTTTAGCCGTCCTCACTGCGTTAAACGATTCTAATGTGAGCCACTGAGTATAAACAGCAACTCATCAAACTATTCCAAGATATAATCACACTGAACAGAAATGAGAGCAACTCATTGCGCAGCACCGACACAGTGCTTCTCGTTTGACGAGGCCCTGTAGGGAAAGTTGAGAAATTGCCCACCAATGCCCTCAACAGTCCATCCAGAAACAGATCCACATTAACGGTTATGGGAAAAAAATAAAATGTAATCGACGTTGGACTACGGGAAAAAAGGCGCAGTATTTAGAGAAAAACCTCACTCACTCATTCTGTGAGACGGGAAAGAGCAGGGAAATACGTGTTTGACTATTATACGCAGCAAAGGTGAACGGGAGGCCGAAAAACAGCTTGACATCGAAGCATTACGAGCAACACAGTATCTATCTAGGAAAGATTATACACCGAACAGCCCTCATTGCAGCTGCTGCCCAGCACGGAGCTGAGATTTCAGCATGTTTGACAAGGCCACTCAGTGAGGGCAGAGACCTAAATGTTTCAGGCACTCATCGCTTCGTTCTATGTCCGGAAAGGGAAGGTTGAAAAGAAAAGCGGGACACGCGGTGCATGAGGAGGGAGCGAGGTGAGGTGAAACAGTGAGTGAAAGTCAGTGGGGATTCGCCTCTCCATCCACTCTGACTAAATATTTGATGGGGGAGGGGGAGGCGGTGGAGACGACTGGCTGAAGTGAATCGGGTGGAGGTAACCATGGGTGCATTTCCTTGGGGAGTGTGCGGAGTGTCCCATGAGTGCAGAAGGGTTGGAGGGTCAGGACGTTACAAGAGCTGTCACAGTCCTCAAGGTGAATTATTCATCTGGCTGAGGTCAACACTGGAACAGCATTATGGGTGGCCTGCAGTCGAGAACAAAGAGGCCAAGGCTTTTAGCACATACGACCCACCGAGCAAAAAGAGAAAAACCAAGCAGGGCTTCAGTAACAGCAGGGACAGTGGTAGTAAACACAGAGCGAACACTGTTTGGTATTGAAGGTGAGATATCGGTAATTATGTGGTTGTGAACATACAGGGAAAAAAAAACAAGAAAAAAACAAGAGCAGAGATATCCCTGCAGACAGCATGCAGCATCCTTGACCACACGTTGTCTTCTTCATGTTGTTATGAGCATGTTATCTGCTACCCGCTCATGTAAACTCATTTTAATTGAACAGACACAAAAAGCAGGCCTGTTTTATGTTTACCAACCCCCCCCCCCCCCCCACCCCCCAACTGCCCAAATAAATGAAGGACTGTAGAGACACACGCTCTGCTTGTTGTGGCTTTTTGAAATAGTTCCACGCTATAACCTATAACGTATGTCACAGAGCAGCTTCAGAGGGACATTTCTGATATCGAATTGCATGCCACTATATGTACAAACTCTTGAGGTCATGCGAAAGAGGAGAGCCACCTATAAAATGTGATCATAGCAGCCATATTCCAGATTCCACGCAGCAGTGTAAAGTGGACGTTGATATTTATATCACCTCTATTGACTCTGAAGGACACTGGTGGTGTGTGTGTGTGTGTGTGTGTGTGTGTGTGTGTGTGTGTGTGTGTGTGTGTGTGTGTGTGTGTGTGTGTGTGTGTGTGTGTGTGTGTGTGTCACAACAGATCCTGAAAGTAAATAAGACAGTACTGTGAGAATTTTCCCAGTATTTGCACAGCAGACACTGTGAATCCAACACGCACGCACGCACGCACGCACGCACGCACGCACGCACGCACGCACGCACGCACGCACGCACGCACGCACGCACGCACGCACGCACGCACGCACGCTGGCAACAACATTATTTACAGTTGAAGCTGCAATCAATTAATTATTCAAACAGCGTACAATGTACATTCTAAAGTACACTGTACAGTGCCAGAAGCCTATTTAAAATTACATTTTCTTTTTTTTTTTTTATTAAATTTAACTATTAGCAATGATGCAGCAGTGAAAAGGCTAAGTGCTTGAAGCACTTTCTTTGCAGATTAATTCCTTAACTCACAATTTACAATTTAGTTTGCATGCAAGCACATCCGCACCTATTTTTGGATTCCAGCCTCTTGTGAATAAAACCGAGTGATATTTACCTTTGTGCCACATGAGGCAGCTTACAGGTGAACATTATTATTACTGTTAAGTTTTTCTTCTTTTTAAAAAAAAAAAAAATAATGTCTGTGTAACTGAAGGTTAGAGCTTGAGGGCATTGGTTGGCGGAAAAGGTAGTTTGGTAATTCAGAGTTTTAATGTAGTGCAACACTGAAGGATGTCATTGAGTCCAAAAGAGGGTTACTTTTAGCAGCAGGGATTCAACATGGGGGGGTTTAAAAGGCACATTGTGTCGTTATTAAAAAAAAAAATAGGATGAAATCTAAGCTAAAATAAGATTAAAAATCCATTAAGTGAAAAGCAAAGTAACGGTTCCATTGATTACATGCACAATGTATTCTGCCGGACATCACTCCCATATTTATTTTAGCACAATTATTTTGCATCATCAAGGCTATAGTTATGCTATTTAAATAATAATAACTTATGATGCAACATGATGAGGGAGCAGATCTTAATCTCAATCAAATGTAAAAATCGCAGTCCCCCCCTGAGCATGGTTGTTAGGTGAAACAAGCCTTTATTCCGTCTGACCCCGCTCCTTTTCCTATTAGTGGATGGTCAAGCATAATGAGGTTACATGGGGTTCACAGGACTGACCCTCATTTATGTAGCACACAGAGCTCCTCTCGTACTGTCGCAGCACGGCGGATAAAGAGCCGAGTAAAAACAAGGTGAGTGGGATTGTTTTCACTCCTTAATTAGGCTTCAAAAGTTAAGGACATGAATAGCAACAAGCCCCTCCACAGCAATCTGCTCTACTGCTGAGGCTGAACATGCCAACACTGGCATATTAACATTCGTCTGGGGGGGTCAACATCAGCTTTTTTATTTTTATTTTTCTCTCTTAAAAACTATTTTGCTGACCTCTATATTAAATAAATAAAAATAATTTACATATTCCAGGTGTTATAGGCATCATTTATTTATTCGTGACATATGCTCCCTGTAATAAAAAATAAATAAATACATGTATTTGCTTGGCGTGGTCAGAGAGAAAACTGTGACCACCGCTTTCTATCATGTGTGCGTGAGGGGGCAGATAAGGTTACATCGGAGAGGAAAAACATGATAAGAAAGGGCAGCAACGGGTTGTGGTTCTCGAAATATAAAAAGTATGTTCCTGTGGTTTGAAACACAGTGATAGCTTATATGGAAAAATAAACACATTTTTAAAAAGTTGGAATTAAAAGGATAAGATTTCAATAGTTGTTAATTAGCCTATTAGTTTTCATGGTAAACTCTGCATTGTGTCCCATAGAGTCACACTATGACATACTGAATGAAAAATATTTGAAGACGTTGTTTTTTATCCTACCTTCATGATTTAAAAACATTGTTTGAAAGAGTAATAGTTACCGAAATCACACTCGATTAACGCAACACGCTACAGTCTTACGATCTTACAATATAGTACTCTTTATATAACAAACATCGTAAAATGCTACTTGATACATGTATGCTGCCACTGGCATCATAATCAACATTTTTTTTATTTCCTGTGTTTTAATCTTTGCTTTGTTTTATTATTATTATTATTATTATTTTTTTTATTTCATGTAAGAACAATCAAAGCTTTATATCTAAAGATTTTTACTAAGATGTTTCACTACCTTTACTGAAGGTAGCAGGCCTGGGGTATTTTTTTCCTGGATGGGTCAGGAGGTTATTGAGCTTTAAAACTAGCAACGTCTACGATGCGAGTTGCAATAACTTGCTGAGGTGAACCCTGTGAAAGGGTGCAGCCAAATATACTCTCACTATTGTTGTATCACATAGAACCCCAAAAACAAGAGATAATTATCCTTGTCAAGTTAAAGACCTTGGATTACCATGAAAGAAATCCAGACTGTGGCCCAGTAATGTAAATGCATAGTGAGCATGTCTGACATGGACAATCTAATGTAATTCTGTTATTTTATCACGGGTGTCCTTGCCTGGTACAATGAGTTTGCAAGACGGCCGCAATGCCATTTGTTATTTTCTTTGTGAAATTGTGTTTTATCTTCCCTCCCCCCTTCCACTGGAGCGGCCAACTTGCGCGTGAAGGTGTGGCTGCTTATGAAAGCTGACAGGCAACCTGGCACAGGGTGCGAACGCTGATCCAAAGCGGGCCGGACAAATGTCTGCACACACACCAGCATTCTGTCGCCGGCTGCCCGCGGAGATGTCAAACACAATGATGTGGTAAGAGGCTGCTGCAGAGCCTGCCGCTCGCCATCGTAACGCACGCGAAGGCACGTGCAAGGACACAGTTTCATACAGACAAATTCAAACAGTGCCCAGCACTACACGCAGCCAAAGGAGCAGCAACAAAGTCCACCATCTGCCTGAGACAAACACTTTTAATGTTGCTGCTATTCATATCAAACTATTGTCTAATTCCAACTGCTCAATAATTGTGTTACATATGTCAGGCCCCCGGAGTCAGGACAATCCTGCAAATCGTTTCAAAGTGCCCCAAATTCATTAATTACAGAGAGCGTTAATCTCATTGAGATGGGAGGGGATGGAGAGAGGACAGGGCCCTCATAACTCATCCAATTAAGTAATTGAGTGTTACTGGGATTAGAGGGAATGAAAGAAGGAGCCCCGCTGAGGATGACGACTTCTGGCTCCATACTAAGAATACATACATTGTCATCCTCAGAGTCGATGTGTGCCAAAGCCCGATCCCGTCCATCCAAGAGCTTCACTCAGCTGCTTTCACTTGCTCCTCGCTTGTTTTCTATCAATTCATTTGGGTTTTGGAATATGGTGAGCTCCATTGAGGTTAAACCAGCTGCTGGGATGATGACATTAATTGAATTGAGTTTTGTTTTTTTTACCTGGTACTTTCAAGAATTATCTGAATGCAAGGCTCTTCGAGGTTTTAAATGTTCACTATAGATATAATAATATAGATATTATAAAAAGGGTTAAAATCCCATGTAATTGTTGTGAATAAGCAGAAATGTCCTTTAAAAGGACGCACGCACACACACATATTTACAGCCCAGAAGTAAAAGTTAGACTGATTAAAAGAAATTAAGAACCTGCTTATTGCTGTTTGAAAGTCGGTAATTTATCTCAGTTTTCTTTTTGTTGCAGACGTTTGTTTATTAATCAGTTTCTTTTCCAGAACAGGTGTTATGCAGAGTTCTGCTTGACTGCTGAAAAGTACATCCCCTTCGAGGACTGTGCGGACTATAATAATGACTGATTAACCCAAGCAGAACAAAATAAGTCATTTCAGCCTCACGTAATGTGAATCAGTTACTAGACTGACCAACAACGTGTCCACAGCTCAGCAAAGTAGTCACAGTAATGCAACTAACTACAAAGTTAGTGAGACAACAATAACTTTTCCAACTTACTAGTGATTTTCAAATTTTTTGGTCAGTTGATGAACAATAATAATTATTTTAGTGTCTTACGATCTCTCAAGCATAAAACAAAGTGACTTCAAGGTGACTTTCTGTTCATTTAGAGCATTTGCAAAAAAAAAGCAAAACTATACGTGACAGACAATAAGCTCAAAAGGTGTGCATTGCGGTATCCTGAGGCCAGCCACTGAGGTCTAACAAATGACACGTGGGGGGGGGGTTGGATAATCCGAGGTGCACAACAAGTTGCAGTGAGACGGTGGGGAAGGAGCTCTGCAGGGCAGCCTCTGCACACTGCAGCAAACTAAGTGCTGCTTGTTAAAGTAGCAAACTGCCTGGGCGAGGACGCCAAATTTTATTTCATTTTAAGCATACTGCCAGCCTCAGGGCTTTGTGCCATTTAAAGAGTGGATCCCATAATTCCCCTAAGTGCTTCGCATTGCAAGAGGCACTATGTACAAATTAATGAACAAATCAACAAACACAAAGCCAAGTTCTTGCTGAGGCTCTCCTCTCAAGCAATTAGTAAAAGTACATTTTCTGACCTGATGGAACAATACTGAGGCACAAATACCATCTGTTCCTGGAAAAGGACACATAAAAGACGTCACTCACAAACTGCCGCATAAAAAGTTTGAGACTGACAATTATTGACCGAGAGTATGAGGTGTGTATCTTTGGAGAGTGGATGTGT
The DNA here is from genome assembly GCF_963383615.2 of Lipophrys pholis. Lineage (NCBI taxonomy): Eukaryota > Metazoa > Chordata > Actinopteri > Blenniiformes > Blenniidae > Lipophrys > Lipophrys pholis. Next base: position 10,569,335 of record NC_137633.1, read on the forward strand.
GTTTTCATTGAGCAGTCTGCCCGTCTGACTGCAGAGCAGCCCAGATTATGCATGAATCTGGCTGCTTATCAGCTGACCTTTAAATTGGAGCCGCAGAGTGACTGCAGGCCCAAGGGCTGACGCGCACACCTGATTGGCTGCTTCGCCTCAGACCTGCTGACAATAGAAATTAACAGAGCCAGGTGGGCATATCCTCAGGCGGGAAGAGGTATCAGAGTGGAGGGAGATATGGGGAGCTGGGGGAGCCGGGGAGGGGGCATTAATATAAAAAAAATATATTTCCACTATTTTCCCTCAACCTGCTGTCTTTTCTTAAGCTTCAGGAGAGAAGGAAAAAAAGTCATTATGTGCTGTGAAGCATGCTAACGGTGGAGCAGGTAAGAACAGACGGGCCTGGTATTACCTGGATCTCATCTCTTGCTCACTCATGCTATCTCTTCTTCCATCTCTCTTTTCTCCCTCTGTTTCTCCCATTCCCTCCGTATTTTAATAGCGGAGGGGTCCTGGCAAGCTGTGATTGTTTGATAGATAGATATCTCCTGTTGGAGAGGGCCACATGGGGAAGGGGAGAGGGGCCGAGGATGAGCTGTGTGTTCTGTCGTACCGCGGGGAAAAGGAGACCGGCGTGTCTGTGGAGGATGATGGATTACATGGGGGCCACGGGTTTACGTGTGTGTGTGCGCGTGGGTCTGTCTCCCCAACTCCCCCTGCCATTCTGTCTCTATGTACACAGGGATCGCATGGCAGTGAATTAATTTTTTCACAATGGCAGCTGGAAAAGGTCATTAAATAAAGCAAATGTTTGTTGAATGGGAATCCCCTGGAATTAACTTCAACGCCACATAGGCAACAGTGTGGTGGTCCGGCAGTAAATGAGAGAATTATGTGGTACTGTGGACAGGAGCACAGGTGGTTGAGTGCACGGGCATACGCTTGGCCTTCTGTCAGATTAAAGTGAGTTGGGGAGGGGAAAAAAAAAAGCTTTGATTTCCATGCAACTTCCTTGTGTGTGTTGATGTGTTCATGATGATTATCTCAACTACTGCTTGCACGTCATTTTTGTTCCTGGATGCCTATGTCCTACTGTCAACACCCATTGGTAGAGAGGTGGGTAGTGGCAAAGGCGAGCTCAGCCAGATCTCCTTGTTTCTTTATGTATTTTTAATATCCATTCTCTTACATTAATCTTAATAGAGCTGCCATATACAGTACATAAATATGACCAGCGTCAGCTGTGTGTGTGTGTGTGTGTGTGTGTGTGTGTGTGTGTGTGTGTGTGTGTGTGTGTGTGTGTGTGTGTGTGTGTACGTGTCATTCGATACACAGATAAGGTGGCGCCCCAATGGGATGGCGGTGTGGCGAGCCACAGCATCACATCTGTCAACAACACAAAAACCTCACCAGTCGCCCAGTCACACAAGACAGAGAGCCACTATCACCAGCCGTGTGTGTGTGTGTGTGTGTGTGTGTGTGTGTGTGTGTGTGTGTGTGTGTGTGTGTGTGTGTGTGTGTGTGTGTGTGTGTGTGTGTGTGTGTGTGTGTGTGTGTGTGTGTGTGTGTGTGTGTGTGGGCTCTGTAATGCACGTGGGTGAGACCTTATCATAGCTGGCCACATTCCTAGCAGGAAGATAAAAGAGGGCCAAATGAACCGGATCACTGCTGTGTGTGCAATGTATGTGCGTGTGTGTACGTGTGTGTGTGTGTCCGTGTGCATGAGAGAAAGTGTTTGTCAGTGATGAATAGGCGTTTAAGGACCTACACCTCACAGATAAGCGAGGAAAATTATCTGGGCAACAACAACAATGCTACAATGTGGGCCCTCCAGACAAACATCGACTGCTTGTAGACGCTGAAGACGTCATGAAAAAGAAAATCCTTTTACATAGTCCTCAGCTAGCCGTGTGTTACTTGAGCACTCTTTCTCATCATAAAGCTGAAAGGAAGAAAATCTCTCTATCTGTTTACACGTACAGCTCACAGAGTGGCCAATGTAAAGCATCTACCCATAAAAGGATGAAATCACTGGTTATTATGAAGTGAACATCAGATGCTGTTTGTACTGTGTCCCAGCACAGAACGTGATGGATATTAAAGTTTCTTTTAATTAATTTAAACTCAAGTAGAGATAAATTAAATTAACATCCTTTTTTTATCAGCCTTAAATCTGGATACCTGACTTCATCTGATAAGGATCTTTAATTGAAATAATGTAATTATATTTGGAAACCTTGGGTTTTATAATGAATCTCACAAAAAAAAAGATCTGTCTATTCTGGCTCAGATTGTAGCACAGGTCATCCTCTGATTGCCAAGTTGGTGTTTACATTTGTACCTCCATGTGTCAAAATGTCAGTGGACCTAACAGTAAATTTAAAGATCACCCAGTGACAACTCTGCTTTCGTCAGTTTGTGGCAATCTACGTGCAAATATGGGACTAAAATGGGGACAACGTGCAGTTTATTCCCTACTTTACCATGGCTTCGTCATGTCGACACGACTTGCTGAAAAAGGTTAGCATTACTCTCCATTTCACCGGCGTCCACAGACCAATACTGCTTTTCAAACTGGAGACACTCTCTGTGTCTCCTCCTGATATGACATACAGTAGATGAGTTTTCTCCGTCGGGCTAAGAAGAGGAATTTGCTGGATGACAGAGCACATCTCTCCTTCTTAAGGAACGTTGTTGCATTTCATTAGGGATAAGATTCATCATGGCAAGTAAACAAGAGAGCCGTGCAAATCATATTTGAGGAATTCCTCAACTGCCCTCGACGCTGTCACTCGGAGACGTGTCGCGGCGCGCACGTCCACATACACGCGCGTACACATACACGCGCGTACACATACACGCGCGTACACAGGTTGATGCACAAAAAGGAACAAACCAAACAGAAGCTGGGAGCTGATTCAGAAGACAAAGGGGTACATCAAGGACGGTGATACTATGTGATTGCTCATTATTGTGCTCTTCAAAATGACACATTGCTGTGACAGCGGTGAGAATGGCAGCCAGCTGCCTGCAGGAAAACCAGAGTATTTTTTTTTCTTCTCTTTGAACAATAGAGCAAGTACTTTCGGGGGACCCATACCCCAAAAAGGGGGGGGGCACACGGGCTTTGTGATGTCATCGGTTTGGTCAGAGGTCTGGTGTTCAGAGTGAAAGGGCCTCTGAGGGTCCATTCTGGAGACGGCCAGCCCTGACCTTGGAAAAGTGGTTCAGATAAGGCCTGTATACAGACCAATTTAACAGGTCACAACCCTGTCTCGGAGCGGGAGTGACACAACGGGAGCGTGTGAACACAGCCTAGGGGATCTGTCCCATGATGAGATGCTGGTGATATCTAACAGTAGCCCTGACCCTGCAGCGGTGCCTGTCAGCCTATTGATTCACAGCTCCAACAACCAGGGAGACAGGGACAGAGTCAGGTTGTGCAGCCTCAACTGGGACAGTGCGCAGCGGTACATGTGAGTCTGTCTGTACGCGAGCGTGTAGCGGATGACTGGGGTATTATGTGCCCGGGGCTGGCAGACCAACAACAGCACCAGTGAACGGGGAGAGACGGAGACAGAAAGCTCAGGCCTTCATCTGCACTGAAGCCAACAGCTGAATATGGGACACAACAGATCTATTCATGACAGATGTACACAATTGTCGAGACACGCACGCAGGCGCGCACATATACACACACACTTGGCGCATACCGGACAGTAGCCCCGTTGTGGCTGAGGAGATAAGAGGCATGCCATGCGAGCTCTATGGGTTACAGTGTGGGAGAGCCAAAGGGAGATGTTACCACACACTAGTAGACAGTCCTCTGTGTCTTCTACTGTATTAAACACAATGATTACGCCTGTCTGCTCGAGGCAGCGTGCTGGCTCTGTTTGAGGTGTGTCCATGAGCAATATTAGATATTAGATGGACTTCAATGAACGCTTTGATATCGATAGAAAACAAGACATAAAACAGAGGCGACAGAGACACAAAGAGCCAGAGAACAACATGAACAAAAAAAATAAAAAAATCCCATACAGTTTCTTGTTTACAGTGTTTGGATCCAAAAAGAAGAAGAATCTAATCGTACTGTTTGAAATGGTAACTTTCTCTGCTGGCAGGGAGTAAAGTAATGGGTGAAGCAGAGCGTGTATTGACAGCTTATTTGAAGAGGAAGCCTCGCATTGAGATGGTTACAAAAAAATAGAAAGAAAATCGTCAATTTATTCATCTGGTATGTATCGAAGGAACTTAGACGTGAACCTGACAACTTGTGTTCTCACCCAAAAACTCGAGGAAAACTTCACAAAGAGAGGAACTGAACTGGAGACCTCCAAAGTGCAGCGCAGGAAGCGCGCTCCTTGTTTAGCAGAATGGGTCTTCTGGCTCTGGCAGCTGCATGGACCCCTCTCTGGCCCAGACGGGTCTCTCAGGGAGAGGTCAATAGCAGGGATGTCTGCCAGGTGAGAGGTTGGCTCGGGTTTAATCGATGCTCGCCAGAGGAGGACAGACGAACCGGCAGGCAGGTAGACAGGCCGGCACGGTAACTAGCAAGTAGACAGAAAACCCTCCCTGGTGGGGTTCACCGGCCAGATCCACAGCCTGTGCTGTGGAGGAGGAAACTCACGCTTCAAAACGTTTTCGGGGATTGATTTGACAGCTAATTTACAGAGGAGATTTGCATAAGGCCATGCGCTAATAAGGCAAGCTTTTCTTTTCCGTCCTATGTCTTTCCACGTTATCTCTCTCGGCTCGCTTCCTCCTTTTTTTTTTTAGACCTCAGCAAATAGTGACAGATAATGTAAACGAATTAAAAAGACAAGAGATTCAAATTGGATATTGATTAAGAGACTAAAGCCCCGTGTTTTCTCCTGTTAAAGCTTGTGTTTAAATGATTGATTCACAATGTCACTCCCCACATCCTACTGACTGTGTGGCGTCCAGGACTAGTTGTGCCTCTAAGCTGTCAATGGGCCCACATCATGTCACACCATGCTAAGTGCTTTGACACAACCACACAAAGAGTCCTGCCTATCTGATGCCAATCTCTCCAGATCCTGGTGTCACCCAGGTGGAGGCTTTCAGAAAGAGCAAGGACAAAGTCTCCTCCTCAACAGCCCCGCACAATGTGGCCTGACTGACAGCAGAGAAGACAAAATTGAGCTTCTTTGTCAAGTGGATGCTTTAGAGGAAGAAGAAGTAAAAGTAAAAAAAAAAAGATTCAGGGACAGGGGCACAGATGGAATCCGCAGTAAAGAAAAGGTGGGAAACTGAATAGTTCTGCCTATGACGTGCCGGTAAAATAGACACTTAAACATTGCATAGCATTTTCCTGCCTGGAATCACCAAGCGTCACCTAAAAGACGTTTTCACACGGCTGTTCCCAAACCGTCAAGGTCAGAACTGCACAGGAAGCACAATGAAAATGGAGACACTTTCCCACACAACTGTCTCTTTAGAAAACATTAGAGAAGGAACTCACTTTTGTTGTTCTTGAAGAGGTTAAAAATGTGGAGGATCTGCCTGAAGTAAGGAACCAAGGCCTCGCCCACCTTGTCACCAGACATGACGAGATGCTGCAGGATTTTAATGGTGGTGCACATCACCTTCTTGTTCCTTGTATTCAGGGCATCTGGGGAGCAAGACAGCCAACATGCAACATGAATATTGATACAAGTGAATAATCATTCAAATAGGTCTGCAAAGACAAGTGGTCATTCAGTTTATGACTAAAAGACTAACAGGAAAAAAGGAGGCACGCTCTTAAAGCTACAGTGGACACTTAACATATGACACTTCAAATCTTCAAAACACACCCAGGTTAATTCATGTAGAGAACAGTACGGTGTAAATATCCAAGCCTTTGAAGTCATTCTTCGTTGTACTGGACTCAGTATCTGGTGTGCGAACGATATGCGACGCAGATGATGGTGTCGTAAAAAATGTACACTTTATTGGAGAAGCACTGTTAAATTCAAGAGAGTGGGCCGCACAAAATGCACTCTGGATTATTGTCGACGTGCTCACACGTGTGTTCAACTATTTACTACAACTGCAGCTCGCATGTGCAGCGCCCACTCTTTTACGAAAGCTGTGTTTTCCCTGTTTGAACACAGACTTTTTAAACTGAATGTATAAAATAATGCTGAAGGCCCCTATTAATTTCCAAGGAAGTTTTGGTAAAAAACATCCACAAAATCAAATGTGCCCTACCAAATGACCGAGCAGCAAGTTGCTGAAAAACCCTCTGGGATGCAGAGTATATTTCCAGGTTCTTTGTTTTGGCCGGTGGAGGTAAAGTGAAAGTAGAACGACTCCAATGTCTGCAATTATATGGTACATAAAAGTGGGCTTTGTGGACACAATCAAAATACACCTACAATTTAACCCCCATACGCTACTTTCTCCTTAAAAGCATTTCCTCTAAAGCTGGGCTTTGATTTAGACTGGCTTGTCCGCAATCAGTGATTTGAAATGCACTGGGGAGGCAGAGTAAGTGAGAGCCAATCACTGGGCTATTTGGCCTACAGCTGCACTTAACGCCATCTCCCACTGATAGAGAGAACAAAAGGGAAGGATGGTGAGAGAGATGGAGGGCTGGGGAGATCAAGAGAGACAAATACAGGGGAGAAAACGGGAAGTGGGAAAACAACAAAAGACACAATGTCAAACACAGAGATAAAGAGATGTGACAGACGGAGCAAAAGGTTGGAAAATAACTAGTGATTAGCGACTGGGACTGACATATTTTCCTACTTCTTGTTTTATTTGAGGTTTTTTTTTTAGTTTGCGCGCGTGAGCTCCGGCACGGCTGCTGGTAATTCCCTTTGTGCAGCTAAAAACAGCATACCTCGTGTCAGAGAAACAGCTTTGTCTCTTTAGAAAACCTTTAACTGTCATTTGATGCCTGCTTCTAGAAAAAGAGGGAGATAATGGCATCACGGTGCCTGTTTTGTCACTGAGCTCCTACAAACAAAAAATGAAAAGTATTTCAAAGGAAAGAGTGGAAAACAAACAGTGACACTGAGAGCTGAGACACTCAGACACCGGTTGATAGACACAAGCAAAAAAAGAATGAAGAAATAAACAAAGGTAAAAAAAACAAAAAAAAACAGATGACAGTGGTATTGGACTGATGGAGAAAACTTCAACTTTCATGAAATCAAAAGACAATTTCATCAATAAAATGGAAAAAGATAAAGGGAAAATAATACTTAAAGCTGCAAATTGGCCTACAGACATCAATACCGCACATCCATTAATCTTTTATAACACTTTATTCAACTCAAAGTTGCAGGGTGCTGGAGCCCATCCCGGCGGACTGCGTGCGAAGTCAGGGTCACATAGAGTCAAATCCTGGTTTTAGACTGTGGTGGAAAATTAAAATCAGAGATCTACTTTAACTAAGGCCCCGTTTTAGGGCTGGGCAAAAAAAAATCGATTTAGCGAATTTGTGGCTAAAAATGATTTTTATTTAGCAAATTCAAGTTTTTTGTCCCCCATCGCATTTTTTTTGGCATTTTTCGCATCCCGTTCTACCATTCCTTGTGGGTTTCTGTGGTCGCTGTTGCACTTTTACTGAAACCTGGGTTAAAGCTTGAATGTGTTGAATGACTGAGCCTCATTTATTTATTTTGAGATTGTTTATATGCATTTTAGCTCTGAGGACAATCACAGCAATAAAGTTGCACAACTTTTTTTCCATTTCCACACACATTTTCAGAAAATGTGTGTTTTAACCCCATTTACACGGAGACAAAGTCAGAGCGCTTCTACGTTGGGAACCATTTTCAAAACTTTGCGTTTTCAGTGGTTCGTCGTAAACGGACAACCAAAACGAAACTAAGTTTTTCCAAATTCCCTTGAAAAAGATTGCTCAATGAGTCCAAGGAGATTCACTTATTAACGGGAAATTCACTTTTTTTCCCCTTGTAGAAATTTTTTATTTTAAAGGAGACATATCATGCTTTTAAATCCTTCCTTTTTACATATAAATCATACAGTTGTGGTCTATACAACGCGGAACTGCAATGCTTGGGTCTGAATTCCTCATTATTAGAGCTCCACAGGCCCCTTTTCAACCCCTTTTCTGATGTGCTTCTGAGAGCAACTCGTTTTGGGGCGGTCTCTTCAAATGCAAATGAGACACTTTATACCCCGCCTCCTCTCCAGGTTGCAGAGGTGATAATCGGTTCAACTACACCCTGTTCGGCCATCTTTGTAGTTTGATAGAACAGATACAATTATCTAGCGGCGCAGAAACTTTATATTCACACATTATTTACAAAATGTCAACAACGGAAGATTTGTCCATCCAGCCATACATGTTGGAGCCAGAGTCGGACCCGGCGGAGCGAGATGAAAATGACGATGATGCACCTACAGAACAACGTCTTCATATAGATGTAACGCAATGGTGTGTTACTATATTTACACTAACTTCTCCATCCATGCCCACTACTACAATACTGCCTGTATTACAACGACTATTTAACACAGAAGTTACATTATAATCTAAAACGAGCACACAGCGCTAACATATGAAGACGGTGCAACTGCTAATGCTAACAAAACAATGACAGGGACGTCTTATCATCACACTTTTTAGCGTTATATACGGCTTACCGAAGTGCTCTGTTCGTCGTCTCCATAGATAGAAGGAACTGACCGCCCAATCAGACCAAGTCTTTCGGCAAATCCTTCTTTATACTGGCGGAGGTTGCTGAAGCAGTCGTCCTTGAAGTGATTCGCGCACACAAAAATGACCTTACCCACAGATGTGGGTACATTTCTGTGAAAAATAAAACTCAACCAGGCACTTCGAAAAGGTTCTGATGCTGGGAGACGGTGTAACGAAGCTTGTGGGTTACTACATCCAACAACCGAACATTTCGACTTATCCTCTCGTAACTTCGGTTGGACTACAAAATCGCAGCGAGAAACAAAAATGGCGGATTGCTCGAAATGTCGATGTCCTAATTTGGCAGTTCCGCTGAGAATACTGTGACGTCATTGTTCAAAAAACGTAATAGAGAATAGAAAAATCGAAACCGATCGCAAAATATGACCAAAACAGAATATAAAGATATCAACGGAGCACCTGAAGAGACTACTTTGAACTTTTCTGTACTTCTAAACACTCTAAATATACAACAACATGCATTTAAGGGCTAAAAAAGTGGATTTAGCATGATATGTCCCCTTTAAATGAACTGGCTCTGAAACTGAAATGAAATTTATAGCAAGTTTCAGCTCAATCACACTATCCCATGGAACTTCATAGTCACTTGGTGTGAAAATAAACAGTTGCTAACAAGTTAATCTTTTCAAACTGAACAGTGATAGGCGCTTGTGATTAAAGCTGTTAAAACACACCACTAGTGATGATATTTCTGTGCTGTTAAATAACAATATTGTCTTAAATATGTGCATATGATAATATTTGGGAAATGACGTGGTGTCACGTGTGCGCAACGTGTGCAGAGCCCTTATGAGTGTGACGGTAAACTTTTAGTTGTGTCTTTAAAGTTAAAGGATTACATCGCCAGCCCGTTATATTTATTGATAACAAGCCTTGATAACTGCAGGAGAGAATATGTATATTCACTAAAGAGTCACCCCAAAAATATGTCTATTGAATATAGAGTCATGAGTTAACGTTTCAAGTGAATATGTGTCGGTTTTGTGTTTTCATTTTGAAAAAGTCTTGCATTTACATGTTGAAAAAGTTAAAAAAGGACGAGAATGAAGTAGTGAGCCTGCAGCAGGAAGGCCACGAGTTAGCTCTGTCGGGTGTGTTTTTGTAATGATGCCGCATACGGGAACGCGCAGAGAACAATATGCTAAAAACACGAACAATGGCGAGTAGCGGAAAATTCATATGGACAGACGACCACGTCGGTTTGCAAATTTTTGTGACTCTCAACTATAGAACTACCAATACCCATATCCCGAACTAATCCGCAAACAAAAAACAGGATGTGGCTGTCTCCCAACACCAGTAGAAAAGATTGATCGAAAAAAAAAAAAAAAAAAGTTGCTCCAAAAATGAACAGTTCTCATTATAAACTCAACAAAGGGTGAATACCTGTATAAAGAAGGTGGAGGATCCCAACAAGCTTCCTCGTCCACAAACATCAAACACAGAGTTCTCACTATAAAAAAACAAACAAACAAACAAACACAGTTCTCCGAGCTCCTCACTGCAGGCAGCAGAGCACAGCAGCCTGACAGGCAGCCCGGCGGCCAAACAGCAAGAAGAAAGAAAGAAAGAAAGAAAGAAAGAAAGAGAAACAGCTCTAATCTGGAACCAAACATCTATGGCTGTAACAAAAAGTATCTGCGGACATTCCATATTCTACAATCAACATTTCGGAGCTGCTTTAAAAGTGTTTACTCCCTGAACAATCTAAAGTCTTCTTAAACTTTCCCCAAAACATCTCCGGCTTTTTCCTGACGAACATGTAAAAGAAATTCCCAAAATAATTGACCACCTTTGGAGAGCGCAGTTGGCCCCCATGGGGGTGCCGTGGTTAACACTCCCACCTCACAGTGACATTCTAATCTGGGGTTGACTTACTTTCTCTATAGGTTTTTAATGTTCTGAATGTGTCTACATGGGTTTTCCTGATGCGTTCTTGTTTCTTCCCGCGGCGCAAAGACATGCATATTAGGTTATGGTTATGAGAAATGACTGTACAAGGATCCAACAATATGGAAGATGGATGAGTGGCAAGAGCAGCTTTAGAAATATGAAAACTTAATTCACAAAGTGGATCTTATTATTTCCATTATCAAACACCCTGTGTAAATAAAGAACAGCCTAACACAATACTCATCTTCGGCGCCACAGTCAGACTGACAGAAGACTCACTGAGTGGTAAAAAGAGCAGCAACGGCGGCACACAAGCACCATTAAGCGTTAGAGCACCAAGAGAACAGCACACAGCCTGTGTTGAAACAGCTTATATGCAAAGCGGTCGCCGCTCTCACACACGCTTGTCACCCATTGCACACACACACACGCGTATAAAAACTGAGATGAAATGTCAACCTCGGCCAGGAGCACAGACTGTCCTCGATGTGGCAGCAACGACAATGTGAGCGGAGTTCTACAACGTGGGAGCGTCTCACAAATAAAAGGTTAAAACGGGGGTTTGGATACTGAATTCATACATTTAACTAACCGAACCAGGATCATTGCTGTGTGTCCATCTGAAGGCAGGACAAGTCTGGCCAGACAGGACTGAAAAATGCCTACGGAAGTGTGTATGTATGTGTGTGTGTGTGTGAGCGCCTATACAGAGGACCAGCAGTGGAGACGATGCTGAATGAGCAAGTGTATTGTGTTTTATGCCATCTCACCATCTCTGTCTTATCGTCTGCCCGGACAGACGAGCGCGGAGATATCTGCCATCGCCCAGATAAGGTGGAATGTGGAATGACAGGAATTTCAAACCTACATAACAAACAATGAAATTCTAATTACGAGCCAGCGCAAACAATTTTCCCTGCTGTGACATTTGGACCGCGGGACTGTTCAATTATTCATCGCCACTCTCGCCTTGTCGGGAAGGGGGGGGGGGGACGAGAAAAAAATTAAAAGAACGAGGGACAAAGCAGACTGACGAGGACCCCGATATATTAATGCTGGTTTAAAAACCTGTGCTCGGACAAATCTGAATAAAGTAATCATCAATTCATACGAGGCCCTGTTTCATATTCAGTACGAAAATAAAACAATGGTGACCTTGTATTCTGCTTCCTGAGAAATGTCAGAGGGAGGCTGACACCTCCGAGAGTTTCGCGGCAAATTGTTCCCGCGCGGTGTATAAATACACTTTTCAGATCAGAAGAAGATGTTCCTGTGCGGAGATGTAACCAAGGATCGTTCTGTAATGAAAGTCTCATTTTGCTTCAAAGCTGAACAAATGTTATGCCAATCAACCGGAGGCTCAATGCAGGCATGGCTGTGAATCCACTTCCCTATTTAGCGAAGCAGGCAAACCCAAACAACATGCCGTCTGCTAATATTTTACCTGCTTTTAAGTCGCCTTGGAACCGTTTGGCTGAAAAAACACATTACTGGAGGAAACGCAGATGAGCACAGAAAAGCCTCAAGTGTGTCAAAACCACAAAAAAAAAACTTAAGAATGTGTTGTCCATTAGCATTTTAATCCTGATTTATACCTTAGCTGTACGGGAGTCTTTCTGAAGGGGGCGATGGGGAACCTGGTTTATCGTAGTAAAGAGTTCAGGCTTTAAGTCACAGAGGACAGGGCTTGTGGCTTCAGCGTCAGACAGTCTTGCTCATTGTGTATTCTCATTGGGTGACCTGCAGTCATCATCAAAATTCACCGGGGCCTGACGTGGCTCAGTCGCTCTGCAGATAAGAGCCTGCCAGCCACACTGAAGATGTATTAACGTCAGGCAGGAAAAATATATATCTTGCCATTTTAAACTTCAGCAGACGGCTTTTTACTTTCTTCCTCTTTCTGCCATCCCTTCTTTTCCCCCCCGATTCCATAGAAAAGTAATTAATCTGCAACAGAGACACGGACTGGCGGCTCAGCCTGGTGGATGGCAAAACAGGCCTGATTTTTTAATAAACCAAAAAGTTAATAAGGAGCAGGCCATTTAAAATTCCATTATCAGGGGAAAATGTGTGTTTTTCATGAGAAGCACAAGCATCACCTTTTGGTCCGGCCTCGCAAAGGCAAAACCAGCAAAACTGCTGAGGGGGTCGAACTCATAAAGTACGCTGTAAATACGCTAAAGTTGTGGCGTTCAGAGAGTGGACGGTACCATTTAAATATTTCAACGACATATCTGTAAGCTCTGGAGAGTGAGCAAAATGCATCGTTTGGGCAGTAATGATTTTAGAAGCACAAGTTCAAAACTACTCATGCAGGCGCCGACTTCGGGCGCGCGATACTGTGTGACGTGTAATGGTGAAAACTCAGTGTGACTCATTGCCAGGGTCAGTCTGTCACCGTGTCTCTGGGTCCCCTGCCTCGTGTTGGCCGTTACGCCCCTTTGCCTCCACAGACATCCAACACCCACACACACACACGGGAGACACACACACACACACACACACGTTTCAAATACACGTACACGCCACCAGCCAACTGCCCATGACGTGAACACTACCGCAGCCTCACTGGGCGCCACTTAAAGGCTCCCACTTTGAAACTGACACCCCTGTTGGCTGTGGCGCCGAACAAAAGACAGTTTGTGTGAGCGTGTGTGTGTGTGTGTGTGTGTGTGTGTGTGTGTGTGTGTGTGTGTGTGTGTGTGTGCGGGAGAGAATGTGTGTCTATGCATGCGATAAAAATCTTCCAACAAAAGCCACGCTTTCTATTCCACGAACTCGTCTTTCCTCGTATTTGTGAAACCTGTCTCATCCGCGTCACGCTAAGTTCCGGCGTCTATTTTTGAAGCCATGGACCACTCCACGACCTTTCCGCCCACCTCTATCTGCCCCCGTGCGTGCACGCACCAGCGTGTGTTCATGTTAACGTGGCAGGGTTGGAAGGTAAGGAGGCGCGGCGCGGTGACACAGTTAAATGTAGCATGTCACCACATTCATGGTGGATTAACAGCCGTGTTTGGAGAGCCGGCTTCTTCCGGGAACCGCAAAAACAAGGACACTTCGTCCTGAGGGTTGATGTAATAATAGGTACAGTACGACTGCTAAACCAAATTAGGGCTTCGCATGAGGACCACTTGCACGCTAATGTTAGACTCTGCTTCACAGGAATGGGGTAGGACAGGTGAGGCTTTTTGTGGTACTTCCTGTTTTAACTGCATTTCACCACCTAGGCAAGGTTGTCTAAAGAAAGCCATTTATTGTAATTATTCCACGACATACATGCAAGTAACACAATACAAATGTTTGGTGGAACATTTCTTTGTTGTGCGAATTTTCTACTGATGGAGAGCCAGGGTATCAAAATACAGATTACATATATTTGTGGGATTGCATCCCTGGAGCATTGGTCGGATCTTAGTCAGTGCCAGTCGGATTATTTTGCCATTGGAACATTTAAATCGAAAGGAACGAGTCAAAATGACAAATTAACACTTTATAAATTTGGCAACTCGATCGCCTGTGACAAAACCCAAACACATCCAGAGCAGCCCGGCGCCTCGTCCTCATGGTGGAAAGAAGCCCATTCTGCAACCAGCATTTGTCGAAAGTCAGCCAATTTGGTTGGATATGTAACTCTGGTCACAGCAGCATGAACAAACTGATCCCACAAATATTCAGGAAAAAGCCATTTAAACCTGGGCAGAGAAGATTTGGCTCATTTTGCAATCCAAGTCGTCAGTTCTGCTGCTCATCCCACAAATGCATGTCCCGTACTAAAGCCCATTTGAAAGAGAAAATAAACTTACAAGAAACAGCATGCCATTCATTGTCAAGAAGCTTTTGTCACAACAGAGAAATAACCTGCCAATTAGAGGCTTACTTACTTTGTGTGCTATTTTTGAATAAATACAGATTCTGGGCAGCAGCCAAAAAACCCATTCTCTGTCTTATTAGCAGAAATGTATATAAATCCTTCCTAATGGTATTGGTAACCATTAATTAATTTCAAAACGAGTGGGACTTTAGTAAACAACAGACACTCTTTGTAAAATGAGGTTGAAAACCAACCACACAGGATTTCATTCAACCTGTTCCCACAACCTACTGTAGGTTTTTAGCCTCTTATTTACTTCAGGCAGCAGATAGAAAACTATTAGCAGCGGGAAATACTTCCTACTCTGGGGATTTGTCAGCAAATGATATTGCCTTCAAAACTGTGAATAATGATATAGTAGCAAGCAGAGACATTTACTAAAGTTGCAATTAATGTCTGGGAGGATTTTTCTGGTTGTCAATCATTCATAAAGGAACAATATTATATATATATATATATGTGTTTATTTGGAGAAGCTAAGAAATGGTATATTGACTTTACACTGTCCTTTACACCCACAGACACATTCACCATATTTATAAGCACACTGACGCACTCTTGAGAGAAATTCGAGGTCCATTTCGACATAAGGACAGTGTGAGACGGAGGATCGAACCCACAACCTTGGGTCACCTTTGGCCACCAAATAGTTGCAATACTTTCAGTGTGAAACTCAGTGATTGCACACTGTTTTTCATTTGGAATTCGTAGTTTTTTTCATCAGTCTTGAAATCTTCACACACTTTCGGTAGCAAGAGACCACAGTCAAAATAAAAACACCGTCAATACAAGTAGAGAGTCGCTTGGGAGAGCGGCTCTGTTCGGTGTGATTTGCAAACCGTGAGCTTGGACAACCTGCTCCACTTACTCCTGATGGGGATGATGAGCTGGGGAATGACAGGAAGGATCTTGGAGCCTCCGTGGTCCAGCAGGTCGTGGACCCCCTGGCGGGCGAAGACCTCATATGGATGAGCGGTCTCACATAAGCCATCGAAGAAGAGCGGCAGGACATGGTAGTAATCCAGCGTGTCAATGTCCACCTGAGGAGCAAAACATCACACATTTCAATTAGAGGGATTATTAGCTGCTCATTTATACAAAGAGACCGACAAAGAGAGAGGGAAGCAAAGTTTCTATCTTTTCCCGACAGGCTTTTTTTTTTTAGAACACAGCTGTTGATAGAGACATTAACAAGAAGCATGGGTGGACTTTTTGGTTTCCGACAGTCTCTCTCCCGACCCACTCGATCACCTTCAGGCTAACACCTTTATCTGTGCATACAAATACAAAGAGCAGTCACACACACCAACACACAGAGGGCAAAGCATACAGCCGAATCTTGTGCTTTTGAACAAATCAGGTTTTGCCCCCCAAAAAGTCCTTTTTAGATCAACGTTCTTGCTCTTCGTCCTTGACTCGGCCACAAAAGCTCATCGTGAGGCCATTTGATAAGCCTCACAGTAAACACTCACCCTCGCACACATACCCACAAAGGTAGGGGACAGCTGTTAGGGAGATCATGACACAGTGGCATGTGGCATCTTGTGGGCTTACATGTTCACACCTGTTTACACCGTTTACAGGACAGACACACACACAAACACAATCAGGTGGTGGATGAAGACATTTGTCCAGTTAGAGGCCACAGGCACACTTTGATGTTGGCTCTACTGCCCGTGTGTGTGTGTGTGTGTGTGTGTGTGTGTGTGTGTGTGTGTGTGTGTGTGTGTGTGTGTGTGTGTGTGTACCGCATGACACATTAAAGCAAAGCCTTTCATGTGTGAGACGCCATCAGAGGAAAAGCCGCTCTGGCACACTGGGCTGGAATGCACAGCT
Organism: Lipophrys pholis; assembly: GCF_963383615.2. Classification (NCBI taxonomy): domain Eukaryota; kingdom Metazoa; phylum Chordata; class Actinopteri; order Blenniiformes; family Blenniidae; genus Lipophrys; species Lipophrys pholis. The sequence continues at coordinate 10,585,633 of NC_137633.1, forward strand.
GACCCAAAGGAAACTGTCCTTGAGCCACCCAGTGTATGTGCATGGCTGCGTGTGTGTGTGTCCTGAAAATAATATGAAATGGTACATGACATGCCGCGGCTCATGCAGTGGGTCTGGTTACTGAGTGTGTATTTATATCAGGAGTATCAGCTGTGGCGATCCCAGTGGCACTATTGTTGAGCATGAGGTTAGCAGTTGTGCTCCTCGTGTAATGAAAGGAGGGCCCCTCGGTGCACAAACAGCCCCCACTCTGCAGAAGTACTTGAGGGCGGGAGGACAACTTGAAGCTATGAGGAGCCTTTGTCTTGTCTGCACAAATAAAGACGTATATTTTATACATAAGGGCACCCACACACATGCACGCACACGCAAATGCAGCCTGCTGGGTCACACTATCCTGTAGTGAAATGTCACCCACCACTGACACTATGTGCTTTCAAGTCCCCGACCCTCACTCAACTGTCGGTCAGATCTGAGGCTTCAGAGCAGGGCAGACCCCCCACCGTCCACTCCCACAACTCTTTCTGCCAATCCCCCCCTGACACACGTCACTCTGCCCCCCGGGTAAACACCGAGATGGAAGAGGAGCGACGAAAGATGGAGCGATGTTAAGATGGCGACAGAGACAGAGAGCTCACACTGTTAGCACAGAGAGACAAGGCTGATTGCTTTGAGGCAATTTGCTGGCCAACCTTGACCTTTCCCTGCGCTCGGTCAAGATCATCATTGTGAGTCAGGCCGAATGGAGACAAGAACAAAAGCAAACATGAGCGCAGAGAGAATAGGACGAGAGGTGATGGAGGGATACAAAGGGGCGAGGAGAGAAAAGATGACACAACATCATCAGCTTGTTTGATAGCCGTTGGCGGTCAGTGTTACATCGAGACTCACAATGCTATTGGCTGTCTTCTTTCATTGGGCCACTGAAACAAAATACTAATATAATAATATATTTTGTAATTTGAACCACTATAAACCATATTAACTGGGAGAATAGTTCTATAAGTATTCCACGAAAGAATAAATACAAGAACAAAGCACTTTTATTTAGGCCCAAATGAAAATATGAGAAATTAACTACGGTTGATTATGTTAAAACACAGCGCTGGATGTGATGCCAACCTTAAGCTTAAGCAGCTCTCTCCATTTGTTTCAGCCTGGACATGGAGATGGTTGGTGTAACAGTAGAGGCGACTGAATATTGTTTAATGGTAGCAAATAATCCACTGTGGTGAAGGGAGCAGCTGAAAGACCAACTATATATATATATATATATATATATATATATATATATATATATATATATATATATATATATATATATATATATTCAAATGATAAAGTGAGCTTCAATGCCAAGCCATCAGTGGAACAAGTGCAGGTATTGAAAGCTGCTGACTGAAAGTACGATTTCCAAGTGAAACCCTTGAGTATCATTTGGCATTACTCGTATTTTTTTTTTCAAATGTTTTAACGTACAGGCTGAAGAGTCACTGGCAGGCCTGATATATTACCGACTTTACATTGCAGTGATTGGGTGGGGTGGGTGGGGTGGGGGGTGGGGGGGGGGGGGGGGGGTGTGTGCAAGATGCTCCCAGTCAAAAGCCCTTGTTTTATTAAAGCGTGACAAGATGCTGATCAGGTCTTCGGAAGCCTAAACTTTCACTTTGGAGAAGTATGAAGTCTAAACCCCCCAAGTCTCAGCGCCTATGTCATCAGATGCCGAGCTGCAAAGCGAAGATGTTGGATGAATAATTGCCTGGATTCATTAATGTGATGCTGCTGTCAGGATGACTCCGAAGTCTGATGCTCATAATCAAAATCAGAGAAACAACCACCTCGGGACTGACTGGAGATTCCAGTTAGCGGCGACAGAGTGGGAACAATCAGCAACGACTTTCGCATGCTCACACTTTTAACGCACGCGCGCATGTACACACATATCTCACACGCACACTCGCTCGCTCGCACATTCACAAAGAATCTTAATCAGCAACTGTGCTGAGCGGTAACTCTTGCATCCGTTATCGATTGTCCGCCCAGGTTTGTTTGTCTTTAGGTGCCTGTGGGAATCCCCCCGGAGTCCGTGGAGTCAATGAGAGTTGAGCACAGAAAGACTATCAGCCCAGTAGCAGCAATTAGCCCTGGGACTCAGGCCTGCGTGTCTCCCCTGGTCAGCGCTGCAACAGCAGACACAGAGCAACAGAAGCAGACTAGATGAGGAGCGAGTGTGAGGAGAGCCTCTGCTCATTAAACAGCGGTATCAGAGGCCCCTGACAGGCGCAGGAGACCAAGAGGAATGAAAACAGCAGGTTGCCACTTTAAATACATAAAACCAGGATGTGATTTTGTGTGTGTGTGTGAAGGGGGGTGTGAATACATGTGCAGGTGGATGGATATGTGTCACTCACCGCCATATGTAGCCGGTGAATACACAGATATATTAAGCAACAGGCTATCTTGCCAGGGTGGTGTGATTCATGTACGCTGAAAACTCCAAGCTAAAAATCATATGGAGGTTTTAATGCACAGTGACAGAATAAAAAATAAGCAAAGGCGAACGTTTGCATGAATGAGTGTCGTTTTCTTCCTTTGGACAACATCAAATGTGATTTGGTGCATCTGATCTCGTGTCACCTTGTAGAAAGAAGCTGCAAAAATCAAGGAGATAAAAAAAAAAATGTGTGCGATTTCCATTTCCTAAAACTCGCTGCCACTCTCAATTTCCAGTCATTTCTGCCTCCTGAAGAATGCGGGTGGCAAAACAGCTGGTCGGGGTGAACCTACCTGTCCTCCACCACTTTACATTCAATGGGCCACACCTGAGCAACCAATTAGGTCAAACTATTTCATCAACTCTACTAAATGTCACGCTGCAGTCATCGCATCGCAGACCTGGCAACGTGATATCAAGTATGCAGATTGGCCAGTGTTGAGGTAAATAATGCCCAAAACTAAATGAAAATGAAAACACATCAACAGCCATAAGCTCGCTACTGTCATCCAGAATTAGTGTTGAGATTAATGTGTCAGAAAGTACCAGGCTATTGTAACAGTCTATGGCCTGGCTGTTCATTTTGGTGTTTAGCTGATGTTAGTCTGACTCCACCGTGCCAAAACCCAAGTGTTATGCCAAGTGCTGCATGCCTCCCAAAATGTTCCCCCTTTTGTGTAGTTGAGCATTTGCAGTTCAAAATACTGGACATAAATAATGATGGAATAGTGTAAAATGACTAAAGTAACATAACTAACATTGGATTTGGGACTGATTGAATAACTACTTTTTTCTCTTTGTTTAAGAATCTTCTCAATAGAGTACATCACTTTTTAAATAAGTAGCATGTATTGAAATATGAATTTTTAGTAACTTACTCATCAGTGCTGATAATACAATGTGGCATTTAAGGAAAATGTCGAGTCCAGGTGGATTACTACTATTAAGACTCCAAGCAGTTGGTAGTAAAAAATCTCATCCTACTTCCGCGACTAAGTGGTTAGCCCCTCTTACAATGTAAGCCATAGACAATAAACATGTGAAATTTCATGAAAAATGGATGGCTAATTGTCAATTTGCCACACTTTTGTGTGACAAATCCAAACAACCTCCTATGCTTTCAGTTCTAAGTAACTTGGAAGCTATTTTCCAATCACACAAACAAAATAGTGTTCCTCAATGTTTCGTAGTAACACTGTTTTTCTTATCGACTGTCTCGAGCCAATGTGAAAAGCACGGGGGGAAAAAAAATTATAATGAAGACTGCTGTTCCACACCCACATCCTCAGTCTCACAAAAATGTCACATTACAGCTGTGACTGCTGTTTGGTTGGACCTTTAAAGCGGAACAGAAGGACAAACCTTGTTATCTTATCTCGGTAGCCTGCAGAGAGCTCCGTCTCTCAGATCAGGTAGCGATCAACCTTCATCGCCGTGGTTTGGCAAAGATGCTATTTTAACTGATGATGACATAATGACTTGACCTGGATTCTGCTCTCTGTTGACACCACCGCAGGTTTCCTCTATTAGGATGAGCTGGCAGATGAGCCACTGTCAATTAATTCAGCCCAGAGAAGAGAATAGGCTTCCACTCACACTATGACACACGATGAGTCATTTGTCGCACAGCCACTGTGGCCAACCAAGCACCCATTAGTTCAGCGGTACATGTACAGTAAAAGGGCCTTAAAAGACACTGACCAACAGTGTTGGTCACTGTTTCATTCAGGAAAGATGTGCTTAGCTGGGGTTGGAAGCAATGGCGTTTGTGGAGGCAAGCGTGATCCAACAAGCGCTAAAAATAACTACATACCACTACAGTCGGTGTGATTTTGACTTTATGGTGTAACTATGCAGCCATGTCCATTTCTGATAACTCCGACCGTAAGTCGGTATGTTGGCACTGCACTGTGATTTGACCCGTTCCTCCCTGGAAATGTTCTGTACATGACGGTTAGATGTCAGATTGCAAAAACTCAACAGTCGGCATGTTGCTCCACTGGAAACATCATACACCACAGGCCGTCCGGCAATTTAAAGCTCCATGGCACATCTCATTTTACAGGAAGAAAAGCAAAGACTCTGATATTCTAAACTCTGACACGATGATGAGAAATTAAAGTACACTGACAGAGCCTTTCTGTCATGTTGGGTCGAGCAGGTTTAAGTCCACGGTTTAGGTTGGTTGAAATTTTTCTTCTTTGTTATCTTACCCTCATGCTTCTTTGTCTGATTGTGCTGCTTTGTCTCGTCAGTAATCATAACAATCGAGACACTGTCGGTACATCCTGACTGGAATGACGGCTATCCACTGACTGGACATCAGCTTCTATTTTCTTGATACTGGGGTCAAGGTCTAGCCGAACCGGAGCACGATCTCTGCTAACATTTGTGTTCATAATAATAGAACATGACTGTACTGATCTATCATGTCAGAACGCTGCCTATGTTAATATTTCACTAATGATGGATCCTGCTCTGCACCTCTCTGTGTGTTCATAACCTTTTCCCTTGTCTGACACAAAAAGCTGCATTTGTGACAGAAGATAACACACAGATGGAAATGTATTTTACTGGTTCATCCTCCTTGTCCCTGAATTTGAAAGTTAATTAGACAATGCCATGGAAGATGTATTTAAACTCTTAATGTGGCCACCTATTAAAAATCATCAAAGCTTTCAAAACCAGTGCAAATAAACTAACTTATCATTGCTACAAGGTCTAAACAAAGGCAGTGGTATATCGAGGTCGGATACATAATGAGCTGTGAGACGTGTTCCATGTGTATGTGTGGACTTTCTCCAGTGGCTTATAACAATCTTGTCTTTAGGGTCTGAAGTGGATGTGTAGCTGTCTGTCTCTCTGTGTTTGCCAATGACACACAATGGCTGAGTGTTACCTGGTGCACCTCCTCCCATTTTTGTTCCCGTTGTTGTCGTCTTGTTCCTGGCTCTCACATTGGCCTGCTCCTCTACCCGACAATCGGTTACATGAAGTACATCATTCAGAGAAAAAAAAAGAAAAAAAAGGAACAAATTGTAAACCTCGCACACAGGCTACCTCGTGCGCGGCCCTGTATTGTTACGTGAGGGTCAAACAAACACTGTGATCCAAGTCAAAGAATATCGGGTCAAATTGTAATCATTGTGCCGTCGACTGCAAGGACAGGAATATCACATCTAATCTCCCAGTTGTTATTGTTGCTATAAAATCACTCATCAGGATGTCTCGCATTCTGAGTAGAGCAGCAGTCCATGACATGATCAACACTACGAGACAGACAAGAGCGACCATTTAAATTCACACACATGGAGAACACGCCAACTGCCAGGAGATATTCGGGGCAAATGCCTCCTCTTAAACCCCCATGTGAAGGACTGAACTATACTGATGAATAAAAAATATATAGTGACTAAGAAAACTATTCATTTCCATTGTGGAGGTATGATACTTTTCAGTGTACCTCTAAAAAGACAACACTGCATATTGCAAAGTGCTGCAACAACCAAAGTGAGTATGAAACCTTTCCAACTTTCTGTTAAAGTTGCTGAGTTAGAAAAATCCTATAAAATGGCAGCTGGTGCCCACCCTCACAGCAGGTAGCTGCTAACTTTTCCCAGTGATCCACTTTTACTGCGGTGCATTCAGGACAAAACATTCAGCATTCGGTTCGTTTCGGGGAAACGTGTGTTGACATCTAATAACACGGCTGTGAATAATGGCCGGACTTCACTGTGTTATTCTCAGAAACAAGCAGATATATAAATATGATTTTTGTTGTCAGCTAAACTGGGCTGAAGAGGGGGGAGAAAAAACTCCTCTGTGGCTGATTCAAGATGCAATTTCTTCGTTTACAGAGAGGCTTCACCTTCGGCACACGGCTTTCAATTTTCTTTTGACAGAAGCTTCTGTGGAAGAGCTCCTCAAGAATTTCAGAAACTGTCATGAGCACACTCCACACAAGGCAAGCTAATCATTTATTCATACTAATCCAACCCCGCTTCCGACGGTGCCACAGGTGCGCGGCACACCTGTGGCCGCAATATTTCCCCGAATCAGTCACAGTGCTGTGTGCACACACCGCGAATGCGGAACAGAAAGAAGAAAAATGCCGGAGAACAAAAAAAAGGGAGAGAACATTTTGACTTTCTCAGAGGTCACAATGAGAGGAGCAAGACTGGAATAGGCAAACGATAAGTGAGGGAAAGAGGAGTGAGTCACTCTCGCTATCTCCCCTGACAGCTGTTTCCATCTAACAAGCATGCAAGTATGCTCAATTCAAAGCACTAGTAGCAGAGTGCATGGTGTCAATTGAAATGATACCTAACACACGCTGGATGAGACAATTTTGTGGCTTCAAAGATAGTTCAAAACCAGGACACAGGCAGTTATGAATTTTATGTCTCACTCGCACATATACACACACACACACGCACACACACACACACACACACATACGACGGCAGAGATTTTTTTTTTAAAAAGAAAGAATTTTTATTTAGGTAGACAGTCATGCCAGCAGTCTCAAATGGTGTGCTGAGGATTAAAGCAGGAAGGTGTTATGAGAGCAACAAACATTAGCCAGAATAATTGAAAGAGCGACCCCGCAGACAGTGTTCATATTGAGATAGAGCTGCCGTTAATGCTGCTATTACAGGTGAAGAAAAATCCTAGTGGGTGTTGCACACTCCACATGGAAGAGCAATTGTTTGTTTTTTCCTGAATAAAAGCTCAGTGTTGCAGTAGAAGAAAACTCAAATTCATACAAAAATCACGATGTGACTTATTGTATATAAGTAGCAAATTCCGAAGAGGTCCCACTTGACTTTATTTTTTTTTTTCTCTAACCAAACCTGTTTCATTTTCATCCAAACTGTCATCAGCAAAGTCATTACTAAGTTTTCTTTTCTTTTTTTTTTTTTCTGTTTCCGAGTTTACATAAGGAACAAAGAATAAATTTGGTTTGTTCTTGCACTCCCGCCGAGTAAACCATCAGAATTATTCCCCTACAAACAAGAAAGCGAGTAAAAACCAATTAATTTGCAACACACATCTTAAATTTCCTGTAAAAAGTCGGTAGTGTCTGTCAATGGGTTTGTTTGTTTATATGCTTGTGGCCTCTGCTGGCCCAGACTACAGCACACTCTTCATGCTGAAATACAGCAGAGCCTCTCCGGCTGCGGTGATTGGAAAGGAAAGTAAACAAGGAGTGATGGAGGGCTGATGGAGGAGCAGAGGAATAGAGGGCTGTGATGTTAGAGCAAGCTGAAGTGGGTGCAGAAGAGACTGTTTGGAACCTGCTCTAGTTTTAAAGGCGAGGCAGCTAAATAAAGCTTCGATTAGGACTCCGCTCACTCCTTGCGTGTGCTTATGAGTGTGTCTGCGTGTGTGTTGTACCATACCCTCTGCCACTGGGATGGAAGTAGGCCAAAACAGTAGAGAGGAACATAGCAGCAGCCAAAAGAAGCCAAAAGTTCTCTTGGAAAGAAAATTGATTGCTCGAGTTTTGTACGGCGCAACGAAGGTACACCGGCTCAAGTGCTGAGGAATGGGCACACTCCGATTGTCTATACCGGTTATTTAAATGGCCGAGCAATGGCAATATAGTCATAGATTGCCAGGCAGTGGTTGGACTGTGTCTGTTTCCTCCGTGTTCAGGAGCCACGGCGTCTGCGTTCAGCTTCCAGGGATTAGAGCTCAGCAGCCGAGCTTGACAACACACAGGCAGGGTGTAATCAAGTCAGAGAGAGGGAGGTGTAATCAGCATTTCCCCTCCAATCAGCCCCAAAATCACTGTCTCTAATCTGCAGCCAGCCATTGATGGGTTTGATTGATAGGATGGATTTGTTATCTGGCTGTGGGGGTCTGCAGGGAGCAGAACAACAAGCAGGAGCAAGAGACACAGTCAGCTTATCAGCTATCGCTACATTTGTTACCGCTCCCCTTGTTGAGCAAGCAGAGCTTTTCCTCACAGGCTACGACTGCAACTCTCCTCTCATTTATCATACAGAAGAATTAAATGTGGACACTTCAAAGTACTTCCACACACAAGGGTCCCCGGGGGCATGTGTTTTCTCCCTGTTTAAAATGGAAAGGGCCTATCCATCACTGGTTGTTTGTGACGGAAACAGAAACCACAGAGAGAATTTATGTACGTGACTGCGAGGTTGATTCTGTGACTGCACTGGGTGTTATGCATGCATTAATTACTGGCACATTTGTGTATGTGTCTATGATTTATACATGTCAGATGCGGAGAGAAGATAAGGCAGGGGGACACAATAATGCTTTTTCAGCAAGCAAACACCGTGACTGTAGCATCTACTGCCTGCAGTTTTTAGATAAATCTTGCTCCTCTGCTGCACACCACACTGAAAAATCCCCGCAAATGTTCAAACAAATTTGCTCATTTTCAATGAGCGTGTGATGAATGAGCTCCATTGATTTTGTGCACGGAGCCAAAACAATAGAGACCAAGACAAATGCTCGGCGAGTTGCAGATAACGAGGCATCCTCACCAGCACGTGTCACGTTCTTTACGTGCATCAGAAGACACTGGGGTGAAATGAAAAATAAAGATAGATACATCTACACAATCAACAGCTTTAAACACAGAAGTCTCACTTCAATACGTCTTATAATGTGTAAGTACTGTATTGGTCAATTTGTCAATCAAATCAATTCAATCCTATTCAACTTTCTTCATATAGCACCGCATACAACACAGTCATTTCGAGGTGCTTTTAACTGAGAGAAATCCAAGAAATCGTCCATCAGATCTTAGCTGGCTGGGCCCAGTGCTCCCATAACAGGCGTTGAAAGAAGGGAATCCTAGTTTTAATGCCAGGACCACCTCAACTGGTTCCTCTCAAAGGGGGCTCATTTTTGAGAGCCAATCTGTATTACCAGCATGAACCAGTAACTTCCTCTTTGCAAACTTCATCCACAGGTAAATACCCTGAGCTCAAACTAAAATGTTGACTGCAAAGACTTTATTGAAGGAAACGTCTCTTGCATCAGATGGCGGCTGCCTAAATCAAAGGCACCTTCATCAGCCAGGCAGCCAACCAGAATCATAGTGACACGAACACCAGAGGGTGGCAACTCCCTGACAAACTGAAAATAAATAACAAAGAGATGCATTTTGAGATTTTCGAGTTCAAGAAGTGAACCTCACTCTGAGCTTGCACTTCAAGTGTGCTGAGCCCGTAATGCCCACCCTGAGCCAGGAGGAAGCAGTGCGACTCGGCAGCATCAGTGGCAGCCGGCGGTGTGCTATTAGGGCCAAGCAGCAGCAGCAGCAGCAGCAGCGGCGGCAGCAGTGGCAGCAGAGTGTCTGTCAAAGCTCTGTCCAGCTCCTAATGGGATGTTCTTGTTGTTGCCAGTGGATAACTCTCATCCTGTGTTCTGGACTACAGATCAAAGAGGGCCTGGTCTACACAGAGCTAGCAACGCTGCATGGGTGGGGTGGGGGGGGGAGCAGAAAGGGAGTGGGAAGGGTAAGTAAAGGGTGAAACAGACCCGAGAAAAAAAAAAAAAAAAAGCAAGAGACGTGGTAAGAAAGAAAGCAGAAATTAATGAATAAATGACTTAAAGGGGGGGAAAAAAGAAACCAAACACACATTGTGACCGTCTATTCAATCTCACAAATTAGAGCCCATTCATCTATTTTCCGCTTGTATCGAGGTGAGACAAAAGGGGAGGTGAAAAGAACCGAGAGAAAAAAGATAAAAGTCAAACCGAAACGTCAAGTGGGACTGCTGTGTTTTATTTAAACCTAATCCAGGAGAGCTGGGAGATTGATAAGGCACCGTGCACGACAGCATCACTGAGAACAAATTTGTCCAGCAGGAGTCATAACCGGACCCACTCTGTGAAGGGCTGTCGACAAAACAGACAAAGAGACGTGACTTCAAAAGATGTGGTAAACTGACTGGGTCAATAAAAGCGGTGAAAAGGAGAATTGAGGCACTTCATGTGGGAAGGAGGCCTTGCTTGCGCCATCTGAGCCGTTTGTTAGGGGTCAGTAGTGGAGTCAGGCCGAAGCTCTTTGCTAAGCGATGTGGAAGCAACCTTTGTAGTTATGAATGACAGGTGATGGTCCCGGGATATAAACATGGCTGGGTGGGATGCCAAATAGCATGGAAATGGGTGGTCATTTAAGACCATGAAGCCATGTCCTTATACACACTTACACACACACACACACACACACACACACACACACACACACACACACACACACACACACACACACACACACACACAGCTGTGACATAGAAAGACATTTTTGTCTCATACCGACAGCGTCTTCAGCCACATGTTTCAGCACTTTCACTTGAGACCTTTGACAAAAAGGCTGAATTTAAAGAAGGGAATAGTTTCAGAGACTTGACTAATGCACTCTACACGCTGGGCCTCATGAGTGGGATGAAAGGCAGCTTTTGAAATGTCAGAGAAAATGTAGTGATGCATGATTATGAGCACACGTTGCCTTGCAATTACTGCTACTACTACTGCAAGATTCGTGTTTCAGTACAGTCTGACCATGAGCTTTTGATAATCAGGCGAATAACTGAATGTAAAGCAATGCACAGCTCAGTGGAATGACTCAATTCCGCGCTACTCCCCCAAACTGCAACGAAGAAATATACAAGATGGAGGGGCCGAGTTGCTGGAAGACACAAAGGAATAGATTTCATCTCAGACATTGTAACTCCTGTCACGGTTCAAGATAAAAGGCCAATCCTGGTCGTGACACAAAGTCCAGGTGTTCGCGATAGGAAATGTTAGTTAAGATTTATTTATTCATGAAATCTTATCTAAATCTGTTTAACAGAGACACTCGAGAATGGATCACATGTACATGGTGGAACAATGAAGATCAGTCACTCAAGTTCACTCATTCTGAGCAGCCTCACCTATTCTTAACTGTAGAAATAAGAACCTAAAGTCAAGGCCATTAACCTTTTTGAAACCGAGAGCTACGTCAGGTATAGCATGTAATAGAAAGCGCTACATGTTACAAACTCCCTGATTGATTACAGTTACACAATTCACCCTGAATGCCAATAAATATTTCATTACTTGAAGAGGTTCAGATGGATATCAGCAATGATTTAACATATAAGACATGCAGCATTATTTATTTGTGCCTCCCTTAATTTGCTTCAACCATGTAATGTTTATTAACACTTACGTGACGATCAGACATCTATAGAGTACCGTGAGAAATTGTACCTGTTACATGTTTTGCACAGTTTAGAGAAAGACGTTTTTGGTGTTTTGTTTTGAAGCCTATCCTGTGCAGTCATTGTCGTGATGAGCTGATTTGTCTTCCACATGGGAGGGATCGCAGCGTCTCTAGATAAACTGTGTAAAAAGGGCCAGAGGGGGCTCGCACCACTAGCAGCGCCCGTTCTTCCATTTAATGTGCTCGCACGATGCGCCAGTGGTGTATACAGAAGCTTTTTATTGTTTTTTTTTTGTTTTTTTTAATGGAGCCTATATGCTGCTTTGTTTTCACTTTAAAGATCAAAACACAGAAAGCAGACCTTGTCTTGTGGGTGGCTGCACAACATGAATAAAACATTGATTAGTTTGACCAACTAATATTTCCGGCGCTTATTAGCGAGCGGGTAGATGTCTACCACATTGGACTGAATATAAGACAAGGTTGCTGTTTTTTTTCCCCCCCAAGAAATTGGTTTGAACAAGTGAGGTTGTCTTATATTCAAAGTCTAAAGAAAAACATCATATATCTGTTCTTGTCATCTTGTCTTTTAAATGTCCACAAACAAAATCTGATGCAGGTTACCTGAAAAATGGTGAAAAATGTAATTGCATAAATTCACAGGTACAGGCATGGGTAAAAATAAACAGAATGTAGGCAGGTAGCAGATGAGAACACACACACACACACACACACACACACACACACACACACACACACACACACACACACACACACACACACACACACACACACAAAGAAATCTAATCATTGCTAGTTTTTAAACAAATTAACGACACCAATTCTGCATGTTTTTTTCTTTCCTTTTTGAATGAAGACAGTCATTTCGCTGCTCTATTCACATCCACGCTGTGCGGTGACTCTGTTCACATTTCGTCCTTGGTATTTCTACATCAGCTATCATTTTGCCACCTTGTAAGAGGATATTTGTGAAACTTTGGAGTGTATTGCACATTGTTACTTTTTGGTGGTCACACACCGATTGGAAGCGAGCAGCTGTAACGCACAATAATTGTTCCATATCAAATCAATCGGTGTATAAAAACAGCTGTGTCTGAATGTACAGGTCTGCTGTCGTTGTGAAAACTGATTGCACAAGCAAAAAAAAAAAAAAAAGGACCCCGAAGTGAGTCGTTGCAGAGACATTGATAAGTGTTGGGTCGCAGGGCCAATATTGATAGTGCCGGTGTAAACTCATGCTGAGCTTTAATGGTTGAGTCTTGTGTTCAATTCAACCTGTTTCAATCATCAGCTAACTACGATTTGGAAAAGAAGACAGAGATATTCTGGGGTCTTTATGATCACCTTCCACTCCCAGGGGAGCGTCCCATCGCAGCAATCAATCAAAAGTCACTGTGGTATGCAAAATCCAGGCAATGAACCTCCAGTTGAAGATCTGGTTTACCCTGACCTTACCGCCCTTGAGGCTGGGATCTTGCCACAGTGATGCAGGAGCCAACAAAACAGTGTGTTTGGTTACAGGTGCGGCAGATGTGAGACTTTGAACCTGCCACATGATTCTTGTGCTGAGCCTAACAGAAACCCTAATCTGAAGTACGCTAATATTTCACAGCCTTTCTGCCACAGTCCAATAACATGTATTTGAAGTTTATTTGTCACTCTAATTTGGCCATAGGTGTAGGTGTGACTGTGTGTGATTGTCTGTCTGTCCATGTTCGCCCTGATGTTTCCTGGTGACCGAGGCAGGGTGTAGCCTGCCTTCGCCCATAGTCAGCTGGGATTGGCTCCAGCGCTCCACGACCCTTAGTTGGATGTAATGGTAAAGAAGATTGATGGAATGTTATTAATGTTGGCGTACCGAGAAAAAAAAAAAACAACTCCAGATGGGATAAAAGTCATTTTGTGTGCAATAATAAGATTACCAAACTTTCCCTAGAGGAACAGTTTCCTCCAAATGGAGCCAGAAGCAACTGTTTCCGCAACGTCAGCCATAGTCATCAGGCTTCCTGGCAACACAGTTTAAGACTGAGATTAGTGACACAGGTGAATTTTTATATTTTTATAATACCGAACAGAACTGTAGTGGTTTATAATAAGATAAGTTTATATTAAGAGATGTTCCAAGTGTTGCAACAGCGTTGAGGTAATTGAACAACACTAAATGACCACAAAAATACAAAGTTGATCTATTTTATGTTGTTCTAGTAATCAGTCCTACCCTGCGGGGTCTAAGTAGAAACAAACCGATGTCTCTTGAAATCTCTTTTCAGCCGAATGCCGTGTGTGAAGATTGTTTAGTAGGCACAGTGCTTTATTGAGTGACAAAATGTAAAAAATATATTCTACAGCCTGAATAGAAGTGTGTGGAGGTGTGGAGTCACAATGGAGGAGCCATTACAGCCAGTGGAAGGTGGCACAGCAATGGATGGAGAGAATACACTGAGATCTATGTACTCGGGAGGGGAGAAAAAAAACAACCCTTTCTTACATTTAATATTGTTTGCTTGGATGTAAAAAACTAGCTGGAGTCTATAGATGTGTGTACAGGGATTGTGCTTGTTCAGCCGCACACGCACGCACGCACGCACGCACGCACGCACGCACGCACGCACGCACGCACGCACGCACGCACGCACGCACACACACCGTCTTCCTCAGTTCATTCGCAGATGCATGCGAGGCACTCACACCCATGGATGTTGTTTTTTTTTGTTTGTTGTTTGGAAGAAGAGGGTGAGGGGACCAGAAACAGTGCAGTGAAGCAGATGTAATTACAAAAGGCAATACGCGCTTGTGCATCTCCGAGTTTCCCTGACCCACTCGGAGGAAGTAAGTCACGGCTTATCAGGGTGCCACAGAATGAGGAAATCTCCCAGCAGCAGTGGCAAGGGCTCCCTGCTCTTTTCAGATGTGACACATTGGGAAGATGACGGTGGGTGCTGTTTGGAGGGTAGTGGAGGGGACAGCGAATGAGGAAATAGCCCAAACCCACACTCCTGGTCGCAGTCTATCTCTCTTCATTTTCTGGTTTGAGTGATATGAGACAGATAAACAGAACCTGTCCAGCTGTAACGCTACGCACACAGACAGAAAGCTTAGGAAGAGGAATTTAAGTTTTCTTGTTGTCACAGCTAAATTTGTACCCCCCCCCCCCCCCCCCCCCCCCCCCCAAAAAAAAAAAAAGAAAAGCCACCAATTTGTATGTGTGGGTCACAAGACTAAAAAAGAGCTGGTGTTACTTCTGTTAACCTGCAATTGTATAGCTGTTGTTGGTGTTAAAGATGTGTGGAAGCTTCAGTTTTTCGGGGAGAGGGATCCTGTGGAGGGATTTGACAGGAGCTGTCAGATGACAAAGTGAACAGCCAGGGGAGGAAGATGGGCATTTTTTTTGACGGATTTATTGCAAAAAGTGGAGGTAGCCTGAGTGTTGCCTGCCGCTGCAAAACACATGTGTACACATAATGACAAAGACGCATGCGGAGTAGATTTCTTCTAATAAATGTGTGAAAAGGGAAGGGAAATAAAATGGTGTAAAATGGAGAGAAAGTAGCGTGCGAGAAATGCATCTCAAGCCTAATATGTGATGTGCACAAAGAGGCAATATCAAAAACAGCCTGAAAGGTCTAAACTTTGAAACAGTTCCAAGCCCTCACACAGCAGATATAGAAAAAAAAAATAAAAAAGAAGAAAAAAAGAACAACCACCTCAGTGCACTTTGCCACTGGGATGCAGTTCCCATTACCTCTACTGATTCACCGGAGGTAATCACCAATATGACTCTGGAGAAAGCGGATGGATAAGGAAAGAGGGGGAAAGTCTGTTAAACAGAAAGAATGAGGATACATGGAGGGGCCTTTGAATGAAATATGGCTTATATTATTTCTTTCTGCTCTCTAGACAGGGCCGTCTGTCATGGCCAGGAAGGGGCCAGAGAAAGTGGGCTAAGTGGCCAGGCCATTTCTTGTGCCTTTCCAAGTGGCTGAATAGATATTAGGATTTTACAGGCTATTACACATGATAATTGCACAGCATATTGAATTTTAGGCAATTTTCTCACACCGTCTCCCACTTTTTTGCCACGTCTTTTCTATAAATAAACATTTAAAAGTATGCAAAGTATTCATCATACATGCACGGCGATGTGAATGTTGTTTATGACACAGTCAGCAGCCGTGGCGTTCATGTGAATTCAATAACACCACTATGCTAATTACATGGCTTAACCCAAGCTTCAGCTCTTTAGATATTTATCTAAGCCAATTAAGTGAAGGGCTTGTTGGGCATAATCCCTGTTTGAATGTTCCCAGTGTCAAGAGAATACCACCCACTGAGCAAAGAGTGGTCCAAAAAACACTTCTACCATTAGACCATACGTGTGTCCCAGGTAACGTTGATTCTCACAATACGTTCGTAAGCATCACAGGTACGTATAAGTGGCCCGCATATGAGAGTATTTATTATGTAATGTCACCGAGGATGCACTGGTGATCAAGTGATTCTCATTGTGTTGTAGGGCAGTGGTAATAATAATGAGCAATCAATAAGGAAGACTGACTCTCATTTAAAGATTTTTTTTTTTAGCAAGAAATGGTAAAATAGTGTGATTGGACAGTTTTCATCACTTTGAGAGAGAGATTTGATTGCACAACTGGTATGTAATGAATGGTGCATCTTTATACCGACTTCCAACAACAGATTATGGTGAAAAATATCATTGTCCTATTAATGGGTAATGTGTGTGGACTTTACATATTCTCTCAGCAAAAGCAGTACAAAACACGCACAGTGCTTGTACTCCAAACAAAAACCAAACTGTAATTTCTGCCAATTCCGCAAAAAAGAGGCACAAGATCAACATATTCACAGTGGGGGGGATGAAAAAAAGAAAAGAAAAGTTCCGTTGTAGAAATGAGGTGTCCTCTTTGAGTAAAGCTTGCACACAAGAAGAAAGCTGAATTAAAATGAGGGCCAATTAGACGCCATCACTAAAATTAGACCCGTGTGACTTCAGCATCAAACGGATTAAAGAGGCAATGCTGAGTCTGCCCAAATAAGTAGTGAAACTGTATTTTCATCCAAACAAATTATTATTGCATGCATGACCTGATATAAACTGTAACTTTTGACCAAGAAACCGAGTGGCACAACGACCAACAGGTTGTTAACCCATATATCCAAAGCAAAAATACTAAACCAATGACCTCGAACTTTCTTTTGGTCCATGTCAGCAGTTGCTGAAGCTGACCAATTCTGGAAAATCCTTAGTTGCACAGATCCTGTTGTTTTATAGCCATAGCAGAACAGAGTATGTGAACTATTTGACTTTCAATGCCAATTTTGGCATATGTCACAAGATAATGCGTTTTTTAAAACATATTAAAAATACATTATATTTGGTTCAATTCTTTGTGTTTTCGGAGACACCAGAAAAAAAACGAGAGGCTCAGGGGTGTCAGAGATGCAGCCTGAGGGCCAAATTAGATTTGCCAGAGGGTTTTCCTAAAAAATGACCCAAATGACCTGCAATCTTTTTTCAACACTTTTTCTTTTTTTTTTTTTTGTCTCTAGAGGGAAGCGCTGAACAATCTGGTGGCAGCATATCGACACTACTGCAACCAAAACTACACGATGAGCATTAAAGTCATACTAAAAGTGTGTTTCAAAAAAACATGCCAGCTGAACTCTGCAGAAATTGCACACGTTTTTTTTCGTTCAAATATTTGAGCTTTCATGGAATATTTCAACATAAAATCCAGGTTGTTTATTTTAGGTTTTGTAATGAAGAGTTCTTTTTCAGAATGTGCTCACACTTCTGTGAGAATCGCAAGATTGAGACTGATATTTTTGACACAGGCCATCAGTCAGGTGACAATGTGTCATTTATAGAAAAACTCGCGATTGCAAGAACGTTAAACTAAAAATATGACAACAATGCATGATTCATGGTGTAATGCCTTTAGAATTACTACCATTATTATTAGTATTAGTAGTAGGAGTAACTTGGAATCACCCTGATTGTGGATACTAATTTTGTTTCCTTGAAGAAAACCAATGAAGACAAAGCAATGCAGTGTATTTTCCAGAATTAGTGTGCTTGTGATATTGTCATATTTGCCAAGTAACTTTACCAAATCATCATTATTAAATCATCAAATTATTCAAATGATGTGCATTTTAAATACTGTGGCTTTAAGATGTGACATTATTTGACTATCTCACTACACGATGAACAATCTTGATTGTAAAGTTCACAGATTCCTAATGTTGCCATTTGACTTCTATTTTTTTTATTTTTACTGTGAATATAATTTTGCTGTTACAGAACACAGTCATGATGTGTACACGTTTTCGTCACAGCCATACCATGTGCATCAACCTGCTCACTGGCAGAGCTGAGCTATGATAAAGAGGACAGAGAGAAGACAGATTATGAAATGCTGATGGAGTACCCCAAGCACCACCATTTATCAACATAATTAACCATAATCAGCAGAGAGGAGGATGGTGGAGAGGAAAAAAAGACTGTGTGAAAATGTATTTAAGGAGGCAGTGCAGCAAAAAAAAAAAAAAGGAACCATTTACTGTCATTTAAAAGGGAAACTCTATAGTCTCTATAAAACAATGTTGCCTTTTGTGGTTAAATCTAGTTTCCCAACCACAGTTTTAATGTCATCATGTGAAATTCCTTTGTTTTTGTTATTCACCTGTGCTGAGAATCTGTTTTTGCTGTCAGCAGCAATGTGTCACGTACGTGTCGTGATTTTCTGTCGACTTTCTTTCTGTAGACGCCCCAAAAAAAAGGCCAAAATGCATCCTCACACTGAATCATTTGTAGTCATGCTATATTTTTTGGGAGTATGCGTAAGTGGTGTGAGTCACTGGCTGTGAAATGTGAGCCCAGGTTCATGCTGTTGCCCACAAGATAATTCTCTGCTACTATAGCTCGGCGAATGCACCGCAGCCTTGTCAAACCTTGGCTCCATCAAGTGTCTATATCTCATCGCGCATAATTTCAATAACTGCTCCTCGGGGTCGGCTGACGTGCTGACAGATCAGCTGAAATACCCAGTCAGCTCACGCCATGTCTCCAGCCAGGCTCCCATTACACATGCTGATCTGCCCGTCGCCATTCATTATTAACCAGCCAATGCAGACAGGGCCATGTAGGCCACTTTGTGGGAGTTTAAATTTTTAATACTTTAAAATTCTTGGGTAATTTGAATGGTGACCTGACAGCGGAAAGGTGCCTCACTGCATACAATCTCACAGTCGAGAAGCTAATATTGTAGAGGTGGCAGTGAGGCTTTTTTTTTTATCAGTGGTTCTCTAGTCTCAAAAAAGAAATGCCGGGAAAACGGGAAGGTTTTATGATCGTCTAAGACCAGACGGCATCCCAGCGTCTCTGGGTAAATGATATCAAATTGGGCAGAGTGTGGCTAGTTAGCGCCACAAGTTGCTTCAGCCATCACTTCATGCAGGTTAACACCCAAATATAGTGATTATATCTCACTTTTTTTCTTTTTTTTTTACTTTGCCTCAATGCTACATTGTTTTCATATTCTGTGGTGTTTTAAGTGGAGGTTCATTTTGATAATAAACAAAAGAAAAAAGAAATCAATTTCAAAATATATAAGCTTTTAAGTAGTATAAAAGAATTAGAATTATTCAAACGTGAAATTCATCACTATAAGTATCAGCTCTCCCTTAATTTCGATCAAAAACAGTCGTTATTTTTAATGTGTGCTGTATGTTATGAGCGATACTGAAAAGCTGCACCTTGTTAGGATGAGTTTGAGTGCTTATTATGTTGCTCTGGACAGTATGGCTGTAGCTGGCAAAAATGATCAATAAACAAGGGTTAAATTAAGAGTAAACATGTCTCCTTTGTGATCTGTCCACGACTAATCAGGCAGATAGTTTTTCACTGAAGTGAAAATGGCCCAATCATTCTGTTGTGTCAAGATAGTTGTTGATAGGTTATCAATTGATAACAAAATCATGAATTAAAAATGAACTCAAATCTTCCGTGTTGCACAGACACAACAAGCTAAGATTTGTATTCCTACAATTTACAGATGTAATTACAATCATCACCTCCTGAGCGTATTGCTGAGCTCTGCTGCTTGAAGTTGTCTTCCGAAAAGGTCAAAAAGCAACTCCTACCGAGGCACCTTTTTAATTATCTGTGTGTACGTATGGAGCGGCTTGACTGTAACGTGTTTCACAAGCAAGTCTGCCAGAAGCCATTCCCATATGACCCTGACCTTTTCAGGAACTAATAGAATTACAGCACACTGAATGCCAATTAAATAAACACATAAATGGAAAACAAAACAGGCAGAGAGAGCGCAGGAGTGTAATTGCTATAAAACCCCTTAAGGTAAACACATGTTCCCGCAGTGGGCCGCCTCGCTGAGATATAGGTTTGAAGGGGAAAGGGAGGAGGAGAGCTTCAGTGTGTTTGTGTGCGTGCACCAAGAAACTGAAAGAAAAAAAAAAAAACAAGCAGGGGGAGGAGGAGGAGGAGGAGGAGGAGGATGGAGTCAAAGAGGTGAAGAAGGCTAGCCGGTGAATGCGTTGTTAATTTAGCCATGTTTTAATTAGCTCTTGTACCAAAGAGCAGCAAAACAGAGGGAGCTAATGGGGAGCCCTGAAGATGTGGGCAGACTGGCAGGCTGAACGAGGCCACCAGATTGGTATGTCTAACTACTGCCTGTCCCAGACCTGCAGCTGGGCACACACACACACACACACACACACACACACACACACACACACACACACACACACACACACACACACACACACACACACACACACACACACACACACACACACACACACACACACACACACACACACACACACACACACACACACACACACAGCTGTTCAAAAGACCTAAAGGTAATCTTAAAAAAAATGATATCTTGCAAAACGCGTGACAATAACTACACACACATTCCGACTCACGCTGTTTTATAAACTACCTATTCTATTGCTTCATATTTTTATTCCTCCTGTGTCTTTTGTGGAGCATTAATTAAATCACACCCCTTTTTTTCTCTTTCTCTCTCTCTCTCTCTTCTTAACAATGCAGAGACAGGATCTGACAGTTGCTTATGATAATGCTCCTGACTCCCACTCTCAAAGGGACAATCTCTGTTTACAGAGTTCACACTTGAGCTACATTGAAGGCTGGGTGGGTGTGTGTGTGTGAGGGCTGGCTGGTATTTGAAGAGTTTGACTATTTCATGAGTTTCAGTCTTAGGAGGGAGAGCAAAAAAAAAAAAAAAAAGGGGGGAGAGAATGGAGACAATCCCCTCTGAGCAGCAAACAAAGCATGCCCCGAGGAAATGAGCAAATATGAGCCTAACTGCTTTGGTTTTCTGAGGGGATTTATGACATGCCGTCTTATTATCTGTAGGTCGGATTACTGCCATACGCTCCACTCCAAAACAGAGAAGTTTCACGCCACAAAAAGCCAAATGTGCTCTCAGGCTGTGACACACTTCCTTGCACTTTCAGCACGGATTCAAAGGATGACTGCACTTATTGCACTTTTTTTTTTTCGGGTTGATGATGAGTTAGTCATTCTAAGCGCGATGGACCAACTCGCCACTTCTCTTGTTTGCCTTTGCACTTGATGCATCGGGGCAATCTAAAGGTCAAGAGGACACTGGCATTTGTCCATAGTGACACCACCCTGATGAGCCCTCCATTTGAAATGGATAGTAATTGGTTGGTGAGTGCCCCGGTAATGTGGCAGAACCCTCCAGTGAGACAGATTAAGCTACCTGCAGATGAAGATAGGGCAGAGCCTGGGGACGGGGGGAAAGAGGGTCCCCTACTTGACTTTGAAGACAGAGCAAGAAGATGGAGCGCTTGAGATGAAGGAGGCTGATTAACATATTGTGCAGAGGAGAGAGCCCCTATCTACCAGTCAGTCACTGTCTGGGGAAATATGCAGCAGTCGCCACAGCTAATGGGAGCCAGCATGTTTATTGTCCTGTTAATTAACAACGATGTGGTTCCGGCTGTAAAGATACGCAGCCTGTGAATTCGGGGAGGATGCAGGAACAAGTCAACAAAGAGCTGTCACAACACAACAGGACAAGCAACTTTCCTTCAGCAATGAAGACAAATACTGCTGGTCAACCCTTTTAACAATTCTCCAGTGAGCGGTTAGAAATTTAGTCTGCATCACAGCTGAGTAATTGCAAGGCACAATCCATATTTCCTGAAGCCTCGGGATAGGTAACGCACTCGTCTGCCAGTTGAGTTTGTTTGATCCACTAACTTTGATCATACACAGTGTAGCGTTGAGTCATCTGATATGACTGCCTACTACAGTGTGAAAGCAGGCTTACTGTATGTCTCTTCTTTAATACCGGTTTCTTTGCCTTTTCCATGTACTTCTCTTTCACATTCCTTTATTTACTCATTTGAAGTTCATCATAGTACCCTGCTCCTGGGACATTCAGAGAGGATAACTCCAGTGCTGGTGTTAGAAACACAAAAACCCAACTCTATCTTTGACAATTACAACACAGAACAGGCCCTTAAACAATAGAAAGGTACTGTGCTCGGAGCTCAATTTAGTCTTTGTTCTTTGACGTAGCAACACATTGAGGAACGCTGAGTGACAGACACAGGAACAAAAAATGTACCCCTGGAAACCACTTTTTTTGTATCATATCTGATCACTAGAGGAAGGAAAGGTTCTGAAGCAAAGCCTTCAGGCTAAAAGCCCCCCACAGTCATTTCCATAATTCATATTTCAACCAACCACACATAATGTTGGACACTAGAATAGAAATAATGGATTTCCGGCTCCTTCTGTTTCTGTGATGACCTCCTATACAGCACCTGCAGACTGTCCACCTACACACAGATACAGATCCACAAACAGAGCGATCTTGTCCAAATCAGCAGCATCAGATGACTGTGCAAGCTCCAGGCCTCTAATTGGCCCCATTTCTGCACTTCTTGTCTGTCTCTTTGCGCCCATGAACGCACCAGCCGTTCTGTCTGATACGCGTTTCTGAAAGGGTGGACATACTGTTGCCTGCTCTTACACAAATACAATAAAACTCACCAAATGAAAGCAAAGAGGAAAGACATGGCCAGAGTCTTGAAAAGTATCTGTGCAAGAGAGAGAGAGTGACAGAATGGGGATGAGACGGAGAGCAGAGGCAGACAGCGAGTGTGCACTGGCTGCAAACTGCGAGCCATGAAGGACGCCCATTGAAAGATCCGTCGCAGGCGTCTCATGGACACACAGGGAGGGCGACGGGGGCTGCAGAAAGAACAGAGGCTCTTCAAAGATGATAGTGGCATGCATCACTTGGAGCTCGTGCATCCCACCCACTGCCTGTGGTAGCCAATCAATGTGCCTATTGTTGTGATGTATGTGACCACTGGTTTTATGGGTGTCCGTGTGCCGCAGTGTCTGGCTACTAAAGCTCTCAAACTGTTACTGTTGATTATAAAAGACCGCTGCTGCACTGTCTTGCTTGGCCTCTCTCTCGCTCTCTCTCTCTCTTCAGTCTTCCATCTACTGCAGAGCCAATTTGCTAATGGATGCAGCAACCTTGTGATTTATTGTTGTCAAAGATAGGCTTCAAGTAAAATGCACTAAATGATTTAAGTTTGCAGGCAAAATTTACATTTGAAAGCCAGCCCACTCTGGAGAGTGCCTCACATCAAATATGCAAAGTTGATTATGTGGAGCATCTATTTAGTGGTTCTAAATCATTGTTCCAGCCCTTTCAGTGATATTAAACTCAGTGTGGGTTGTCTGTGGTTTGTGTCTGTTCTTGGATTTAGCTCCTCTAATGGAAATTAAAAGATTTATCAGTGCAGAAGCAAAACCTAAAGTCTTCTCCGTCTGGCACCTTCAGGATTAAATCTGTCAAAAGGTTGGGACAATTTCTCAGAATCTTACTGGAAACTTGAGTTAGAGGTCTAAGGGCTACATGCTGAAAGTAAAACAGGCAGAGTTGGATCTAACAGCCTGCACTCAATTTCATTCTCTGTCTTTTCCTTCCCAGTATTCACTGCAGACGGCAGGCAGACCATCACATCTTAGTCCTCGCACTTGTATAGGCATGCAAGATGTATAGCACTCCATCTCACCCTTTTTAACCTTTGTCAGCACAGAGTTATTGCAGACTTGGGCCCACAGGAATGTCTCAGTGTTCCCCAGGTGCTGAAACCAGCTGTGACTCTCCGAAAAACAGACAATTCATGGCTGAAATAATGTCCCTCTTACTGTCTGTCAACCATTACACTTGTGCCAATCTGTTTTACCACTATCACACCATCTCTGCCTCCTTTCTTCTTATTTCCCATCCCCAGTCTTCTTCTTTTATGTCACTCCTTCACACATATCAGCAAAGCAGATAATACATTGTGGAGTGATAATCATCCAAGTTTCATTTAAGCATTTTTAAGGTTTTAAAGTCAAAGATTGCCAGGTGATGGAAAATACTCTGGGCCAAAAATAAAAAAGTATCTGAAATACAAGTAGCTTAAAAACAACTTTATGCTCTAGTCGAAGTTCTCAAGTCTGTATTCTAATGAGGAACAGAACGTCAATATCCCAGAAACAATATTGTGCATTAAACACAAGTCAATGACACAGCAATCTAAGCCCGGATTAAAATGTAGTTATGAATGAATGAATTTAGCTATGACACATCACTATAATGTGCAAACCAGCAAACAACAGTTGAAGATGTCGTCAGACTAAATCAGACTGACTTTTGTGACAACAAAGAGTCAATTAAGCAATAAAATTGGAGTGGACTGAATTTACAGAGAAATTAAAAAAATGCAATTTTTCAAACATTGTAATAAAAATATGTCACACAGGCACAAGAAAAAAAGGATAATATTACTTCCAGTCGGACTGAACGAGGTGGAAAAGAAGGCTCGCAGCAGCCTTGTACTGTCAATGAGAATGATATTAATTGGATTCATTAAACCACCAGTTGCAAACATGAGTTCGGCTCGTTTACCTGTGTGCGTTTCAACACACGTGAACTGTGGGTTTAACCTTTGGCTGTGGGCCAGTTTCCAAATACACTCGGAAACTGTCAGAGACATGCTGAAGTCCCAGCGAGCAGCCCTGGGGCACTGCCTTCGGGTCTCCCTACCAGCAGGCTCAGTGACACAAATGGACTCACGTACATTGAACATGACTCCGGCCTGACGCAGACCTGCTGCTTTCACCACAGGGAGAACAGCGCACTGCGCTGTAGAGAGGTGATTTGCCCTCTATGCCTCAGCACAGACCCGAGCACTTTTCAAATGTCATTAGTCATTAAAAACGATCCAACAGTGATCATTTCAGCACTTTCAGATAAATCACAGCACATTTGACACTCGGGGCCCGTTTCCATTCTGCACTGATGGATGTTGAGGATGCTTTTGCAGGAGGCCGAAGGGGCTCCACACTTGGTTGGACCTGCTAATCGGCTAACATGCATTTCACCGCTGTATCAAATCTAAACATTGATTGATAAATCCAAATGTGACATGCAAATGGAGAATAAACCGAGGACAGGATCTACCTAAACTGATATACAATGTCTGTGAACAATATGAAGGGAAAACACAGATAGGTCAGTCCACCACTGGATTGTAAACGCAGCACTTTTGAGAGTTGCCAGTTCAGGGCAGAGGGAGTAAAGACTCTCCTGACCTTTTAGTGGGTGACGCAAATAAGCTGTATGGTTCTTTCAGCCTTCTTTCTTTATGGGAGAAGCTCCAAGCGTTGAGTGACTCATCAATATATAACACTGACTTAAAGTTTAGACCACTTTTAACATGCTGCCACAGAGACACATGGGCCAAGAAGCAAAATCAAAACTGTGGGGAATAAGGCCCAAACACATTACATGTCTGATTCCGATCTGGCATATAAATCGGTCCCTCCTCCGCTCTGCCATGCTTTACTGCGACGCGGCCTGCATATATGATCAAAGAGAGAGATAGGGGAACTCTTCCTTCACACCGTGCCATGTTGAAAGGCTTCATTAAAGTACAGGGCTGGAGATACAGTATCACAGGCAATTTTCCATGCTTTTCCTTGGGAAAAAAGAGGATCCCATTGTTAGGAACAGAGGGAGAGACGTCTGTCAGGGTCTGTAGATGAGATATAACACAGTGCCCCACCGCCTCTGTGCTGTAATCTACAGTGATGTGTTTGTACTAATGGGAGTCTGACCTGCAATAGAGCTCATTGGAAGCCATGCAAAGAGGCAGAGTACAGCAAAGGACAAAAAAAAAAGAAGGGAGATGGCAGGAGGGCGGGAGAGAAAGACAGGGCGAGAGTGCAGGATGGGGAAGATAAAGAGAGTGAGATGGGGGAAGAATGGTTAGAAATTTTCTGACAATGAAATGTCTCCAGTAATTGTTCCTGCCGTGATAAATGGTGTCCCATTGTACAGTGGGTCTCCGTGTCCTTGGGAGTCAAAGAGATGAGGGGAGTGGGGAGGAGAGGAGGGCAGGGAGGAGGAGGAGGGGGAGGAGGAGGGGAGGCAGAGATGAACTCGCAAAGCAGCATTTAACTTGGCTTCGGCTGCAAGCCGTCAACTCTCTGAAGGTGACGGTGTGTGTGCATCTATACATACAGTATGTCCACCGCTGTTTGTGCATATCTGCTCTCTGTGTCTGTGCTTATTTGTGTTCGTACGTAGTATATGTCGAAGCTTTTCTGGCAAAGTGAACCAGCAGGCAGCACAGTTGTGAGTGGGGTTCTTGCCCTTAGGGATGAGACTGACAGAATAAAAACACATCATAACACTGCAGTAATATTCCCTTGACAACACGCTCACAGCACTTTGTGCCCCAGAGACATTTTTCGCAGTTATCCACGGGGAAGAACTTTCCCTATGCAGTGACTTCTTCAGCAGACAGCTTTTTAATGGCTTAATCGTTCAAATGGT
Source organism: Lipophrys pholis (assembly GCF_963383615.2). Classification (NCBI taxonomy): domain Eukaryota; kingdom Metazoa; phylum Chordata; class Actinopteri; order Blenniiformes; family Blenniidae; genus Lipophrys; species Lipophrys pholis. The sequence continues at coordinate 10,612,295 of NC_137633.1, forward strand.
AATTCTAGCACAATGCTAGTCCATGCACGAGAAAGTTGAATATATAAAGTCTATAAAAAGAGTTCAAATGTCACCAGTCAACCAGGTGGGATACTCCCTTGACAGGTCGCCAGTCCATCACAGGACTGATACAGAGACACATGCACCAGAAGAAGGTTGTTGGATCAACAAATAACCTTAAAATCTTTTTGAACAGTGGAAGGAAACTGGTGTACGAAACTGTACGCATGCATAAGGACAACATGGAGACTTCTCAGAAACACATCCCACCAACCACAAACAAAAATCTCTCACCAGGGATATTGTTGCTATAAGGTGAGAGTCCTAAGCACAACAGCGACGTGACACCTCTTTCTGAAACAAAGGCGCTTTCTTTTTAAGTTTCAGTGGAACAGTCTTTACATGTTACAAATGTAGAACTTGTATGTGTTGTGAGAATCCCATTTTAAATAAACAGGGACTCAAAAAGTGTCTGGAGTAACATGAACTAAAGAATTGCATGAAGAATTGTCCTCTGACAAGGATCCTCTGCAGGATTTTTCAATAAAAAAAAAAAAAAAAACTGAATAAATTGTGGAATTCTTCAAAACAATAGAATTTGAGATATAATAATTTTTAACGATGCACTGCAGAGAAAGATAAGGCCGAAATATTAAGTTCAGATGTGTGGATGTTGTCAGCTGCTCCCTTCCTGGGTCACCACATTGGAATATGTGATTTGCAAGTTGGATTTAGGTTTACAAAAGACGCAAGGCCGCAACCTGAAAAGTGGGACTTAAAGAGCTTCAGACTGAAGGAGCCACAGTGGTGACCCGTTGGGGGTGGAATTCCTGTTACAAGTCAAAAGCTTGATCTCCACACCTCTAGGCTATGATTGGCCCTGCTAAAGATAGAGTAGAGATAATTTGTGAAATAACTGTGAGCAAGTCCTGTGCAATCTAGTTAAATCCTACTAGCATCTCTCACAGACACAAAAAAATATGGCATATCATATGGCATCTGGATCAAGGAAAAGAAGCTGTTCAGGCAAGAAGAGGAAGAAACATACACTACATGCTACAGAGACTGTAGAGCCTGGAGTTAACTATGACACCCATTCATCACTGACGGCCGCGCCACACCGCATACCAATGTGTGGTGCTGGTGATCCTCCCCCTGCAACACAGTCCTACCTACCGCTGGAACAAACACAGGTGTCACATAAACCACTCTTTTCTCCTCTCCTTCTCCCTCTTCCTCTTTCGATCTCTATGTTGTCTGCGTTAGATCGTGTCCTCTCACCCACAGTCCCTAGAAAACACGCACACGGGCATTCATCTTATGCTGCGCCCGACTCATTCCCTGGTCCCTGCTGGCCTTGGACAGGTCCAAGCCAGGCAGAAAGCAGGTGGCTGAAAGAAAAAGGTTACTCTCATTATACAGATTAAACCTGTAAATGCCCTGTCATTGGTGTAATCGATGTGCCACTTCATTGCAGTGACTTATTGATCAATCACGTCTGGGGGTCGTACACAGTGCATCGTTATAGCTTTGGTAGTAGCAGGGACTGCCAGTCTTGAGCAGATGCACTCGCAGCACCTCACGTTCGCGGACTGTGTGTTCTGTCTGGCTCCAACATGACTTTTCACTCTATTCAGTAGCACTATGCAGCTATGGAAACAAAGTCAGTTGTTATCATTTCACCAGTAATTTACAGGAAGGTCAAAACTGATCTGGAAAGAGAGATCATAGGAGCTTGTATGTATCTCTAAAGCCATCTCATACAGAACAACTAAATAGAAATGAATGTTCAAGATAAAGCTGAAACACAATACTGTATAGCAAATGAGCACTTTTTGAAAGTTTAGTTTGTTCAATTGCACGTTAACAAAGCTACTTGATATTTTATTCAGCTACTCTCAAAACATATAAATAAAATGGAAAAAAAAAAAAAAAGCAACAACAAAATTCAAAGATTATTCAATTTTGTTGATGGAGGTAATTAAAATTGATAAATATCTAAAATAGCATGTTTTCGTTATCTGTAATTGTTTTTATGGAAGCAGCTAAGCCTGGCAATACAAATCTCGCTCTCAATTAGAATGATAAAAAATAAATAAATAAATAAATTTACCATTTCAAAGAAATGCCTCAAGACACACATAATACCAGACTGTTCACTCAGAGCCATGTGTTCCACACAGAATAAATGATAAAGGAAAACTAATTACTGAAAAGTTCCTGATTTAGATGGGAAACTCGCAAAACACATTTACACGGTTCCAAATACTCCACAAACGGAGTATAAAAGATATTTGTGTGAAAGTCCTCCTTACACCTGTCCAATCTTATCTGGGGCTCCGACGAACTACACTGGCTCCATTTTGCCTCGCTGAAAGAAGATACATTTGGCTCCTTTGAAAGGAACCCCTTTACAGCGTGGAGGGAAGAAAGGCTGAGCAGCTGGCTGGCCTCACATGACGCCCGCCTCTCCCAACCCACAGATCACGCCAACCCATGGCTACAAAGGACATCAATTTGTGATTACAAATAACACAGCTTGTCTTTCCCAACACTCAGACGGGCAGTGCCCATACCACCCACTGCTCTTCTTTAGAAGTCGTACGTCCCCGCTGCATCAGTCTGATGGCGGAGGTATCAGGAGGTACCTTTTGGATTGGAAAAATAATTGGTTTTGGTAAACGGATAGATGGAAGCGTGTGATCAGCCAAGTTTGGGAGGCAGAGTTTGCATGCTTATCATGCTGCACAGCTGCACACTGCGGGCTTTCTTTGTTTTATGGCTCCTCGCTAAGAAGGCCGTTGATTGCTAGAGAGGCAGATTACTTTGTTTTAGACCTGATTTAAAACTGCTCCAATAAAGCCAATAGAATATTGTAAACTACACAGCATCAAACCAAACCTGTTTTGAAGCTACTTCCTTTAGCCTTTGCGCCTCATTGTCAGGATGGTCACAGGGGAGGTTGACAGGAAATTGAACCATTGACACAGTTTCGTCTCCAGAAGTAGAGAGAGGTTAAGGCATGAGGCAAAACTGAATGGAATCTCTCGCCTGTTGCTAAGAGGCAAATCTTTTTAGGCAGATTTTATTTCAACATGACACACCCTCCCAGAGGCACTGTATCCTCCATCTGGCTGTACACTGCAGGTCTGCTGACAAAAAATCAGCAGAGCACCACAGTACTGAGAAATGCGTCATTTGTAAATAGTGAGCATGTGAAGACTGTGAGCACTGTGCCGAGGAATTTGCCACCAGGGTGAAAGTGTATGAGGCTTGCTTGTCGCTATGAGGAGTAAGCTCCTACAGCGTGAGGAGCCATATTAAAGTCGCCATCATTCACCGCTTTTTTTTTTTTTTTATCCTCACCTTCAGTTATGGATGGAAACAGATGACCGGGAAATTGCACCCTGTCTGACAAATGGCGGGATGGCATCGCTCCATGGGCTGCCCACCGGCAAACTGCTGCTACTGAAGGAAAGGACATGAACAAATCGCCTCCCGCTGCTCCAATTACCGAGCACGCTCATCCCACAGAGGGACTGCAGTCAACTCCATGGGAGGGGGATGGAAAAACACTAGCCTGTGTGAGGCCGTATAATGATGGGGTCAAGGGTAAGACGACATCTCATTCCAATCGGCCATCAGCCCTAATTTGTTATTTCATCAAAGTATGAGTCAATCAGACCAAGTGACCAATACAGTGAGGACATCGCTGCATAATTCAAACACTGCTTGTAGTACAATATGATCCACTCTACATAAAAAGAGAAGTCGGCCACAGTAATGCTAAATGCTTCATTCTTCAGTTGTAGAAAAATGGATTTTCTGCCCGGTCAGGACGTGATATACTGAGCTCAGCTTTGGGGTTTGGCTGTTCACCGTGGGCTTCAAGTGCTCCTTAAGGGAGCAAGGGAGTTGCTAAGTTTAAAAAAATAAAATCGGGGGAAAGCAGGGACGAGGGGTGGGGGCTCTTTGTTAGATTTAAATGCTGCACTATGTTCTCTGTGACAGGCTGTTGGTAATTTATTGCCACAGCCATTACGGTTATTAGAAAACTCACTCAGGAAGACAAATGGCAGCCTGGCTGGTCGTTGGTCTTCCGTCAGGGCTGACAAGGGAGACGTGGCACTCTCTGCTATTGACATTTCCACACCTAAAGCCAAGCTCTGCCAGCTGTATTGCAATTCAAACCCCAACTTAATGAGCTAAATCATCCCTGGACTTGGCATGCAACTTTCCTCTCTCCCCGCCTTATAAAAGGAGGAGCATTGCGGGCAGCAACAAGGTATAGCCTTTAGGCACAATCATGTCATTGGCATTTTTTTTTTTTTTCTCCAGTCCAGACTGACAGATTAAAATTAATCTTGCCATAAATAACTTCTATCACAAAAAGCCATTAGGAGAGACCGTTAGGAGTGTCTAAATGGAAGCCATTCCTTCAGTATGAGTGAAAGTGTGGCAGGAAAAAAGAAAAAGGAGGAGACGGAGGAGAATCAAGAGAAAGGCACAGTTGCACCAGTGTGCTTTTTCAAATTCAACATTTCTGAGGCCGATGAGTCATATTTCACTCAGTGGCCCAGAAAGAATGACAAACGATTCCAGTTGTTTTGCAGCAATTGAATGTGAAAGGTGACATGGCTATCAGGAAGGGTTCTGGCCCAACAATAGCACCTTGTTCAAAAAGACAAACCAAGGGCTTTAAAACAAAGATTGGAGAAAAACTAAACTAAAGTTTCAATTTTCTGGACGTGAAACAAGGTCGGTCATGAACAAGGCAGGACAAAGCAGGTCATGGAATCCCAAAGATTTCAGAAGCAAGAATGTGCTCAGAAAAGTTTTACATTGCACATGAAGTAATACATGAAAGGTCAAGGTGAGAATGACTTAATAGAGGTTTCACAATGTAAATATAGATTTTGTTTATTCTTTATAACTGCTGGAGAATGGTATCTTGCTTCCATGGACACTAAGCTGTTTAAAAAATTATAGATCAATGATGCTGATTCAGATATTTAAAACATTTTTTTTGCTTTAAATGAAGTTACATGGTGTTAGACAAAATAAAATTTGCACAGGACAACAGCGAGAGATGTGCAGAGTCATGTACTCATCCAGGGATATTTTTTTGAGCCTATGATATGTGCTGACGGATAGAAAAACCCTCTGACTGAAGAAATCCAAAGAAATCCATTTTTCAGATTTTTTTATTTTTTGCAAAGAGGCAGAAATAGTACAGACAATTAGTACTCAATTGAAGAAAATCTACACATGCACGAGGAGTACATGTAATATTCACTTACTTTTTACGTTTACTCATTGACTCACACTCTGGGTCCAGAGACTTGTCCAAGGACATTTTAAAAGTGGGAGATGGGGGATTGAATTGCTAACTAACCCTATCATTACTGTGACATTGCCCAAATTGTACATAATTACTAGTACAAGTACTGTGGGTAAAGAACAAGCAAAATTACAAAGCATTCTCTCATTCAAAGTTGCTCAAAGTATTTGTTACTTTTCAATGTGTGAAACTTCACTGAATCTACCTGTGTGAAATATTTGTGTCCAAAGCACTTTTCAAAATGAAAAATAAAGGTATATATGAACAATACTATGGGCATTGATCCTGAAAACAAATGTCGCCGTAATGCAGGATTTCTATTTTTTCATGTGGAAAAAAAACAAACAAAACAACAAAAGTCTTCATTAATAACTCAAGCTGTGCGATACCAGAAACCGATGATTTTAAACATGGCTGAGTAGATTGCTTCGTGTGAATTTCACTTGAGCACAACTAAAATGACCAAACAACTCCTGAAAGTACAGATAAAACTATGCTTCAGTCTGAGTATTTGTGATATCCTTCTTCCACTTCTATCTGTTTTGAAGTGTTAAACAAATGGCCATAGTACATATGCTGACCTGGTAATAAATTCATGTCATGTGCCACATACATGAGGGTAACAGTGATGATGGCACTGTGCTAATAAATACAGGTTTGTTTTTGCATTTACTGAAGGAAATGCACAGCTGGTCCCATTCCCTTGTGCCAAGAAGACAACTCTAGAAACAGTCTGTAACTGTATACTGTTAGTGACGTAAAGATCACATCAACAATAAAGCTTTATGTAATTCTGTCTTCACAAGGCAGGACGTGCAGAGATGCAGGTCTGCATAGTGTGACGTGTGCATTCTCCATGCAAGGCCTTTATTGAAGCTATGTGTTGGTTTGGTGAAGGCCAAGGTTCAGGGCAGACTGGGGTTAACTGCCATTCTCTGACAGCCCAGATGAGAAAGTGATGTGCACAGTGGGGGGTCAGTGTGTCACTCCGCCAGCTAACGTTGGCTCATTGGGAACCTGGCATGCTCCATTTAACTTCACAGGGCATCCACATCCTGCATGTTTCACACACACATCCAGGCCCTTGCTTCGTCCAGCCTCTCCTGTACGGCCTTGCAAGGCTCTGTGCCTCCCAGAGCCTCCCTGGGAAGCCCGAGTCACTCTGCCTCATTAGGGTAATTGAGACAGGTCCTCTCGAGACTAAAGAGCTGCTGAATTGCTATCCAGTCGCGCATTTAAAAGACCACTTAATCAAGTCCTTCTGTGTCTATGTTTTATCCTCTTTCTTTCTCATCATCCCCTCCTCTTTCTTGTCATACTTATTCTTCATTCCTTTTTTGGTCTTCAGTTGGTCTGTCAGGTCACAGGGAGGGATACAGTGAAGGGTCTGTGTGCCACTAATTGCCAGTGAGGAAACGATCTGAGGGATTTGCATCCCTCGACCACGGTCTCCCAGCGCCGGAAAAGGTTGGGTCTGTGGAAGTGTGAATGGGTGACAGGAAAGGGAAAAAAAAAAAGAAAATGCTGATATGTGGTTGTTTGAGAAGAAGAGGGGAGGGGGCAGACAACGAGTGAGGGAGGAGAGGGAAATCCACCACCTCAGCGATTCTGGGGGCCAGGCTGCTCTGAGCTGACAAAGACACCCAGATCGTGGCCAGAGGTTGTCTAAGCGAGGCGAGGTGTGCCAGAGCACCCATCATGTAACAAGTCAGATTTAGCAATACTGCTGGGTCAGGTCAGATCCAGATTGAAGTCAGAGTCAACAGCTGACACCACGCCGCTCGCCTCTTCTATTGCTCATCCATCTGAACACAAATTACTGAGCCTTCCTACTTCTGCTTAGAAATAAAGACGTGTGTGACGCACACACACACAGGATGGATGGGTGCTCTGAGCATTGTATTTTCTCTCAAGACTTGCACACAAACCTGCAGCCTATGTATTTATTTGAGAAATATGAAATGCATATGAAATCAGGCAATGACAATGCAGCAGGTTCAGCAATCTACCAAGAACAAAAACAGAAAAAGCAGCAAGAGTGTCACCACTGAGACCCCTCTCTTTAATCATTTCTTTCACCATGTCGCTCTCTTTCTTACATTTCGAATGCATAAAAAGGTAAATAAAAACCTCACCGAGCATTAAAGCCAAGCAATTATCATGACCGTTTTAACAGTAAGGACTACATGGTGGTAGCATGATTAGCTGGGGTCCTTTTCTGTGAAGAGTTTACATGTTCTCCCCTTGCATGGGTATGAATCATCAAGTTACTCTAAGACAGTCCAAGAACATGAACTTGAAATTAACTGGTCACTATGAATTGTATGTATTTATAAGTTGACCTTGAGATAGATGGGTGACATGTCTAGGTTGCACCAGCCTATCCCCATGGTCAGCTGGAATCGCCTCCAGCATCAATGCATATGGACACAGGATGTATGAACATGTGTGTTAACTGTGCATGTTAAAAGTTAAACTGTGATCTGAGCTGAATGTTATTTTTGGTGAACCATCAATCAACTCAACTCTAAAGTTCGAAATCTTCTATTTAAAAGCAAATGTAACCTTCATTTTATCAGGATTACTTCTGAACAAATCAGAGGCTGTTTTAAATCTCCTTTGTTTGCACATAAATTTCGCCAAAGTGTATTTTATCTTTTTAATATTTTTACTGATTATTTTACATCACTTATCAAACTTGTAAATATTTAAGACTTTTTTCTTAGATTTAGAAAGCTCTGTTAGTAATGCATCTATAATGAGTCATTTACACCTGCAATCAACCTCTGTTATTAATGCATTTTGAATGTAATGAATCAATAGATGCTGATATTATTATAGTCCGATATTTTTTTACAAGGCAAATATTGTTTTATTTCTTTGTTCTTTTTAGGACAGTATAACTATTACTAATAGGTAGTGAGTCAAAGTCGAGCAAATGCTTGATGGGTCTATTATCTCAAGAAGGAGTACACAATTGTCTTGAGGTGCACTTACTTTTGCACATCACAGTCGCTATAGATATAGCCTTTTTTTTTAAAACTACAAATCTCTCTTTCTTCTCATTTTTCTTACATCTCCTGCTCCACTTATACGCTTTCCTTCCTTCCTTCCCTCTTATCAGTGACAGGCTGGAAACAGAAGTGAGATAAGGAGACACCAAAGCCAATACAAGGTGTGGTGGTCGAACATTCTGGCAGATTAGTCATTGACATGTTTTTCAGTTAACAATGGTGAGCGCGTGGCTCAAACTGGTAGATTGGGAACAGAAACAAAGAGATAAATTCCTCCTCCTAATGCATTACAAGTCCTGCAGCATTACCAGTTGGATACAGGCACATGCAGTTTGTCCCCTGAGGTGTGGCAGGACAGATTACTAAAATGGAGCTGGCAACACACACCTCAATCAGTTTCTGTCACTCAGACACACGCACACGCACATGCACACGCACACACACATGCACACGCAGACACAAGCACAAGCACAACATATTTACATGAATACAAATAAAAACACTAAAGCACATGCGCTCAGTCTGGAGAGTTGAGCCCTTTCTCCATGTGCGCACTAATATTTTTTATCTAGTTTTTACCTCATATCAGACTCTAATATGTGCTGTGATGCAACATTGTTGACCCAGTGCAGTGTGTTTTATGCCCATCGAAAACTGAATGATGATTTTTAATCATTACTCATCTATAGTACCGCACAGTTGTGTAATGGTTTGTTCTCTTACCTCACAGTGAGAAGATACAAGCTTGGGGTTTTGCAGGGCAGAAGTTACATGTTGAAGATATTTTGTTGCTCTAACATTCCCCATCGGTGAGAAAGTGATTGTCTGTGACTGACTGCCTCTTCGTATTTAACCTCTGTCAGACTGGTGACCTGTCCAGACTGCACTAAGCCCTCAGCTCAACGGGGATCAGATCCAAGGTCCAGCTACAACTATATATATATGCTATGAAACACTAAAATGATCTGTAGCTGACGCTGCTCCAGACATTGTGTTGAAATGCTGCGTTTTGGTGTCATGATTACAAAAGAAGTGGGCATGTCCTGCTGCGTTTACGCTTAACGACGACAAGTCAGACATGGCACAAATCTCAATTCGTGACAGCGGGTCACGATTTTTTACCTAAATTAAATGATCCAGGGCGGAGGTGCCACGCGCCGTCACGGATAATCGCGACCTGTTATCATGCTTTTCAATTAAGAGCATGAAACGGTGGCAAATAATCACGAGTCATCACAAACTATATTGTTCCACGCTCCTGCGTGCCATCGTCACTTTCTCTCATTAATCTGTCACGGATGTTACGAAAGTTTGTGCTCACACGCATAGTTGGGCCCTAGAGTTGCGCAGGGAGGAGGAGGAGGACGCTGCTGAGAGGGCCAGGACTGATGAGTGAAGCTTGGGATGTCATGCCACCCTGTCAGGGACCCAAACCATCAAGAATGCATTACGAATGCCGTCACGCACTATTACTCATCACCACGCGTCACAACTAATCGACATGCTCAGTTGCAAACTTCCTGAGTCTACACGATTCTTGATATTCGCAGAACATTCAAGAATGTCACGCACCAACACGCCCATTTAAGAACCCTGTCGAGATGCATCAGGTCACATAAAGAATGCTCGGAATGTGTCAGGGATGATGGGAAAATGCTATTCGTTACACATTGTGCCTTTGTGTAAAACCCTGCGTTAGGCAAATGTTGGCATACTGCAACTATCAAAACAACCACAGGAACTTTTAAAAACCTTTGACGAACACACACAACCTCCCGTACAGTGACTTTGTTTCTGTGAATAACATGAATGTGCCCTGCACTTATTTTGTGGCAACAATGTCTCTCAGTACGCTGAGGATTTCAGGTCAAACTGGGGTTTTTTTCCCCTTCATTCCTAAGTGTCAGCACTCTTTATTTTCTTCCTCAAAAATGCCAAAACAATTTAAGTAATACATGATTTGAACAAAAGCAAAAAATGAGATAGATCATAGATCTAAGAAACCCTTGATAATTGCACAGATATGTGAAGTGAATGGCAAGCAATGATTGATTATTTAAAAGATAATCCAGTATCTTTGACAAGCAAGGCAACTCTAATATTGCACAGTATTTACTTGGTTGACTGCTATCTCTGCCTAGAGGGAGCACAAGTCAATTTTCAAATGTAAGCAGCTATGCAAATCCCACTCAAAAGATTAATAATGCGCTCGCAAATAAGCCTGCTCATTCAAACACACATGCTTTATTATTGTTTACATACACACATGCTTCATTAGAACCGCTACATTGTGAATACAGGCAGCTCAGATTCCTTGATTACGTTGTGTGTACAGTTTGTTAAATGCAGTCCCTGGAGTTTAGGCTTTCAAAAAATGCCTACAACAGTAAGAGTATATTCTAGTCAGGCACCTGCCAGTTTAAATGGCACTTACGTCAAGAGAATGGCCACTGGTGCTCTACTCCCGTAAAATGCGGCCATTTAGAATTATTTCTGCTGTAAGAGGGTGACTCGACTAGAGCAAGCAGCGTGAAGTCATTCAAAGTATCTTCCCCCTTTGTCTCCACACCAGTTTGCCCAAAAGGCCAATAACATTATACTTAAGACGACTAGGGAAAACGAGACTCCTTTAGATTGCACGGAGGATTTCTGTCCGTCAGTTCCGCAAAGTTTTCGTTTTTCTCTCAGAGAGCTCCCGCTGGCTCAATTAACTATTGATCAGATTTGTGGAACCGAATGTAAATAATTAACAAAACTGGAGATAGCATCTGCAGCCCTGCAAACAACTTCAATACAGAGGCCTCTGTGTGTCTGATCAATAGGGCGTGGACAGCATGCGCAGCACAGCCACCATGAGGACCGCAGCAAGGTGGCCATGAAAACAGAGAAAATCGCATTTTTATCTGACATTGCGGCTGTGTCAGCAAAAAAAAACATCAAGCCCAAAGTAGTAATCACACAGTGGCTGTTTTATTGTAGATACCAGTGCGGGGTAAACTATCTCTGTTTGGCATTTAGAGGCAATCTAATTAACTCTCTGATGTGACATACCGTTAAGTAAATGAAAACTGAAATACTTGCTGAATCACAGAGGTGAGATTATGATTTTCTTTCTTTTTTTTTTATTATTGTGCCAGAGTTAAGACCTATCATCCTACAAGCAGCTTCAGGAGAAGTGATATCCTGCTTGGGCCCAACTAAGCTTGTGTAAGTAAAGATATAACATACTGTAGAGAGGAAACCATGTGGGGAAGCAAAAACTGTTGGAGGGGATTGAGAGAGGGCCTCTAGGTAACCCTATTTGAATATGAAAACCTCCCATGATCCACATCAAGGGCAGTAAAGGGGGCACCTCTATCTACAACGACCCCCACCTGATGTGACCGTGCGTCTCTGTATTTGTGTGTGCCTGTGTGCACAACTGATCACTCCGTACAGTCATCAGCCACCGCATTATTCCAAGGTACTTTGTACAGTGCATTAATCAAAGGGACCCTTGAGCGCTTCCATGGATCCAAATATTCCGACCTTGAGGTTACAAGAAAGACATTAGTCCTGATCCATTCAAAGTATTGGAGACAGGGAGGGGAGCAGAGGGAGGAGGCAGAAAAGCTTTCAAGGTAATGAAATTCTGCCATAATTTAAAGGAAAAGACTTGTGGGGACAAGCCTGGGCCAGAGTAAGAAAAAGAAATTAAATTGGATTTTTTTTTCTCCTTTTTTTCCCCCACTTTTATTTTAAATTAAGCTTAAGTGCATGTGGGGGGTAGTTTTTCTTTCTCGTTTTTTTTTTTTTTTTTTTTCAACAAAAGCATGATAACAGCATTAACGTTGAGAATGAATCGAATCATTTCCAAACCAATTAACCTTTGACGGAATGGATGAGTGGACAGGAATGAGAATGGTGCAGACCACAGTGGGGCGAGAGAGAGCGAGAGAGAGAGAGCGAGAGAGAGAGAGAGCGAGAGAGAGAGAGCGAGCGAGCGAGAGAGAGAGAGAGAGAGAGAGAGAGGGGTGGTGGGGGGCAGAAGACCAATACTTTGGGGGGGTATCTTCTCAGAGGTTTCCCAGTTTAGACCTTGTGCAGTTCAAATGGAAAACGGTGAACACCCAAAAAAGTGAACACTTTTGGTTAACGCTTGTATATATCAAGACTGAAAATGGCCTTTTTTTCAAACGCATTTCACTACTTCACCAAGAGTAAATGTACTTTACATTCACTCGTTCATTCGGACAGCCTCACTCACATAGCCCTGGTGGTGGGTGCCACGTGAGGAGCTTACACACTATAGAAAGCATAGTGGAGCAGTGTCTTGCCAAAGACAGTGACACACATAGATAGGGTCAGATGGGAGATTGGACCGACAGAGACTGGAAGCTGCCCTGCTCTACCAAAAGAGCCACAGCTGGATCATTTATATGATATAAACGATGGCTTAAAATAGCAACTATGATGTTGTACTGTGAGACACGCTCCACAGGTGGCAGTATCAAGACTTTTAGAATGAAAGAAAGCCTGAGATTATTTTCAGATATGACAGAAAGTTAAGAAAGACTACGTTTTGGGACATTAAACCTTGTCCACATTTCCAATCTAATCATCCCCCGCTTACATTTTATTCACGCACAACACTATATGAACAAAAGCCCTCTCTTATGTTAGCCTTTTTATATTGCTCAGATGATTTAGATGGATGACAAATAGGAATGTTGTTATTCTTGCATATTGACATACTTCCTCCTCATTTCAGATTCAGTAGTACTTAAAGTTGATGTCCTACTCAACTTTAAAAGATCCGTGACACGCAGTGTAGCATATAATAAAATTTAATCTTTGCAAAAATTGCACAGGCTGTAGGAGGCCTTCGTCTTTGGCGTGTTTCTTGATCAAGTGGAATCTAAAGATAAGCTGGACGCCGTGTTACAGGAACTTCAGAGGACCAGACACCCACTCAATATCCCCGCTCTCTCCAGCTTCATGTGTGTCCTACCCAGTCTGACTGATAGTAGAAGGGGTCTGCAGTTAACCCCACTTATTCTTTATGCTGGCTCTCAGTCGCTCTCTCCCCCTATCTATCTATTTCTATTCCTCCCTTACTGGCTCACACACAGCTGCAGCCGGTCCATTAAGTTAATTAAAGGCTCCATTTTGAGCTGGAGCCCGCTAGCAAATACGAGTGCCAATCAATAGATCTCTGGCTTATTTTGTGGGAGGGAGGGGTGACAGCGCCGGTGCTGCATTCAGGGACATGATTTGTAGCTTTGGCAGACGTGCCATGTCCCTCTCTGTCTTGTCCTCTGTCTCTGTCTAATTTTGGTAGCCACCCTGGCCGTTCCACGATCTTATTCCCTCCCTACACAGTGATGTCATCTATCACTTCACTCTCCCTTCTTTACCCCCAGCTATTCGCGGCTTTTCCCATCTGTCTACAAGGAGTCACAGTCCTGTGTTTCCCCGTGACAGCGTGTGTGCATTTGTTTTAGACACCATCTGCACAGGAAAGCCAGCTGTGTGGGGTTGCAGCTGGGGTTTGGAGGCATCAGTGGATGTGGAGGGGGGGGCAGTAGTGGAGTTGAGATCAACAGAGTGTCTATGGGGAATGACAGGGGTGTGGGGGAGAGGGATAGATGTTAATATGTGGCACAAGCAAGAAAGAAATAAAGATCACAACATCAAGAGAGGCTAATTGTTTGAATCTGCACCCGTGTGAAAGAGTGTGAATTTAACTTGAGGCATGATCTAAAGTGTCCCAGCCATACCAGACAATATGGTTCAGAAGAAAACATTTCACATCCCTCTGAGGCATATATAGGACTTGAGTCACTGCATCACAGCCGTATGTAGGAATAAAAACCAAACGGGTTTCAATTGATTCACGGTGTAAGTCAGCTTCTCTGATGATCCTCTATTTTCTCCAGAAATCCATTTTTTGCCATTGTCTCATACCACAGCAAGACAGAAAAGCCCACAGGCTAAACAACCATCATCAGCTTCATGCGGCGTTCCTCTGCTATGAATAATGGCTCAGGGGCGGCGGGCGGTATAGTAGTTCAAGATCCACAGACAAGCTTTCTCTACTGGATGCCTCCATTCCAACAGTCCCTCCATTCCTGCAGTCACACCAGCAGCATGGAAGTGGTGCAGCGCATCGGGCTTCTTCCCAGCAGTCATTCAGCAATTCTCTCCCTCCAGGGAAGCAGCCCATACACGTCTTGATGGTACGCCAGTGTTGTTTGTTGGAGGCATTTTCTTTCCACCTCCTTCATCTGCTCCTCCTTTCTCCTCTCATCTTTCATTTTTCAGCGAGAAAGCCTGGTGCTTTTTCCACTTCTCTAATCTAAACTCTTTCTTTCTCTCTCCTCCTCTCAGAGAAAGCCCAGGGGGGCTTGTTCATATTCTCTCCTCTTATTGTGTTTCATCTTTTTCCTTATGACACAGAACTATCCCCCTAGAGTATCCAGCTTTCTGCCAGGGAGCTGTAGAAAACGCATGGTTAACCCCATTTTATTCTGTCTATTCAAAGGTTCCCCGACAAAGCTCTAGTGCTCACAGCAGATAAGAAATCATTGCCACAGAGTAGGAGAGAAGGTATTGCGCGCATTCAACAGAATTAAAGAGAAGGTCATTTTCTGCATGAGGCATTCAAAAGACGCCGTATTTCTAAACAGGATGTGGCATCCTCTTGTGAAATTTGAATAAACAATGAAAGACCTCACCAACCAAGGCATGTATGTAACGCAGCAGGTGGGAAAAGTGCCCTGTTGCTGTGCTTTTGGCCGGCAAAGCGTGTCTGAACTCAAGTAAGCTGGCTTTTTTTCATTTCTGTAAGAACTTCAGGAAACATTTTCTTTCCATGGTTTACAATCAGTTAGGGGTTAGCGCACCAATTTAGATGTTGGACACCTTGAAGTACATTGCAGTGCCATAGTGTCTGCCCAAAAGTATACTGCCTTTCAATATACGTTTGAGTAAATGACACATTAGTCGAGCAACGGAAGCTGAAGGGACTCCAAAGCAAAGTGATGTATCGACGCCACGTAATATAACTGTCAGAAGAAGGGGTTATCAAGCATAAGGTATGACACATAAAAAAAATGGAATGGTTTTATAGGCAAAGAAGGGGCGTGAAATTAAGCTTCTTTCTTGCTGTTTCTGCAATGACCTCATCTCTCGTTCACCCCACTCTTTTGCTATTGCCCTATTTCATTCTCTGTCCCTCTATCTTTCACTTGTATCAAGCATACACACCCACTGCATTTCTCAAGCACACGCACCCTCATCCTCGGTCACCCTAACCACCTCATTTCTCCAGTCCTCCCTCCTCTCTAACTCTCACTCTGTGCGTAATTCAATCATCCCAAGGAGATGGATATCCGTCCCCTAGGAGCGCTTACGCTCTCTATTTCCTAAAGCGCTTGATCAGATTAATTGATTGCCCCCCCCCCACCCCACCCCCACCCCCATCTCTGCGCCCCTTCTGCCGACCGAAGCCAGTGCGGTGGCGGAGGGTTTGCAAAAATCAGGTTTGTATTGATATTTTTATAAAATGGCTTTTTCCCAGTGCCCCCAGACAGGGCCCGTAAAAGGACAAAAGGGAATAGATAACGTACATGAGCCATCAGAGGGGGGCATTATTGGCGACATGAAAGGGTAGAACCCCGCAGAAACAGACAGGCAGGATTTATAAGGACGACAAAACAACATCCCGGAGCATACAGGAGACACAGAGCTGAACAGGAGATCAAGAAACAAGATAAAACAGATAAGACGATCAATGAAATGAAATGAACAAGACTGTTTGTGAGGTTTATAGTACATGTGGGGTGAATCTGTGTGCATGCATTCTGTGTACCATGATGTCTGGCTGCAAGCCTACGGAGCCCAGCAGAGGGTTGAGATGGGAGAGTCGAACCAAGCCCCACGGGGAACACAGGAAGACCTCAACTCATCCATTATAACTGAGAGCCAAGCGGCTGCCATGTCTCCTGATTGCTGAGTCCCTGTGGAGCTCTCTCTCCCCCCCTCTCTCTCTTTCTCTCCTTTCCCCCTTTCCCTTTCTATCTCCCTCTCTTTTTGGCACTGGGGATCGCAGTAGATTACAGTGCTGTTCCAGGCCTTTGGCTTCAATGTTATGGTAGGGGCCAAATACACGCACAAACACACACAAACACACACACACGCGCGTGTGCGCAACAGGGCAAACACACACACACACACACACACACACACACACACACACACACACACACACACACACACACACACACACACACACACACACACACACACACACACACACACAGGCACACAAATAGACATAGACAGGGATAGGAACTTGCTCGACTCTCTCTTATCTACCTGCCGCACATGTTCCCCATACGTGTAAAGCTTTTACCTGAGCGCCCCATTACAGCTGAGGCTTTTACCTCTGGAGAGCCAAATTACCTTTCAGACACAACCTTCCCTTTTTCAACTTGCCCTTGACATTTAGTTCACTTGCATTTCCCCCCTATCCCCCTCCCCATACGTACAGACTCAAACGCACACAGAGCAGCATGTAGACATGCACACCAACACACATGTTTGCACATGCCACATATTTCTCTTCCTGAAAATATCTCAGTGTTGCCAATGTTCACATGATAGAACCCGAGAAAGCCCACACATGCACGGAGAGAAGATGCAAACTCGACAGAGAAAGGCTCCCGGCTGGACTGGAAACCAGGATCTCCTCACACCGACCACAACAACACACTGCCGTCCGTGTTTTGCAACATCAAGTGTGCTAAAATGTTCCCAAAACCTGCATTTCAAGAATATCCTGTTAAACAGATTGCTTGACATCAACTGATTCCACAGAGACAGTCACAGTCTGCAGTTATATGCAAGTTACATGCAAGACTACTCACACAAATTTAGTGTAATAGTAAGCCAATATTACACTATTTGCTCTCCCGAGGCCCATGAGGGATGTATTTATTGAGTGGCTCTCAGGGAAAGGGTTTAGCAAGTGAAAATAAAAGAGACACATTTTTAGGAGACGTTGAAAAAAATAAAAGAACATTCAAGGCTTCACTGTTTCACAGTCCGTGATAAAGAGGTTTCCAAACCTCACTATTCTTAATGGTGCTCATTGTGTCAACCAGTACGCAAAGTGCTTGCTATAGGTCTTTCAGACTCTCTTCAAACATTTGGATACAAAGCCAGGAAGTAATCAGCTCACCAAAATAAAAATACAAGTGTTATAATGTAATTAAGATTGCTAATGAGAATTTGAAAAGTAAGGATGTGCACCATTAGTCAACGGAATGATTAAACATCCGCCCTCTTGTTAGTCAGCACCTGAAATAATAGCCAGTTAAAAAAATTAGTCTTTCACAAATGCACAAGACCACTTAATGCAGTCGCCCACCACTAGTTGGGGCTACAGAGCCATTAGAGAGCAGTGATGACGATACATATTCTCTCACAGAACCAACGTGGTATATAATAAAAAAAAATTTGTCATAAGGCTCCAGGAGTTAAAGGAGCATGAATACATTCTGAAGAAATTTGACTAGTTTTAGTTAGTTTGCTGGGTGTTTTCCTTTTACAGATTAGTCAACTCGGTTTTATATTTTATCTTATTCTTTGAGAATTAACAAGGGTATTACACTACTATATTACATAAGTATTCGTAGTAACATACCATGCTTTCAGGAATTAAACTGGGAGGGATGATTGTTTATCTTAAGGCATAGGCTACAGGTAACACAACCTCCTGCCAACGATACATGCTACTGCGCCTAATGGGATTTCAAAAAACAAAATGTTTCCCCACTAAGTAACGTCAAAACTGATTTCACTACAGAGTATTCAGTATCAAGAACTGCTAAGAAAGTGCAAGAGAATAAATGTTACCACTAAGGAAAGGAATTGATGATTCATTGAGCGGTCGAAAGTCGCTGCTGCCACTCCGGGTGATTTTTTCTGTGGAAAATGGAGAAAAATGAACTACGTGCAGAGGAGATGCCAATATTGATTGGACAGGTGTGTTTAGCTAAATATGAGGCCCGTTTGTGAACTCCATGGTCAGTGTGAGATGTGAGTTGCTCTGGTTGTTTGCTGCCTCGCAGAGGTAAACATGTACAGAAAGCATCTCTGTAGGAAGTAACCTGAACTCCTGACCCAAACACACACACGCAGCAGATAGTGATACCGATGCACACAGGCACCGCAAACACACATAAACACAAATCAGGCATGCTCTGTATATTGAGGACTCAATCCACAAACTGAATCAACATGCCATTTATTTTTCTTTCCGAAAGACTCTTTCTTTTTTCCTTTTTTTTTTTTACTTTGAGCAGACTTTTTATTTGCTAGGGGGCTGAGCTCTCAGACTGGGATTGATCCTGAGCTGCCGTCTTGAACCTGTGCCCCGAGGGCAGCTCAGTGCAAACACGCAGCAGCCCCTCTCCACTTACTCCGATCACAGCTGCACTCCCTGTTACACTATACCCACATATACGAACCTCACCGCAGACGCAGACAGCAAGTGCGGACCATTTCCATCATGACAGTTTTCAACAAACAGAGGGCTGCAAACAGCAGTCATATAGGAGGAAATAGAAGAAAAACATCCCAAATGCTGCTTTATAGAGGAAAAAAAGGAAGAAGGAAAAGAAAAACACTTCACAGACACTTGTTCACAGTCAAAGTAAAAACCCTGAGAGGCACAATTTGAGTAATAAACTCTTCTTGTTGCCGAGAATTTTAAAGATGACAAGTCTGTATATAAGTATTGGGAGAAAATCAATAGGCATAACAGCAGCGCTGGATATGACAGCAACAATTTCATCCACCACATCCCATTTGCTGAGTGCTTTTTCATGGGCAGAGCACAAAAGAAATCTAACTTTTTTTTGTTTTTTTTTGCAAACGCAGAGATTCATTTGAACATTTTACATAAATAATTCATACAAAGGGAGACGCTTTTACAGTGTTTTCACCTGAAGACGGACAGCTAACTAGCGAGAAAACTGACTCTCCCACCCACCTTTCCTTTTCTCTTTGATGTGGGGGAAAAGGAAGGGAAGGGGGCATAATTTTGCTTGATTCATTTATCGTTGCTTACTATGAATAAATGCCATTAAGACTAGCTGCTCCGTGGCGGTGGCAAAGTTTCAGAATAGCTGGTAGCATAGCAGGGGTAGAAATAAAGCAACATGATGATTAGAAAAATGCATTCATCCCACACACACTGTACCAGTCAGAAGCCTAATGGCTCTGTGGGATGCTGAAGCACACAAATATAACACACGCACACACACACACACACATGCATATACAATTACTCCATGTGTTTTGCTTTAACTGCCTGGAATTCCTACAGAGTCTGTGATTGATGGGTCCTGTGACTGGTGCTGTGAGACAGGTGGGGCCTCAAGTCAGCTAATCTACACTGCCTCCTACAGGATAACAGCCCACACTGGACCTGTGAATATGTGGGGAAACTGTCATCGTCACCTCAGTCAAGTCGATAATGATGACGATAAATGGTGTTTGCATGGCACTTATCAAGTCTTCAGATTCAACCGTCACATCTACCTGACAGCTGGGGTGAAGTGTGTACAAAAACTACAGTGTCTCAGTTGAGTCAAACGGTGAGTAGAAAAAAAGAATATATATATATATAAAAACCTGTGTGCTGCTTGACTTTCTTCAGGGGCTGATTGATGTATTTTCTTTGCCAAAGATTTAGGGCAACATTTTAATTAGGTCTCATCAGCTTTGAATTAACTCCCAAAGGTCATTCAGTATTATTGGGAGTACCTGACACAGCTCAATTCTGACATGCAGCTTTCCCTGGTGACACTTTCAGCAACCAATCCCTTTGGCCGATGGATTGTGAAAAAAAAAGTGTTTCTCAGCTTTTACCAGACGACAGCACCCCTTACCTTCCATACTATTTTGTTGCCTTTGGTGTGGTCCAGCGCAATTGGCAACTCCCCACGCTCATAGCTCTTGCGAAAGGTAGTCGATTTGGAGGGCCGCTCCAAAAAAGCCCCCCCAGTAGGGGGTCCCTCCACCTGGTCAGACACAAAGAAGAATATTATCATTACGAACAAGCCGCAAGAAAGTGAAATAAACAGAAAGAGACGTGCACAGTGAGTGAGAGTGGTGTTTTATGAAATCAGAATTGACCATGTTTTCTCCTACAAGAATAGAATCACTCCCACTGCCTTTTCTTTAAAGTAATTCAGTGAGACACATGTGGCTGCTCCTCGGCTCCTCGCAGGAAGACAGAACTCTGTGTGTGTGTGTGTGTGTGTGTGTGTGTGTGTGTGTGTGTGTGTGTGTGTGTGTGTGTGTGTGTGTGTGTGTGTGTGTGTGTGCGTGTGTGTGTGTGTGTGTGTGTGTGTGTGTGTGTGTGTGTGTGTGTGTGTGTGTGTGTGTGTGTGTGTGTGTGTGTGTGTACTGGCCCTGTAGCCAGAGGCACTGCCAGAGGCATTGTTAGGATCATCTTTTTTTTTCTGCTTCCATATTGGATATGCGCTATTACTGTGCCACTGAAAGCCAGTGGGACTCCTATCGCATCAGCTACAGTATCTGTTGCTATTGTTGTAGGGGCTCGCGACAACATTATGTAACACATTAGACAAAAATAATTGATTGTGCCACTTTTATTTAAGTAGCGAGCGCCAACTTAAATAAAATGTTTGACATCACATATAAGATATAAGATTCAAAGAGATAATTCACCCCAAACTAGGTGCAAAGAAGCGCACCATCAACAATGACTTCTCGCTGAATAATTGAGGATGAGATCGAGACAACTTTGGATTTGTTTGAGTGACTAAGTTTGAGCTTTGCAGCACCATTTTGTAGTGGACAATTGACAGAGCGTCAGTGCCAGTCTTTCCCTGTCCACATCTCTTGTGTGCATTCCCTGCCATCTGTGTTACGCTACCCCATGACTGGCAGATGTGTTGCTGTCATTAATCCTCAGATTACCACCCACTGAGAGAGTGAATTTCACCACAGCAGCTCCCAAGCAGAGCGGAGTGGGAATGGGGACGGGTTATCTACGGGTTAGCTGCCTAGTAGCGTTGCCCAACTTAAAAAATTCAATTTTAATTTAAAATTTCTTTTTAACAATGATGCTACTCGACAGTAAGTTATTTCAATTTTTTTCTTAAGTTACATCATTCACAACTATTGCATGTTTGTTATAAAATTCCAAAACAACCTAGATATCAGAGAGTCTACAACCAGAAATGCATCTCCTCAAAACTGCCAAAAAGGAATGATGTAACATGGATTAATGTTTAGGCTACATGTGCAATGTTGTGTAGCTCATGTCAGCGAAGCTTCACCCGAGAGAAGCGCCGAGACTGGAGAAAGTGTTCCGAAGGACCCTGAGTGAGTGTCTCCGAGCACTGACTGCATTCGTACAGCCCTAATGCACCGTGGGATTGTGGCAAAGTCATTTGAAATGAATCCGTTTGGAGCATTTGTTTACCATCCCAGGGAATACAGAATAATATTATGCTGAATTAATAGGCAGAGGTTTGTATACCTGTAGGAAAAAGTCTACCCAAACAAAATGTCTGTGACTAACGACGCATGTAAAACACAAGCAAAAGGACCTTGCAGTATCGCCTCCTGTACAAATCTGAAGGAAATCCATCAAAGCAAACGTGCATGCCCGTTATCATCTTTTCATTCTTTCCCTTTTATTTTGACTTGACATTCGGTTGCATTGTTGTGTTTAATCATCAGTTGTCACAAAAAACATGCAGCATCTATTGTCTCATACAAGAATAAAACCAATGTCTTTCTCAAAAGAGATTTTTGATTAATCATTCCATAATTGCAAGACTTCAAACCTGGGATTATTGTGATCAGCGACACTGCCTCATTTAAATTCTGTTGATGTCACATCGAGTATAAATTATTACAACTTTGCAGTTATTTCATTTTGGCTCTTCAACACATGCCACCATTGTCAGTGTCTCTTTCTGTCTGTGTCTGATCATTCCCCTCACTGCGGGAGTTGTTTTGCAGCCCGAACTGTGGAAATAGGAAGCTGTAAAGCTTGCTAGATCAGTGGTGCTCCAGCCTGCAGGAGTGACAAAGCCCTCATATCCAGGTAGCTCCAACGACGGTAGAGCCACGCTGCACAGAGGCTAAAAATAGCTCAGACTGGGCAGCGGGCAGAGAATGAACCCAGACTGCATTGACTGGCTGAGCAGCTTTTATGGTCAGGAATGATGACGCTGCAGTCAATTCAGTGGCCTGTGTTCATAGCTGAAGTGTTGCAAGCTTCACAGCCGTCTCCCCATTTTCTCTCCCAATTATCATCACCGCATCGCCAACACGCACCAATGTTCAGACACAAGCACGCGCAACGGCAGATTCCCTTGTGCTTCTGCACTAACTACAAAAAAAAAAAAAAAAAAAAAAAAAGGCAAACAAAGAAGCCCTTTCCTTCGTTACACTTATAGGCTGCAGCTCCTAGCAGCTTAAGGAGAGCTGTAATAGGGAGAGCGCAGTGGGGAGATTATCACCTGCTGGCTTCCTGATGCCATTCAAATGATCTGCCTGCTCCTGTTCTGCCATTCATGACATTTGGGTCTAAAGCTTCCCGAGTGCCAAGAGAAAACCGAATCCTAAAGTAATAGTTAGAGACACTAACCTCGTCTTTGCACAGCATAACAGGGTCACCAGTTTGTTTCGTCTGTTTTAGAAGATTCTGGGAATCCGGACAAATATGGCGAGCATTGTTCGATAATAAGCTCACAGTGGCTCACAGTTGCAAGAACAACTTGAGTAAGTTCTGTGTTTAATGAGTGAGCATGGATTTATGTTACACCAATTGATATATGCTGAGGGAATGGCAACCGCTGCTACTTATTCGAGTCTCCATTTTTAGGACCGCACATCTCCCAAACACATTAGAAATTTATTATACATCAATTAGTTGTTGTGATTATGCAAAAGGGTAAATTCTTACACAAAAAGTAATTTTAAAAAAATAACTCAAAGTCTGCTCTAAAGCACTGGCAAAACACAAAGAACAGGGGGGAAAAAAGAGGTTTGTAAGATAGCCAATACAAGCAGATAACATCCTGCCCCTCAGTGCAGACCATAAAGTGAGTCTGAGAGACAGCAGACTGCAGAACAGAGAGAGAGGTGGTGTGAGGCAATAAGTGTCTGTTTTGTGTGCCCCTGGTGCACATATCAGGGAGTCATAACAAGGCAGTGCTGGTCAGATGAGCTCCAGGCTGTCATTTCTCTCCTTCGTCTTCAGTCTGCCTCCAGATCTGTTTCCTCCCTAATGCTGTTGTCCGCTCCAACTATATCCACCGTAAACCTGGCTGCTGCAGGACCCACAGAGGCAGTGATGCACAAACGTGCACTCTTGGTGCACACACACACACACACTGGCAGGCACGCCACACATGCTGAGTTTCCCGTGGGCAAGCCCCTGCAGAGGTGATTGAACACCAGCAGGGCCTTGTGCTCCTGTCATTTATAAAGGTGTCACCATGAGAAACAGAGATGCTCCCTCTAACCTTATTAGTATGGCACTTTCGTGGCTCTCCTGCTTGATGTTGACACACAGGGTGGAGTGGAGCAGTCAAAAGGCACGGGGGAGAACGCAGAGAAAGCAATGAAAAGAGAGACCGAGCAAGGATAAAGGTGGAGGAGGAGGTAGGCCGGAGAGACATAAAGAACCTGGAAAGAATTGGAATGAGCGAGCAGAGACAGAGTAACTGAAGATATGGAAATAATAGGGAGTGGGGAAGGGAATAGTGAATATGCGAGGAAGAGGGAGACGAGAGACAATAGGTGTGGCTCATCAATTCTGAGGGTGAGTTCAGCATGGCAGGGCTGCTGCAGCATGTAGGTGATCCATCACTTTGCCTGGGACCTCAGCTCCAGCGTGCTCTCTCTCATCTCTCCATCTCTTTGGGTTCATAGCACCACGCTAAAACACCTTTGAATACCGCTGATAGATGTCTGCTCAAGGTCTGTCAATGCGTGGCCATCCGTGCATTGCCATCATGACTGCAGTTTTTTTTTTTTTTAAATGAGGCTCTCATTAATCTCCCTTTTCATTTCCATCCATCCTGGATTTTGCCTCCTGTCTGTCAGGGCAAAAATGCATTTTGTTGCCTTGCATTTGTAAGGGGACAAGGGTGCCACTGCACATGGGTGCATTGCATCACCTGTTTACTGAGGCGGCAAAGGAGGTAGCTTGCTCGCTCGCACTCGCTCTCTCTGCATTTCACCGGCGTTCTCGGTTGAGAAGTTATTGAAATCAAGCTGCGTACGGAAGGCCGCCTTTCCTGAGGGAGGGGGGCAGGGCGGGTGAATTGCAGAGGATGGAATAGAAAGGCCGAGGCTCTCCTGATAAGGTCAGCTTGCACATTGCCGCCACCGGCAACAAAATTAGCTCTCTTTATTTACAGGGCATTTTCTGCTACCACAACCCAGCAAGCTGCCTGCTTGCCGGCCACAAGGGATGCCAGACTGATGTACGCTCTCTTCTGAAAATGCTTTTAAATAGCCAGGAAACAGTCAAAAATAATGCTGGTACTTAGAGCTGTAAGGGGATCACTGCTATATGGTCATGCTCAAACAATCAGTCAACAGGGTATTTTTCACTTACTCATTCCCTCTGTTGGGCAAATCACACACTGGTGGGAGGCTGATTCCTTTCAGAAGAATAAATCTGCAATGTTTGTGCAGCACTCCATTAATTTCTCATGACCAAACAGCAAGAACTGTCTGCAAAGGAGTTTTATTACGGTCAGAAATTAGCCGTACTGTGGCAGACAAGGTCGGCTGAGAACATGAGTAAGGCACTCTCACTAGACGGGAATACCACAAACTGATGAAAGGGAACAGAGTCTTTTGTTCGGAGCTCACAGAACCGTAGAGGTGTGCTATACAGTTGTCACCGTGTCACAGGCTTTCACATCAACTGTATCCTACAAACAGGCATAAGGGCAGGGATGTTTGTAATGAAAAATGACGACACTGCTAGGTAAAGGCGACACTACGCACCTTGTGTCACTACAAAGACTCAAGGATGAAATGGATGACAGCCACCTACTACTGAACTGTGTGCAAGAGGGATAACTTTAAAGGAGAACTTCAAAAAGCCGCTTCAAGCACTGAAGAGCGCCCCACTGTTTTCTGTCTCCTCTAGTTTAACCCCATCACTTAAAAGAACAGCATAGACACAGAGAGACGGTAACGGGATGTGAAAGAAAGAGTTTGAGGTAGGAGTGTGAGGGGAGGAGTATAAATGAAAGAGGAGCTGTGTGAGCAGGAAAAAGGAGAGTGAGCGAGACAGAAGGAGGGGGAGAGAGAGGCAGTGCGAATGCCCTGAGTTTTTTTCCATCTCCTCTGTGTGGCCCACTTATCAGCCAGGCAGCAGGGCAGCCTTGTGCTTACAGAGCCCTATTGGCTGATTCATATCGCCAAACCACAGTTGAGATGATGGCAAGCGGTGAATCGGCCTGCATTGCAAAGGCAGAAAATATTAGCTCTTAGCTTTTGCTACTTGTTAAGTGCACTGGAGACCACATGTAGCAAACCCATGAGGATTTTATTTTATTTTTTTTAAGAAATCACATTGCTTTACTCAAGTCACAACTAAACCCAAGACGTGTTTCCCAGGTGACTACGCAGACACAGACTGTGAAAACCTTTAGAAGGACATGCGTACAAGCAGTTTTCAAATGATATGAGTGTAATCTGTGAAGAAACCAGCAGAAATCTGTTTCAACCAGATGTGAGAGGTAACAATGTTTTATGTTTCTTTGTTCAGGAAGCTATTTTCATGCTTTTTTTTCATACTATTATAAATAAAGATATAAGTGAAGTTTAAAACCAATGCTAATTTTACGAAAAGGCAAAATCTCTGAATACATGTAATTGAGACAAATTAAGACTGTGTGCTATGATCAGGTATGAATATTTATATCATTTGGTCCTGATGGATCACGACATGACAACAACATCTTCATTTTTCAAATGGTTAAGAATTCAAACGTCACCAAAAATTGACTAGTTAGCATAGGACTTGCATGTCATGTGTGCTCTTAAAAATAGGAGCGTGTATTGAGGTGGTCGTGGTTGTGAATGTGAGCTTGTGTGTCATCCTTCTGGGGTTGTCCTATGGTGGACTGAGTGTATGATGCTTTCACCTATTGTTGCACTGCGACTTTGAATTGGATAAAGAAGTGTAAACGATATATGGATTAAACGCTTTGTTTTTTTCAGCCTGCCGTGAGGAATGATTTTTATTTTTTTTAATAATGCAAGAGCATATTTAAGATGTGTCAAAGATTGGTTAAAAAAAAAAAATGAATAAATTGAGTAAATGGTTTCTCCACCTCATCAGTATAAGTGCTGCTGGTTTACGTTGCCATTTTGTTTATGAATACAAAATGAACTTTTGATTGTGTTAAAAAGGTTTTGTTCCGTTACATCTGCCATGCATGCATCTGATTAATTATTTGACTGTGGGAGACTCATAAGGACAGTCTTTACTACTGGCCTGTCGGAGAGCTGAGCGGAGGTGTGCACTAATCGGACGCTGTGAGTTTACAGCTCCAATCAGTAATGACACCTGAAGGTATTAAAACACTGCACAGGGCCATGAAATTAATGACACACACAAGGGGAACTACAGCCCTGACCTGCTGCAACTGCCACCTCTTCTGCTGAGACTGAAGGAATTTAACTCTCCTCCCAATTTCATTCACCAAATAACTAGCTCCTCATCAATAAACATCCTCATAAATGCATTTAATTGATGTTGGACTGAAAACCCCCTTGTAGAATATTAATGTTCCTGAAGTCAGTAACAACACTGTGTTAGTGGATATGGAGTGCTGGTCGCAGCTCGGAATAGTTGCATGACACATCCAGCGGGTGAAGTTTGTTTTGCAGGCAGTGGGGGAACAGCCGGCTCAGCTGATAAGGGGGCAGCAAGAGAAATACACAGCCAGATAGTGAGATGCTGAGCTGGGCAAGAAGGCAAGAACCAGCAGTGCAAAGGCAGGTGAGCATGACTGGTGTAGTGGAGTCATGGAAAGGCACAGGAAGGTTTGATTTGCCCTTAGAAGGAGAAGGACACACCCACAACAATACAAGGACATTGATTCCACTATAGTTACAGACTGACAGCGACAAATAAGAAATGAGAGAGAGCAGGTCAGTCTGCAGCCTCATCACACCGTACAACGCCACAGACACATACACCCCCGATGACAAGTGTCACTGGTCGACCAGCACTGACACATCCCTGGGGAGTGGAGGGAGGCACGGGGAGATAAGGAGGCAGCACATGGTAAGAGATACAGGTTCTACCTCTGATATGGGAATATTGTTTAACAGTGAAGAACATTATCTAGGTGATTAGTATGTATTGCAAAATGAACCCCAGGCTCTTGGTCTTATCGCATGCCCTGTGCGAATTTCTATTCCTGGATATCAGCCGTGCTGCTCGTAAGGCCGTCGGTTAAAAAATGATGTCGGAGGTTTGCTTACAGAGACGCCATGCAGAGACAAAAGCCTGTCATGAAATGAAATTTGACCTTTACATAAATTAAACAGGAAGAAAGCCAAGTGAAGGCTGTATGCCTGAAGATAAAACATAGAATGCCTAAATCAGCTGCACACATCTAGTCAGACAAACACACATCTTCTTCTGCTTTCTTTTACTTGCCTGAACATAGGGAAAATGCTTCTTAATCCAAAAATTGTTTACTTGACAAGCTAACAGGAGAGAGAGGCTCCCAGCAGAGGTTGTTACAGGAAACAGTGAGTGATATGGAACAGAGGTCTGTTATTGTGACCTTCAGCAAGAATAACTCTCCGGATGATAGTCCACCCTACGGATCTGTTTGAAAGACAAAGGGAAAGAAAATATTTTGCTCCCCGAACGCCTTATAAACAGGCAAGTTGTATAACGCCTCGATTCTCACACTGTGCTTACCGCAGCAGCCTCTCCTCTAAGACAGAGGCAACACTTCTACCTGAGCAAGAAGGAGGTAAAACAGGTGCACACAGACACACAAACAAATAAGAGTATAAAGATGTTGACGCACACAAAAGAATATTGTGCCAGCAACTACTGACTTTTGAGCATTGGCTTGTCTGCATCAAGTCTCTCACGGAACATTCCATTCATTGATCCATCCATCTATTCAATCACTCCTCCCACTTTTCCACCCCTTGCCCTGCATTGCAGTTACCTGATGTGCTGACAGGGGAACAGGTGTCTAAGCTATTAGCACAAGTCTCTCTGTGCCACCTACTGTATCCTATGCTTTTGACTGAAGCATAAATCAAGACTGCATAAATGGAATGAAGTATTTTTACAACCTTGTGTATATGAAAGAAAATGTGTACAAATGGTCTTCATACAAACACTATTTTCATTAGAGAGCCATCAGGAGGAATGCAGGTCAAAATACATCCCGGTCAATTAATGTTTTATCCATGTACAAGTCAATGCTTAGCCTGCTTGTCTGGGCTGCAGCAGAATCAGAAAGTAGTCCATTTGATTCTTTCTCACTTTCCAAAGGCGTGCTTGGTAGGTTAAGTGGTTATCAACAACTAGGAATGGGGGGGTGAGACAATCACTAGATAGTCTTTTGTGTTAGCAGTCCTAGTTCTTCACTGCCATTTGACCAGAGTTGGTCTGGATGGTTGGATGGATGGATGGATGGATGGATGGATGGATGGATGGATGGATGGATGGATGGATGGATGGATGGATGGATGGATGGATGGATGGATGGATGGATGGATGGATGGATGGATGGATGGATAGATATCCATTGTGAGACATGCTGTAACACAGCTCATGGTCAGTGTAAAATATATAAATTTTTTTCAAAAACTACCACAGAAAAGCAAAAATTAAAACTGTAGTATTACAGTTTATCATTTAGGAAAGAGTTTGATATGACCTGCCGGGCTTAGTCTGAGCAGCTTTCATCTTTAATCATAAAATGAATACTTATGTATTAGAAGGTGTGCTTCGTCATGCTCTCCCTCCTGAATCATATTCCGTCTTCAATATCTGTCCCCTCTCCTCACTCTAATTTCCTCCCATAAAAAGGCTGGCTTCTATGACTCTCCTTGGCTTGAATTTTTATGTCTTTCTCTGGTCCATCTCAGAGGAATATTGCCAAGGTAATGTGATGATGACCCTTAAGAATCCTCATTAAATCACTCAATATCAGCACATCAACTAAACGTCCAAAATGTTAATAGAGAAATGCAGCCAAGACACTACTGACGACCCAACAGAAGTGGTGGGGAGTTCTTTTATCTGTTTCCATGAAAGGCCTTATACCACAGTCTCTCACATTAGCACTCACATCAGCATCCGTGTCACACCCTTACTCAGACAGCCCGACAGACAGTACAAACAAAGTCAGTTAGATTCAACAACACTAAAGAGATGGGTGTCAGAGTGGCAGATGGAAAGTTGAGCATCTGTCACTGTGCTGAACCATTTGGCTGAAATCAAAGGGAGATGAGCTCCTTCAAAGGACAGGCAAAGCCATGCCTGAGACCAGACATGCTCTGGTGTGTTCCGCAGATAAGGGCCAAGAGGTTATATTGCTTTTCTTCTTTCTCTCCCTTTGTTCTCATCTGTCTTAAGGGAGCAAGGAGAGAGGGAGAGAGAGAGAGAGAGAGAGAGAGAGAGAGAGAGAGAGAGAGAGAGAGAGAGAGAGAGAGAGAGGGAGAGAGAGAGAGAGAGAAAGAAAGAGAAAATACAGACAAAAGTAGAGAAGAGAGAAAGGTAGAGAGAGAGAGAGAAAAATGAGCCATGAACAGGTTGCCTGTCTTTTTCTGCTACTGCGCTCTGTGTTGATCAAACGCTCGTTAGTAGAATTTGCTTGGTGTTTCCGGACGACGGGGGTAATGAGCAGAGGTGGCGGGAGCAGAGGGGCGCTGGGCCATGATGCAGATTGTTTCTGACAGTATCAGAGTACTTTTGCCTTCCAGCCTTTCTCTTTTCCTGCCTACTCCAGGTAACTGCTGCAGAGATCTTGCCTCCAGCGTACCTTTAACTGGGAGCAGTTCGACTCAGCTGGATGCGAGGCATGAGCTAAATAGCACAGTAATCCTCTGTGGAATTCTAAAGGGGAAATACTACTACTTCGAATCTCAAAGGGTTTGCAGGTTTACTTTCTTTGCACAGGGTGAAGAACACCACAGCCCTCAAGCCTCACGTATGAAGTTGACTGCAGAGTTTTGAAAGGAATTCAGTCTACTAGAGTGTAGCACGATTGCCCTTCCATCCTTTTTCTCTTCAAAGAAAGAAAGAAACCATACTTTATTGATCCCCTTGGGGAAATTACTCCTCTGCATTTAGCCCTTCCTGTTAATACTAGGACCAGTTGGTTGCCATGATGCGGCCCCTGGAGAGCTGTTGGGGGTCAAGGGCTTTGCTCAGTGACCCACCTTGGTAACCTGTTGTCAGTAGGATTCGAACCTGTGAACCTGCAACCTTCTATAATCTGCAGTGACTTTTAGGCCACCACTGCACAAACAATGTCAGTTATAAATAGGCAACATATTTATTCTGTAACGTCATTACAGGATTACAACAGCAAACGTAGAGCTTTGTATCTTAGATTGTTTTACTGTCTTTTGAGGGATTGCACATCCATCCATTTCTAAACCCAATCAGAACCAATCGAAGCTAACTAAGGTTGAAGTCAAGATATAAACCTGGTCAAGCCCGCCAGTCTGTCACAGTGCAAATATAGAGAAATAGATAACAAATCACACCACATTCAGACCTATGGACAATTTAGTGTCTACATTTGACCTCAAAAGGCATGTTTTTGGACTGTGGATAGGAATTGGAGTAACTTGAAAAAACGCACAAATTTACATTGGGCTTGTGCACACTGCACTATAAAGCTCCAAACCCGAGCTTGAACTGGAAATATTTTCACTGTGAGGGAGAGGTGCTAACCACTATACCACTGTGCAGCAGGATTACACATGTATTGCCCATTTTGTTTTCTAAGTTGATCAGCAAAATGTAAAAGGTCAGACCAATGTGGCGTTGTTGGTGATTTTCAAAGATTTTCAAAGTGGGGGGGCGGGGGGGGGGGTATCCAAACAAAGGCCACCATTGGACACTATTGGATTGGAACAACTGTGTTTGTCAGATACATTGATTTTTCTGCTGCATGGTTCCCATTATGTTGATGTCGGCAGTATGTGAGCTGCCACATATGACCCTGCAGTTGAAGCACGTACTGTAACACATACACAACAGCAGCGGATTAGAGCACCTAAAAGCATTCATTCTCCTCCAACAAGGACAAGTCAGAGTAATAGGTGATAATGATGGAGGGTGAGAGCACACATAGCTAATGTGCTGTCTAATTAATGTGCTTAATGTCTGTCTCATCCAAGTTCGAGTTTTTGTGACAAGGTTCACATTGGGTCATACTAATATGTCTCGGTATGTCGAGGGTCCACAGAGCTTTACTTTGCTTGAGTTTCAACGTGTTAGACAGCTTTTTATGTTGA
The DNA here is from genome assembly GCF_963383615.2 of Lipophrys pholis. Taxonomy (NCBI): domain Eukaryota; kingdom Metazoa; phylum Chordata; class Actinopteri; order Blenniiformes; family Blenniidae; genus Lipophrys; species Lipophrys pholis. The sequence continues at coordinate 10,644,224 of NC_137633.1, forward strand.
CACTGTGAAAACAAAAATGTTTCTGGAGTTTAAATTTCAGATTGCATTTGAGGGAATAAACTGGGATGCATCATTTCATGACTTCATCGGTTAATGACGGAACTGCAAAATTAATACAAGAAGACAATAAATAATACAAGACAGCCCAGAGAAGAGAGGCAGGATTGACCAGAGACTAAAAAAAAAAGGCAGCTAATGAGAGCGAGGGTTGTGACAGAAACAGCTAGTTATAAGATGTCTGAAAGCAACAGATGGAGCAGAATGAAAGCCGAAAGACACTCCATCCGCGACCTTGTTTAAGAGAAAAAGCTGCCAGCTCAGAACAAAAATGCACACCTACTATCTGTACTTCTACTCAAGTGTTTACTTTACCACATCTGAAAGACACGGGAGGACTACACAATGTGGTACACAGCATATTGCAAACACCTGATTCAAACTTACCTCACGAGGATGAACATTTTGAAAATGAGGTCAGCTTTAAAGTCAGCCGAAAACATTTGTCTGCCAAAAAAGATTATGCTATCAGGTATCTAATTTGAGCTCCGATTTTTTAGGAATTGCGGGTTTGAAAATTATAAAACCAGATTAATTCACTCACAACAGATACAACTAACCAGCAGTATTAAAATGTAAATAAGCAGGTGTTTGATAGCATTTGCACTACACACCATAGGGTAAGAGCCATAGTACCCTATCAGTGAAAATTTACATCATTCCTTACATCCACAATTTAAGATTTAAGAAGAGGCACTCCTCAAATGAGTAACAATACAACTCATTTCTAGTGAGGAGATGAGACAGTGGTTTCCCAGACATATTTCTGGGGTCCACTGCTCTACAGCAAATTATGCAAAGACCCTATTCATTTAAATCAAGTGCACCAGAGTTGGTAGACATCGTAATCTTACAGAGCCAAAGGCCCCTAGAACGTGAAAACAAAAGCCTAAACGAAAAGCCTAAAGGTACATGTGTTGATGGCAGGAGAGTTAATGCTGTAGGCAGAAGCAGCACCAGGCTTTGGCCCATGTTTCAGTTTGAGATTCGCATTAGTATGCAGTGAATGAAGAGACAGAGCAATGATGGGTACAACACCAAGATTAAAAAGTTTTGTGTGTTTCAGTTAAAGTATGTCAAGCGTGCAGCAGTTGGGTCGAGTTAGACTACATGAGCCACATAATTACATGGCTTAACTATTTTAAGACTGATGATTCAAGTGTTGAGGAACCAACTAAACTAAAAGTTTCTGTCAAGCGGGGGGCGTGGACAGCGAAGCCAAAAAAAACAAGGGCAGAAGACAGACTTGATCTTGGCAGTCGACTTGGAGAGTTGTACACACGGAATCAGTCATACAAGAAAAGGACCAGTCCAAAAACATAATTCAAAATCCAAAGTGAGATCAAAACCCTGAGAAGACTGTAAAACCTGACAAGAGGGGCCAATAAATGGACAGAATGTTAAAAGCACGTGACCAAAATTGAAATAACACCCAAACCACTACACAACGAAATGGCCACGGGCAAGACTGATGGCGCCAACAAGGTGCAGATCACAACATTCATGAGTAATCAGGGTGAGACATGTGGAGGGCAGAGCAACACCGCACCAAAGACATAGAAGCAGAAGGCAGACATTGACAGACAACACCAACTAGACCAACTACAACACCAAACGTAAACGGCCTAAACCTCATTGTAACACGGATTATGAAACAAAAACCATCACAAGAACCGCAACCATGACAACAGAAACATGGAAACAGACTGGGAAAAACCAGACCTGAAGACCTCAGACACAAAAAAAAAAACAGCAAAGCCATCATAGCTTCAGACTGCAGATTTTTGTCTTTGGCGTTTAAATTAATTGTAAATAAATATATCTTCATAGTTTACTGTCATAACATATTTCATCTTTAAATTTAGGTTTTGAAAAAAAGTTTAATCATTTAATACGTGGACACAAGAAAACACATGATGACCATTGGTTCACTGAGCTCTTGAGGAGATTGAAATGTGAAACCGAGGCGTCTAAAAAAAAGTGTGCACATAATATCACGTTTCTTTTTAAAAAAATAGTATGTTAACAGTCTCCCATATGCCAAAAATGAAAAAGCTCCTGTAACATGTCCTGTCACAACAAGTAAAGACAGCTGGGGTATTTTGGCTGTCTTAAATGATACATGTAGAAGAAACAGTTTGAAAACAGAAACGCAGGTTGTTAGGAAAAAAGAGATGAAACCCTCGTTACTGTAATCCATTTGGCTCGTGGCTACATCCACTGAACAAAGTGAGCCGCCTACATACATCCCAGAAACTGAAACTTTGATTTTCAGCCAGACACTATTACACTGTCAGATGGCTGAAGTGGTTGACAAAATCACAGTCCAAACTTCAACTTGGATTGTTTTTGTACTGATTATTGAATTGTACAGATGAAAATGTGAAAATGAAAACTCCAGACTGTGGCTAAGTCCTAACCGGAGTTCCAAGGATTCAGAATAGAAGTGATATACCATTTTTAATCAAATTCAACCATAAATTTAGTTTAACAATCAGCAATTACAGATATAAGTTTTCCTTCTGACGACTAGCTTTATCACATTTTACGCACATTAATTGGTTGTATTTTGATGAAATAATGAAATCCTAGAAGATGCATTTAGGTTGCGCGGTAAACAGTAGGATGAGCTCATTTCAAACCAGTTATATGGTCAATTCGGGTTCTAATGAACAAAATGGCCACTGCCAACAAAAAGCATCTGTGTGAATGTTCATTATAGTTACTCATGACATCCGACGCTATCATCATGTTCTTTGAAACTTTTACGACAACTTGGAGAAAGGAGATATGAGCAAGTGATTCAAGCAATGCGTTGCATATCTGCCTTTGGGAGAAGGACACTGCTCGTAGACAAAGCATAGGGTGGATGTCCTCTGCGTCGGTTATCACATGACATAGGGCTAATTAACTCCAAAGCAGAAAATAGAGGCCCTGCAAGGAGCAATAAACATTCTCTATTAAACGCCATCTAATTAGAATGCAAGCTACAAGAGCTTGAAGGAGAACATAACAAACACAGAGGCCAGTGTAATTGTCAACCAAGCTCTGTGGAAAGCAAACATAATAGACATAATCAGCCGAGCACTTCACATAAGGTCACGGTGGAATGTTGTGGAAATACTTCTTCATAGTTACCAGATGGTGTTTTTCTTCAACTGTGGAAAAGGTCACAGACACTTCAGCAGTCCTGCACTTTAGATGGCATGCCATCAATTACAATCTAATCTACATGGAGATACCTGGAACATGAGAGGAACATGGAGCAAAGAAAGTACTTTCTGGAGAGCCGACCAATTGAACTGTCCAGATGATTAAAACAGCTTCTGCTTCAGTATGAAGATTGCTTAAAATTGACAGAATTTCATTGACATAAAAATGTATCAACAGACTTAAGATGTGCTTCTAAATGGATTTTATTTATGGCACAGTTTACAAAGTAAGGAGCCAAGCAGCGAAAGTCAACAAAGTACAAAGTTATGGGGAAAACTGCAAGGTTTTCATGTCAGCCAACGCTCTCGTCCACTCAAGGCCTTTAGGCCCCGTGGTTGATCGATAGTAATGGAAATGCCAGCAGGCCTTCAGAGCCCATTGCCAATTTAACCTGTTTCACCATGACTCAATTCTTCCTCAAATAACCCAGCTGCTTACTGGGATGGACTGCAGACTTGTGGTGCTGATAAGATGAGCGAGCAGCAGCAGAGTGCGGGGGGGACGGACACAGAGAAATTGTAAGCGCGGGGGTGTGTGTTTCCAAACATCACTTTTTTCAAAAGTATTTCCATGAGGCAGTTCACGCAAGCGGATACGTGAGCAAATCCACAGCATGGCATCCAACAGTTTGCTTCGTTTTGCAAAGGTCGGGCACGACGCGGGCGCAAAACAACCCAGCCGTCTTCATCACCCATTTATGCAGCAAGCTGGGCACATTACTGTTCCCCAAGTCAGTTAAATGTGTTTGGAATGATGAGAAGGAAAGATTTTGACTGTGAATGAAAATAATAAATTGACAGATCCATCATCATAAAAGTATTCCAGGATTAAATCTTGATCAACAACAGGCTATCTACAAAAGTGAAAATGGAATTATAATTTATCTCATTTCTCACAGTGTTCCTGGGCTTTTTCTTGTGGTTTATCCACCATGTGATGTTTTCTTAGTGGAAAGAAGAAAGGATTTTGTCACTTTAAGCGATATAGGACTGTTAGACGAACTTTTAAATCTTCAATATTTCTCGACCAAATCAAATTAAGGAGAGGTTTTTAACTGGCTTTTTGTATTTATCAAGCAATTTGAATTAAGATCACATTTAATCAAGTAGCAATGAATTTACACACTCATTTAAGCCCTTATCAAGGATCAATTCTGAACTGTCACTTGTTTAATTTGTTAGATGGATCTATTTATTAAGATGACACTCAGGGGTTGGAGCATCAAAGGCAAATAGCTGAGACGTGAATAAACACCTCTTTAACACAGTGTTAACAAAGCATGCTTCCAAACTACCCCCCAAAAGCAAAAACTACTGTGAGACAACACAATTAAATCAAAATATACCCACGCTCTGTTAACTCTCATTATGCTGCCTGTATTATTTAATTGATTTAGTTTAGGATTTATAGTGTATATTAAGTAATTGTCTAGCAGCCTATTGATTCCCTGTGTAAATGTTTTTATTTCCAGAGTGGTGGCTGGTTGAGAGAAGGTCCTGCAGAGAAAGAAATAGAGGCAACAGCAGAGAGATAGCACAAGGGGCTGAGACATCTGCTCAGGTTTATAATGATGATGCTGCAGGGGAGAAAAAGAATAAGATATGGAGGTCACGTTCGCAAGCATGGTGTCTCCATCTGTCCCCTGAGGTTAGTGGGGTGAGCCAGAGATGACGGTGGGGCCCGGGGAATGGGGTTGGCGGATTGTATGTGGGGATGTACCAGACTTGGGGACACTGTTTGCTCGCTCCATTTTTATCCCAGAGGCCACGCAAACAGTAAATGAGGTGTGATCGTTATATAGGCAGTCCATCGTCTCAACGGTATGCGAACCTATGCTTTGTGAAAGTTCAGGTTGGGATAAGGCTTGCTTTCTTTTTCTTTGCACCTTTCCTGTTCGGCAAACGGTGCAACAGAGCACAGAGCAGCTCAAAAAGGTGTTGAAAAGCTATTTTCATTTTCATTAATCATCATCCATCCGCTGAGTTTTCTGATCGGCTCAGCAAAAAAAAATACTGACCCCGAAGAGTTAAACGGTCAAACTATTGTGACAAGAAATACAGAGAGCCTTGCAATAAATGTTGCCGCTCACTCAAGTCAAAATCAAGGCGATAGTCAAAGGACAAGCTGACTGAACCTCCACAACAACAGTAGAAACTCAGTAGCCGAGGTTATAAGGATCAAAAGTAATCTGATTAAACACTAATCTGAATAAAACTGTGTCGCGTACACAGTCTTGTCTGATTGGATAGGCCCCATAATCCAATCGGAGACCAAGTAAACCACCCATCAGATTGCTCACCAATGTCGGAGCATTGCGATGCACGTCTATGATGTAGCGTCACCACGAAACGCATCGCGCTACGTTTTAATATAAATGCAGTGATGAATGCAGGACACAACGCCGCCACACTAAATCATAAAATATTCCATCATCTTTTCCCTGCCATATTTTTAAAAAGGAGAATGTTTTGTTGTTGTGTCACAGTGTATAAAAGAAATACAAGCTTGAATGGTCTATAATAAATTCAACTTCAATAATGTGAGGCTTCTGGGTAAACGTAAACCTGCACAGCACTCTGATCGCTTTATTCAGAGTTCATGTAAACGGTTACAATCTGATCCATCAGCTGACAAACACATTGTCAAACATTACACTGTGTACCTTTTAACAAAATTGGGCCAAATGTGATGGCACTGTTTCTTTGGGCTCTTCTGAATTATTCCACTTGTATATCCTCCATATCTAAGACAGAAATTTCAAAATTCATAGTGCTAAGTAAACATAAGAATTTGCTTGATAACATTTCTAATTGGCATAATTCTTTTCCCCACCCAGGCTTCAGTTATGAAGGATACCCTAATCAAGAGAATACACTTTCAGGTGTCAGCATTGGCTTACAACTCAATCAAACAGAACTAATTACAAATAAGACTGAATGTATTATTATTATTATTATTATTAGTGGAGCTGGGTGAAGCATGTCACCCCCCTCCAACAAAACTGCCTTCCAATAGAGAAATACAACTGCCTACAATTCTATTTTCAACTCTCTAAGTATTAAGGTTCTGCTGCCACGGTTGCATAACTTTCCAACACAACTGTGAGGCCAGAATTGTCCTGTAGACTGTCTAGTTCCATAAACTTTAGCCTGCAAACTACCCAGCTTAGGAAGGACCTGCCCTCCAAAGTTTGAAAAAAAGCTGTGTCCTTCAAAGAATGCAGCTCTTAAATTGAGACTAACACACTAACCTAATCAGGTCACTCAGAGACAGAACATGTGAAACATGTGATTTAATGCCATCAATGAGTTTAAAAGAAATTGCCTTAGCAGGAAGAGGAAAACACGCACAACCTTAAAACGTAGCACCTCCATTATTTTTCAAAATGTGCAGTGAAGCACATGGCGGAGTGGAAAAACGTATGTTTCTACCTTATTCTATAAATCCAAACTCTATTACTGAACTCTCATACTAAGGTCAATACTTTCTCTTAAAATGATTTTGGGTGAGAGTTATAGAACAGACATGGAATAAGTTTCCCTGAATAAACACCTCTCGATGGCTACCCACGTTCCTGATTTGTTCATGTACTCAAATAAAGAAATAACGGGAATTCAGACTGAACAATTCTCTTTCTACACAGACAGATAAGTTTTAATAATTATTTATTAAAACCACAAATCGACAGGCAAGGATGACATTTCCCAATATGTACTGTACATGCACTGTAGGTCGACAGTAATATCAGTTCTGTTAACTTTGTTTTATCAGAGTAATTACCCTCTCACAGCACTTTCTACAACCAGGAGTGTGTCAACTGAAAGCTACATCTGCAAGACGAATATGTTAGGTAGTCATTGGTTAGGGCAAACACCACCCCCTCCTACAAGGACTCAGATAATGTCAGGCTGCATAAACTTGAATAAAATGGGAATACTGTGGTTGTAAGGCTGCGGAATGGGAATTGCTCTGCATACTGTAATTGGGTTTGGCATTGGCACGGCAACACAATGTATTCTGTGAGGCATTATGAATTTGACAACTCAGAGATTCTGCCATACTGGTAATAGGATCTATAGTAATTCTTTCATTATCTTTCACTGCACCGGCTTTATCAAATTGTACTTTTCATGACTGCATTTAATTTAGATGCTCCATTAGCGTCCTGGTGCCCTGGATGGATATAAATAGAAAGGAACCATCATCGATCATTACTAGTTCAGCCTTACTTAATCTCTGCATGAAAGTCATCCATTTGACCATTGTAGATAATGTTGCATACAAGACGCAGGACCACTCACAGGCACTATTGGATTCCAAAGATCCAAGCATGAAGATTAGTTTATGAGGTGTCATAATATCCATCCATCTCCATCCGTCTTTTATGCGGCTTTATGCAATTGAGGGTCACAGGGGTCTGGAGCAGGCAGACAGTATCACACACACTTACAGGTAGTTTAGGGTCACCAATTAGCCTCAAATGTATGTTTTTGAACAATGGGCATAAACTGGAGTATATGAAGAAAACCCAACACCTGCACAGGAATAACATGCAAAGGAATAGAAAGGCCTAGCGCGGGCTCAAACCAGAGACAGTCTCACTGAGAGCACAGTGTCAACCACTACACCACTGTGCAGTCTATGTTATAATAGTCAGGCATTAGCAAAGGTGAATTTGTTTCTCACACCCACGACTTATTACTATAATTAAATGGGGTTTTCTTTATCCACTTGGGCCTCGTTTACACGGCACTGTTTCATGTGAAAACTTGTTATTTTTTACATTCCAAACATTTTGAAAACGATTACAGGAAGGCAGCTAAAAACAAATGAAACCACAAACACGCGTGCATGCATGCAGAAAACGATATACTCTAAACGTGAAACGTTTGTGATTACGTATGGACAGACGATGAAGATGGATTGCTATTACGGGTGACTCTCAACGATTAAAACGACCGAGTCCCGGGTGAGTATGGACTGGGAGTCATGACACTCCAGAGGCAGTCACTGTTAGTACTGTCCATCTACTAGTGCATGCGCAAAAGGAACTATTCACTACGGCTGTGATGCGTATGCACAGTGGCAGCATTGCAGAGGTTGCGTTTTCCCCGTTTACACAGAGACGGAGCATTTTTAAAAAGTTCCACATTGGGAGCCATTTTCGAAAAGTTGCATTTTCAGTGGCTCCGAGCACCGTTGTCGTGATTATGGACTCTCAAAACGCACTTGAAAACGTTGTATAACGTTACTTAGTTACTCAAAACAAACAAAAAAAAAGAGGTACCACACAACATGAGATACACTGTGAGGTAATTGTTTCCTTTATAAGGTGAAATATGCCGACATTTTAGCAAAGGTATCTCTATTTATAGGGAGGATATAAAAAAATAAATCTTTCTTTCATGCACTTTATTGAGCGGATTGCTCAAAGCGAAGCACAAAACCAGCCCAAAGAGAACGGAAAAGCAAAAATCCGTGGCTCAGCTGGCATCTTATTTCTGTCCTTAAGCTGAACAAATGTAGTGTCCATATTTTCATTCTCAACAGTTTACAGACGACTCTTCAATATCTTTCCCATCATCTGTTAGAAGTGCTGGCTGGAGTGATTGTTGAGCAAACGTGCCCGAAAAAAAAAGTGAGCTTCATCTGCCAAAAGTGCAGCTAATGGAAGACCTTGAGGAGCACACAGACAAAACTGATTGTTTGAAATTCACAACAGAATTGCGTTTCACTTCTCCTGTTGCTGACAAAAGCGGCACACTTCACCGCGATGCGTTACACCCAACAGTGGTAAGTGACAAAAAAGCCTTTTCATGTAATTATAGCCCGAAACTAATTCAAGCCGAATCACTCACTTGTGCAACTCGGTTCAAAAAGATCCATATTTTCTTTTCCTTTTCCTTTGTCAACTATAATGTTCTCTGCATGTGCGCTCATGTCCACTTAAGACGCTACACTGTGCAGGTGTTTTTGATCTCTCCCCCAAAACCCGTGTTTTCCTTCTGTTTTTATTGTCACCTCGCTGAAGTAAGCCTCTGACACAGAAAATAACAGCTTTGTTCTCTCCTCTGTATGAAACACAAGGTGACGACCTCCCACCAGAATGTAAAGTGCATCTTTTTTTTTTCTCTCTTTAAAGGCTTGAGGATGAATCACTACAAAAAAAAAAAAAAAAGGGGGGGGGGGGGGGGTAGTGTTTCAGAGGTCTGTGCTATTGATTCAATTTCTATGACCACAAATACTTTAAAGCATAATAAGCCTATGCTTCAAGTCCCCACACCCTTTCAAGGCTTGAAATGGCCTTGTCGTTACCTACAAATCACAGCTCTCCGCACAGCTGCCCTCTCTGGAGTGATATGTCAGTGACCACGGGGGAGAAAAAAAAACAAAAACTGAAGGCAACAGACACAAGCTGGCCTCTGAAAAATGTAATGGTTTTCTTGTTGGGGATTTAGCCAGTGGTATGGCAGTGTGCAAGCATCATTCATGTTCCAGACACAGCGGATCCTCTGGGGAGATGGTGAATATTAAAGGGCTTTACAGGAGCCTTCCTCGTGAAAGCTCTTGACAGGAGACGTGTTTATGACCTTCAAAAAAGGAGGAGGAGGAAGTCAATGGTCACTCTGACTGCCTCTTTTGCATCTCAAGTCAGTCCGTGCCAGAGCAAAGAAAAAAAAAAAGAAAAGAAAAAGAAGGAATCTGCAGTTTCGATTGCTGCTTTTCATATGTATATATTTTTTTTTTCATCACATGGGCAACATCTCAGTTTAAAAAACAAAAACAAAAAACGATTGGGTCAGAGGAAGACTTGCTTAAATTGTATCAACTTGAAACTAATCAATACCCCCCCCCCCTAAAAAAAAAATAAAAATGAAGATATGGAAATAACAAATGCTGATTTAAATTAATTAAATGACTCAAAAACTAATTCACCGCTTACCATGAATGCTTTTGATGTGGTGCTCTGTGATCATCACAGAACAATTCAAATCCATCAAAAGAATCAGCATCAAAACAAAACAGACACAGTGTCGTCTGTCACAAAAGTCCCAGAATAAATAAAAGTTGTTGTTTTGTTCACAAAGTGACACGATTGTCTGTAAATATACCATCATAATATTAAAAAAAGAGTTTGTTTTAAATGTGTGCCAACACACATTTTGGTGTTCAGATTGTGTCTGAAATGGAGTGCAAGACTATGTAATGGGCAACTGACTATAATGTGTAAAGCCTAAATGTATTCTCCCTTAATGACGGTCCCAGAACACAGGACGAGATACAGTCGTTGTGACAGGCAAAATAGTGCCATAGTAACATTTCAATACAAATATTAAAGGATTTTTGATTTTGTTGTTGTTGTGGCACAGAGCATACTTAATTAAAATGTCTATCATCTCAAAAAAAAACAATTACCACAGAAAATGATTACAATATCAACATAAAGCCAATTTGAATGATGCTGCTGGTGCAAAATACAGTGAAATGTTAGGTGAACTTCTCCGATAGCTGTTGCATTATGCATGTTGTTACAAACTCGCCCTGACAACATGGCTTTGAGACGAGTTTGTTTTCAATGCATTTGAATCAGGGCCCTATAAAGAGATAAACTGTCAGTGCAAGCATTATTTCAGCATTCTGTCACACCCGCCACTGACCACCAGCCAAAACTGCCTCTGAGTGAACAGGACAATTGAGTTTAAACGTATAAAATAACATGCTAGATATCACAAATAATGCTCATTTTAAGAAGTGTGATCGTGCGTTCCTCTGAATGCCCAACATAAATTTACTTCTCACCCAGACAGGAAACAGTTTTTTTTCCCTAAACAGGTTGAACAAGGTCAACTGAATTTGCTTGCGGATCGCCCGATCACTCACAAACAAGAATGACAGTCATGTGACGATGGGCAACAGATAGTGAAAGACGACCTAACCTCACAGGATGAACTGTCCATCTGGCAAACCACCGCATTTCCATCACAGACACGGGGGATCGATCACAGCCTCCGCTCATCATTAGAGTCCTGCAGTGGACACTCATCCAGAAGTAAATACTTAAGAATGCTCTTTGCCTGGCAGGTAAGCTGAGGGCCTGACTCTAAATAAGCTGGTTAGAGAACAGCCTGAACACTAAATCATTACAATTTAGGGATGTGGCACTTTTAATTCACTGTCGCTCTCGCCTATGGTGACTTTTTTAGGATCAACAAATACAACTGTCATTAATCTTGTCAGGCCACAGAAAGCTATAACTAATCCCCCGATGTGTCCCTTTATGTTTATGTTAAAGACCCATGTGCATCTTCATAAGGGGCAGTTAAATACCATGCACTGTTCAGGGAGCAAAATTAGTTGGATCATAAAAGGTTTGGTAAAAAAAAAAAAAGGAACAATACTCTTATATTTGTTACCTTTAGTCTTGTGTTTGCGGCTATGGCTCGGGCAGCAGAGCAGGTTGTCTTGCAATTGCAAGGTCAGCAGTTCAGTCCATAGCTCTCTGACCTGTGCATTAGATTGCCCTTGGGCAAGATACTGAACCCCAGATTACTCCAAAAGAAGGTCAAGCACCTTGCATTCAAGCTGTGTCAGTGTAACCAAGTAAAAAAAAAAAAAAAAAAAAAATCCAAACCACATTCACTTTAAGAACGTTCAGAGAAAAATGTGCTGCATGCCAAAGTGTATAGATATGAAAAACTGCACAGACAATTAAACAAGTTATGAAAAAACAAACACGTCATATAAGAACAATTAATTGGATCTTGGTGGCACAATAATACACACAAATACTGAGTGCAACAGTGGAAGCTTAGCCAGTATTACTCCAATGACAATGACAATTTATGTTTTGAAAGTGTATATACTTCCCATGCAACCGAACCTGGTGGCTATTTACTGTAAAATGAATCGCACATGTACACGTGGATACCATTAGTAGAAAAGGACAATAATTCAAGTTTCAATTTGCAACTCAAACAGTCTTCAGGACAATTTGCTCACAACTTTATATTCTTAAAAAAAGAAAAAAAAAGAAAAGTGATGCCCATGATAATGTGCCCTCAGTGGTAGATGTTCATCCTTTACTGATCAATAGTGACAAAAGAATCAAAAGCGATGTGTGAGGCTATCTCTAGCCCTCCTTTTTGACATTTCTGTAAGGACGCTTTACTATCAATAAAGACAGTTGAAAAAGAAATATTCTTCTAATCACAGTAAGTGCACTTTTCTACATTAACTCGGCCAAACAAGAGCGAGTTTTACTGGCCGATCAATGAAGTCCATGAAGCCAATAACGGCTAATGTCCACGGCTCTATAACCCATTACACCTTTCTGATTCATCATTATTTGCACTAAATGAGAGGATGTAAAGACTGCCATTGGAAATCCACAATGGCTGTTTGTTTGGGGGTTTTTTTTGGGGAAAGAAAACTCGATCGAAAATATATCCTGGTTCTTTTGAATATAATATATTCCACTTGCAGTTATTTGAAAAACAAATGTTAGAAACATTTTTTTTTTCTAGATTATTTTATGTGCAGAATACAAATAACTCCCACAAGCATTCCATTACTTCGTACAGCTTTTACATTTTTTTCTGAGCATGTTGCGTCTGAGTTTCATCTTATTTATTCATCACATTACAGCTTCTGAACACACTTTAAAAGACTCAATTTAGGTCATAAAAGTTATTGGACAATTTTGGGAGTTACATGCAACACACACACACACACACACACACACACACACACACACACACACACACACACACACACACACACACACACACACACACACACACACACACACACACATACACACCTGAAGCTGTAAGTCCTATCCTACATAGGCTGCGAACCAATGCCCTGAAGCAAACACTTCTCTATAGAGCTCCAAGCGCACTGGAATAGCCTGCCACCATAAATAACTCTAGAAAGTAGTTATCAAAGGAAGATTGAAGAAAGCGGTTTTTGATCAAGGAAATTATGTTGCATCTATTTTCATTTTATTCAAAGAGTCTGGGTGTTTTTGTTTTTTGTCATTTGTTTTGTTTTTTTGTTCTTGTTTTTGCTGTGGTTTTGGTCGTCAATGTCATTGCATTTGTAAATATTTATCTATGCTGGATAATGTTTCTGGATCGTATGAGTGATCTATGAGTGGGATGTAATTGCTGTATGACTTTTCTGGACATCAGGAAGAATATCTGTCACTCCCGTAGCAACTAATGGGGATCCTGAAACTAGAAACACGCACACACACACACACACACACACACACACACACACACACACACACACACACACACACACACACACACACACCAAAGAACATTAAAAATCATAGCAGGAGTGTGTTCTGCTTTTCCCCTTTTGCCCCATCTCTGTGGGCTATTGATGCTCTGCATATGCAGCAGAAAGTAATACAGCCCACATGAATGCCAAAAGGAAAATCAGGAGGGAAAAGACAGGGTGGGATATTGTTTGAAGCAGCCAACTCTGCCCTTTGTCTTTGTGTCCTTCCATTAATTGTAACTTAACCTGGACAGTGGTGCTCCATGAATGACAGATTGAAGGAGTGCCGGCTGTCACCGTGCAGATTTACAGTAAGTGAACCACGCTAAGTCAGCTAATGGAGCCTCTGTCATCCTGCAGTTGTTTTTAGTGGCAAGGTGGATCTTTTAATGTCATGACAAAGCCAACGAACGCAGCAACGGTTAGCCCAATGCCTCATATGTTGGACGAGATGATCGGCCGGTTTTTAATCCCCCTTTGCAGCTGTGCGGCTTGTGAAGCAAGCAGACGCTACACACGCTAACGTCCAGTTAGCTTCACTCACTTTGGCGTTCTTCATCATGGCCCTCGTCGTGAAACCCTCCGCGTTCAGCTCCGTCTTCTTCTTCTTCGGCATGCCAGCAGGTAATTCCTCAAAAGCTTGAAGCGACCAATCTGCAAAGTGGAGACAATCAGGAACGAATCGACGCTCAAAACTTGGATGATCCTTTGTTTAGGTTGAGGGTTGCTAGGCAACGCAGGTATCGCCGGTCGCCGGTGGCTGCGCGTAGTGGGTTACCATAGAAACGCCAAGACGCTCCTGAAGGTAGACTAGAATAGAATAGAATACAACAGACTAGAATAGAATAGAATAGAACTTTATTTATATCGCACCTTTCACAAACAAGAGTCACATTGTGCTTTACAACACTAAAAACAGAAAAAATAAAACTGAGATAAGATCATTAGAAATATACAAGCAAGAAAAGCATACATAGTTATACAAAAAAGTAAAATTGAGCAGCTACAGGTCAATGGCCTGCCTGAATAAAAGTGTTCGTAACTGCTTCATAAAAGTAGCAGAGCGTTCCACATCTTTTGTGCAAGAGCTTCAAATGCACAGTCACCGCGGGTTTTGGGCTTGGTGTGTGGGACCGCAAGCAGAATTTGTTGGCCAGACCTGAGCGCTCTATTTGGGGGCATAAGGGTGAAGGAGGTTAGAAGTATAAAAAGGTGTTTGGCCATGTAATGCTGTAGCGCTGCATTATGGAATAATGGCGCAATATGTAATAATGTAATACATTTTCAACTCATTATGTAATAACCCCACATTTTGTAATAATCTGCTGCATTTTGTAATAAAATTCTTGAGTGCATTTTGTACTAAACTTTGTCACATTTTGTCATAACTTGTTGCATATTGCAACTGTTGTTACAAATTGTGGGTGTTCCACTTTTTACAAGAAAATGTAATAATTTACTGCATGTAATAAATTTTGCTCTTTATCCATATACATGTGTCTATGTTTAATAATGACGTTTTTGCTTCCTGTTGCACTTTTTTGTCTTGTTATATTTACTTGATATTTACAGGTCACTGTAGGTGTGAATCAAAAATACAAGTATGCACTCTGAAATCTCTGTATAAGCACATAAATATCAACACACACATATCTGATCACACACAAATGAAGAAAGACAGATACATGTATTTAAAAATAAGTCTGCTACTATATTAGCGCAATGATGAATTAT
The DNA here is from genome assembly GCF_963383615.2 of Lipophrys pholis. Lineage (NCBI taxonomy): Eukaryota > Metazoa > Chordata > Actinopteri > Blenniiformes > Blenniidae > Lipophrys > Lipophrys pholis. The sequence goes on from NC_137633.1 coordinate 10,659,518, forward strand.
TATTTTTTTACTGCTTGTTGCAGTTTTCAGAGAAACAGCAATGGGTCAAAGGCAGCGATACTCTTCTTTCGACATGCACTTAACTTAATGGTGTACAATGGTGAAGCAATGGCCTAAGCTCACACAGGATGACTTGTCCTGTTCTGTGTTTCTGCGACAGCACCAAGGCCACTTCTACCTTGGACATGTGGAATCAATCACGCTCTCAGCTCATCATTACACTTAGCAGTGGGCTCTCATTCACAAGTAAATGCTTAATGATGCTCTTTGTCTGGCAGGTTGACCAAAGCCTTGACTCCCAATGAGCTGGTTTGAGCACTGAATCACTCCAATTTAGGAATGTGGCGCTTTTAATCTTCCAATATCGTTCTTGCCTCTGGAGACTTTCTTGGGTGAACTTGTGCAAGTGTTATTAATCTTCAGTGCACAGGCAATTTCTCTAAAAGCCCCTATTTGTTTTTTATGGCTCCATTGAGAAAGGAGGGTATAGCAGCAGAGGGGGAGACTGTAAACAAGGTATGCAGGGAAGGCAAGTTATGTCCCTGTCAGCATTCAATGCTAGTCTCTCCTTCTTTTTCTCACCCTCACACTGCTTCCCTTCAGAGGATTAAAAAGAGGAAGAGGGGAGTTTTCAGAAAGCAAACTGAGCAAACCTGAGCGTCAGCATGAATTCACCCGGACTGAGAAATGATTGTTCAAACAGGGCAGCACTATCTCACTCCTGTTAGCGTATGGAGAGGGGCCGGAGCCGGTCTTTGTGTATTGTAGAGGCAGGCCTGGCAAGGATGATGCACGGAACCTGAAAAACATCATTAGTTCATGTTGAAATGTGCGTAGATGTGTACCTTTACCTCAATCTGCCAAGTTAACACCTTTGTCTCATAAGCTCCTTTCAAGGACAAACACATTGTGTCCACCTGATTGACACAGAAAGGATTCATTAGCATTTATTGCTGCTAATGATGCATAGTGGAAAACTCGGTGGTCCGGGAGGTCGGCAAAGACTGGGGGAGAAATAAATGCATCGAAAAGAAATTGTAGTGCACTGTGCTTTGATAGGTTTTGCTTTTATTTTTCCCCCATGCATCTGCACGGTCTTCATCATCATGCTATCCCTGGTTTGAACCGCAGCTCATTTGGTGGGCCACCTTCAGGCTTGGCAGCCATTGTCCACTGTGTGGGAAAACAGCAATTATGATATCATTACAGCAGAAACTGGTACCTACAAAGCAGGAGACCCAGAGGGTGCCAGTAGAAGAATCTCAGTAGGAAAAGGATAGCGGGGACTTTGCTGCAGAGTAAGTTGCCCACCAATTACCATGAAACAAGACAAACAGCCATTAGAGGAGACCATTAGGCAAGAGGGAGAGCAACCAGGGGCTTGTTGGGTTTAACAGTTCATCAGGTTGTGAAAGTCACACACACGAGCACAAGGTATACGACTGTGATAAATGCCCTCCTCTGCAAAAGTGAATCAGGATTGTTGTATATGCCATATCCTATTATGTTACATTTTTTATGATTGTTAAAATGCACGCATGATATATTCATGTCCGTTAGGAACACTATACTAGAGACTTATCAAACATCAAAGCCTAAGAAATTAATGAAGTTCAATAAAGATTTACAGTTACTGCGACACTCTTAAGTCCTTTACTTAATGTGGTACTCCCAAAAGAAACATAATTACAATAGTGGAGTGGATCATTCGTGAAAGTCACAACCATTTCAGCCAATCTGTTACTTGAGATAATTATTGCAAAGCCAGAGCCCATATTTACTGATGTCAAAGGTGGATATTATTTATGTAACATACAGTACTGTTACATCATCCCAAAAAGATTTGGTCTACCATTATACCGAAGAACCTTCACAGGCTGTTTTAACTTTTGCAAGATGGTGACTTTTTCCTGTAACGTCTTGTAGCTTGTAGATGTATCCTTGTTTAGTTTTCCTGCTGAATGACCTCCCACCGTCCCACACTTGAGGTACTGACACAACCCGATGCGCCACCAGGGGGAACAAAACAATTACACATCGTCCTATCTCAGTAATATCGCACTATGAATGCATTTGACACATTACACTATTACAATTTTTTTTCTTTTTTCTTTTTATCAAAACATGGCTTTTGCTAAAACAAATATATTTTACTGCTACACTGTAATCCATTGTTTCCAAATCCCATTAATTGGGGACCCAGGCCATAATTTCTTAAAAAAAAGTCTTTTCAAACACATCATTTTGAATGAATACGCTTCTTCGCTTGATGATTACCCCTTCACACATTCACCTCGAATGAATGAATAAAAGCTATTGTTGGTCTGTCACTTTATCTTACCAATGATGTGTCGAAACTATGATCCTTCAACATCTTAAGCAGGGAATGCAGGGAAGCCGAATAACCAAGATTACAAAAAGAAATTAATCAAATGGGCCAACATAAAAAGAACACCTAATAAATGTGGAAAATCTATTTCAAATATTTTCACGTGTTTATGGTTGTCAATCTCATTCCTTCTTTTTTCACACTTGAATTAATTTCCATTAGATCTAATTATTGTTTTGATCCTAACTCCTAAGTATATTCAACCTGCAAAGTATGATCAGAACAGCAGGCAATATCCTTAATATTTTCTTCGCCACTATTGCTATTTTACTTTTGCCATCTGTAAGGAGGCACCAGTGAATCCTCTTGAAGACTCTCTTAGTTAGTGGGACAATAGAAATCGTGTTTTTGAGTTCAATGTGTGTGTGACCTTCACACACTGCTTTAACCTCTTTGGCAGGACAGTAGCACACTGACAACAAAATGGCCTCAGTTTGATGCCAGGTGATTCTGTTTGGAGTTTACATGTTGCCAAATGTGCAAAAGAGCAACACTTTTTTTTCCTCAGGGTGCAGGTCCAGGCAGTTGTGTGTGCTCTCCTTGTGCCGAGTGTGTGTTGGAAAAGGCTCCAACCCACGACCTTGATCTGGACTCAAGTGGGCAGCATGTAACTCGACAGTATGAATATATGAGTTTTAAAATGTTGTCATCACAATAGAAATACCTCCACAGAGTTTTAGAGAACTTCTTGCAATGCACAAAAGTATTTTTGAAAACGTAATCACTTTTCTGAACTCTTTGAAATCAGGCCTCACAACAGGAATCACACTGAGGCCGAGTTGTCAGAATGAACAATGATATTCATGTAATACAAAGACACAGAAAGTTTCAATAGTGGTGATTTATTTGTTCAAATTCCGAATGGAAATTATCCAGTTAATACAACAGCTGGGCTTACATGTACTGTATATGACCAATCAGCGTCATGTTGCGCTTGCCAAGTCAGCCATGTATAATTTACCCGAAGTCAATAATAACCTTATAGCGCCTGCCTATGCCACCAGGCAGGAGGGCTGCCTGCCATAGGTCCTAAAAGCTTTTTCCCGGGTGGGAAAGCATATTTTACTGGATATTGGCATGGAAATGTCATGTTTCTTGTTCTTATCTTGCATCCTACTTAGAATTTTTCTCTAACTTTGTATTTACAATATTAGATGCAGGTGTAATGGGAGTGCAAACATCCAAGTTTGTTGATTCGGCACATAAGACCAAGCCTCATGGGACCACAGCACACACGTAAAACTATATTGTCATACCATAAACACATCAGCAATATTCTTTAATGGAGAATCCATTGGACATGAAGTTTGGAGAAGCTAGGAGTGAGAGGGATTACTGGTATAATGCCTCTTTAGTACTGATCGCTTGAAAATGCTTCTCTGAGAGCTGTCATCAAATACTGTCATAAAACGGCAAATGTCAGAAATGCCCAAAACATAGCACTGCCAGCTTTGTTTTTGTTCCAAACAATCGCAGTTGGAGTATCCAGACTGTAGTCGGCTTTCCCTTGAGTCCTGATAAATCCAAAGGCATAGATCTCTTCAAACGGCAGGGCAGTTGGCGAGAATACTTGATATGGGCACAGAATTGCAAGGCCTCCCTCACAAAGCCACAGTGTATTGATCTTCATGCATTATAGAAGCAGCTTTGAGGCCAGCTGATATTGGAAGACACAGTTTGCACCCCCCACGGAGCACAGAGTCTAACATGCCCACTGGACCATGGCAGCAATAATCGGACACAGGCCTGGATGATAAACATATGGATAGTACAGGGTTCCTCTGCACTCTAGTTGATAATTGTCTGCATGACTTTGCTCGTTGTAGATAACTGATTACCAATTGTGCATGTGTCTTTGACGCTGTCAAATAACCTTGAGTTCAATTTTAAATATTAGTAGAGCAACAGATAATTAGATATTTCTAGAGACTCCTTCAAACTATACAATCATTAAAACAGGAACACACATTTTTTAGGACCAAAAGCAATGATCAGACTTCAATCCATCCACTAATTTTCTCGACACGTTTGATTTTGACATGTACGTACATATTACTTAAGTTGCAAAGGGTCAGGTACATACTGTACATATTTTAGAGAAACAGATTTGCCTAAGATGAAGTTATATACCAATAAATATCAGTGGTCTTGTGTCATACAGCTTGTGGGGGTTTACCGATGGCCAGAAACCGAAGAACTGACAACCGATAGAAACACAGCAGAAAATGTTGTGAGGATCGAGGCACCACCAGCACAACCCCCAAATAATCAGTGAGCAGAGTAATCAGCTTCTAAAACCCTGATTTCCAAAAAGGAAATGGCAAGTGTTAAGACATCTTGAATGCAGCATTAATTACGGGCCAGTGTGTCTGTTTGAGTTTTCAGGCTTTTTCTTTCTGCTGCTGTATGAATGCTTCATGCCTCCCAGCATGACCCCACCGGTGGTGCTTTCAGAAGCCTTGGTGACACGTAACCCTCTGAAGAATCGAGCTTTATCGTCACCCATAGGTCAATGTCACATGAACCTGAATGTGTGAACAGAGACACCAGTGATCCCACTGGGGCACACAAAAGGTGGTCTTTATGATTGGTGTGGACATGGTGTTGAGGACATCTGGGAAGGGAAATTATAGTGTTTGAAATTCTATCTGCGAGAATCCCATAGAGCTAATTTTGTAGATTAAGCCCACCAAGTTAATAGAAAGAAAGAAGGGAGAGGCTTGAATTTTGAGTATGTCTGTTTTTAATAACTTTTAGCAGAGTGAGTATATCTGTGTTTGTGGAAGTCTGAACTTCACTAAATACACTAACGATGATTCCCAGGTGATGAAACTTTCAGGAGTTTGGCTGATGTGCTCCGGGTAACAATAAGAAGTTCACTTTCTGTCACGGCTTAACTCCTTTTTGTGATATTTCATAATACTCTTCAGCAACCTACAGCCAACCGTGTCTCCTGAAAATTGCGTACACATACAAGTAATTCGCATCAGCAAATACATTTTATGCAATGTAACACGGGCCGCCTTTAAGTTTCTTCAAAACCATGTTTGCCAAGCCCATTTTTACATATTTGGAGAATGAAAATTGGATTGGGTTATACTTTGTTTTGGTTTAGTTTTTTTCCAGCACGGTAGAGAAATGTAACCACGAAGTTGGCTGTTTCTATCACTGATTTCCTGGTGTGTATAAGGCTCGTGCAACAGAGACCAGGATTTATTGTTAGAGAGCATTGAAAGACAAACGATGGGTGTTTTTAAGATATTATTCAGGGAGGAAGATCTACTAATGGCGGAAAAAAGTTATTTATTTGATATTACCTGATTCCTTATATTGCGTGAACAGCTAAAGAATAATAACAGGGAACCTGAGTGACAGAACCAAATTCATCTCAGCAGATTCAGACTTGAATGCATCATTTTTTTGTATATCTGAGATCATTTAATGAAATAAAAAAAGATGAAATGTCAATGTTGACAGCAAACATGAAGATAATGATCGAAAGACAGGGCTGTGCGTGACAAAACATACTTGCAATGAATTACATTTCCAAGCTCATTCAAATAAGTGCTAGTCTGAGCGTGATGTGGAGAGTTTTAATGTCTGCCTCTGTCTTGTGTACATATTTTTTAATCAAACTATTCAAATGCATTCTCCCACTTATTCATGCACACAATGGCACACTCAAACACAAACAGAACATCCCTGCGGCGACAAACTGTGGCAGCGCAAATGCAATTTGCTTTAATTTCCGAAAAAAAACAACAACATGTCTCTCATTCACCTGACTGATGTGGGTCTGTTCTGTATATAAAACATTCAAATAGAAGGAGACAAGCATCCATAAAGCCTATATATTTCAAAGTAAATTCCCCTAAGTAAAGATGATTCTGGGGATTCCAATGAAATACGGGCAGATGGAGGCAGTGAAGGTGGGGGCAGGATGAGTTTTTTTTTTTTTTCTTTCTCTCTCTCTGAGAATGAGAAAAGTCATATTTGTTCACATCACATCTGCCTCCCCTTTCCTGGAGCGGGAAGCTTAAAGCCTTCCTCTCCGGTGTTCCTGACATCTTGGCTCCATTAATTGCCACATTTGCAGCCGTATTGGTATTCAGGTTAGACCCTGGGAACAGATGGCATTTAACTTTAAATATTATTAAGATTTCCCAGCGTTTGAGATCCTGGGTGGGGGTTATGAGGACAAGCAGACAAGCAAGTAAAATTACCAGAATTTCCATAACAGCATGAAAGAAAGCACCACCACTTATGTGTTTTTGTTCAATAACAATCACCATCCATCAATCCAGCTTCAATATCGCTTCATTCAACTCATGGGTGCACAAGCTGGCGCTGATTCTGGTTGAGTATGGGAGAAACACAGGGCAAACACAGAGACACACACACATTCACACCGACAGACAATGTACAGGCAGCAATTAATCTTAAATGAGATTGTAGGACTGTAGGAAAAACACCCAAAGAAAGCTCATACAACCGTACATCCCATACCCATACATAGGGAGAAAATGCAAACTTCACAAGAAACGCTCCCAAGACATTCATATTAAGGAGTATTTACCACCTATAAACTCTGCCGTCATTATTCATACCAGGGTGTTAAACCACGTATGTACACTTACTGTAGATCCATATTGTATGCTGTTATTTTAGATTCCCATATTTATCAAAAATGATAACTGAGGACAAAGATATATTAAAAAAATTTGAGTTGTTTTTATCACATAGGGATGGTATTGTTCATGAGTTTTGAAGTTTTATTTATATTGACATCATAAAAGATCTGGTATGCAAAGATATTCTGTGAAGACTGTGAAGTTTTCCTTTTATTCCTGTGTGTGCGCGTGTTTGTTTGTGTGTGCGCTTGCGTGCGTGTGTCTTGCAATAGCAACACAGAATATGTAATCATCATGTATTTTACTGGTTTTAGTGTAACGCATTGAAAGTCATAAGTACACTTTGATGCCAGACTCCCAATGACAGCGCGACATAAGAAAAAAAAAGACATGTTCAAGACTCTAAAGAGCCACCGCATAAAATTACGCCCTGCGTCACCCCATGGTGAACGTGCATTCCTCTGAGTCTGCTTTGAAAAGCTTTTGAAATATATATATGACAGCCTATCTGAGAGGCTCCACGGATGCACTTAGCTGTTGGGTGGTAGGAGAGGCGTCGGAGAGGTGGGATGACATGGAATGACTGGAAGGCGCCACAGTGGAAAGGAGGAGCGAACACTCGGGAAAGAGAGGAATGAGAAGAGGGGAGTATAAAAGCAAGCTGTTACTTTAACATTGTGTAGGGGCTGCTTTTGATGACAGCCACAGGGGCCGTAAAGTGACATACGTGTCTAAGTGTGTGTGTGTGTGTGTATTTTCATGCGAGAGTGAGTAACTGCATTTTTGTTTAAATGTATTTGTGTTCCCCTGTCTACTTTAGTGAAAAAGAAAGCGAGGAAGCCACTTTTTTTTTTTCTTTTTTTTTCTTCTATCAGGTATCTGTTTCTGTGTGTGGCGGGGTGTTTGTGTGCCAGCGAGAGGACCAGAAGGACAAAATAGTGCGCTATGAGTGAAGGAGGGCAATGATCTTGAGCATGCATTGACATGCCACATCGTATTTGTCACATCTGAAGGGAGAGCGTCCATGTTCCCTGGTGCCCTGACCCTGCAGTGGGGCGGCGCTGCCTTACCCCAGCCACACAACAGTCATCTGTCTCCGAGATTTTGAGGCTGCAGATTACTGACCCCCAGCAAACCCAACTGGCAACCTCCGGAGTGCCCAGTGACGGTCCTCTGCTCATCATGCATACTCTAATTTGAACTCAAGTCAACCAGGCCAGGCATCGAATGTGTAGAGAACTCTGTGTGTGTGCAGGTGCGCATGAAAATGGCTAAATATCACATCCCTCATCAAAATTTGTAATCATTTTTCAGCTGATTGCATGGCAGCTCCAATGCTGCGTTAGCATTCACCATCAGCGCTGAAGAGCAACCCTCCCACGTAAAAGCGGCAAGGCTGGAACCATAGGAGGTTATTAATCCATGAATAGAGGTGATTGCTGTCTGGCTTCAGGTGAATCGTCTGCTCTCCCTCTTTTCAGTTCTTAACAGGTGCAAGAATGACTGCCTTAGTTACCCAGGAGACAGTGATTTGAAAAGGGGAGATGAATCCGCTTCTGGATCTTTTGGGTTAATGGGAGAAGGCCAAGCTTTACTGTAAAGTGCAGGCTGCCACAATAACGGTGGGTGACATTTTGTGATGGCTGTAACTCTGGCTCCATGTTTGTTTGAAATAACAGTTTGATATAACATACCCAAACGGAGTGTATTTATTGTATCATTGAGCTGCAGTGTGTTTCAGTGGTTTAGAAATGTTTGACGCAAAAAGTGCACTGCATCTCAAAATATTACAATTAAGAGATGGCTTCGCAGACGCTATACCATTCCTCTATTCCTTTCACCTTTTACCCACATGTTAAGGACTATTTACAGTCGTGGAATACAAGCGGGCTGGTGTGTTTCGTTACTCCACTCAGATTGAGATTTCATTTACAATGTAGGCATTTGTCTAATATGCTCATTTGCTGCAATCATGATGTGTGAAGTGTCCAGGGCTTGAACATCTTCACAAAGAATGGATAAACCGGAAGGATGGCTATTATTGAACTGCTGTGGGAATCAATCCTGTGTTTTTATTAGGTTTCTCAGCAACAGCAGCACATCCTGCAACACGTCGATTCTCCACCTGATTAACAAGAAAGTTAGAGAGGTGAGAGGTGAAAGTGAAGTGGGAGTTGAGTGTGTTGTTGTAGTGAGATTCATGTTCAAGTTAAAATGCCATGACAATCGAAATATGGGGGTACAGGGGGTATCAAGAGTTAATGTGAGGAATAGATAACCTGGAAGGAATAAAAATGAAGGCAAACTCTGATGTTTCTGGATGGAAAATTATATTTTGATTGGTCACTGTGTTTATTTTTCCATAATCATCTGTTTATATTTTTTTGTTTTTGGTGCAAATTGCATTTTCCATTCATCTGACAGTCCATCCATCCATCCATCCATCCATCCATCCTGTATACTGCTTTATCCAATTGAATCCTTAAAGAGGAGTTTGAAATATGTACAAATTGCAGGGGAGGGGGCGGTCATCCTAAATGTTGCTTATATAGCATTTTCAAGACATATATTTTTTTTATCTCATTTAAAAACCAGAATCGACTGATAAAAACTGCAAAACTGAACAAAATGGCATGATATTTTACAATTTACTCTAAATGGGATCAAATAATTATAAAAGCTTTCACAATCATGTGGTCTCCTGCCAAACACTACATGGCATTAGCATTGTGCAAATATGTGTTACTTTCAGTTTTCTGTGATTGTCATGAGCCCACAATAGTTTGTTTTAAAGATACAAATAATCTCAAGAAAAAATAATGTGGAAGTTACTGAGCATGGCCGTTTGTCTGATACAAAGACTGAAGAGGACTGGAACTGATCTGCGGTGACTGCAGGTGGAGGTATGGAACACCGCCTACAGGTCGGCAGTCCACTACAGTGGCCAACACAGAGAGACAGGACTCTCACAACCACTCGGACATAAGTTCACACTCGGTATCGAATGCATCTCCTTTTTAGAACACAGGGAAGCCTCACAGTGGAGAATGTCCCCATTTCCATCTTTCACTGTAGTTTGGTTTGCATGTTCTCCCCGTGAGTGTGTGGATTTTCTGGTGATTTATCCCTGTGTTTCCCTCGCGATGAACCGATGACCTGTACAGGGTGTGCTTGGTTATGGTTGGAATACAATGACAGGTGACAACTTCACCCAGTAATTGGCATCACTTAGCCAGTGAGCATGGGTTGAGCACAGGTGGTGGCCAATCAGATTGAAGGGGGTCCCGCGATGGAAGCTGCGCGCTTAAAAAATAAAAAAACCTCTCCATTATCTGTTCCATGCATCTGTTCTGAGTGCGGTTGAATAAGCAGACTGGCCATTCAGGTGTTTTGCTGGGCTCACCTTTATCCTTCAGAGCAATTAGACTAATCAGCCTCTGCAGTTTATTCTTGTGTGAGATGAACAGACGCGCCAGCCAGAAAGATTTGCAGCTCTAATTGAGAGAAAGAACCATATTGTAGACTCTCACCTCTTAACAATGCCTCCTACTCAAGGCCCCCTGGCAGAAAGTGGCGTCTGTTTGTTCGTGGCGTTGTTTTGTCCTTCATGTCAAGTGTTTACATGAGTTATTAAATTAATTACTGATTTGCACAAAAGCTCATCAAAAGCAGGGGGTTGAAAGCTGTTTGGGGTTTTCAGCTGTAATGCGATCGAAAGCTCACATTGTGTTATCAGACAGAGTTCTGAATTAAGTGACATTAACCAAGATTTTCTGTGCGTCAAACAGGGAAGAAGTGCGCACTGCACATGTGAGACACTTTCCAGGGTCCTCTGAATCGGAGCTATTTTTTACCAGACGATAATTGCTCATTCAACCGTAATTATGCCATAAATTTCCCATCTCAAATGTAAAGGGATTCTGTGTGCACGATGCCAAGACTATGAGCTTGATTTTATATTATTCAGCAAGAGCCTGGAACTTAAAGCTGCTATAATCAATATTTCTATGTCACCATCTGTGGGGGGGAAAAAAAAAAGATTATGATGAAAGATGATGCTTGTTGTGATGAGCCTGGAGATAATCGTTGGATTCAACACTATTCTTCACAGTACCTGCAGCAGTAGACTTCAAACAGACCAAGTTAGCGACTAAGCAGCAAGGTTTTAGTCACTAAACCCTAAACATTTCAAGCATTTCCAGGGGAGTACAAACATAGCTTAAAACAATTTATTAATTCAATTCTATTGGATTGAACTGGGAGCTTCTTGAATTCAACAGCCATCGTGTAGCCGACAAACAAAATGAGGACTATTCTATTCATCGTGTCTGCAACACAAAGAGCGTGACCTGTGAGACATACCTTTGTATTTATGATGTCTTTTGTAATTTTTTGACTTTTTCTCCTTTACCCTTATTCCAACTAATTTTATTTGCCTTTCAAAGTAAAAAAGAAAAAAAAGGTACTACTGGAGCATTCTTACATGAAGCAGCTCCATTTCCTTTTCTTCTTTTTTGTATAATGGCGATGAATCCTGTCTTATTGTATCACATATCAACTAAGAGCATGGCATCCCATATCTTTAAGATTTTATTTGATTATGCCGTTGCTTTATTATCACGGTCGAGTTTGTGGGACTTTACAGCATTTACAGATTGAAAAAAAATAAAAAAAATCTAAATGAAATGATACAACTAAATATATTAGCCCAACTCTTTGGGTTAAAGCATGTCTCTTCTGCTATGTTACGAGATATACGGGCATGCATAATGGTGATATATCTGCAGTTTGTCCTGCCAATGGATGCATCACTGCAGCAAGAACTCCCTGTAGGATGATTGACTTGTAATTGTAGACGCGAACCTTAATGTGTCCCTCATTTCAGGACTTGACTGAATAATTTATGCAAGAGTAAAATGATCGCTTGTCGAGCTTTTAGAAATCAAGTGCAGTTGCTTCGGGTTTTTTTTCCTTGACAGCCTCCTTCAGGGGTCACGGCCCACGCGTTGTTGTGCGATAGCAGTTTTTTTTTTTGTTTTTTTTTTGAAAGACCAAACTGTCGATGAATACACGATAGCTGGGAGATTTGGATGACAAATGACAGAGGAGAGACCGTCAGGGAGAGACAGATTCGGAGGGAAAAAAGGGGGGAACACAAGACAAAGGAGAGAGTGACAGAACAGTGGGAGGTGTATGCTGTTTGTCAGCGCAAGGAGAGCAAAATGTCAGTTTTTGTGTTGCATCAGTGAGTGATGGCTGCCATTATCCCGCCCAATGGGTATAAGCAGGCAATATTAGCACAGTGTTTCCACACCCAAATGAAACCAGCAGAGTTCTCCACAGTGGGGATACCCGGAGCCAGCATGGAAAATGGAGTGTGAAAGCATGCGAGGCATAAAGATTGGAGGGGGTAGATATAAAAAGACCTGGGTAGGGAGGGGGAAGAAATAAAGAGAGCAGGTGTCAGTGTGCAGAGGAGACAAAACCAAGAAGACTCGTGTCAAAAGAGAAGAAATTACAAGGAAGCAATGGAGTGTCCCTGTTGTTTCAGAAGTTCCCGTGGTGTTTTAAATATAATGGTCTCTCTCTCTCTCTCTCTCTCCGTAGACCACACAGTGAGATCTGACATCCGCTGAACAAAGTGGCTGAGGCAGATATGGTGGTTTGGGGCACTGCAGTGGGATGCGCACAATGAGAGTCATAATTATAGAACAAGCACACCTCGGTAGCTCTCTTAACACAGAGGGAAAGTACCTGTAATTGTTTTAGTGGTATGAATGGCTATATGCACAGATGTGTGTGTGTGAGGAGAGGAGAGGAGGAGAGGAGAGGAGGGGAGAGGGAGACGAGAGAACAATCAAGACTAAAAATACACCTTACTGGATACCAATCATTTGAGTTCTGCAGGATTAATAGCGTTCAAGACATTTTAGAAAAAAAAAATTTTCAGCTGTATGGAAACTTCCATTATATCAGACAAGAATTTAATCTGATTTAATTCTTAATTAATGAGATGTGGCACAGGAATATGATGCTTTTAATAAGATACCTGTGTTAACGTTGTATTCTTCTTCAGTGGCTTCTTACAGTTTTCCTTATTGCCCGCATATTAAAACGGAAAGGCCACAGACCTCCTCCGCAATATCTGATTTAGTCAAAACATTACAGTTAAGCCAAACACTGACAAACGAGCCAAATCCCCACAGCACAAGAAAGTAGAAGCCTTCAGAAATCCTACAAAGCGTCTTACTTTAGCTTCCCTTGATTTGTGCTAATCCAATGTGGGCTACCTCAGAGCCGGAAAATCCTCGGGTCTCCTCAATCCAAAAGGGTCCTGGACCCCAGATTGTATAGGACTGCTCCAGATTAAGTTCATGGCAAAGATCAGCCAGAACACAACCAGTGCTCCTCTGAGAAGGTGACCGCATTTCTTAAAGTTTGAGTCATGTTCTTCATTTAATCTTCGTTTAGAAGAGAATAAAATGACTTAGAAAGAAAGACTTTATTCTTAATTTTGTTTAGAAAAAAAAACAAAAAACATTTTTATCTCTGAGCAACATAATTACTTTTCTGTTCACAAAACTTCATTAAATAAGAAAATTTGAAAATAGTCTTTTCATACTGTTGTTTGTAAAATGAGATGAGATGAGATGAGATGAGATGAGATGAGATGAGAAAAGATTAAGTCTATTCTCATTATCATAAATGCATTATTATTTTTTCAATGATGGTGAGATGTTCTCATTTGAAATAATCCAGGAGTCAAAAGTGTCTGGACTGATCATTTTCAACAATCAAATATTGTCTCATGATATACAATCTTCAGTTCCTCCTAACACAGTGTTATTGGATGGGACTAGGAAAGCAAACACGTGAAGTCATCTTCTATGAAAAGGTTTTCCATCTCTGGCATTTAACGCATTTAACGGTAATGTGTCATTTTCTTTTTTTTTACATCATTTGTTGGTTTGTTCCTGCGGGCAAAAAAATCCGAGCGGGGGCGAGGACTGGCCCTGAGATTTGACCTTGGACTCTCTCCTTTGGAATAACGTTGAAGGTCATAACTGCACTTTGCTTTGTGTCAAGAGTTCTTACTCCCAAACGATTGTTATCTCAACATTAATAAAAGCCCAACGTCCTTCGGACTGGAGAAATTGCTTACGAATCATTTTACCTATTCCACGCCTGCCATTCTATTCGGTGACAAAAAACAGAAACAGAAAAAGCGAAAGTCAAACTGACAAAAATACTTGGATTTCTTTTGTGTTATTTCTCCAAGAGTTGCAATACTCGGCACACGAGTTTACTCTGAAAACACGTTCCTACAATGTCAGAAATATTTGCATGTCTATTTTTCAAATAAATGAATAAATCAAGTCTATGTAATTGGAAATATTTAAAAAAGTCCAACAGTATTACACAACAGCAAGAAGTAAGTTTTCTTTTAACCACATGAAGCCGGTTCACTGAAAAATGTCATGGTGATCTTCAGAATTAGTTTCTTTGAGACATTCAATAGTATTGTGGCTCATCTATGACAGTATTTGCAGACGTGAGCTTCGCCTTTTTTCTGTCACAGTAGTGTCGTTCTTTTTTGGCCTTCACCCAAGGAGCCCCGCTTGGTTTTGTGTGCAGTGTGTGGGACAAGCTGAGAGCACTCGACAGCCTGAAGCTCTTTAATTGTCCCGAGAGGTGATTTTTCAACAATTCCTACGAGTCCATCTCAAGCCTTTTTTGGAATTTCTTCTTAGTTCCACGTGATACATAGTAAATGTGGGTTTATTATAGAGCATCTTATGTTGTTTGACCCATCTTGCTTTACATGGTCCATCACCAGCCGCCCGTACAAACGCACATCATGTCGGCTACAATGGCATTTGCTCACACACTATCAGAGCAAATTGGAGTTCGTTGTCATATAGCCAAGGACACTTTGACATTTGGGCATGGGCAACATTTGGGACTGTACCACCAACCTTGGGATTGGAATGGAAAAAGCTGAGACTGCAAAATGGTTTTATTTCCATGCATTTCTGAGGATATTTCAAGATTTCTCCCAGAAAATAAAGATTGCCATCAATTCTGAGAAATACTGAAAAACACAATTGTATTCAAGATTATACAAGCAATACGTAGACCTTTTTTTTTATTTTATGAATGTGGGACTCTGTGAAATAGCTTTTATTTTGTGCATACGGTCCTTTATGCACTCCGGTAGTGTTCATTTAGTTCCACTTGTGTTGTGCTAAGAAGACAAATCTGTGCCATCCATCATTACCAGAAACTGCCTTTTGTCTGACAATGTATAGAAATGACAGAGCTCGCAGCGTTACAGGGACATTAACAGTTTACTTGTCTAGTGTAGCCTATATCCTATCGATTTAATCTGTTTTCCTACTGGTATAATAGAAGGCAGAGCCCCGGGAAGCCAATGTGAATAAAGATCACCCGGAAGCAAAATGATATGAAATTTAAAGAACTGTGGTAAATAAGTTTCTATTTGCTGTATTAATGGACTAGACTCACATAGTTTCTTTGAATTTTGAAGAGGAAGATTCTACTTTCATCATAAATGGGGATATGTGGGAAGTCAGTATAACCTGGCTCACAAACAAATGAGTTGATTAATAATCCTGTCAAATCCCAACAACAATAGAAAACGTGTAAAGAAAAGAGAGGGGAAAAAAATGTCTTGTTTGTTCGGTAAACTTTACAGCTAAAATGTCATAACTACTTTTATTTTTCAACTGGAGATATCTTCTGCAATTTTCCTCTGCCGTGCAAAACAGCTTGACATTAAAGTGGAATAAAATATGTTTCCCCATATACCCCTGAAATGCCTTTTTTTTCTTTTTTTCTTGGCACAAACAGGACATCATGCTGGCACCTGGATGTGTCAGGATGAAGCTGCTGGGGTGGAATTTGCTTCAGTAAGTGATTCAGTCCCCTTCAATCAATGCAATTTTTTTTTTTTTCCTTTGAGAGTTCTAATGGTTTGTAGCTACTATAGCGTGTTTACCTGCCATTCGCCAGTGGTAAAGGAATGCTTCAAATAATCAAAACGTTATTTGAAAATGTCGCGGTGAGTCAGAAAAGAAAAGACGCGGTTTGTAGACTCTCAACGGGTAGCATGTGGGCGCACGAATCTCTGTCTAATGTTGCACTTTCTTTGACAGTCGTGTCCACACTTCACTTTAAAGCTGACGTCGGACGGACGAGCCGTTTCAAAACAGAACCAACATATAGTTTGCCTCACCTCTCTACCCCCTTTCTCGGAGCACCGGGCGTCTGCGGCTAACCTGCTCTGCCTCCCTCCCTCGGTGTCTATATCTGTACGAGGCAAGTCAACAAAAAAGGCCGCAAAGCAATCAAAACAAAGACTTGGCTGTGTAAATCTGACTGAGGAGTTGAGGGGAGGTGAAGAGAGGTGAGAGTGAGAAAACTCTTGATTCGAGACTACAAAGACTTCCTCTTGCAAAGAAAGTGGAAATGAACCGAGAATGGCGAGATGTCAGCCACCGAGAGGAGATTATTTGTTTTCAGCTCTGGAGGAGAGTAGAAGCACAAGACACACACTAAGAAGTGGAAAGAAGATCTGGTGGCCCCAGTCAAAAAAAAAAAAGAAAAAAATGAAAGAAAAAAAATTCATTTCAGCCTGTTTGTCTTCAACACACGCACAATCATGGCTGGGATTACAGAACGGGCCAGCTGAGAGGCTGCCGGGTCAGGGAGCCCCCGGGCCACAGCCTCGGTTTGAAGTGAAAAGTGAGCTGAACAACTACAGAGGCTTAAAATGACTGCAGTGCTACAAAGACACAAAACGTACACTAATGGATTGCATGGCAACCACAACGCAGCACCAAACGGTTACGATAAGAGACTAACGGGAAGCAAAAACAGGCAAATAACGCCCCGAATGTGCACAAATGAACAAATTAACCAGAAATCCATTACACGACTACAAAGCACCACAACAAAATCACCAAGATACAAAAAACAAGAGACGCGCAAAGGAAATAGACTCAAAATGACAACAAATGGAATAGATCTTAATAAACACAAAATGATAAGAGGCCACTCTCATCATACTTAGTGATTAAGAAGAGACACAAACCAACAACTAACAGATGCACCACAACTGCAAAAAAACAAACACGAAAAATAAATCCTGTTAAAAGGTCACAAAGAATTATAAAATTAACAGAAAAACAATAATGACCAAGATACCAAAATCAACTAGTAAAATTACAATATACACAAAACCCACAAAGCAGAATGGAGGCAAAATACATCAAATGTTTACTGAGATACTAGAAGGAAAATAGAAAAAAATACACACAAGTAAAGAGGCACAATCTGTCCAAAGTGAAGCAAAATTAATAGAAAGGACCCAACGATGCATTATAATCAAGGGGAAAATAAAAATATTTAGATTTTTCCACTTAAAACTTGTGTTTCAATCAAATAAATAAAAGTACAGACTCATTCACTGAAGTAAAACACAAAAAGGTAAAAGTTCCGATGTGCACAAGTACAAAAATAGAATGTTGAACTTTGCCTCTTCTTGTTTTTTTTCGAAGGCTTCCAGAGAGGGAAAGTGTGAAGGTGTGAGACAAATGCCATTTCAGTTCTCTATATGTGCACACGTGTAGCAGAACCAACACTTTGAAAGGCTGTGGTGGTTTCAGACTCAAGATAACATCATTTTTTATCCAAAGGAAAAGACAGAAATAAAAGATAATGAACTGGTTTAACTTGATCGATGTATTCCATTTATAACTTCCATTACGCTGGATTTATTTGAAGCAAAAAACAGGACGTCTTGGCATTCAGCCAGCAACTTAATCACTCTTAAATTACTCAACCTCTGCAGCTTCAGTATTGATGGTGTCACTGTGAATTGTCATCATAGAAGCTAGAGAAACATGCCATTTTTTAAATATGTAAGGAGTGGAAAGTATAGATATTCAAATAATGTACAGAAATAAAGCACTTTGTTACCTGTCACCCTTGAATATTTCACTTAAAATTACACTCAACAACCACAAAGAGATGAACGTCAGCCGTAAAGAGATTGAAAAATAACAACAAAGAGACAAAAAAAAAAAATACCACCAAGACATAACAAAGAAATCTACAGAAGCAGAAAAGTAAAAAAAAAAAAAAAATAGAAACATAGAGCAAATGCAAAGAAATATCCAGTTATTGCAAAGAAAAACAAAACAACTTCAAAGACACAAAAGCCACCAAGAGACGGCAACTGACAATAAAGCTATGCGCTCTGATGTCGATGGATTCCTGCGCGTGGATGAATGGAGCGGCTTCGTGTCGGTGCCCCATTGTGCATTAGTGCAACAAAACATGCTCTTTGTTTAGATGTTTTCAACCGCAACAAGTCGGCTCCACTTACTGCAGGTGTGATGTCTCGGTGGTAGCAGTTCACGTTCCACCTACAGTCAACACCAAACCTATACACTTTTGTGTCTTTGCCTCCTCTCCTGCCTTGTATTGAGGCGCTGACAGCTCGGCGCAGCAAAGAGAATCAGATTGCAGGCGATGATTGTGCTTTTCCATCAACACGCCCGGTGAACGCACTCATTGTGCCCGCGATTGTGCGAGCGCTGACAATTGATTCAAAAAGATCTTTTTCCTATTATGGCTGCAAAGCCTGGAGTATGATGCTATCTCTCACCTATTCTCAGCCGTCTTTTAAACACCTCCTACAGACATTTCTGGCATTTTTGTCCAGATTGAACTAAATGAGAATAGATGTCACGGAGTTTAATTTTGGGAGGGAAAACTGGGACGGCGTATGCCTCTTCCTCTAAATCAGCTCCATCAGTTCAGTGAACTCTTGTTCCTCGCTGTGACAGTTGAATATGTGCGGGTGACAGTACAAACAAAGGTGAATCGATGCATTTCCCCCAGGAAGAGAAAAAGAGAGGTTGAGAGGAAGACAAAGGAGCGAGCGGGAGACGGGGAGAAAAGACTGAGAGATGAAGGTGGCAGCGTGACATGGGGAGTGTGACAGTGTCATGCAGACTGGTTTCATCGTTTCTCCTCAGCGCCCTGGGGAGATCATTAGCTCACAATATGGAGTCTATCAATCCTCACAGAATACCACTCTCCCCTCCAGATACATGTCCCGTCTGTCTGCCTCGCTCGCTCGCCTATCTGTCTGTTTGTCTGAACGGTGCTCGTACGTATGTACATTCAGGATCATGAAAAGCGAGTTAGTGGGACACGTGTTGTATGTTTTCTAGCCTTTGGGGATATTTCAAGGAAAAGCTGGCGGCTAAAAGAGTACCTATCACCCGACTCCCGCTCTGTGTGTGCCTGTTTGCGCGTTCTCCAAAATCATGTGTTTGAACGTAACCGGTGCCTCAGTACTCTGTCTTCACGATTGGCTCCAGTGGATAAAGAAGGTGGATGGACTGATGAAGGTTAAAGAATAGAAACCTCAATTTGAAACCTTCAAATCGTCTTTGACCGTCTCCTGCAGTGCAGCACAGCAGATGACCTGCGTATTCCACTGCTCATCATGACCCAACCCTGAGCAAATGTGTGGGATTCAAACCAGCAGACGTCCAGTCACCAGCTCACTTCAATAATCGTAATCACTAGATACAGCCGTTGTGACAGTCGTGCAGAGAAGTTAGTAAAAGGAGAATGGCGGTCCGAGCGCCAGGCCTACTTTTTGTTGAGTTTCCATGTTCTTCCTTTTCCTCCATTGTTTTTATTTTCCTAACAGAATCAAAAGACCATCTTGGAAGGGTAAATATTGTGTAGGCACATGATAAACCTGCAATCAGTCAAGGCCGTACCCTGTCTGGAGTACAATATGTCGAGCGTGGACTGAAAAAAAAAAAAAAAAAGAAACGAGTATGGAAGATAAACGGACAGTCTTCAGATATACATCTCAGTTGCAGGTCGCCAACAAGTCCAATAACAGTTCAGGCAAGTTTTATAGAGTGATGCAAATGAGTGAAGCAGCTGTCTATATAAAAGTGTGGCAGTTATTCAATTTTTACAGATGAAGCAAGGGCTTCATAAAGAAACGGAAAAAAATCCCAAACAACAGGTATTGATTTAATGTCCACTACATTTAACCGCTGATTACCTCCCGTTGTTACTGAGCTGCATGAGCAAACTGACCCAGTATGTGACGCAAACAGCCGTCTGTATGACATGAAACAATTCGTGTCACCACAGACTTTTAATTGGACTAAGCTGTGTTTACTTGTAGTCAGCTGAACTTGCTCAATGTATTTATTTATATTAAAAAAGATATATATATATATTGACAGTGGGTCTGACATTGGTAAGAACAGCGTCACAACAACCTAGTGCCATTTCAGCACAATATCACGTCTATTTAGGAGATTCTGTAATAGCATTGGCGTCAGTGTGTTTTCAGAACATCTGATGGTTTTCATTTGTTCCTGCTAAACCAACCCATCTAAAACCAAACACTTAAATACGCCTAAGCCACACCATGAAAATCAAAATACATAATGGGTGGAGCATTCTTTCTATATTGTTGAGATTCAGAATATTTGAAGAGTGGCCCAAATAAAAATAAAAAAAACACTTTGCTATTTAATTGGTTTCCCCAAGTAGTAGCACTGTCGCAAACTATTACTATTGGGCTTTATTCTCTTTACTTCAGTGCATTTTCTGATAACTATAACAGCAGTTTTGACAAAAGCACCGAGTCGTCACAGTAGGGATTCGTTAATAATTTGTGGATTCATGTTTGCACAGTTGAATTATGTTCATACAATTGAACACTGGTCGACACGCTAACTTTCACCGACATGCAAAGTTTTCTTCAACTTCATTAAACGCACAGAAAGCTAATTATTGTGGAATCGAAGCATCTTTAAAATTTTCAAGACTCAATCGATTTTGAGTTTTATGTGTTCAGGGGTGTTTCTCTCAATAGTATGAACACGAGTCAAGACAGAGACTGATTAGGACGTCTCTCAGGTAAGCTGGTCATTGTTTCTAATATTATTATTATTTTATTTATCTAAATTTAGGTGAGCTGAATCAATGTGAGGCAGAGCTGACTAAAATAAAATGTGCAGTTGAAACGCTGTAAACCACAGACAGCAGCGGGGAACACTGTGACCCGCAAAGAATATCAGTTCAAACTCCAGAGAGAGTTCATCGCAGTCTGCCCTTTGGTCAGATAATGTACCCGTTTCAAAAAGTGAAGCATTAAACTGGACCTCTGTTTGCCGCCGTGATGCCCTCAAAATACACATACTTTCAAAACCTGGGCTGAGCTCTCCACACGACACGTCACTTGACCCCGGTGGCAAAGGGGTGAATATGCTCCTAATTGGGAAGAAAGTCACACACACACACACACACACACACACACACACACACACACACACACACAAACACAAACACACACACACACACACACACACACACACACACGCACACAAACAAATGTATGCAGTCACACATACACGTGTGCCCACACACCCACAGAGACCCCCTGGGAGGTAATCTCGCTTCCTGTTCCGGCTATGCCTGGTCAACCAAGCGAAGCTGCCACCTCATTGTGTCCTTCTGTACCAAGGCTCTGTACGGTCTTTCTGCAAGCAAGGCAAGAGAGTTTCCAACCAAGCAAACACACACACACACACACACACACACACACACACACACACACACACACACACACACACACACACACACACACACACACACACACACACACACACACACACACACACACACAACATGCCTGCATGGAGCCTGATGCCCTGCAGTACAAACAAAAAGATTTTTACAAAGGCTGCAGCCTCTGACTCACAGGCTGAATTTTTCTCCATGAATGTGAACGCGTTCCTTCCTGTGCTTGTATCTCTGGACATGTTAGTAATTTTCGGCATTAAAGAAGCCGTGATTTACGATTGCTCAATGATTAAAATGTTAAAAAACCCCAGGAGCACTAAATCTGGCCGTTGTTATCTTTAGAAAACATGCAAAAATAATAAAAAGATAGTGAAACATATGAGTGAAGTAAAGTCAGCCTGAGAAAATTGGAAATGGTGTTACATTGATAGCGGGCCACAGTGATGCGACCAGACTTTGGTTTTATTGTTGTATTTATGCCACAATGTGAACATTTCAACCTAAAATTTCTGCAATTTATAAAAATCATGTGTGCAGAGTCGGGCTGTTTTTATAGCTGTAATATAAAACTGCTGCATAAAATGTTACAATCATCAGAAAAAGGCATAAGTGGGGGAAATGGGAGGCCACATGTGGGAAGAACATATTTATTGAGATTCTAGACACGCAGCCGTCAAAAGGCATTTGGAGGTCAAATAAAAGGAAATGAGCCCGGCAACGTGAAACCCAAAATTCACGACACATCAATACACGTTTAACAGATATCAACGACCCCATAAATGTAAATTAAAATGATGTGTGGGGAGTAATAAATATAATGTGTAATGGCTTTGCAGCTCCAAAAGGACCAATAGTTTTTTGTTGTTGTTTTTTTTTCCCTTTCCCTCTTCCACATTTCCTCATTTCTCACCCACACATTCAGGCTCGCACATTACGTTTCATCATTAACACCGGATGCAAACAAAAACTCATTTTACCCCCCACCCACCCCACCCCACCCCACCCCACTCCCCCGTATCATTTACTTTGTAATCTAAAACTGGCATCCTCGTACTTTACTTTCTTCAGTTTTCCAATTTGTTTCACCCAAGAGGTTTTTAACAATTCATTAACATTTTGTGCAAAACACTTCTGGGAGTCTCCTATTGATTTCTTATTAATAGGTTGTTTGTTGTAATAAATTATTTTGTTCTTAGGGCAAGGAATATGTAAAATTGAAGTGCAGTTGGTGGAAAATGTGCCCAAGGTGCCACAAGCAGTGAGGACGAAAGATACGAAACGTCTTTATTCATCCGCTAACGTACGATACTCGTGAAAATTGTTGCGTGTCATTTTTCTGCAACTCGTAAATGAACATTGTCGCTTTCGTTCAGCTCTGCGTCCCGAGTGGTTAAGTTGTAATCAATGTGTGTGTCTGTGAGTCTAACTTTAATAAACTGATGGCATATGACCAACACAGGACTGTTTCTCTCAGTCGTATATAACTATATCTATTTCAGAGAAACGTAAACACTATGATTTGTCAAATATAATTCAACTCATCTCATTATCATGTAGTGTATTTTCTACTGTTAAGTTTCAGGGTTTACTATGAGCCCCAGTTTAGGGGGAAGCGAGAAAAAGTGAAGCTTCTACATCAAACAAGAAAAGTTGTGGATTTTTTATTTCTTTTTTCTCTTCATCCAGCGAGTCTTACATTGTCAGTCCCACAAAAGGCATTTTAAAATGCATCAAACAGAAACAGCAGAAGCGGAAACATCATTTTTATTCCAGGCGTTCCTCTCCCTTCATTTGGTCAAAGATTCAGGTGCGTTACGACGGAAACAGGCGAGGTAGCCTCGAGCACTGAGCACCCCCCCCCCCCCCCCCCCCCCCGTTCATTTCATTGTCACTCTTGTAGGTCTTCAACCCCAATGGAGGCAGTTTCATGCGACATCACTTGAAGCGGTTATCAACATTTTGCTGGTTTTTTTATGCTGCTCTCTAGAAATCCCGTGAACAGACATGCATGAGATACAAAATTCTGAGGGAAACTTTATGCAGACGTTCACAAGGGAAGATCATGAGGCTTTTCGAGCCAAAACAGGATGACGGACAAAAAGCACAGGCAGGCAGGCAGGCACCGACGCACACACACAATGGTACTTTATTATCGAATTATCTTTCTTGCAGCATTTTCTCCCCTCATCCAATCAGTTCCTTTTGTACACTCTTTAACACTCATTATGATTCAGCCAGTTTTTTCTGACAGACAACATTCTTTCACGCTGGAGGTTTGTCATGGAGTCTCATCATCGCCCTTCAGCAGTTGGCTACTCCGCTCCACCACTTATCTCCCTTCATCAGGATCCTGTGGCTTTTCATTGCCGGAGTTTATTCATCGGCATTCATCGTATCACTTTAGATGTCGCCATTCACTGACGGACTTGAGCGTGCCAGGTTTAAATCATGTGCCAGTTTTTAAGCATATTTCAAGAGATGTTAGAATATTCATATCTTCTTGATATGATAAATGCTCGCTTTGTGGTGTGTCGCTATTGTTTTCACCTGAACACAAGCAGCAGTTTTAAAACTGAGATTCTAATTTGGTTGGAAAGCGGTTTAGCATTTTTAAAGTGTAGATTCCGTCACCTCATTTCCAGCAATGAGACACAAAGGCATCAGCGAGTCGACGCCACGCCTTCAGATTAGGCCGGGGACTGCTGCCATGCACGGGATAAAAGGAGGAGAACATTTTCCTACGAGGAGAGGAGCCTTCACTGCCTGTACTGTGCAGCTGAGCCATTCATCAGACCAGAGGAAACATGGATAGCAATTAGAGCGGGTATGATGCTGTACAAACTGGGCAGCTGTGGGGAGTATCGCTCAGCTGAAGCCACGACAGGAACCGGGAGGAGAAAAAGTGCCTCTGCTTACCAAAACCCAAAATAACTCCAAACCAGAGAAAGACTTCTTCCAGGTGACTGCAGTCGAGCTATGATGTTTATATGCAGACAAACTTTTTTTTAATACAAAACCCTTTTAAAATGCAGCGTTATAACCCTTGACTCTGTTTTGTTGTTGCATGTAGTCCGCCATTGTTGTTGTTGTTGTTAAGTGACACCGGGTCGTGGGGTTATCGGATCGAGGTGACATCATCGTTTTCAGAAAACGTGTGTCTTGCCCATCTATAAGTCAATGACGAGACGGCGTTTTAAAATTTCTCCACTCAAACCTTTAAAAAAATTTGGGGGGGGAGTTTTCAGGCTCCTAAAATGGCTAAAATTTTTCATATATATATTTCAAAGAAGTTTCCGAACATGATGCATTCCTTACTTGAGTTCTGTGACGTGCTCCAGCATCATTTTAGCATCCCATACACTCCCCGTGTGTTACTGTCCTACCACATGTTTTATTAGTTATAAAAAGTATGACACACACCTTCAGCTTGTGTTTGGCATCCTGATTAGTATATTAGCATGTAAGCGTACTCACAATGGCTTGGGAAAGCAGTTGCACATATTAGATATTGAGTATCGGTCACCTAATGAGGCACACTGGTACGGCACACCTGCAGTGGACAGCGACTCTTGTTAACGCGCTATTGGCGCTGCCGTCCTGATTCAGTCTATTTATCGCCTTTCTCAAGTTTGTTTACTGCAGCCTGTAACTCGTGTCAGCCAGAGACAGACCATTTCTCTCTCCCTCACGTATAAAACTTTTACTGGGCTAACAAACTGCAATCGTGGACAGGGACAGTGGTAGGCCAGGGAGGGAGCGGAGGGGATGGATTTATGACAGCTTGTAAATTTGTCCATCAGAGTATTTTTTTTTCCGTATCTGGTACATAGCCACCCCACCCCTCTCGGCTTCACAATGAGCTGTCTAGACTCAGTCTCTGCTCCTCAGAGACGGCGCATTCAACTTAAAATGAAAACATTTATTATTTCTGGAGGAGGGAGAAAAACAGCAAAAGACAATTGAGTTTTTCAAGCCGCTAAATATTTCATTAGTGGAAGGATCCTGTTTCACACATTGGCGGGAATGAGACGGGTAAATGAGAGGTAACAGAGAAAAAAAGGCTTTAGAGATGAAAATTTATGCAAAGCCACAAAAAAACAAAAAAAAAACTCAAAAAAGCTCACCTTTTCACAGCATGACAATCCCCCCCCGCATTAGCTTTATGAATGTAACATCGCAGTGGAGAAAGCCAGTGCATTCAGTTGGTCCGCTGTGTTTGTTGGGAGAACGAGTGATTATTGTTTATTACCTCAATAAAAGCCATACAATCCTCTGCCTTCTTGTGCCCATCTGGTATAATGACAGCTTAAATATTCAGAGCCGTGCAGCCGTAAAATAAAAACAGAATGAGTAAAAAAATAAAGTGAGTAGTAGCTAGCCCAGCCTAGCCCCCCCCCCCCCCCCCCCCAGGGTGTGCATTTCTTTTTTTTAATACACCTCCAGTTTCGGATTGAGAAATAGACTGGCATTAAAAATCTAATGCATGACAGATATTTTCTTAACCTTACCTGCATGCATGGGCAAGGCACGTTAGCTAACACACACATTCACTCCCACATTTATGCAAGCGCGCACTAATCACATGCCCAGAGGATACGATATAACGAGATAAAGCACAATAATTTTGCATGCACAATAATTACACCAAAGTATCATACGTGCACTGCACCAATTAAGCTAACACAATTAACTTTGGGGCGGCGGAGGATCTCAGAGGCTTGGTGAACCTTACGTTCCAGGGCCCAGTCAATCCTCATTTTGGATCATTCGTGCCTAGTATCATGTAACTGTCGGCATCGTGCACCTGTGGAGCATTAGGAGAGCCATTTGGCTCTGATTACATCCTCGGTCTCTGGTGGGAACGGGGATTTGTTGTCGCACTTTCTCTGCCAAACAGTTTTTGCTTCCGTACGAATGCTCGGTTCAGCCTCTTTGCATCACTTCACCCGCTCTCTGCTTGCTCTCCACGTCCACACTTCACTCTGTCAGCATGGCCGCGAGGAAGGCCACTGTAGGCGATCAATACCTGACAATATGGCAAAATCATATATATATATATATATTTTTTTTTTCCCTCTTCTTTAGCAAATTCAATTTGGTCCTTAACATTCCAGTGGCTTTAATTAGATGCCCACGGTAGCAAATTGCAATTTACATTTTTATAGTTTTTCGAGTTAATTAGCTTGCTCACTCAGCCAGACCCGACTTGTTTATGCTTTCCCCACTTTCTTTTCTTATTCTGCCCCTTTGCCTACTGTTTTGAGGACTCTGCTTATGTTGTTTACAAGTTTAAAAAAAAATAAAAAAAAACCTTAATGCCACACAATTTCCCCTCAATAAACTAAATAAAACATTAAGTCGACAAATACTTCTTTTATTAGCCATTTAGAAGATGCGACTTGCGTGCATTGGTTTGACTTCATCAAAAAGTTTCTAGAATTCAGCAATGTCACGTCTCATTGGACACAAAGATTTGAATCATTTCTCTGTGGAAGAATATATACATACATATATATATATATATATATATATATATATATATATATATATATATATATATATATATATATATATATATATATATAATTTATTTATTTATTTATTTTTATACTTCAGACACGGTCAGGCCGAGGTGGAGGGTCACAGTGACTTCAGTGGGTTCTTGTGTTGGAAGATTGATACTCATAATATATATATATATATATATATATATATATATATATATATATATATATATATATATATATATATATATATATATATATATATATATATATATATATATATATATACTCTTGTTTCTTGTTTCTTAATTTGTCTCCATCGCTGAAGAAAGTCAAAAAAGTTACAGTATCTGTTGTGGGGTGCAAAAGACAAATCTTGTAGTCAGAGTATGTCTTCTGCCAACACCATTTCTTTTTTCCCTTTTGATTTCGGTTTTTACATCACGACAAAAAGAAAAGTGTAAAACAATTAACAATTTCATCTGAATGCTCATTTGTTAAAATTGTAATAAAGACTAATCATAAAATTGTAAATGCACCTGTTACCACAGTTAGAGAAGAAATATAAAAAAAATTACGAGATATTTTGGATTAAAACCACCTAATTAGCACAATAAGCACTAATACATTGTATTCCCAATGGCTCAAAACATCCCATAACCTAAAATTTAACAAAGAGGAGGCTTTTCCTTCCACACTGTACTACAATAGTTACAGGATATCTTTGCAGGAAGACCAACGGTATATATTTTCTATCCATTACCAATGTGGTAATGTCGCATCATTGATAATAATCAGCTTTTTATAAGTATTGTAATTGTAACCTATTTTTAGCCGCAATACCAGATTTTGAGTTACGTGGTATTCTAAGTAGTTTTTTTCACTCACACTTTAATACAATTTACTGCATGTATTCTACTTAAACCTACGAGTTTCTATTATAAAGCTTTACACTGTTGAATGTATATATTTTTATGTAATGAAAACAACCTTTTTATTGCTTCTAATTGTGTAGAATGTAATATCTTTACTCGAACACAGAAATCTTTCTACCTCTGAGTAGGATAAACTGTCACCGCTGTTAGATTGACATGTAGATATACTGCTGTGTGGAGCATGTACTGTACATACACACATACACACACACACTTGCAGTGATACAACTTGTGGTGTGATCGTTGCAGTCATGGAAACACTACCAAGAAACACAGCCAACTCAATGAGTCCTACTTGAATAGGCTAAATTACATCCACAGCGCCAGTGAACAAAGACGTAATTCGTAGAAACACTTGTGGAGCATCTTCAGCCTTACTGGCAGGTTAAATGAAACGTTCACCTGAATAACATCAGTGGGAAATTATATAGCAGCTCTTCTTCTTTGAAACCATTACAAGGAGAGACAATGATGGCATTAAGATCAGAGGTGGCTCAACTACAAAAGAAAAAAATGAAGTAAATAATCGTTACTCCAGCTTCGTTCAGTATCAGCAGCTTTGATCATTTCACTGCAACTCTGAATTATTATCTGTTGATGTGAAAACAATTAATGAGACCGTTTTAAGATTCTATACAGATATTTTGGATCAAATGTAGGAATTAAATGATAGAATCAGAAAAAGTATTATTCAAGTGAGGTACTGGTACCCGAAACATCTACTTGAATAGATTAATGAAGTACGATTTGTTACGTACACCCTTTGACTAAAATGCACATATTTGATCATAACAACTGTGGCGATCTGAAACGTGTCACATCGAGAAAACACCTTGACAAATAAAACACTGTTGGCTGCATCAGAAAAATACTCCTCTGTTGAGTGAACTTCTGCCAAAACAGAGCCAACCCGGGCCAGTCGCAGCGTTCGTGTAAAGAAATGAAAGTGTCCAGTGAATGCTCTGACCTCGCACTGTCACGGAAAAGACAAGAGGCAGTTTCTCCTTGGATAACCCATTATTGTGTTTATTCCCAAACTCAACCTTACTTTCTGCTATATTGAAATGAGACGGAGTGAAAGACGGAGCATGAGACACGAAAGAGTCTCCGAGTGCAAGACAGCCAAGGAAGAGTGCTGCAGTGGGAGAGTCAGGCGGCGCCGCAATCAAGCGAGCAGACAGGCGAGTCACCGCTACTGTCACTCACACCTCCCCCTCGTGACCACAGGACTAAATGAAACGAGGCCTTAGAGGTCCACCATGTTGTCTTCTCCTTCATCCTCTTCCACCATCACTCCTCGTCTCTTTAACAGACATCAGACGTTTAGCCACGCAGCCCCGGAGACGGCCGGACTGGACGAGGGACCGAGGGTTGCTGACTGCCAAGAGATCATGTAGGCACTGACCTCCATCACGGCTCAATTAAACGACTCGTGTCCTCCTCCAAGGTAAGAAAGCTCTTCCTCCTGTTCCTTCCATGGATTCCTGTCTCACCCACATCCTTTATCCAGCCATGTTCTTCTGTTCCTCATTAATATATCACATCTACTTAGCGAAGCCTACGCTGACATATTGAACAGCATGTTGTCTTGTCTGACTGAGGCTATTACTTCCAGGGCCTCCTGAAGGCAAAAAAGGACAAGAAGAGGGACTAATTTACACAATCACCCATAACATTATGACCACTGACAGCTGACAGCTGAAGTAATTAACACTGATGTTCCCCCCCATCATATAATGTAATGGACAGGTGACCTATTTGCTCATAACTGGGATCGACCCCAGTGCCCCCACAGACCCTAAAATGAATACATTGATATATTAAATGGATGGATCTCGTTATTATGGCGCCTGCTAATTAGTGGGATATATTTGGATCCTGCAGAACGAGTGCTGAGTGTGCATGCATTTTCACGTTGCGTGCATTTGGCAGGTGATTTAAGAAGAAACCTCTCGTATCAAAAACATTGAAGCGTTACAACAAATAAATCTGATGACAAGAAAAACCAAAACTTCAATACAGCTAAAACAGATTCATTGATAAACAACAGAAGTCGCAAATCATACTGCACGTTCTGTATTGATTACTATAAACTCCTCCCAGCCTTTTGAATGGTCTTAGAGACACATCTTTTCACAGGTTATGAGAGTTTATGAGCAGCAGTGATGTTAGGTTAGGTTATTTATTTTTAAATAACCGTGTCATAGCATCTCTCAAATTGTTGTTTTTGTTGGCTCTGCTGTGGCCACTAGCTAAGTGATCCATTCATAGAAAAAGTGTTGGTCATTGACGTATCTGTAGAGTGGAGGCTGGTCCACGCCATCATATCCAACAAATGAGTTACTGAAGCTCAAATTCCTGAGAACGCTGGTTCTTCTCCGTTCTTAGGCAAGTGATCGGTGTGGAGGTTAAACACCAACATCAATAGACTTTATCATCTAATGCTGAAAGCCACAATGATTGTTGTAATGAAGCAAACCGAAGCTTTTCATCACATGATGAAGAGACAGTAAGACCACAGGCATTTAAACATCAGCTGTCAGGTCATTTCATGGACCTGAGAACACATTTGTTCTTCCTGAAAGCCTGTAAATACCACAGAACAAATGAATCAATCAATCTTCCCCTTTCACACCCAAACAGTTTCTGCCAATTTAGAAAAGACAAATAACCTTGGCTGCAATCTTTGAGAGAGAGAAAAAAAAAGAAAAAGAAAAGGAAATGTTGCAGGCCAACTATCCACGGGGTAAATTAACACAAGTGTCTCACTGGTGGGAGGAGGTTCTTTTTAGTTCTGCAGCACTGTGAGAGCAGAGAAAAGGGCCTTAATTCTAAAGTCTGTGGGGATACCGCTATATCCCGCAGGCTGCATCATTATAGGTGATATTTTGGTGGAAAATGTGCCCAGGGAGCCGCTCCCGGCTCTCCGAGTACAGTGTTTAAAATCACACTCAATCTTTGAAAGCGAACTTTTGTGTTTCTGTGGAGCTTTTGAAGCCACTCTTCTCTACATAACCTCTTTAACAGGTTATGTGTGTGCCTCGATAGGAGTTCACCCTTCTCCTCTCGTTACAGACTGCATGTTTTTCCATGAGCCCAGCTATGCCTTTGAGTTCTGAGTATTAGTCATCTCGTTGTCCTGACATCTTGGTCCTGGCGGTCCGACTTTCACATTTCACGCACTTCCATTGTGGTAACCTAATTTTTCTGCGCACAAATCGCAATTCCTGCAACCATTACGTGTGAAATGAGTAACTACTTAAACAATTGGGCCAGAAAAGTAGTACAATCTCTCCTGGAGGGTTAAGACATTGGGTGGTGGCGAGAGGACAGCCTCTGACCTGATGTTCAAGCCTCTGTCTGCTAATTAGGCCTGTTCGCTAACCAGATGCTTATAATTAAATTTACATGCCTTGGTGAATAGCTGGATAAAAAAGAACAGATCCATCAGGAGGCCATGAAGGAGGCGTTGAGCGGCCATCACATGGTGTATAAAATACACAAGAACATAAAAAGCTCATTAAGAGAGACAATAAAGGGAAGAGACCCCCCTAGAGCACTTCAAACACCATCTTGAGCGGTGCCCTGGAAGCATCCGCCCACCCTCACCCTCCTCGCCTCGCCTCCTCTCCCTCTCTGTCAGTATCACGCATTCTCTCCACCTTTCCTTCTGTTCTTCATCGCTCGCCCCAGTCATGTTTGTGTCGGCGTCTCGACTCGCACCCCCATTCTTTCACTCTGCACCTGTTCCACGGTGGGTTGTTGTCACACAGGCGGCGGGCGGCAACCAGAGGCGGCCCCTCGCCTCTCCCG
Source organism: Lipophrys pholis (assembly GCF_963383615.2). Lineage (NCBI taxonomy): Eukaryota > Metazoa > Chordata > Actinopteri > Blenniiformes > Blenniidae > Lipophrys > Lipophrys pholis. The sequence continues at coordinate 10,691,445 of NC_137633.1, forward strand.
AGATGTTCAGGGGAGAAGATGAGGGGGAAGAGTGGAGCGACTCCTCTTTAATGCAGCTCTGGCAGCATGCCCTGGCTCATGCAACTAACTGCAGAAGGAAAACGACGCACCACAACAACAACAACAACAACAACAACAAAAAGCAACAACAAAAGCCGTACACACTCACATACTCCCACTTTGATGCGCTGGCGAGTTAATTATTGCTCAGAGCTCTTTAAATACACCTAATTAAAACAAATGTAAAGTAGATCATTAGTTGAAAGATGTTTGCTCCCTGCTGGGGGGGGAAATGATGTTGTGGGCATTCAAACAAAAGGAGACCCTACATTGCTTTTGTGGTCAGCGGCCGACAAGATATTCATCAGGAGCACGGCCGATGGAGGATAAACTGGCACCATAAAGCCATTGCTGTTTTGCCTGTCGATTTTAAAAAGCCAAACAATGGCTTCATTTCCAGTGAAACACAGCAGCCAGCACACTGTTCAAACAAAATACATATAGAGGGCAGAGCATCAAAAGTAAATATCAAAGGATCTGACGGCCAGAAGTCTAATTGCTGTTATTTCCCATGAGGCCCGCTTGTGTTCTGTAGATAAATACAGTAAACTTCAGCACAGCGAAGAAAAACAGGAGGTAAGAACAAATCAAACACTGCACTTACCGGTATGAAGGAAAGTAAAATTTACAGGCCGTTTTCAGTGCACACTGTTTGATCCATCATGGCAGCGAGAGCATGAGAATAATTAATAACATTAAAGCTCAAATTTATTTGCGAGTTCCAGTTTCTCAATGTTCAGTCAACTGTTTACTGTAGCTGATATAAACACAGCCATTGGTAATGATATTAGCGACAGTTGTACACTTTTCCTTTTCGTGACAAATCGAAATGCTGCAGATGATTACTTCAAGAACTTTGTTCCCATTTTCACAACTATAATGAATCGCAAGTTATGAAGTAACGTATTACTGTAATACAGCTACTTTTGGCCTTGTGAAGTCGTAACTGATTACTAATGTGAAACAACTAATACATTTACAATTACAAAAGTATGAATGAGCTTGTAAAGCATTACTGCACATAGCAGATATGAAGCCGCAGAGCTTGTGTCAAATCTGAGCTTTATCATCATCCAAAGTAGTTTCCAATGAACAGCAGCTTTGTTACTTCATTAAACTACAAAAAAGGATCTCGTCACTACTTCTGGACCAACTCAATCCTCCAACGGCAGCATGGAAGACATCTAACTGTACGGAACATTAACGTCAGCCTGTTTTCACAGCATTAGCAGACTCGAATGAATAAAAGCTTCACTTTATAAATGCTGTTCGCTCCTTTGGGGATTTATATAGATTTTTCTCAGAAGTTCACTTCATTCGTGGATGGTCGTTCTTTTAGAACTGGTAACATCCAGATTATAGAGGACCTTCCTCTATAATACTGATGTAACTTCAGTTAAATTTATGTCACCAGATCATTGATAAGTTTAAAAGGGGAGAGCGAATTAAAGTAGCACAAACATTATTTTACCAAGAAACCAGTTCCCCTTTTTTTCCCAAACTTGTGAATTAATTCTACTACTTTGTTACTACCAGAAAAGCAAGTGTAATCAATTACCTATTGTCAAAAGCAAGAGCATATATAATAGCTTTCTTTGTCTTAGAATGTCACTTTGTTTCAGCATCATGTTTTCTGTTGTTGTTTTTACTACAGCGACATGTTATCGTTGTTTCCCACATCACCATGCTAAGATTAGCAGAGAGAAGAGAGCGAAAGTTCTCAATTATATAAAGTGACTCAAGTTTGTGCTTGAGGATAAAACTGACATTCATCTCTAATCCAAGTCGCTTAATTACAAACCTGAACGTCAACTGAAAGTACAAACAACAATATCAATACTGTGGCTCATAGATGAACAAGTTGTCCCCAAAACTGACGGACATTTCCAGTAGCTATTTCAGGCGTGAGAGTATTATCTTCTCCCTGTGACATAAATACAATGGTTTTATTCTTTCTTCTTTCATTTGCAGATGTAAGGCATTAACTGTAGTCCTCAGTGTGGCACACAGACACCACCGCTACCACGCTCTCCACCTCACTAGATAAAGTCGACAGAGACACTTTGTGCACCGTCAATGAACATTTGCAACTGACTCAAACCACAAGTCGTCCAGCATGTGGCTTAATTAGTGACTGACGTGCTGACTATTCCCTCTATGAATCATGGCAGAAAGTAGTTGGAATAAACTGTAAAGGGAAACAAAAAAAACATCACAAAGTTTGAAAGTAGCACAACAGAAAAGTGGAGAAAAGAAGAGTTTTGCTCAGTGAAGTAAATCAGAAAAGACCCGTTCCACTCTCCAGGAGTATGAAGGCTCCTCTCCTGTGTCAGACTTTAATTAACTATTGACCGTGCCACCAACAGAAACCAAGAGGCTGCAGACAAAAAAAAGAGAAAAAAACAGAAAACCTTGCAGGCTAATGGCCTGAGAACGTGATACATCCCTGAAAGGTCCTTTTCTCTGCTCAGCACTGCTCATCGTTTCTCCCCAGTTTAGGCAGTTTTTCAAATCCACGCTCAGATGAGCCTGCCGATGCCAGCACACGCCATCAACAAGTTCAGTCGTCCCAGAATCTATGGATTTGTTTGATCCAAGTCTGATGGCAATTACACACCAGCACAGATGCTGCCAACACACTCATGGAGGCATCTGCCGGCAGCGCGTACACATCAGTGTTTTCTGTTCCTGTTTGCTTGTTTATGTGTCAACACATACGGTTTTAGCGTGCGTTTATACCTGTGTGATCGAGTTGGCTACCCAAACAAAGACTCAAACAAAGCAAAAGCTGAAAATGTCTGTGCATAAGGGGGAATTTGCAAAAGCATTACCACAGGCAGAATTAGCATCATGGTGGAGGGACACACACACATATATACTAACACACACACACACACACACACACCAAAAGCCACAGGGACCCGCTTTCTACTGCCCACAGTCTGACTGGGGCCCATATGCAAAACACATACACCCACACACAAATTATATATGCACTCAGGAAAAGAAACAAACAGCCTTTCACTGATGCACTTCAGCATGCCAGGGTCCAGCCCCAGTGGACTGAGAGCCTGAACCACCAATCCACAAACCATGGACAGTTTCAGGTTCAGTTAACATCACAAATATGATTGATTTGATTACTTTCATAATCTAGGAACTCCTTGGGTGACTCATTATATATAATGTATGCTAAATTAAGAATAGCTGGATTAAAAAAAAGATGTGTTGCAAAGACACGCACCAGCCGTCCATCATCACACTCCCCCATCAGATACCTGAGTGAAATTAACAGTAATTAAGGGGCAGCTACTGTATAATTTAACATGTCCGTCTTTGTCTGTCAATCATTTTCTTATGTATGTGAGGAATAATTACTACCTGCAGCGGTGATCGGGTGCAGACCGTTTCCATACATGACCCGTGAAAGTGACGGTAAACAGAAAGTTTTGATCGCCTGTTGGTGCGAGCGCCTCCTGCTGCCGGGGTAGAGTACCGACGCAAACTGCTCACCGCAGGCCAAGCTGGAGAACACAGCCAGATAGATAATTTAAAGGTACTCAGAGAGGACGTATACTTGCTCCTCTGTTTCTCCTTGATAATGTAATGAGTCTCCATGGTCTCCAAACATGGCCATAAATTTTCATAACTAGTGGGTGGACCGCAGTTGGCAGAGAAAGTGAACAAATGGCTCGGTCTCAGGCATCATGAATATCAATGAAAGATGGGAAATATAACTGTCCTGATGAAGCAGGGCACTGGGCAAGCAGACCCTGAGCACATCCAAACCGTAAACTGGATCACAAAATTTCCCAAGGCTCGGGATGCCTGTACTGTTTAATACTCCACCGTGCCCTGATTATGTACTTTTACAATGTTTACAATAGAGGGTTAATAAAAATGTGAGTTTCTAGAGAGACTAAGCATTGAGACATAATCAACACCCGGCTGATTTTCGGTATTAATTACTCGCTGTGAAGTGTGTGTATAATATATTAATATAAAGACAAACACTTTAAAAGTGTTTCACTAAGCTGCGCTCTGGTGTATGATAAAAATCACTTGATTACTTTCGGTTACCCTTTTAAGATAAACAAATCATTGAACATTAATTGTGGTAATGATTTCACTAATATGATTATTGTTCACAATCTCAACCATTGCGGAGAAGCTTAGTAGAGTGTTTGGCACTGGTTTGGGTATGTGTTGATGTTTTTAAGCTTTGTTCAGTGGAACGAGGCTAAATCTGCTGTTTATTAAATAAACAGAGCTTTCCTGACAGCAGGGGGTAAAATACATGACAAACAGAAGAACGTTTCATTGCTTTAGGATACAGAGGTTGAAGGCGTGTCTGCTGGCCCTCGTGGACAAAGTTCAGGCCGTCTCTCCTCATCAAATCCTCCCACAGCTCAGGCAGAATTAAGAAGGGGGCCTGGCAGGAGCTAAACTGAAGCTCATCTACTGGATACAGAGCGTCAATGTCCTCGGTTTAGAATTATGATCGAAATCAATGGAGCTTTTATCTATTACTCTGTCTAAAGCTGCTGTGCTATGTATATTTTCTTCTATTAAGCTCATATTTGTCAGTGTGTTTTCTTTTTTTCCCCCATTATCGAACCATATGAATAACGATGTAAAAGCCTCTGTTCACCTCAGTGGTCCCAGGTGCCGGAGTGAATGAGCATTGTGATGTTTATTGCAGATTGTAGCCAAGACAATCAGGATCGATGGCACAGGAAAGAAAGAAGAAAAAACCCAGACAGCAGTCTCAAATGAACCAGCCAAGAGTCAAAAACATGAGACAGAACTAGACTCACACAGCAGATGATTGAATCTATAACCGACCAGACAAACTGGCAACAGACCACCCAGAGCCCAGGGCTGATGGCTTTGATAAGTTCATTACTTGACATAGTGTGCAAGATGAATTTCTTAAACTTGAGTAGAACGTGTTTTACACTATTGGAGGTGGTATTCGTAGAAGTATAGTGACACTGGCTGGGTTTTCCTTCAATATGCACGGACACCGATTTCATGATGTACATCATCATTGTTTGGCTGCTGGTTCAGTCCAGCCAAACAAATGACTTCTTTTTGTGGAGTATATGCGCATGAAACAACAAAACAAGATGAAAGGGATGTAGAGATTGTGAACCCAGTGGTGGTTTGGGAAAAGAGTTCAATTAGAGATCCACATTTTATCCTAAAAGAGCTGCTGCGTTGCATCATTTTCCAGAGGTAGTGGCTGAGCCGTCATAGAATTTCTGGCACTGTCAGTGTGTTATTGCAGGCCGCTGTTCCTGCTGATCACGTGACCATGACATCAGCTGTTTGCAAACCAGTGTCACTGTATTATACAAGTTTATAGATTTTAAGCCATTTCTCCAGATGTTGTTACAATTTCTCATCTTCAGTCTGAGAAACGGTCAAAATCACCGCTTTAGTGAGTTACAACGATCAAGGAATGGAATTCTGCAGGCAGCACATAATAGTAAACACTGCATGAGGGAAAAGACCTGAGATATAAAAGGAAAGGCGTGAGGGAACACAACACAAAAATATAAACAAATTTGATGAAACATAATGGCAAATCCTAAATAGATCCCTGGGCCCTGACATATTGGATTTTGTTTGGAATAAATCAGCACCTTACCGATTTATGTCATTTATATTCATGTATTTATATAGATGCTTCAAAACTCATGAACCTTCTCGTTAGACCTATTGGAGGTGATTGGAAGAGGTGAATATGGAACATTTTTTTAAGCAGGCACTGGGCAGAAACTGTCCTGAAAAGAGGCAAAACCCCCCGTGTAGTATTTTAAGAGTCAAGGACAAACAGTACGTTTTGGATAGTTAAGCAACTTTTATTGGATTAAAAAGAGGAATGCTAAAACCTCATCGAGCAAATCTAATGACTTAAAGCCATAGGCCAGTTCCCGGTGCATCAGAACTTCGTCTCTCAGGCCGGAATAAAAGCAAAGTGGCTGTAACCCTCCCGGCTCTGCGAGGCAGGCGGGCCGCTGGCGTTCCAGGAGTCAATGGACAGTCGGCCTCACCACTACAATAGAATTATGAGCAGGATGGATGGTTGAGCCGTGACATCAATATCTACTTATCCATGTGTCCATCTAGACATCGGCTCAGAGGAATGTGATTAAAAGGTTGTGTGATTCGTGCTTTCAATTCTATTGATCTTTGTACATAAACTATTATTGGAGACTGGACTGCACACGCTCACGTGCATCGCGTTCATACGCGCAGCCTAATAGACACGAAAAGATGCATATGTAACACTGCCACGCTGAGGTTGATTGACTGACGACCTTATCACACACACACACACACACACACACACACACACACACACACACACACACACACACACACACACACACACACACACATACACTTTTATATTGCCAGGGCACACTCGACAGCTAGTTTGCTGTGAATTTAAAGCGATAAGCTGAGCAGGGGTGAGCGGTAGCTATTCCTGGACATTAGGTGCACAAAACCGGGCACTGCCAGAAGATTTATCTCTTCCTCTGAAATTTCATTTGGGGAAGGAATAATAAGGCATAGGAAATGAAAGTTAATCATGAATCCTCTCTCCCTCCATCTGACACTGGCTTTGAGAGCGTGGCCGCGGCCTGCTTTATTTAGTCGGGAACCTTTTGTCTCTTTTTTCCCCCCTCCTGCAACCTTTAAATGCTTCATAAATCAGCGACAAGGCGCACACTTCTGACGGTTTGTTGTCCCACAGAAATTAATTACAATGAGAGAGCCTTTCTACGAGTAAAACAAACTAGAATGAAATGGTTCACCATCTAACGGCTATTAGGAGGGTGTGCAGGTAAGAGAGCAAAGGGAAAATAAATTGGAAAATGATTTGAGATGTAGCTGTAAAGTGTATTTTATTTTATCACTATTCCCTTATTTAGGTACTTTTTTATTTGTCATTATTCTTTGTATTTTTCATTTCAGGACAGTGTACAGAGATTAGTGGATGAGCAAACTCGACGGAAGACAATTACATGTGCATTCTAGTGCTTCATTAGATCAGTGGCAATGTTACCTTGACAAGTGTAGAGCTGAAGACAATTGCACTGTCCAATTAAGATCTTACTCAACCTAAATAAATAGACTGCTTCAAATTGGAAAAAAAAGAAAAATAAGACTCTTCTTATTTGCCTCACGTCAGTTGGAATTGCAGCTTCTCGCCCCAACAAGCACACAGCGGATTAATCCAACTAAGCCTTTTACTGCTTTTAACAAGGTGTTTAAGTTCATCCAAAAAAATAATTTTTTCAAGTCATCCTACTACACTAAAAATAAATGATTTTTAATCTTTCAGTTAGAACTGCTGTATTACTCCCATTATGTGTATTTCCCACAAAGAAAGAGTAGGAGTTGTCTGGTACAGTCATATTTTACAACACTGTCAAAAAGTGTGTGGATATAAACTAAATAATCATCTACAACTAGATTGTTTACATTCTAAGATGCAGCTGCTTGATTCCAGTCAGTGGCGTGGGAAGCTGGAGCTCATCTCTCAGACAATGAGTAAAAGGCAGTGGTTTACAACCATTTATACTGTTAGTCCCATTACATTACATTAGACACACATCAATTGAATGCCTCAGATAACGGTCAGTTAGAACTAAAGTTGCCAGAGCTCTGCTCAAAGGCTCAAACTTACCAACCACCTATGCAGACACACCAATGTCCCTTATGCCGGCTACACACTGTGTGATTTTAACAAGCTTGACGACATGAACCTAATAAACTTTGGGCACGACGTGAAGTTTGCTGTGTGCAGATTGCCCAATACAAAATAAGCTTACGATGTATGTGAGTCGACATGATTGCGAAAAAAAATAAAACATCCATGCGCTATCCATCCATGAAAAAGAAAGTAGTGAAACGGAGCCCTCATACTGCACTTCTATTGGTTAGTTAGTTGACATAGGTTGCCGCAGCAGTCATGATCTCCCCAAAATTTCAGAATTTCTACCGCAGGTCCGACGTAGGACCATCGATTTAGAGTGAAGACCAGAGAAATCTCCACGATTCCCTCACGACTGTTCATCTTTGGTCTGGCAAAAAATTGTCACATACCAACTGTGGTTTCAACACATTTGATGGTGTTTGGAGAAAAGACTAAATGTGCAGTCAGGGATCAGAACAAAAGATCATCTTAGAAATTAAGCAAATATTCAGAAGCAGGCTTGGATCACAGAAGGTAAAGATCACAAACCAGGAACATGAGAATAAGAATCACCAGACAAACAGGACTGTGGACAACGCACACACACCAACACACACACACACCCACACAGCAATCAGAGGTAATCAGGGCAGGGGGAGGGAGCACAGAGGAGGATTCATGCTGGAGCAAAAAGACACGAGCGATGAGAGGAAAAGAGGGTGAACATGAGCGCAGGGAGGCAACAAGAAGCCAGACATGAACTTTGATTATAAACTAAAACCAAATGCACGACATGATTCACAAGGAAATAGAAGGAAAAGAGGCAAAATATTGACCCAAAAAACCAGGACAAACAAAGTGAGGTTGTTGTTTCTGAAATCGGTAAATAGCAACATTCTCGCGTTGGAGTACGATTGTTTCTAAAATGAACTGTCAATGTTAGACAATAATAGACAAATTACTAAACCCTCTCTCACGGGGCTGTTGTGGTCAGAAATGTGATGCGGGAAGGGTTAACGTGGAAAAACTAACATGTCACTCTTTCTTTTCCAATACCCTCCCAGGAGTTCTGCATTTAAGTTTTTCATACCACCTCAAAAAAAACTAATTAACAATTGGACAATTTGTTAGTCCATCACTGAGAAAGTGACCAGCTTAGACATGCAGGTAAATCAGAGTAATCAATCCACCGACTACACATTAGATTGTAGGAGGAAGCCAGAATACCTGGAAACAACCAACAAATGCAAAGAAAAAAACATAAAATTTCCACACAGAAAAAGGATCCGATTAAACTATGTTTTCTTGAAATTAAATTTAGAACAAACATCGGTCATAAAACAGACACATTTTGGCTTTGTGGTGGAATAATTCGATATTTTCATTGAAACGAATGTAGTCAACCCTCAGCTGTCACCTCCATTTGAACCAATTTAGGCTTAGTTTTGCTGATTCCATTAATATTACCCATGAGATAAGAAACATTTTGGTACTGCAAGGAGGTGCTCCAGCATGATTTAGAAAATGTTATTTACGTGACTAATGTCTTGCAGTTATTGCAGTGATTAACTCAAATGGATGGGTGGATGGTTGGAACCTAAAGAAGGACATCCAGCAATGCTTTGTTGTGCAACTCTTTTCTATCTTTCTGTCTCCTGGCGCCGAGCATGTCTGGACCTCACAGGTCCTTGTAACATAATAATTCCAAACACAACGGCACAAGAGAAAAGCAAGATGGAATTCCTTCACATGAATTAAGCATTGGAAGATTACATAAATATAAGAAAATCATCTTCCTCTTAGTCAGTTGAAATAACCTCCTAAAATGACCTTGGGGCATGCTGCTGCTCTTACAGTCTTCAGTAAAACACATTAAAATACACTTTATGCAAATGAGTGAAAACATGCAAAAGCCTGCATATTAGCATAGCAGATATGGGGGCTGTTTATAGCTGTAGTTTATGGAGGGGAAAGTCGAGGGGGATTTTTTAGTTATTTATTTCTTTATAAGGTGCATGCATGCAAAAGCTGCAGGCTTGGTGGCTGTTGCATGCTGATAGCAAAAACCAACAACATATTGTACTGTCCTTATTGGGATCATGAGGCATAGACGTTTACTGTGGCATACATGTGAGCAAACACACAGATAACTATACTACAGACACCTACTAATGTGTCAGATGGAGTGCAGTCAAAAGCGTGAATGCAACCATTAAGCAGTGCTTGATGAATCCAATTTCCCCCGAACAAAGGAAGGCTGCTGTCTGTCATTCTTCTCGGCAAGTCACTTAACCTGAATCGCTTGTGTAAACACTCCGCAGGATAAATGGGTATTATCTTAAAGGAGGCCAAGAGCTGGGAAAGCAGAGAGGTGATGGAAATAACGAGGAAAAAGCCATCGCTTCCACTTCCTGGACAATGAGGACGGCTGTAATGAGTATCAGCAGTGTGTGTGTGTGGCTGTTTGTTTGCGGGGGAGCGGGAGAAGGATGGAAATGTGGTGATGGGCAGAGGGAGGCAAGGAAGCAAAGGGAATCCAGGAGAGAGAGAAAGAGGGAGAGATCACTGAAATGAGGTGTCTGGGATGCTGATGTGTTCTCAGAGATACACATTGCAAAGCTAACACTTCTCTGAGCAGGGTGCTTTAACACATACCACCCCCAAACACACACACACACACACACACACACACACACACACACACACACACACACACACACACACACACACACACACACACACACACACACACACACACACACACACACACACACACACACACACACACACACACACACACACACACACACACACACACACACACACAACCGAGTTGAGCTGAGCCAGATTGCTTCTCAGTAATGTGGCGGTGGTGAGCTGGACTCTGATTGGCTGCCTTGTTTACCTGCCAGTGAAATCTTAAAGGCAGAAAGCTTTTATTTCTGTTTCTTATAAACAAGTCATGTTAAATGAGCTGCACTAATTATAGGAAAAGATCTGCCACATAACATCACTCAGGATTACACACACTCACACTCACACTCACACACTCACACACTCTCACACACACACACACACACACACACACACACACACACACACACACACACACACACACACACACACACACACACACACACACACACACACACACACAAAGAGGAATGTAGAAACATATACATATGACATTATGACCACTGACAGTTAAACTGACAGATTAATTTTTTTTATGAAATGGCCAAATCGTTGGTGTCTATCAAATGCCATCAAACGTCTGCAGCTCCTGGATAGCCATGGCACTCCCAAGAAATATGTTTTTTTTCTAAGTGGTTTATTTAGATTTTTTTCATGTGGGAATATTAGAATTTGTTGCCTGCTTAATTCATAAATACACCAATAAAACTTGGATTCATGTATTTCTTTCTTTTTCTTTTTTTAAATCAGTGTAATTTGATTCAGCCAATCGGTGCAGCGTATGCATTAACCTTTGAACTTCCTGTTATTAAGAGTGCATTTTTCCTGGTGACTGCTAAACTTGCAGTGATAAAACATGTCGCACTTTTTTCAAAAAAATCATTGATGCCTTTGCTCTAAACCACAACAACCGACGTATCGTTTTATTTGGACATCTAATGGTGAGTGTATCATTATTGCCTATTTATGTTATTGCCCAATGGCTAACATTCAAGGTAAATGTCACGCTTTCGGCCCTCAACTTATGTGTATTTCCCAAAATCGTCACTAATGTCTGTTTTCTCTATATGCTTTTATCGTAACAATACAATAGTAGCGCTATTTGTGTGCCATTGAAGACAGCTGTTGATATCATTTGGTGTTTTGCATGTGAAACAAGGCATTTATTGTTATATCCTTGTAACCGTATCAGCTTTTTTCCACACAAATAAAAAAAAAAGAAAGAAAACACAACCCTCAGATATTTTTCAGTCTGATTTTTCAGGCGTTGCTCTAAAGTCAATGGTTCAACCATTTTCCTTTCCACTCTTTATCAGTTCTCTCCTGCCCAGGGCGAGATCTACTGGACAGGTCCTGTCAGCCAGCGGGTGAAAACACAGCACACCACCACACAGCACGACACAAACACCACAAAGCTGTGCATGTGTGCCTGTGTCCTTTATGTACGTCTGGCTGGGTATACAAGTATAGTGTACATGTACACGTATAGATCTCTGCGCCTTCAAGTGTGTATTTGGGGGGGTGCTTTGTGGCATGCATCATTTTCCTGGAAGACTAATTCAAAAAAATAAAAAGCATGACAGCTCTCACACGACAGCCCCGTCATCATCCATCCATCAATCAGGTTTTCTGGCACACATGCGCACAGAGAGCATGTGCACTCGCAAATGCACACATCAAGTAAATGCAGGAATATGTTGATAGAATGTCATGTCATTTATGATCCAATATACAGCTGAGAGAGAGAGAGAGAGAGAGAGAGAGGGAGAGAGAGAGAGAGACAGAGAGACAGAGAGACAGAGAGACAGAGAGAGAAACAGTAAGCTTCTATGTGAATGCTGAAGAACCCCACACAACACCTATAACCAACCCTGTCATCAAGTCAGATGGCGTCAAGGCTCAGCTCAGAGTACTGAACCATTTTGTCCCTCATTTCTATCCATTTGCTTGTCACTGATTGTTTGTAGGATGTCAGATCGAGTTCTGCTGCATATTTGTGGATTGAAGAGGACAGGAGCTGCTCTCTGGGGGGGAAGACAGGCGGGTGGATGAAGACAATGCAGGAACAGAACTAGACACATAAAGAAATGGTACCTTAACCTTTTATAGGACATTCATTTAAATATTTGGAATTTCCATCCCGGGTGTTGTTTCAGGATATTTCAAGACGTTCATATAAGTTCCATTATTCCAGAAATGTATTTGTTCCTGTATTTACTGCCATTGGTAGAAACAGTAAGAAATGTGAGATTACTAATTATGGTCAGTTATTCATTATACGGATTAACTTAAATAGTCAGCTATCTTGGATTTTATTAAAATGTTATTATAGCTTGGAAATCTGAACTTTCAATTATCAGACATGAATAGGAATTATTACACTCAATTAAAAAATCTTATTAAGTATGGACTTTAAAGTTATTACTAGAATTACACACATTTTAATCACGTCTCAGTATTTGATATAAGATGCAACACTTTCAAGCTGATTTTAATGGATGACTATATCAATTAATCAATTGATCAAGTTCATTGATTTGCTTTTTTTTTTTTGTTAATCAATGGTGACAATTGTGTGTGTTTTTTAAAGATAACACAAAAAATTGACTTTAACGCTAACCGGGTGTCCGTGGTCGCAGCTACATTATTTTAGCATCGAAGTGAACTCAAACAATTACATTTCTTTGGGAACATGTGCTCTTATGTTTCTAATAGTTTTTCCAATCAGAAACTTTGCATTCCCCTGGCCGAGTAGCGCCCTCTCGTTTGTTTCATACATCACATCTGTTAGCCCTGCTGCTGATGTGGAAGTGTGTCCGGCGCATCTGTATGATCGACGTGTGCCAGAACTGAAAGGAGTGTAAAATTGATTATATGTGTTAATTGTTTAATGCATTCTTCTTTTCCGTAATTAGGATAAAATCACAGGGAAAAATATATGTATGGTATACCAATAACTGTAGGCAACAGTTAGCTCAGGAATTTCTGCTCTCTGTATCCGGAGTCTAAATCAGAGCCTTAAGCAGGCAATATCCTGAGCTCGTCCTTCTACTCTCTTATCTTTAAGCCATATATTGCCTCTTTCCATGCAGCAATTTCCCCAAACTTAGCCTGCCTTTCCCCTCAAGACTTATGAATATGAGGGTTTATTGGTGAGGGTCTCCGACAAGTGGATTCAGAAAGGTATGAGAGGGGCACCAAGGAGGACATATAGATTTATTTGCAGTGGAGTGAGAGGAATGGGCTGCCTATTCAACCGGTATCTTTTTCAATTGTACACAGTAGATATCAAACTGGAGCTCCGCTGTACTGTGGAAGTGTTTGGGAAAAGGTCACAGAGCTGCCTCGCTCACCGCATACAGTCAATTTGTACAGCTGAAGCCAGACCAGAATTAGAGGACAAGTGTAGCATTTGAATCGTGCCATCATGCTTCACTTACCACTTTAAAATGCAGTCATTAGTGAGATTAAATGCCATATCCAAAACACTGAACATGGTGCATATTGATTATATAATTACGACACATCCAATTGATCCTGCACCCAGTTTGATGTTTTTGCACAAAGCCCGCAATAATACCGTTTGATTGACAGCCGGATTCTGCAGTGCTGAGATTGGAAAGGTTGTTATATGCCAAAGGCGTGGTCATATAGATAAAATATGGCACTAGTCATTTTAAATATTAAATGTATTATGCATGGCTGGAGCTCATTCATTTTGTGCGTGCTGGAGTTTGATAAGTCCATGTAAATGAAGTGTATTTTCACCCACAGTAGGAGCCCGTTGTAAATGGAACGTCAAACGAACACAACCATCTTTCTGGGAATAATGACAAAAGCAGTGGGAGAAATCATTCTGCGATGCAGTTTTAGGGCTGTTTTTCATCCTAAATTACTGCTGAAATTTTTAGCTCATTATAATTGCTTATTGTAAAAAATGAAGCGTTAGTTTGTCAAAGTTAGTGTGGCTCGTTTTCAGTACTTCGACATTGAGAGAATTTGCATTGAAGGTATTAAACAGATCTGCCAGATAATTGACACCTGAGTAATCTTCTGTTCTGTTCGGTGCTTTTCTTTTCTTTTTCCCCAAAGTGAGTCAACAGTAGCAGAACAGATCGGCGGAGCCCTGTGAGAGCAGATTCACCATAATCTGCTCTGTGATGTCAGCGTGCTATTGTTCTTTGGGTTTGAGCTGTGATTAGACAGCAGATTGAAGACATTTGTTGTGTTCAGTGTCTGAGATTACTGAGCAGCGCGAGGACAGAAAAACAGCAAGCCGAGCCAAATGTACTCTCGACAATGGCGTCTTTGGCATTTGGCTGCGGGGCAACGATACAAATAAGATGACATAATGTCCTACATACACTTCATAAATGGTTCATGGAAATTACACATCATGCAAGTTATTATGCACACTAACGCCTCTTTGCAGATTATGAAAAATAATGACAAAAACATTGTATTTTGACAACTATATTATGTCTGTAAATTAACAGCATATATAAGTGTTTCACAGTTGACGCGTCAAATTATAAACTACATCACAGTCTGCTGGTAAAAATGAATTATTGGTTGTTTCCGTGGCGGATTATGCAAATCTTCACCTTAACTAATGACAAGAAAATGACATGTTGAAAGTGCATTAACATACACGCGAATTCACGCACGGACACCCGTGCGTTAACGAGACTTGATCACATCACAGGTTCGTGTGTGTGCGTCAGCTAATGCTCGTGCGCATAAATGCATGCAGGCGTGTGGGAGGCGTGTGTGTCTGCATGCTTGAGTGCGGATGTGTTTTCCTCTTGCACTCTAATAGTGTATCTTCTAGATTAAGTGATATAAATCAATGAGTCTTCCTCCTGATGCACTAACCACCTGCTGAAGAAAAAAAAAAAAAAAAAAAGGCCCTCAAGGGAGACTTTGTTGCACAGTATCAAGCATCCTTTATTGCCCCGCCCCCGCACCTCCGGAGTAAGACTTTCCAGGGGGCACTGCTGCAGTCGCCAAGGATCATCGACGAGCCAGAGGAGATAAATGGAAAAGCAGAGGCAATCAGGCTCCTCAGATCAAAGGATATGAGTCATATTGTGTTTCTGAGTGAAACAACAATAAATGAGCAAATAAAAATCACTCATTCTGTTTTCTTTTCTTTTTTTAAAGACCCGGTTTGAATGAGATTGTTGGCTTTGATTTACAGACAAAACGCGATATAACAGGAACATTTTCGTTCCCCTTTTACCATCAGTACCTTTGAACATCAACTTGGCAACACACGTAGATGTTAAACACGCGATGGGTTAATGAAAATCTTTTCTGAAATCTAAGAGTATCATATATACTGTACTAAAGATTCTCCCATCAACTTAAGTGTGTTTTTTTTATTTTTTTATTTGTTTAACGTACGTATAGGGAACCTAAAAAACATTTAGGTTGAACCTCTGGCTCCACTAGTTACCTGCAGAAACAATGTCAGTTGTCTTAAATACAAATTTATTGGGGAAACCCGGAAGAAAAAATCTGTATTGGGACTTATTTCCTTTTACCTCTTTTTGTGTAAAGCAACTATCGGCAAAACAGTAAAGCGCCTGCTTTGAGAAAGATTGGACCCAGGCTTTCACAAGTGCCTTCCGGTATAAGTTAGTCACCTTGACCACCACTGCATCACCCCGATAAGAAGTTAATCTGGAGACATTTCCGGTCAAAATATTACATTTAAGGTCCAAACAGAAATTTCAAAGGACGGACACATCTTGCTTGTATAGAAGCCTTGAGCAAAGTCTCTCCTTATTGATGTTGATATTCCACTAAAACATGGAGTACGTACTTGAGTGAAGCTGGTGATCTGTCCATGTGTGTGTGAGCCTGTGTTGACGATTCCACAATAAAGAAAAGAGGAAAATCCCGCGATAAAGATTTTAGAGCAAGGTATTATGTGACAAGTTATATTGTCGGTGAGAGAACTGCCTTTAAATGTGCAAGTGTACGAATTTCTAAGATAAGTAGTTCGTTGTGTTTAAAGACTGCTTGGGACCAAATTTTTCTTTCTCCTATTAGTTCACCACAGAAAAGAAACCCATTCCGTTCACAAACGCTTTACTTGTCCTCTGTTTGGTTGGTGCTTCTCATAATCTATGAAAGGAAATGTGAGAAATCGCCAAGTGAAAGAATCTCGGACGCTCAGGGAAATTTGACTCAGCCCAAAAGTAGCTGTCAGCAGGCCGGAACCAAATTATTCATGATATGTCTTTCACACATGTTGTTGTGTAACGTTACATCGATGTATCTGAAAGCTGAATTTGATTTATTTAGCCATTTTGGCAGGTTTCTACCTTTCTGAAAAAACACATTTATCAAGGCGTGAGACTGACTCGTCTTTACCTTGTCTGAAGTGTTTAACGCGCGTCGTCTTCACAGGAATACGAACGTCATGCAGAAGTCTATTTTCAGGACTTTAACCTACATTTGTAGCATGCAAAAGTTTCTAATTTGCATCACAACATCTTCACGGTGTTTGCCTCAACCTCCCCCACACCTCCACACTCCCACACCTCCCGGCTCCTCTCTGTCTTCCTCCTGTCTCCCTCCATCACCTCCACACCTTCGCTCAACTCGCTACCACACATCAGTAACAATCTCATTTGCCGCCCCATTAATTGCTGGAATCCCAGACACTGGTGAGAGAGGTACGTGTGCGTGTGCGTGTGTGTGTGTGTGTGTGTGTGTGTGTGTGTGTGTGTGTGTGTGTGTGTACTGCCACTTCTTATGTTGTGGGGACATAAAATGACTTCAGTCTGTCACATTGTGGTGACCAACCTCCCACGTGGGCACAGAAAGCAGTAAATTTTTAGATTTAGGAGCAAAGATTCAATCTGAAGTTGAATTAAGGTGAGGGGTATTTATAGAGAGAGATTAAGGAAGTAAAAGTGATGGCAAGGACTCAGATACATTTGACTGTAATGTCCTCTCAAGTGAAGGACACACAAATGGGATATTTTGAAGTGGAGGGGCTCACCTGGATGTCTCATGACAGTAAAACCTCTCAATGTGCCGTAAACCACCTCCAGGTGCCGTTTGAAGAAAGAAAGCTCCCCAGCAACAACGAAGCAGCGGGTGCAACAAATTAGCGCTCCACATTATAATCAGTCAAGTCAAAAAAGATGCTGCCATTCTTCAGAGATGTCAAAGGTGTCAAAAGTTTTTGCACAAGTGGTTAATAGGTGTTTCAGCCCTGCTGCAAAGGCAGATGTCTGTTTTTTTTTTTTCACCCATCCCCTGCATTCAAACACCTGTACAACAGCATGCACCTATTCATACGCAAATCGCTTCTCCCTCGCGCGCTCTTGTCGCCCCTGTCGCATCGCGTCTCACTCTGCCACATCGAGCAGGCACCGGAAAACACTCGCTCACATAAAAAGCACAAAAAAAGCAGAGTGGCACATTAGCAGGGGGCTGTTAATGAAGTGAGTCCCCGCCAGCAGTAATGAGCATGCATATTTAACTACATTAACATCCCATTCCTCCTCGACGGTGCGTCAGGTAGGGCATGACAGTGCTCGCAGTCAGACATATTATAGTTATTTGTTGCAACATTGATCCAAGCATCAGGAAACTGCCGACTTACAGGCAGAGAGGGATGCGGGGGGGGGGGGGGGGGGGGGGGGTTTGCTCCGGCGCAGTCTGGGTTGTGTGGATTTGCTCTGAGCTTTGTTTGTATTTGTGGTAATGCTTTGAGAAGGTTTGTTGTGCGCTGCTGTGTTTTCCTTTTCGCGAGCATCACAGGAGAGACTTCTGTGATCCAAAATTGAGATATTTACTCCCCAAAACAAACAAAATAAAACGAAGCATTTGGTGCCATACAAGTGACAAAAATAACAGCTGAAAGCACCGTTATTGACTCATTTATATCATGTTTTGGCTTCACAGTGGTGTCCTTGGTTCTCTCTTTAAACCTCATAGCAGGATGGTGTGCGGTTGGACCTTGGAGGCCATTCTGTGTGGAGTTTGCAGGTTTACCCTGTGTGTGAAGGTTGGGGGTTCTTTTTCCATGTATTTTGCATTCATCCAACAGTATAAAAGCATGCATTTGTAGCTCTAAATTGCAGAATGTAACGCTGTCTGAGCACCATTTAAAGTACCACTTCCAATCAATACTGAAGATTAAGAAAGGTTGTACACTTAATGTTGAACCCCAATAATGTGACATGTGACAGTCTTACCTATAACCACCTTTAGCTTGCTGTGTGTGTGTGTGTGTGTGTGTGTGTGTGTGTGTGTGTGTGTGTGTGTGTGTGTGTGTGTGTGTGTGTGTGTGTGTGTGTGTGTGTGTGTGTGTGTGTGTGTGTGTGTGTGTGTGTGTGTGTGTGTGTGTGTGTGTGTGTGTAAGTGCATTCGTGTAACTGGTGACCTATCCAGGGTGTACTCTGCCTTCACCCATAGTCACTGCCTTCCAAGATACAGTGGTACAGAAGCTAAATGGGCAACCTTTTTTTTTTTTGTATTTCAAAGGATTCTTTTTTTTTTTTTTTTTTTTTTTTCATCTTCTTATGCATTCAAAATAAAGGAGAATTCAGGAGACGCATGCACCAAAGTAACCCAGCTGGCTCTATCGAAGTTACTTTTGCAGTTTTCCTTTCACCTTACACATACTTTGCTTGCTCGCAGCAAGCAGATGCCACCTTTACTCCTGATGTGCAATAACGCTAATGAACGTCTCTGCATGCAGGGCACATCATGTGGATACTTGGCCATGAAATGGAAGCATAATTACACCAGGGAAGTGCCTTTGTCTCTTCATTTTCTCTCATCTTCACTATTCTGTGCTCCGTTGCTCTCAGGTGGCCCGGGCTCCTACGTGAACGCAGTGAGGGGCGGCCTGTCTCCGTCTCTCCATCTTCCTCAGTCTTCATCCGGCCCTCTCTCACTCACACGGGCTTGTGCGGAGACTCACAGCAGTCTTTGTAACAATCATTGTCAGTGCAGGCCTGGGGAGAGTGAAGGAAATAGAGGGAAAGAATCCGAGCGCGTGATGGGCTCGAGTCCTGGATAAAGGTCGAAGAGATTGATGGTTCAGAAACACTTGGTACAAGGACACAAGGTTATGACATCTTATATCACCACTGTCTCTGCCGCCAGTGCCATCAGCAGTGTCTCCATCAGGGCGAGTTTTATATTACCAGTAAGTGGCAAGAGGTATCTGACATTCCAAGGCTTCTGCAAATTGTTCTTTCGACAGTTGGAGTTGGGATCGCTCTCGCTCTCTCTCTCTCTCTCTCTCTCTCTCTCTCTCTCTCTCTCTCTCTCTCTCTCCAGGTTTTACTTTGAGATGAATAGGGATGTTTAAGTGGCGGCTGGGGATGCCGTCAAATCGTCCTTGAGTGTCATACAATAGACACAAAGCGGAGTGGAGAGGGGCGAGAATAGGAGGCGGAAAGAGATAAGAGGGAGAGGGTTAACAAAGAGGCTGTCAGAAACTGAGGCACTTTGTCATTGTTTGGAGCGTTTAATGAGCAAGAATTAAACAATGACAGCCCGTAATAACCTGAGAGCAAAGTGTGTGCGTGGGTGGGTGTTTGCGTGTTGATAAAGGTTTGTGCGAGGAATACCTGACCTGCTATTTTAAGCATTTAACTGCAACCCAAATATGTTACATTGTCAGGGAAGCAGGATTCTGCAGAATACAGGAACCCATTCAGCAGATATTCAAGGACTGACGGTCAAATCAAGATGTATCTTATGTATGGATGTAGGTTCTTTTCTAGAGCCGGATTTGAAAAATGCATTCATACAATGTACAATAAACATGCAAACATAAGCGAACAAGTGTTACAAAGGCATGCTCGTAGTTTTAAAGTTTCTGATTTTAATATTATTGGACATCTTTCATGTTGCCAGAAGGAGTTAGTTCAGAATGACCGAAGGTGCAGCTTTTATTGAAGTTTAGGGACGAAGTGACAGAGCTGCTCATTGCATTTCTGCAGTTTTTCATTTGTTTTCACAAACACAAAAAGGTCCTGATTAATAAGCACACAGACGCTTCAGTCATTACATTAGAAATTTAGTCACTTGGTACTGTCAAAAGTAAAAATGGACTCAATGATTTAGTTGCATATGGGGCATCAACAACAGCAATTTGGCCCAATATAAAGTATCTCTATGTCAAGAACATTATTCAGTCAAATAGCAAAGTATATAGAAACTGCTTTATGAAAATTATTGTGATAAATGCAGAAATGTTCTTTGTGTAAAAAAAACATTTATCAGCCGCATAATGGGAATGTACTGATTTTTAAAGTTGCCGATTACGTGTTTGTGAATCGTACTTTATAACAAATAAAATGACAGCGTTAATTGGAAAAACAAATACTGACAATACTACAATTTCCAATAAATACTACTTGATTAAAGTATTGTATTTGTCACTTCCACTCCTAATAATATGTTGATATTTGTGAAATTATAGTGTGGATAGATCATTCAAGCCAACAATGTTTCATGATTGTGCGTTTTGTCACATCTTGTTCACTTGCCTGAACTAAAGCTTGGTTCATCATTTTGTCTTTGCCAGGTCGACTCAAGAGACGAGCGCCTGCTCAGGTCTGTCCACCATATTCTCCAAACACTTCTACCAACAACCACTGGAAAGACTGTGGCAGATGGCAATGTTGCCTTAGATGTGAAATTAAATGCTCAGATGCTGGAATCTCACATTCAGGGCCACTTGAATACAACGCACTGCCAGAAGCCACCACAGCCAGCGGTCAACACCTCCAGCTGGTCAGGGTAAATAAATACATCTGATTTAAATATGCATCCATGGAAACAGAAGTGGAGAGGCTGTGCTGCAGATTCAGAGCTTCTTGGAGGTAAGTTTCTTCAGCATGACGGTTTGATTGGTGCAATTAAAGTGGAGCCTGCTGGTAGCAGAGCTGGATTTGTTTACATTTCCAGTTCAGGGTTGTCTATGAGCAAGTGTTTTTATAGCTTTTGAGCAAACACGGATACCTGATGTTATAATTGTGCAACACTGGTTTCTACAGTATCTCAATCTTCCTATTCAGTGGTCACGTAGGTCCCTATCAGGCTTACAAATCTCCATCTGCATCAGATTTCATGGCTCAGTATCTATCCAATAGTTGTACACACTTCTCAAAAACAACCAAAAAATGTTAACTTCACGGTGGTTTTGCAGGAAAAGTGAAGGAAATCCCATTAATCAGTATGACCTATTCTCGGAGAGACGAGTGAATTTGTACAAAATGTCATGTATTCCATCCAGCATTTGTGAAGATACAGTATTCATTGTGCACCAAAGCAGAGGACAAACCCACTGAACCATGTTGCCATCTGTGGAGTCACAGAGCCACGGTAAGCTGTTCCACTGGCTGCGATTCACACACGTGGAGTAGTTTAACCAAATTAGTTCATACTGGGGGTCTCCTCATAAAGTCTTTATGGGCTCAGTGTGTCTGACGTCCGAGGCCACTGCTCATTTCCCGAAGGCACACGATGTTTTCCAGCAAACTGCGGCAACTGTGCAACCACTTGTTTGTTTCTCTTGTTTGATTTGTTGCACAAAGACCAAAAAAACAAAAAAACAAACTGTGAATTTCTCAAAAGTCAGAAAGGCCACAGAGCGCAGAAGCTGAGTGATTATCAGCTGCCACTCGGCCCACTTTGACTCATTATTATGTCCATATTCAGTGTTATCTAGCGCAGTTGTGCAATTATTGTAATTCAGCTGTGTGAAGTCGTGAAGCCCATATCAGCAACACAATGTATACACTTTATGAATCACTGTCCCGCCTTTGAGGTGACCAAGCTGTACAATACAAGGAAATAAATAGACAGGATAACAGAAGGAGGCTTTACGCTCTGATCTATCCATTATAACACCTACTGGAGCGGTGCGATACGAATCTCGATCTGGAAAGAACCAGAAGAAGCCACCCACAGCTGCTAAAACGCATCCTTGGTAATTGGTTAAAGAAGAAACAAGCATGGGCAGAGTGTGTTTACTCAATTTTGATGCCAGTGGGCACCATGGAGGAGCCAGTAAACCAGAGAGGAAGTTATCTGGCACAGCTTGTTTCAATAAGGTGGGTGGAAACATGTTCTTAGATGTACCAAAAAGTGACTAAAGAATGCAACAGGAAGGAACTTAGAGCGACTAAACACAAATAAAACAATCTAATTCAAGTGTGTTGAAGCTGAATAACTGTGGTGTTTACTGAAATTACAAGTCTTTGAAATGTTTTTGTTTTTAAGAGGACAAGAAAAGACGGAAGATTTTGTCACAAGTTTCCAGAAAGACCAAACTGCAGCATCAAGGACACCTAGTAAATCTCTCCCACCCTGTAAACTTGACACGTTTCGTCAAACGTGTGCACATAGACACACACACACACACACACACACACACACACACACACACACACACACACACACACACACACACACACACACACACACACACACAAAACAGCGTCTGCGCCACACTCTCTTAATGAGCATAATCCTCCATGTTTGAGTCTCACAGCCTCGTAAAAAGGCTGGCCACCCAGTTCCTCCGCTATCCAGCTGATTCCAATTAGAAGCTCCCATTAAGTAATATTGTAATGCAGTGGTTTTGTGAAAAGAGAAGAGGAGTGAGAGGAACAGAGCACATTAAGAAAGCTTCTCATCTCCAGAGGTTAATCTTCCATTTTCAGCCTAATTTACAGAGCACCAGGAAACATGCATGCGGGGAGAATGCAAAACAGGGCGAGAGAAAAATAGCAGAGGCAGAGCGATCCGGGAGGAAAATATAACATGAGAGCGAAAGAGAATAAGGAAAACTGAAGATCCAAACGTAAAAGATCATCTAGATATACGGTGTGTGGGGGTAGGGGGTTCAGACTGCGTGTCGCAGAGACATTTCATTTGTTCTCTATTTGAGTGGAAAATGACTGGCTGTGATCCAATCACACTGCCTGTCACTTGGATGTGGGGGTGAGCGAGCGAATATGAGGATGCATATACAGACCGGCCTACCCCGCTGCAAGCATCAATCTCCTCCATCAGATTAAACACACCGAAATTAATCCAGGCCAACTGGCCGACATGCGGATCATACCGTCGTGTGGAAATGATAAAGCAGCTGTCACAAAGGTGGCTTTTACACCGAGAGTCATGCGTAGAGCATTCACACTGCACATGTATGCCTCGATTGTCGAGTCACGGGATCCATTGTTAGTGTTGTGTGAGACAACGGAGGATATCCCGGGTAAAAGCATCATGAAAATGTCAAATGAGGCAACAATAACAATGTGAATGTGTTGAAATAGGTCAAACTGAGTGCGGCTGATCTGAGGTTTTTACACAGCAGGGTGAGCTGCATCCATGAGAGGACAAGGTCTGCTTTGAAGACACACCGCCATGCTCACGCTTTGTGTCTGGATACACAGCACCCCCTAGAGGACAAACTAAAATAGGGACCCCCGCCCCCCCCTTTTGTGTGTGTGTGTGTGTGTGTGTGTGTGTGTGTGTGTGTGTGTGTGTGTGTGTGTGTGTGTGTGTGTGTGTGTGTGTGTGTGTGTGTGTGTGCACGAGACGTAAGGCTGGGCTGAGCTGAGAGGGAGACTCAGTGACTTTATACTCCTGATAATCTGGATTAAGCCCCTCTGGGACAGCATTAAACACTGCCGGCTGGGCATTACATGGACACAAACACACGTCGACACATAAATAGGCCCAGCCACGCTCTATGTCTCTTTGTGTGTTTTCGAAGATTACATTCTATCTTTTCTAAGACCGCACGCGTTCGTATTCGCTTGAATAAGAATAAACCTCGACAGTGTGCCTCTGCTTATATCTTTTGATCTCAGCGTTGTAGCATCAAATGTTCACACCCGTCTCATCCAGATCCCTCAATCAGAAGTGGTTATTTCATAGGGTGAATCATTCATGGCACACTCTAGTGCCAAACTGTTAAATCCTCTCTTACACTTACACCAGTTCATAAGGAGACTCCAGCTCTCAGAAACACTGAGTCGTGTTGGTCTTCAATGAAATGACTGGGAAGGGTGGAGAGTGTGTGGACCCTGCCCTGCCCGGCCCTGAGGGAGTATTAGGTTTGATTGGATTGGGGTTGGGGATTTGTGTATTAAACTGAGATTACAATGTGATCCAACATTTCACTGGGAAATCCAACACAGCGGCAGGAGGCAGAGCTCGCGGTGGGAGTCCGATGACCTCCTCCACACCGTCTGATTCCATTCACTTTTTCTCTGGGCTCTGGATCCCTGACTTGTGTTTACCACTAGTTCATCATTTATTTCTTGAATCCAGCTGCATTTTTTGTTTTAATCTGGGTTATTTTATACACCACGATCCGTACAAACATATTCAGCCCTTCCCACGTTTCTTCTGTAGTGTCGCTTCTTGGGCCATTATTAGAGACCCAAATGCATTTTAACCTGACCACATGTTTCTGATCAGTCGGTGCTTTTAAAGCCTGCGAGACGATTATAAATCACCATTTAAAAGATGACATTGAAAATACTCCTACTAGCTTTCATGCAGAGCTGTTTGATAAGATTTATACAACTCTCTCATATCTTGCTGGTAAATATGTAGCCAGCTGCCGGCGCCAGCTCAAGCTGTATATAGTCACCAAACAGATATGAAAGTGGTATTGATCTTCTCATCTGACTTTATCCAAGAAAACCAATAAGCGTATTTCCCCCGAATGCTGAATTTCCCTTTGAGGTTTAGACGGAAAAAGTGATTGTCATGGTTACAACAAGCCAGCGTTGACTCCAAGGAGGAGAAAATTCTGCAAATGGCAACAATGCGTCACGTCAAAGCCCCAACATTTTGTTCACCAAACAGAACAGGCTTTCTTTCTGTCTTTTTTTCTCCTGTTGACTATAATGATTGTGGAACAAAGTCGCTGCTGTGCTTTTGCTACCCGCAGATAAGGAATGTAATTGCAGGCATTGTGAGTTACATATAAACTTGTCATGTTTGGAGGTCTTTTACTAAAGCAAAGTAATGAGCTTTTAAACTGTTTCCAAACTCGTGGTGTTCGTCAGCGGGGAAAAGTTACTGACCATTTCAGATCTTCAGAGGAAAATTGAAGAAAAACTTACTGAGAGTCAGAAGTATTACTTTACATATACCATGCATACTGTGGATATCACTGATTTCACAGGTCAGTGTATACGCCTGAAGAAAGTGTGAAAATGTTCCGTCCACCCATCTTTTATACTGCTTCAGTTCGGAAGAACATGAAAACGACGCACAGAGAGACCCCTCGTCGAGAGTGCTGACCATGACCCCACTTTGCGGCCCATTTGGAAAAGTTGTTTACGGTAAATTATTCCTCCTCTTCAATAATAGTAACTGTTATGGAAGGATTCAGTCACCTTTACAGTAAGAGAATTTTGCTTCTGTGGAATGAGAAACACAGTGAAATGTGTGGGTGGTTCCTCAAAACAAACAGCCTAATTGGCAGCTCTTTCTCACGCTGGTCACATTCTGCTGAAAGAAGGCTTTCTATTCCTCAACCAGAATCTGTACACATTCTACATCAAATAATCAGACTTTCCAATGATACACAATACAACGATAAGTAACGAAGATGGAGACGCATCCATCAATCTTCCACTGTGTATCGCTGCGTCGAACTCAAGAAAAGGAAGGCAGGGACCAACATTAAACACGCCCAAAGGTGATGGAGTCAACGATAAGGCTTACATGCATGTGTTTGTACCTGTACAAAACACAAGGAGGGACAACATGCAAACTCCAGAAACCAGAAACATTCACGCACATGGCAAGCGTGCCAACCACTACACCGCTGTGCACCCCGGTCATTTTAAGTATATGCAATCACATGAACAAAGGTATTTATGGTATTCTTTAATTGTTTTATCTTTATTTGCTCTATAGAGATGATTCTGCCGTCGAATCACAGGCCTCAAGACTGCTACAGCGCAAAACTAATTTCCCCAAAGGGGGGGGGTCATTAAAATTTCATTTTCCGTCTTATCTTAAAACTCTAATTTAACTTTGAGTCCTCACACCTTCTCTGCAGATTTTCTCACCGCTCCCACGTTCCTTGTCTCAGACTCAGCCAGACTGCCAGAATGCAAACAGGATCTGCACTTATGCTGTTTTAATTCTTCCTGGATATTTTCTTTCCATTTCCACTCTGTTCTCTAAGACACCTTAATGCTGCTTGCACATGTGTACATTATTGGTACATTTTTCCCCGAACAGCTCCCCGCTACGAAGGCTGTATACTGTCCAGTTAAACCTTCATTCCCATTCAACAGTGCACAGTGAACATGATGGTTGTGCATTGCAAATTATATCAATCTAAATCACTGACACTGACAAACAGGGTGTATTTACTGTAGGGGCTATCTGACTCACACAATCTGTGTAAGGGCAATTCAGGACAATGTTGAAGTTTCATATTAACAAAAAAAAGAAATAAATCTTTCAATTGTTAGTAATCTGATCAAACTGACCCCACTGTCAAACGTTTGCTGGAAGATTCAATCCCAATGCTTATCGGAGATAAAAATGGTATTGTGCATCTGCTGTACTAATCTGTGTTGGCTGAGTCTTCGTGGGTGTGTGCGGGCATGAGAGCCCAGGAAGATTAGAGCGCACAATGGAAATCAAGATCTAGTGAAAGGAGTTGTGTGACAACTCAGTCATAAGCCACAGACACGAATCCATAGAGTTCCCGGTGTGGGTCGACCCCTCTCTCTCTCTCTCCCTCTCCACACAGAGGTAGAAGTATTGGGTCTACCAAGCGGGTCATTGATTTCCTGTCAGCAACGCAAGGGCTGAGGGCCTATTAGGCCGGGACCAGACGGACAGATGTGCACGCACACTCCGACACACATTTGATGTGCCACCACATGCATCCAAATCACTTTTGGGTGTAAGGTTTAAGATTTTCCAGGATGCAATCCCTGTGTTGCAGCAGAATGCTTGAGTTAGAAGACTGCAACATAAAATTCTCTGCACTATCTGGGTGGCCAAAGAGTAACTTCACATTGGTCAGTGACAGAGTGTGTCATTACCGTCTCTTAAGTTAAAAATTTTTTTTTATAAAATGCATGCCAACAGGGAGAACATGCAAACTCCACACAGAAATGCTCTCAAGCAGGGTCTCGAACCAGAAATATTCTCATCATGAAGTGCTGACCAACATCAATGTATGTCTGTGATTTCCACATCATGATTTATATTTCTGTGTGTCATAGATTTTGGATGTCCTACTGACACTTTATAGGGCACTGATATGAAAGAAAAAAAAAGTTTGTGCCAGAATGTAATTTCAGGATACTTAATTTGTAAATAAACTCCTTTCTGAAGTATTTATCTATAATAATAAAAACTTTCAGTAATAATTAAACTGAGTTATAAGAAGCATGAGGTGTACGTGGATTCAGCGTTGCAATTATTGTTTTGGAAGAAACCGAATGACATGTGAAAGTTACAATAAGTTCTTATTTGCCCCCAAACTTAAAGGAGTTCGCCATGCAAAAGTGTGTGAAAATATAGCGCTACATACAGTGGTGCCCGCACGGGCTCAATCAGCATTGAATTACATCATCGCTTCTCTGTAAACTTCACTTTCTCCCTCTCCCTCTTTCTCTGAAGGACATTTGGTTGATTGATGGTGGTCCAGGCGCTTGTTAAGAGGCTCCAGGTGGAAAGCTGTTATCAGCTGTAGGCCACAAGATTACCTCCAGCAGCTTTCTGCTCCAACTTCCCTCCTCTAAATCCTCCCATTCACAAGCTGCTCCCAAGATGGCACACACATGCCCAACTCCACGGACTCGCATAAACTCGCATGCACAGAGACGCAGATGGCGACATACTCCCACAGAACAGATTTTGTCTTTGATATTTTTCCATTATATTTAATACTCTTCTTTTCCTGCCTTCCTCCATTTCTTTCCCATCCCTTAAGCCAACAGCTTTAAATGACCACCACAATGTCGACTGCAAAAAAAACCCACAAAAAACTAGCACACTTTGGCTCGGCTCTCCGCTCTGTGTTGACCCTTGGATTCAATGAGCTTTACCCGTTTCTGTCACTCTGCCTGTTGAGCTGTTAAAATATTAACAAAGGGTATTTTTCCATCTCGATCGTTGAACGCCTCTTTGAGACGGGCCCTGACACCAGAATGTGAGACGGAGTTTAACACCTTTGAGAGAGTTTAGCAGCCGCCGCAGTGAGAGTCAGTGTCGTCACACCTTCCACCCCGGTGGATCTGTGGGACGGGTCGGGCCAGCGCTGTGGTGAATCTGAAATCTACAGCATGTGGTGGAGCAGCTTCGCCTGTATTTACCGCCAGCGTATGAACGCAAACAGCGCCAGTCAAAGCGGGTTCTCTGTTCTCCGAAGCGAGCGTGGTTGATTTTTCCAAAATCTGTCATTTTGCACGGGTCGCTGGTGTCGCACAGTTTTGGTCTAAGTATGTCTTATTTTGGACTTAGCGTAAGCTCCTCGCATAATGTCATTGCCAGCCTTCGGGAAGTGAAGATGCAAGGATTTTCTGTTAGTTAAAGCAAAGCGAAAGAGCCGAGCGTGAGCGGGAGAGAGTGAGGCGACAGCCTGACAGAGACACAGAGCAGCACCTTGCAGGCTGCTAAAGGGCAAAATCCCGGGCCTGCAGAGATTGGCAGTAAGATGGATATACAGACATTATGCAGGAGAAGGAGATAGAAGCCACCGGGTTGAAAGACAAAAGTGCTATGAAGTCGGAGGTACTTCTGGATGAAGGTGACTGGCAAGGTATAGACAAGCTGTGCTGCTCTCGCATTTAAAGAAAAAGGAGTGTGTGAATTGTAATGAAAGCAGCTCATGTTTCCTCAGGCTGAAGTGTGTGAGTGTGTGTGTGTGTGAATGGGTGAATGTGATCAACCATGTAAACACTTCTACATTTTTTGCTATGTTAGAAAAAGGATTATATACCGGTAGTTTATTTCTCATCATAACAACAATAAATGTTAGTAATCCATTCAGAACACACCTGCAAATTCAAACAAAAGGAATCATGTAGATAGAAGATCTTTCTGGGGTACGTCCACAGGTTAGGCTGGCCCTGAAGAAAACTTTCCTTTATCATTTGTGGGTGCAAGAGAGAAGAAGTCCAAGTCTGGTTTCAAACCAACATGTCAAGTTAAGTGATTTTATTAAATTTTTTTAATTAAACTAAGCCGAATTAAACTAATCCTCTTTTCAGTTCAGAGGGAGACACACTGCCCAGTTAGCTGCTACCTTGTCTCACTTCTTAGTGTTGTGCTGTTAAAATATGCACTAATTTCAAGAAATCATATAATAAAGTGTTCAATCTAGATAATAAGTCTGCAATTTGTCTTAAAACTAGAAAGCAATAGACAAAAATGAAATACAGACTTGATTTAACCTGGTTTCCTGGTCTCTAATTTGTAACCACACACCTCAACTTCACCTAATGTATTTACAGCAGCACACAATCGACAAGTATCTTTGATTTCCAGTAAAAATAAAGATAAAATACTACATATTTCCCATCATAGTTTACAGGATTTATCTTAACTACTAATGTTGTTGAATCATTTTATCCAGGTTAAAAATAATAACTTTACAGAGACTTTTGTGGATTCACAGTAAATTACAATGAATCGCTAAATGCAGACTTATGTGGGATACCACGAGATATGTCCATGCATGTTCCCATATGTCCAGGTGGGACAAAAACAAGTAAGACAAGTGAGAAGTGAACATGTCTGGACTTGATCGTATGTCTTGGAGGACATCTTGACCCTAATCCGAGTGAAAGTGGCTTCATCAGTTCTCTTCTCCCGACTGGCTGGTCCAATAGAGAGCTCACGTTTTCATGCTTTCCACAAATCTGCAATTTTCTGAGCGTCTGCATTATTTCGAAGGCGTTCATCTAACAATAGACAACATAAGCCTTTGGATGACACACTGGAAGAGCTTGAATACCTGAGCGAGAACACAAAAGGCAGCGATAACACAAGACAGCAAAGGTCAGTCTGGGAACCTGAAGTTGACGCTTTGGTGAATCCTCTGTAGCCCGTCTACTGTTTGGATCCTCCATCTTGCTGGAAAACCTGTCAACGGAGGTGTTACCTGAAAATGAGCTGCACATCTGCTCCTGTCCTGCTCTCATTAATTTGCACGCTCGTCACCTCTCTGACCTTCGCTCGACACTTTGTTTTTCATGGCGACAACGAGCAGCGATTTAAACTTGGAGATGAGATTGAGCACAAGAGGGAAACAGGCAGGAACAAGAATGGAGGGGAAAAAAAACAACAAAAAAAAAACAGGGAGACGGAGCGCGGGACAGATGAAGAGAGGAGAGGAGACATACGGACGGACACAGTCCAACAGATGGAGAGCTATGGGGATATTTGGAGGATACATGAGGCAGTTATCAACCTATTTGGTTTCTTCTACAGGAGCGCCCAAGTGTCACTAATGGCAAAGTAGGGGCTGGTAAACACATTTCTGTGACAGCACGACACTGCTGAAAAACAAATCAAACTCTCTTCTCGCATTTCACACCCTCTCAACCCTTTTCTCTCTATCTCCCACAATTACTCATTTCTTACGGGTGACTTTCTGTCTCTGTCTCCCTTCTCTCTCCGTCTGTCTTCGTCTGGCCATTTCTCTCCTTCAGCCAAACCTCCCATTTTGCCTCCGTCTTCCTTTCACTTCCTCCTCATTTATCTCCCGTCTTTACTTCTTTCTCTCGCTTGGCTTTTCCGCTGCGTACGCCCGGAAAAATGGAAAAACAGGGCCATATGTGCGGGGACGGCTCGCAGAATGCCACTCCTGATGTTCCTGCTGAGGCAGTTAAGCATCTCTCTGCAGGCCGCGCCCACTCCAGCCCTGCCCAGGACATGCGGACAGTTGGCAGGCACTGCAGAGCCGAACAACACGGTGGCTGCTTTCTGGCTGGGTGTACCGTGGTGAGACTGGGAGGGTAATGAAGCTTCTGGGTCCTTGTGTAGACTCACTAGTCCGTGCACAATGGCTGTCTGAGCTGCCCGGGCATGAAGAGCCAAAATGTGTGCGAGACCCTCTTGCAGGAAGATTACGTAAAAATGCTGTGGAAATGCAACTGTAAAAGGATTTTATGAGATTTGACTAACATGGCCGGTGTTGTTAGGAGCAGTGGTGGGAGTGACGTGTTCAAAGGTGACGTGTTAGTGCCACTTCTGGCTCTCATATGCTGGCGGCTGAATAGTATGATGAAATAATACAGTTATGATAGTTACTTAAGTTTCAGTCATCTTGTTACTTGCATTCTCATCCCTAAATAAATAACTCTAGATCATTACTAACATTAGTAATAATCCAGTGTCTGGAGCTGGATGAAGTTGGTAGTTGGATGGATTAGCTCAAACAGACCAATGGCGCACCACCATTTGACCGCCAACTAACTTGTGTAACTCGAATTAAAGTTAATGAGGGAAAACCGCATTACCCGGTGCTGAAAGTTCACATTGTTAGAACTCGGAGGACACTGTTAAAACATCCTTACTGAGTGACAATTAAAAGTTACCTGCAACTTACTTTTCCAAGAAAATAGTTTCTTTCCTTTTGCAGAAATGAGCATTACTCCTTTTTGAAGGAAAGAGTAACTACACACAGGATGAGCGATAAACCTCCCCCAACCCTCAAATCTGTAGTATTATATTATTCAATAATCTATTAATTCCGTACTGCTATGTAGAGCCGTATAACATTTGTCATTGTGATATAATGACAGAATAATGTGTTGTTTCATTTCCTAATCGAGTACTGACTTTCACTACACATGTGTGATTAAAGTGAAAGGGGGAAATGTCTTCCTCACAAACCCGTGCTTCTCTGTATCCCCAAATGAACCTTCACTTAAGCACTAAAATGGTTTCAAAGTGGAACTTTGGCATCAAATGAAAGCATGAAAGCCAGTGTCAGCATCTCCAGAGACTCCCCGTCTTCTCTTCACAGTCTTAACTCGGGTTAAAATTATTTTTAATCACACAGCTTACCTTTTTCTGACCTTCCCTTTTCAGGGGAGCTTTACCCGCCTGCGTGGATGTGTCACTTCTCTTCACACTCATTGGCTGTTGCCCTTCAACTTATCGATCTAGGAGTTACATTTTCTTTCTTTGCGTTCTTCAAAGGGGCCAGAGCACAAAAGGCTAATCTGTTTGACACTCTAAATAAAACACCGGTAATGTATCCCTCTGACTGATGTGGCATGAGGTAGAAGAGAATTATTAGCGGCGTAATGTTATATTGCTTTCAAGGTTGAGGTTAATCTGCTGTCGGTGTACGGCACTGATGGAGCTTTCATGGAGCAGATGCAGCAGACAGTGTTTAGATAAACTGGGCTATTGAGGCAATACTGATTTGTGCAATCCACACAAATGGACATAAAAAGCTTTTATTCAGGTGAAGCAAATAATTCTGTCAGCTTGAGGGCTTTAAGCTCTGAAATCTTAGTAAAAAGAATCTGTTGATATGAAAGACTTTTTTCCTACTGCAACTTCTTTGATCATTATTCATTAATTGTGCTTAGCATATTTTCATCATATTCCAAATTATCCGAGATTGGTTTTTTTTTTTTGCGTCATCATCTGATTTTGCGATTTCAAGCTCGGTTGAATTTCTGATTACCTCATCCACAACCTCCCACCACAAACTTGTTACTTTTAACAGGAGCAGAAATGTTCAGGTCAGCTATGGATTTGAACAGTAGATCACAGTAATATAATCTCTTCTGGACTGTGGTGAAAAAGGAGCAACATGAATGAGGAGCCAGTTAATCTTCTGATTAGGATGCAGCCTGGTCGCCCCAAAGTGGAAAGTCACGAGGCCCATGTCAGTCTGCTGGATAGATTAAATCTCTCTTTTGGTCTGTGAGGTCCGCCAAAACAACAAGAACTAGAATTACTCAACAATTTCTTGTTCTTTGTTTAGATAGATATGTTTATAGTTTGTTCTTAATTTGGACAGTGTGGAGCGAGACCTGTCACACGAGTGGACAAAGCAAAACATCACACAGAAATACATAAAGAATACAGAACAAAACTGATAAAAGTGAATCAAATGTATTCCTTAAGGAGTGTCTCGCAATTTTCATAGTATGATAATTAAGACCCACTGCTCGAGACTTTTGGAAATGAGTCCAACACTGAAGGCAGGAAAGAAGGATGATTTTAAAGTTTGAAGTGTCTCAGAATAACTTCTTTCTGATGTCGTCAGCCAGGTTTACCACAATGTGCTATAAATCTGCTAAAAATCCAAAATAAATTAAAAGTTTGAGTCCCCCTGTAGTTAGTCACATCTTGGAGAATACATAAAATACGATATTATGACCCACAAAAACAAATTTAAAAATCAAGTTGCCAAGCCACCGTCGTGTTTCTGCGTTACTTCAATTTTAAAATACAGCTCAAGCACGAGACGGAGGCCTTGTTTTGACATTACGTTCCACTAATGCTGGCGGCGTGTGACACAGTCGCTTTTAGCTCTCCGTCCAATTCTCCTCTTTTCCTCACTCAATCCCTCCCTCTCTGTCTCACGTCACACCCTGCATGCATCCTGTTATCAAGGAAGGCGTCAGAGGAAAGAGCTTAACACTTAACAGCAAGTGCTGCGTGTGTGTGTGTGTGTGTGTGTGTGTGTGTGTGTGTGTGTGTGTGTGTGTGTGTGTGTGTGTGTGTGTGTGTGTGTGTGTGTGTGTGTGTGTGTGTGTGTGTGTGTGTGTGTGTGTGTGTGTGTGTGTGTGTGTGTGTGTGTCTCATATTTAGCGAGGTGACACTTTGGATCGACCATGCGCTACTACAGGGGCTGATGCTGGTGTGTGTGAGGGGTTGCATGGGTCACTAAGTCACTAAGTACTGCCGAGATAAAGCCAGCCGGGGGTTGCTGATGTTTACAGGGGCCCTCAGTAACACGTACACCGAGCTGACGGTGTGGCTGTGCGTGTATGAGCCAGTGTGTTCGCCCTAACCTCTTCCTGGACTTTAATTCTTCAGAGGAACATTAGTAACAGACCAGAACCGTCCCATCTGCCTCCGCTCTGTCCTTCGATCTGCCTCTCGTACTTCTTTCTCTCCTTGTTTAACCATCTCTAAGGGGCTACTCTTTTACTCACTCCTTCTATCGGGTTTCCAGTCTTTTCTTTTCCCTTCAGCTTTCAGGATTTGCTTTCCCTCACCCCTTTTTTTTTTTTTTTTTTTTTAATCATATTACCCCCTATTTCTACTCCCCTTATTCCCTAAATTGCACCACCTGCTCTCCTCGACATGCCTCCATGTTTTGCATCACCCCCGGTGTGCCACCATCAGCTCTCACCTC
This sequence comes from Lipophrys pholis, assembly GCF_963383615.2. NCBI lineage: Eukaryota > Metazoa > Chordata > Actinopteri > Blenniiformes > Blenniidae > Lipophrys > Lipophrys pholis. The sequence goes on from NC_137633.1 coordinate 10,726,286, forward strand.
TCACACGCGCACCTTAATGCTTTCGTTTATGTGCACACTTAAAACATAAATTATTGGTTTTATCCGAGATGCAGCTTCTCCTTTTGTTTCTCCAACCTCTTTCTTTCTGCCTAAACAGCTGCCTCCCTGTTTCTCCCCCTCTCTCTCCTTCACGTACACACACTCCTGCCTCCGATGTGGGGAATAGTAAAACTGAAAACAATAAACGTTATCACAACAGCCACTGAATTCAGAGAGATAAGAAATTCATTAGGCGCCAGCTTGCTAATGACGTGCAAAGAGATGAAATTATGGCAAGGACAAAAAGGGTGTAAGAGGCGGGAGGAGGGGGGGGGGGGGGGGGGGGGGGGGTGGAAAAGGGTGTGTGGTGGAGAAAATGTTCCCCAGTACGGTGCTCCATATCATCGAGTGCCAGCTCGATTGGCTTGTGACCTCTGAGAGTCAAAGAATAATACGAGGCTCTGTTTCTTTAGTTTTTACTTTCAGAGTTTCTGTTACTTCAGCTCTCACTCGCGTCTCCCTGTCGGTTTGATGGAACTAACAGTGTCTTGTCCAAGGTCGTTCTCAGCGCAATAACAGCGGTTCACAACCTTTTGCCAACACGTGCAAGAAGACAATGTGAAGGAATCTAAGTGTTTCCTATTGAGAACTATCCCCCACCTGCGATTTGTCTGCGGCACATGGAAAACAGACCAATATAATCCCAACGTCGAGGCCCCGGCATGCTTAGCATTCCCTTTAAAACACACACAAATACATCCACCATCTGGTGCCCATCCTGCCCCATGTTACGCCCCCCTCTGTCCCGCGCTGGATTACCCTCTCAGTATTTACATCTTGCAAATCCAGCCAGCACCCTCTGATAGGGGCCATCTGTAATCTGAAGGTTATATTTGCCGCATGTGTGTGCGGGGGGTGTGTGTGTGTGTGTATATCCGTGTGTTCTCATGTGTGTATCGGCCTGTAATTTGTTCCTGCTCAGCACGGGGACAGTATCAGCGGCCGTGACATCTGTTCAACACAGGGCCTACACAGCAGAACTGAGCGCATCATCTGCACTGTGCAGCACGGGGATAATGCAGTCGCTTGCAAACGCCACATTTCATGCACTCTTATAGCATATGTGTTTATGTGCGTTGACGCACAAATGCAGAAACACACTCATAAACTGACAATACTTTGTTTGTATCCTTTATTTCTTTCCTTTTTCCATCTGTGAAAGCTCCTATTCTAATGTATGATTATTCTGTCTACTTTGACATTCATTGAACGTCTTGTATTTGGTAGCAGGCTCAGCCTTAAAGCTTTTTTTTTTTTTTTTCCCTTATTGCAGCTGAGTACAAAAATGTGCTCTACAAGTGCAAACAGCGAGTCAAGAGCACATTTGAAAAACAATACAAATCAACAAAGGTCTTGGCAAGTCACGAGGATAAAAACAAAGACTCAAACAGAAAAAGAGTAATAAAACACAGCAGGGAATTACGCTGTGCGATGATGAAACTAAACAGCTCTAAAGATGAGTGGAAAAACCAGCGGATATAACCTCACATGAGATTTAAAAACAGCCAGTGGTGGGGCAAAAAGACGCGATTCGGGGAAGAGGTGGGAAACCCTATTCTCCATAGGTGCAACATAAAAACCTGGGGTTGCTGAGGAGGGCTGAGCTTTAATCTGAACCCAGTTCTGCTTAATATGAGTCTATATCTCTTGATAAAAAAGCAGTCTGCAGATGCTCAGTAAATCATTGCTGGCACAGCCACATTAAAATTCTGCATTAATCTCTCTGTTTTTACTGTGACTCCTATGGTGATGGAAATTAACCCCTCATAGCACACTCATCAACATACTTATGTGCCACTTATGAATCACTTTTTTGGGGGGCATTTATCGCTGCAAATTTTCCAAATGTGATGATTTTCTGCAATGATTTCTGTAACTGTAAACTGCATTGAGCACCACTGTCACAACATGTATAGTATAATATGCCAAGAAAATGCCCTATGACTTAAGCTCCGTTTACACGACAACGAATGCGAGTGAATCCGCAAAACTTTCTTCACTCTCCGTTTACACGACAAAAGTGTGCGGATGCACTGTATCCGCGAAGTTCTTAATCCGGCTCCCAAGGTGGAGAGATTCTTTCACTACAGAGCCTGTTACTGCGCATGCGTATCTCTCCCCCTCCCTCCTGCTCATCCAGTTGTAAACAAACATGGTGGCCCACTGTGGTATGAATCGCGGTCCGTATTCTAGTTTTATCGTCCATATCAGTAGTTTAATTGTTGAGACTCACCCCTGATTGCATCCGATGCGTCATCAGTCCATGCGGATGTCGGGTGCTCTGCATTTTCTTCACGTTTATAGTGTATTGTTCGCTGCGCACACGTCTGTGTCGTGTCATTACAAAATCAAGCAACAGCGCCCCCAGTGGCCCGGCATACTAACTACATCGTATTAATCAGGAGGAAAGAGGCGCATCTAACAGTGTTTAGCGTGACTATTTTAAATATTCATGTGTTGTGTTCTCATTTTACAATTATATTTGGGTTAGGAGGAATTGGGGATGTTACCAAATATGGTTATTTACCTGATAAAGGGTTAAGGAATTTAAAACTTTGCCAGCCAACACAGTAAAGACTTTGTGGATTGAAAAAGTTCAAGCAATGAAATCAAAAAGGTTGTCTTGCATGTTCTATGTTAACAAGGACGAACAATGCTGACAATAACTGACTTTCATTGTGGCTCATTTGTAGTTAAATGAATATAATCACGCTTCCATTCGGCTCTCTCTTTAAAAGAAAATGGATTTAACAAGTTGAACAAAAGGTCAAATTAAATTAATTAGATTGCATTTTCAAGCATTATTTCTTTTATATTTGATGAATTCATTTTTATTGATTCAGTTTTATTCTTCTATATTAGGACTGTGGATTAATTGAGAAAGCCAGACTCACTGATAACCTGAATAGAGTGCAGGGGATTTGTACATTCTTAAACTAGTTATACTTAACTTCTATTCATCAAATAACAACTTTATCCGATTCAGGTGTGCTCCAGGGTGCTTGAGCTGATCCCAGCTGACCGTGGGTGAAGGTGCGCCCTGGATAGAGGTCACATAACAAATACAAAGAAAGAAACACAGCAGTCACACCTTCAGGCAATTAAAGCCACAAGTTAACCTCAAATGCATGGTTTTGGACTGGTGGAATAAACGGTAGTACCTACAGAAAACACAGTAAGAAAACATCCAAACTGCACACAGAAAGAAACCTTACATCGTGTGGCCCTAATAAATACTGTATAAATGTCTTTCATAATAAAACGTGACGATATCGTTGCTGCAGAAATCCTGCAGGTCCAATTATACAGCTTGAGCACTGTTTGTTTGATATAACCCAATGCTGTGATGGTTTTTAGAAAAAAATTTACATAATGAATAAATATATACCTTCCACAGCTGTAAAATTTGAGAATGGAATCCTTTATTCACTGATATAATTCTTGTGTTATTATTTGCTTCACAGAGCTCCCATGTTGCAGCCGTGTCCATGCGGACAGGTGTGTGTCTGCACACACGCAGGCCGGGCAGTTGCGCGCATCTGTGTGTGGTCAGCCGTGATCAAATCAACTCCATCCCACTCAAACAGGTGCCGCAGCGGGCGAAGGAACGGCTCAGAGGCTAAATGTTGAAGCTTGAATGTCCACTGTTTCGTGCCAATGATGACAGCAGCCCGAGTGGGAGCCACGCAGAGAAGGAGAACAAAAAGGCTGAAACGAATTTACGGCTCACCCGTTGAGGGAGTGGATGTGTCGGAGATGAAGTGATGATCATCTCTGTTCTCTGCTAAAATGAAATATGATGGTGAGGGAGCTCAGTGCCATTTCCTGCCTGGCACAGGAAGCGCCCATCTGGAGTTCAGTGCTGTCTGTTCCCTGTTGTTGTGTTGCATGTTGTTGTAATAGCTCTTGTCAGTGCTGTCGCTGTTCTCAATACTGTTATTATTCCTAAAGCGCAGCTCAGGCCGGCTGAAAGGAGACGTGTGCGTCATTGGAGAGGTCGTGCTGTGGAGGGCCGAGGAATGAATGGGTAAAGCGGGCACCAAGTGAAGAGTTTATCATTTGATCTGGAAAGGTGTTGTGGGGAGGTGGGGAGGTGGAGTGGGGGGTGTGGGGGGGGTCTGTAATAGGAGGAGCAGGGAGACGCATGCTGGCAGCTGCCCACACGACTGTCACATCCCACCACCCGCCAGAAAAGCAGAAGGAAGCCACTCGTCATCACAGTGACAACCAACGCGTGACGAGAGGAGGGAGGAAACTTATCCATCAAAAGATGATGCAGGGATGAGTGCGCGCCTCTCTGTTCACACAAGCACACACACACACACACACACACACACACACACACACACACACACACACACACACACACACACACACACACACACACACACACAAACACACACACAAACACACACACACCCACACACTGCTTTCATATTTCATTTGGGTCATCAAGAATAACTGTCTCTGAGAGGAAATCTCTGACTGAATCTCATGCTTTCACCCGCTCAGCAACATAATAATGCCTTTTTCTCATAATGAAGTGGCTGCAACCCCCCATAGGGCGAATGTTCAGAAGACACAGACACACTGAAAGCACAAGAGGAAGGCAACAGCAATTCAAGTGTGAACTAGAAAAACACCCCAGAGCCGAAGACTGGCGCGGAGACACTGAAGACGACGACATGAATTCATTCCAATGAAATAAACCTTTAATACTCTTAGAACTGAATATTTATTTATTGTTTGTTCTTTTTCTTTATTTATTTCAAAACCGTGTCTCTCAGAATTTGTTGCACTGAAACAAGCTATTGGCTTCTACAGTAGTGTGTGTGTGCGTGCGTGCATGTGTGTGTGACGGACTGGTAACCTGCCTTTTGCTGAATTTCAGCTCATGTACTTCCAACCTTAACATGTATAAAGTGGCATAACCTTGAGAAATTTATGTTTTTAAGTCTTCCCCTCTCCTGGAGAACCTACTTATATTTCTTGTTACATTTCCACCACATTAAGATTTAAAAAATATATATAATTCAAATGAAGGCTACTGTGCATTTTGCTGATGCAGTCAGTCAATTGACATCAAGAGAAAGCATTGAGCACCATCCAGTGGTTGAAGATGTATTTAGGTTTTAGGTTTAAGCTCTCCCTCAGAAGAAATACAGGCTTGAACTTGAAGCTCCTCAGGGAAATCGAAAAATCACCTGCAATTGTGTGTGTGTGTGTGTGTGTGTGTGTGTGTGTGTGTGTGTGTGTGTGTGTGTGTGTGTGTGTGTGTGTGTGTGTGTGTGTGTGTGTGTGTGTGTGTGTGTGTGTGTGTGTACATTACGATGCAGTAGTGCACATATGCATGTTTCCAATCAGGTTTTCCTCATCAGTTTGACTGATGATGATTCAACCAATGCTGTGATCACACACTTCATGAGGCTGCTGCCCCCAAGTGGCAGACAGCGGCCCGACATGCTCAGCGTGTCCCTTTTATCAAATCCAGGAAAATGCAACCCTAAAGGAAGGGTAAATATGTAAGACGAGGCCATCTCGCTGAAAACAGCATCAGAAGTTTAAACTCAACAGATACAGTCTCAGACTGATATACGTGGAAGTAGTGGGACGAGATGAGACAGAGGTTTGACAGGTGGAGGACGGTGCAACAATGCATATGAGATGAGAAGAGAAGGTAGGCTATACTTGAACATAGAGCAGACAGACAAGCCTAAAATTAGATTCAGAACAGACACAACTTCGATTTAAAGTGCAAGCACATGATATGAGAACCAGAAAATTATTAAAGAAAAAAAAAGCCTCTGATGTGATCTGAACATTAGGAAACAAAGAAATGGACATGCCAGATGAGAACAGACCTGTTTTGTCATTTTTCATGAGATATATTATTTATGTGGGACCTCAAGAAACATCATGTCTCATGTGAGATTAAACATCTACTGCATCTTAAATACACAGGCAGCAGGAAGCAACATGCACACGGGGACCTATTTACTCTCGGTCTCTAAGTTCCCATTTGTAGCTACAGTGGACTTAACAACAATAATTATGTTTTTATTGGACAATTGTGGGTTTTCTTGTAGTGGACAAAAATGGCTCATTAAGATATCAGGTACAAATGAAGATTGTGCTTTGGGGCATTGTGCATTTAAAAGAAACTGCTTGTGGTATTGTAAGATTTAACTATACAACACACACAACAACACATGATCCAGTCAAGGCGAAATCTCTGCACCCTCACCAGGCGAGCTCCCGAACGCTTAACTTACCTGTCGTGCCTGTGTTGGTGTCTATTATTCCACAAAGACGTGAAGGAAAACCTATATTTCCGGGGTAAAACTGTCGACTGGTTGAAAACTGTGTGATGACCCCTATTGCCATGGATTTTACCAGTTGACCCAAACACGCATTGATCATGGTTTAGTTGATGGCGAGCAAACTCTCTGTAAATGATCCATTTGATTTGCCGCCTTTTAAATTACCCTGTGAGGATTTATATTGAATTTAATTGAAGCTGGATTGGATTGCTTTACTCTTCTTCCTCAAACGTTTGTGCTTTCATGTTTTTGCTCATGCAAACCAGCATCCTCGACTCCTGTGCCGATGCTGCCACCTAGAGATCAATATGCTTGAATTTTAAAAGAGGCTGTCAATACTGTACATTTTTACAAATGAGCCGATGCTGCACCTGTTTGCTCTGGAAGCACACGGCAAACAAACATCACTCTATTATTTTAATGGGTTAACCGTCTGGAAGGCCACAGCGGTGTCTGTCTGCAAGAACCAACAGGCATGACTCAAGCAGGCAGTACAGGCAGAATAATGAATGAGTGATGAATAATAGAAGAATAATGAAGAATAATGGCTCGGGGTAAAAGACACACACACACACACGCACACACACACACACACACACACACACACACACACACACACACACACACACACACGCACACGCACACGCACACGCACAGGCGCACACACACACACACACACACACACACACACACACACACGCACACGCACACGCACACGCACAGGCGCACACACACACACACACACACGAACAGATAATTAGACAGTATCTCAATTTATCTTTCTCTCAGAGAGACGGTGGTTCCTCTGTCCCCTCCGGTGTGCAGAGCTTCATTAAGAGGAAGTCACAGATGGCCAAAGGGCACAGGGAGAAACTCTGTCATACGTTACAACTTTTACTGCAAAGGAAAAGGAAACGGTAGAGAAGACATCAGCAACAAGACTGATCACACAAAAACACAAGGGAGAAGCACAATTCCTGAAAAAACACCCAAGGGCTACAGTCACTTCTTCTCCACTATTGTCGCATCATCTCAAAAACATCACGTCATCGCTCGCACTTTCTATCACTTCTTCTTAAATTGTCCTGTCAACGTGAAAAGTATTAAACGTTTCTGTTCGCGGGAATTGGATTTGTATAATTTAAGGAGGACTCACCCAAAGGTCAAATACAAACATCCTTCCTGTTGTTGTTGGATTGCAGTTGTCTATTGTGCCGATCGTTATTAATGCTACAGTCACTTCCTTAATATTAAAAATAATGCAGAATGTATTATAAATGACAGTTGAGTGCCAATAGGAAATTAGAAAATGCCAATCAACCCGTCTTCGATTAATGATTGACAGCCTGAAAAAGAAAGGCATTTAGCACATCTATCGATAAACCAGTTTTTTACTCGCCCCATGTTATTCCTCGTTTTGTGGTGATTTATTAAGTTGTTTTGCACTTTACTTTCTGCTATCCTGCTTGTTGGGTAATAACTTGTGTAAAACCGTCACCAAGTCATCGCCGAGCCAACACAAACAAATAACTGTTGCAGAATCACTGTTGCAAACTAACTTTAGAGGCATGTTTTTTAAGACTGTGGGGAGAAAGTCAAAACAACCAGAGAAATCGCAGCGGGGTCTGGGCAAAACATGCAAACACTCCACAGCAACAACAAGTGTGTTTGCCATGAAAGGAATAAAAGCAGCGGTTTTGTTTTAGCAACAGTTTATTGAGCAAGAGAAACCACATCCTTTAGTCTTAGACAGAAATAACAAAATCATCCTATCATGCTCATCCTGTGCACAGGCACAGTGTGTTTGGTACAAATGGAACGAGACCCTAATTTGTGGGTATCACTAAAAAGCGTGTCACAAAAATCCACCATCTTAAACACATTTCAAAGATATCAGATACAAATAAAAGGAAATTATAGGCATTAGATTGATATTTACATGCATCATACAGTGTTGTGATGCTTCACACTCACTATAATGACTTCACAGCTTATTACTATCATAGTGAAATACAGTATATTTCTTAGTTATTTTCCATTTACGGTAAACACTATACTGTTTTTTTACAGTTTGCACACTGTTGCCTAAATTCACAGCTTATTACACTAAATATAAGATGGTGTTTATTTTTGTGATTACCTTTCAATGACATTGTGGGCTTACTTCCAATTTCCCCTTGTTCACTGGAAACGGTCACACGGTTTACTTTCATTTCAATTACGGTAGTTAAAAACTGTGGGCTCACCACCTGCAGGAAGGTTCTTAAATGGTGCATTGTGATCTGGATGACGGTGCTCAGACTGTCACCCCCGTGACCCGGAAACGGATAAGCAGAAGAAAATGAATGAATGAATGAAGACGAATTGATTTCATTTGTCTTCGTGATGGGAGTATCGTTTGCAAATTGAATGAACATGTTCTGTGAGGTTATTCCATTTTGAAGATGTGGAATGTCAAATTCACCATTAGGAATTGTGACAACCACCCCCATTTTTGTGGGGTTGGTTGTCACTATGATATTTCAATTTCAATTCAAAACAATGCAAACACATAGAGAGTGAGGCGACTGCACATGCTCATTTTCATGCTTTTGAGTAATTTCGTGTCACCAGTCAAACTCAAATGAATGTTTCTGGAGGGGAAACTGGACAATCATACACTGGTGTTTTGCATGTTTGTGTCATTTGCACAAGAAATATTTGCATTAGGTGTCAGTGCTTCACGCCGGAATATAACAGGTCCCTTTGCTTGCCCCTCCTGACCTGCCCCAGCAGTGAGTGTTTGCCTCAGGTGAGACGTCTGGTGTCAAACTGTCCAACAGCAACAATCTGAGCTGTCATCACAGTGTGCGCCTGCAGGTGACCACTGTCTGAGAGGAGAAGTTTAAAACCAGGCGTGTTGAGAGGCTGATCGACTTGCCTGTCGGCTCTGAAGAGTCTGATGTACTGTTTTTTTAGCTGCAGGTGATGGTTTGATTAACAGTCTTTAAATGATTCCATTCAAGGTGAGACTGGGTCTAATTCTCAGTGGATTTGGATTGTTTTGGTAAAAAAAATTTAAATAATAATAATAATTCTCTGACCAAAGAGTGATTGAATGGTTTTGTTTTATTTTTTGTTGTTGTTGTTTTTTTTGCACAGTGCTTTTGTTAATTACCTGCAAAAACTGAACTTGAAACTTCCCCTGCCACAGTCTCATAGTTCCCATTCTCACCTCAGCGTGCACATTTTCCAGTGGTTCACCTTTGTACCTGTTAGACTGAAGTGGCTGCACATATTTTAGTTGAAACATGGTGGCGCTTTGTTTTATTCTCATTCTCCTTCTCTGTGAGGACCCAGGTAAGAAAAGACTTGTGTGTTTTATAAAAGATCGAAAAATGTCGGTGCCCGATTCACGGCTGAGCTTCATTTGTACTTACTATTGTTTTTGCAGTTAAACCCACGGCCGTGCCCAGGATCACCATTCTTCCAATAACTACAGCTACAAAAAGCATGACAACAGCAGGTAATACAAAATGTGGATTTATTTTTTTTTTCTCCTTTAAAAAGTCATCTAGTGGCTCTTTATGATGGATCACCTGAACTGCACGTCCTGGTTTGAACAGAATAACTGATCCGTTTTATACACGTGTGATTTGTCAACATCCAGACTTATTTCGAACTAAATAGAGCTGAAACAGTGAAAAGATGATCTTGTATACATGGTGCTATCTCAAAGAAATGTTTGTAGGAGTCCCATCGCAGAGCATTTTAGAGCCTGTTGGTTTTGTTCACATTACAAGATCTTGGTGGTTAAGAAATATTATTATACAACTCTGTGCACGGAGCAAATGAAGCTATTTCTGTCTTATTGGTGACGGTTACAGGACGATTTGATTCATTTCATTTGAAATATTTTGTAGGTCTTCATACATTGTCTGCCACTGTAGTAACTGTTGTGTTCATAGTTTTGCATGTGCATTTCATTATTTTAAATAGTCTCCACCACACCTAGGGTAAAATCATTTCTAAAAAATGTGTGTTTGAATTAGATAGAATTGTAGGTTTATCTTTCAGTTCTTTTTAATTTTTGTTTTTAAAAAAATTAAAAGAAAAAAATCTGGGCTGGGAAAAGGCGTCACCCCAAATCCACCCTGAAGCTCTCTTGTGGTTATGTTGAAAACCACTATCGGATTTGTTTGATTCTTAAATAGATATGTTCACAATCACAGTTGTGTCTTCATTCATCACCCACCCCTCAGTCTGTCCCTCCTCCACAGCGTGGATCCCTGATTTGCATCTGGAGGCCACACCAGACTACCCGGTGGCGGCGGGGCAAACTGTCAGTCTCCACTGCCGGACACAGTTCACCACCTGCTCTTGGAAACGCCTGCGTAATAATTCCTGGCATGAAGTTGGCATGAACTGTTCCGACTTGATCCTCACTGAGCCGGAGCAAAGTGGGAAGTACTTGTGCTCGGGGGGGAGCCATCTTGTCCAGAGAGACAGCAGGAACCACACAGTCTATATCATCTCCATGCAAACAACAGGTTGGTCTTCTGTCTTGATATTACTGCACTTCTACATGGCAAAAAGAGAATCCTGTAACATTATCGCCCAGATTTTTGGCAGTAACAAACTAGTAATTTTATACTATTACTAAATAATGACACAGTTAAAATGACTTAACTTGCTTTGGTAGTTTTTACTTGGAGACAGTTGCAGAGCTGCTTCAGTGTTTGCCAAAATCGTCATCCCACCACGGTGCCATAGACATATTTGATTGTCCCTAAATAAACATTACCTTCCCTTTATTAGAGCAGTCTGCTGCTGTCTACATGTGAATCTCAGCTGCTTTGTTTCTGCTTCTTCTTGCCAAATTCTACACGACAGCTAATAACACGATTTATCAATGACTGGTTAATCCATTCTGCCCATCTTCTATGCATTTTTTTTTCCAATCAAAAGAAAGACAAATATACAGTAACGCATGAGTCACTCTACCAAGTAACATGTTATTGTTGTTTCAGTTTTGTGTAATCCAAATCTGTGATCCCCACCAAAAGTGACATTGACACTTTGATTCAGAGATTAAATCATCCAACAAATGGTCTGACTCGTCCACTAATGTGAATATCTTAATCATTGAACTAAAATCTCCTTTTTTTTGATGATGTATCATTGCGTTGTAACGTGACTTTTAACCTTCCGCTGGTTTCTGTGCTGTTCAGCGGGGGAGAAATTTGGAATAGCAGCCTTCATCATCTCCCTTGTGACCTTCATCATCACCCTCGTTATTCTCTTCTGGATGTTCTGGCAAAGATTTCACCACAAGGAGACCACCTCCGGTGCTGCAGTCAAAGGTTGGAAGCCTGACCGAGCACTTTGAGCAAAACGTTCACTGATTTACTTTGACTTCTTCTGTTTGGGTTTTTTTTTTTTTTGGTTTTTTTGTTTCTTGTTTTTTCAAGGTTTCCCTGGACCTGGAATGGCAACAAAGTGAGAACAGACCGAAAAATGACACACGTTCTTCAAATGTTTCTTAATGTTTGAACTTGATTCATTAATTGACAGTATTTCTCTGCAACACCAGGGGAGGTTTGCCCGAGATGGAAAGCGAGACAGACGTGTACATGAATTATACAAACACCAACGCGGCCTACAGCGACCTGGATCCCAACCGCATGGCTCAGGACAACTTGTACTCGAGTCTGTCGTGAACGACGACACGACTGAAGGAGGAGATGTGCAATGAGAAAGTGGGCGATTGGCGTAAAAAGAGCAATTTGTTTCCCAGTAACGTTAGGTGACGCCTTTTACGTTTAACTCGTGTGCTCTGACATGTAAAGTTTGTTAAAGTGTGTTAATGTCCTGAAATTGTATACGCGCCCATTCTCCTCTTCGATAACAGGCTTTGTGTTTGTTTTAGCTCTCATTTGAACATTAATAAAGGAAGCTTTGTGCATTTGAAAAAAAAAAAAAAGGTTGTTTTCTTTTGCAATAAAAAGAAAACACACACAACAAAAAAAAAGCTGGTTTTACTAAATAAAAAATATACATCATAAATCGATTTTTGCTACAAGAATAAACTCTCAATAAATACAAAGAACTGTGTAATACACCTGCAGCTAATAGCAGAACGATTATAAGCTTTGGTTTTCTTTGCGAATCGGTGAATCACAGGATTTTCACCATGAGACACAGATGCAGTGTCGCAATATCGGATGCCAGAGGGGCAAACATAGCTAAGCATTATTACTTCTGTTCCCTGGTGTCACAGTACCGGATATAACTCCCCCCCCCCCCAAAAAAAAAGTACTTCCTTAGAAGAGAGATAGCAATCTTATTACCACATACTTTACTGGTGCAATATCAAGCATTTGAAGTCTGAGCGCGTGTATTTTACTACCTTAAACCTAAAAGAGAGGGATAACTTGTCTGAATAGATATGTGGACCTCCTGATTGTGGCAAGGCACAACATTTTGTGTGGAAGTCTAAATTGCTTAACCTTGTCAGACCTTTAATTTTTTTCAGAGTCGTTATTGTTTAGTTTTTTTGGGCTTCTGCTTGCAAAGCTTCTGCTTTCCACTTTGTGCTTCACACAGGACATGGTTTAGGTCTGATGCAGCTGCCACACTTTAGATATCAAGACTGCATGCGTGAAACCGCATCTTTGGTTGACTCAGCAGATGATTCTGATCGTGTGAAGCCACCAACACTTTAACAGCATACTGTTTCAAAGGTGTGGTAAATGCTTGCATGCGTCACCGAGAGACGCACCCGTACGATCTGTGCAATTTCCACCTTTTACAAATCTTCGTCTCCATCTTCTTTGGGCTGCTCGTTCTGAAATTTCTGGCTCTGAACCCTGCTGTCCATGGAGAGCTGCGAGGTCACTGTCTGCGAGCATCCCTCCCCCTTTGACAGCTTTTTCAGGTGCACCACGATGAACCTCCTAAACCTCCGTGTGGCGAAAAAATAAACCACTGGATCCAAAATGCAGTTCAGGCCCATGAGAACCAGGGTGATCTGATGCGCGTCGTTGAGTGCCTGACGGGTGTCCGGGTCCCAGTCTACGTGGCCCCATCCCTCCGTGATCCGCAGCACCGCCAGGGTCCAGAAGCCTTGGAGTACGTGGTGAGGCAGGAAGCACAGAACAAACACACCAACCACTGCCAACAACATCTGTAAAGCCCTCCTTTTAACCCCTCTGGGTTTCTTCACGGACGTGGACATGGTCCGGGTGGATTTTCTTGATAAAGTCGATGCGGACTGAAGTCCCAACTGCGGAGGACTTTGAGCGAGTAAAGCCCGTGCGATGAGGAAATTGCACACCACCACAAGGAAAAATACCACAAAAAACATGCCGATTATCAAAAAGTGAGTGATTGCCACTATTCTCTTCTTAAAATTGTTTTCATCCTGGTAGCCCTCAAAGCAGCGGGTGACGTTGTCTATAGTTGTGCTGTCGGTGTGGGTCCCTGGAGAGGCCAGATGAGGAACGGACATCGCCAGGGTGAATAACCAGATGACGACGCACACGATGATCCCACGACGCCGGTGGTCCGAGGAGGCCATGTCCAGGGGCCGAGTGACAGCCCAGTACCGGTTGATGCTGATGGCTGCGAGGAAGAGGATGGTGCCATAGGTGTTGATGAAAAAGAACGATCCTGTCAGCCTGCACATGAAGTCACCGAAGATCCAGTTCCCATGGCGACTATAATAGCCAATCCAAAAGGGCAGGGCGCTGACAAAGAGGAGATCGGCGATGGTCAGGTTGATCATGTAGATGCGGATTTCACCCATGGCCTTGGCATCACGGAGGCAGCGCAGGATGAAGAGTACGTAGAGGTTGGCAAAGACCCCGAGGACGAAGATGATGCTGTAAACCACGGGGAAGAGCACGTAGCGAAACTCAGAGTCCAGGAAGGTTGAGTTGTCAGCTGATGGGGGGGTCAGACGGGGCGTCGCCATCACATCAGCCTGTTCAGTTGCTGCCAGCATTTCTGACTGTGAAACACAAATTATTTTGAAGTCAGTGTGAGAACCAGCACATGAACCATGCTTCTGATCAAGATGAGGACAATCAGGTTAGAAAGGAACTTTTCTCTGCATTTCTCTGTTGGGATCTATAAGCCAAGTGTCAATCAGTTAATCAATCAATCAATAAATCCAGCCCTTGAGCCAATCCCGGTCAATTACATGCCAAACACAAAGAGACGGACGTTCACACATTGAGGACCACCAATCGTCCCAACAAACGTTTCTATGGAGAAGTAGCGCTCCAAGCTTCTAAAGCAAGTCAGGGTCTTCATGGCGAGAGGTGAGAGCGCTAACCACCACAATAAAGCTCATTTTCTTTCACTTAATTATTGTTCCATGCTTTACCCTTTTAGAGATAAATCAAACTATTGTTCTTCAACAATTGGCTTTGGATTTAACGTTAGTGTTGGTTTTTATTTGATTTTGACTTTTAATTTTCAAATCCAATAAGTTTTAATGACATTTCATTTTATCAGTTTCTGTGATATTTTTTTTGGTGTCAATCTGCTAATTAAACCTTCACTCATACGGTCTAAAACGTGTCTCTATGCATTGGATATCCACCCTGTCACTCCTGCTAACGTGTTTACAGAAGAAAAATACACTGTGTTTAACAAGTTCCTTTTCTTCTTATCTTTATATCTTCTCATCTGTGTTCTTCCCTTTTTAGTCTTCCCTCTTCTTCATTTTGTTCTGGCCGCTTTGAATAGTTTGACGTTAGTCCTTTCATTGAACCAACCGAGGAACTCTCGTTTATTCTATTCTTGTTGTTTTTCTTGAATACCTCCTGAACCCTTTACGCCGTCCTTGACACACTGAGCGTTATCATTGGGCCATTTTACAGCGTTCAATGCAAAACTTTGTCTCATTTGCAGTCGATGACGCAAAAAGGTTCTTCACTGCTTGAATATAATTGCATAGTATCACACTCCTCCTGACAATATATGAGAGTATATTACACACCGATGCACCTTCGCTTATCAGCTTTTAAATCTGATGTTGACATTGTTAACGCATACTGTTGACTTTGGTCTATGTCCCTTCCTTTCATGGCTCCTGAGCACATCAGTCACATCCTCTTCTGTCGGAGGCCTGTAAAGTGGTGTCTGCCCGGTGCATTATCACACGTCAAACTTCAGCCCTTGCTCATACACCCTGGATGTCTTCACAAATAGAGATTATTAATAGTAAAACAAGGTTTAATTCCACGCCACAGAAGTGAAGCAAACTTCTAAAAATGAATCTTGCTGACAAAAGTAGAGCTGTGGTTTCTGTTTCTCATAGATCCCAACAGCAGTTAACAATAATCTTATATTATCTTATCATAGGGGGGAAAAAAACAAACATTTGAAAGTCTCAGATTCATGCAAAAAGCATACCCGCACACACTTCAGAACCCCGGCATTAGATAGTAATCCTAAATTAAAGTATCTGCACACTTCAGATATCACCTTGACTGCAGAGTCGGATCAAAATGGGAAAATGTAATTCATATAGTGCAATGAATTATACTAAGAGAATAAACCTTACTGTAAATAAACCTGTTTGTTCAACATGCAAATCACTAAAGCTGGGAGTCCTGCACCCGGCAGGAAAGAAACCACAAAATCTGCATTTTAATAGTGTTAAACACTTCCACCGGCGCCAAAAGGTTTAGCTGTGGTGGTTTCTCTGTGGATGTGTACCAACCAGATAAGGACACATTCCAGACATGAGAGAAAAAGCACGATGGGAAAAAAAGAAAAAAAAAAAAAGGAACAAGAAGAACAAGAAGCTAAAGCAGGGCTTACCATATTTCTTTCTTTAGACGTGTTGAAACCTGTTAGTCTGTCAGGACACATAGAGAAATGAATGTCAAATGAACACTTTAAAGTCAGAATAAAGATATAGGAATACATGAAAGTTATGCAATCAAAACTCTTGCGAAGTGGTGTAAAACCGAAAAAAGTCCCACATATTTCACTTCTGTTTCTTATTCTGAAATCATCAACAGGCCTTATTCATCCTTAAAGATTGATTATACAATATACTGCATACTGCCGATTCCCTGTGAGTGCTTTGTGTTCAAGCACATTTTTTTATATCGTCTTTTTTTTCTTTTCTTTTTTTTTTAAAGATGAATGCACTTCCGACTAGGAAGACGAGATGATGAGGCCAAACGCTTGAACGTTCATGCTGTTATAAGACTTAATGAAGGAATAACACCTATCACAACTTTGTTCCCCTCTATTCATGTATTTCCCTCCATTTACCGTCACGACATAAAAAGAAAAGATAATATAAGGTAGAAGTTACCAACTGGCGGAACAATGAATAAACAATGAAGACAATGACATTGTTGTAAATTAAACATGCATGGAATTGACTATTTTCTTTAAAGTGGCTTCATCATATATCTGTATAAGTGACAAATAGACGATGATACAAATACATTTAGTGTCGTGAATTTTTTGGATTATTAAAATAGTTTATACAGTAAACAGCCTTCATGAAGGGTACATAGATTGTAATTATTGGTTGTATAGATAATCAGTAAATTCTAAATGGTAAAATTGTGTTTTTAAGTCGGATTTCTTTTCTTTTCTTTTTTTTATTTATTGACACAAAAAACAAATCTGTAAAATATATTTAATTGATGGTGGAAATCAGGATTTAGGTTGTTGTATTCAACTACACTGTTGAATTATCTCAAAACCCATCGATTGATTAAAAAACCTTTATCAGTCATTACTGTTTTTTAATAATTGTTAGTAGAGTGATTCTTAAAGCCTCCTGTAGAGGGGGAAAAGCAACCGGTGAAATTTGGGGCTCAATTGGACTTAAAAGTGCTAAATGAAAAAAAATATATATATATATATATAATAAAAGGCAAAATAGCTCAATCAAAAGAGGGAAGAAAGAAAAGACCAGAAACAATAAAAACAGTCATAGTAATTATAAAACTATTTAGATGACATAATAAAGACATGAGTAATATTACAGTTAAAAATAATTGCTAAAAGTTACTTAAAAGGTGAACCATCTATACAAATCTTTACAATGAACCAATAAAAAATATTTAAATGTTCAGTCAAAACTGTTAAAACTGCTAAATTAAATGGCTATAAAGGTAAAACAGCTGAAACACTAAAGCCTTATCAAATTGTCCAGCTGTATTAAAAACTGTATTTATGAAACTTCACAAATTCAGCATAAGCTGCAGTTTTCTGTAAATATAACAAAACTATGTATGCATCTTTATGAGCTTTATTTAGGCTTTTATTTTATTTGTGTTGTCGTCATCGTTTCAAAGGCTAATCCTGGTCAGGGCAGAACTGTTGAAGAGCTGCAAGAGGAGTTCATCCTCCACTTTAAGAACCCCAGAGCAAGAAGAAGGAGGAAAAGAAGAAGAAGAAACATTAAAATACATGCAGCATATACATTTACCAGACTGATAAAGTCCCGTCAAAAGTCCTTCTGGATGCCGACACATTCTACTGTCCTCCAAGTCAGGGTGTGTGGGTGGGTGTGTGGGTGTAAGACAGATGGAGGAGTTCAGCGTTCAAGATGGAGGTGGGGGTGGGGGGGGTGGAGTGAACTTCTCATAGTGTTTTCAGGAAACTCCTGCATGTTGTAAGACACTTCCTCAAAATTTCTCATCTTTGTGTCAGTCAAGTCTAATCAAAAGGAGACGCCCAGTTTTTCACAATCTTGGCATTTCTTTTGCTTTCTGTGGTCTCTTATGAGTCTGTAACTGACACCAAATGGAGACAACGTTCATAAAATCAGGGATTTTAAACTCTAAGCTCTTAAAATACGAGTGTTTACCAGTAAATTAGCCTAAATATGTGGCTTATCTACCGCCTTTACTCTACATGTATTGGTCAGCTGGTGTTTTATGGGGTTTTTTTTGTTGTTGTTTTTTATAAAAGAAAGGAAGGAGGTTGAAAGGGATCAGACACCATAAGTGATTGTGAAACTCAAAGCAGAAGACTTCTTCAAATGCGAAATGAAAAGAAGACAGAGGACGGACACTGATAAGGAACAGAGACAAGCCTCAACAGGAGTTGGGACACACACACACACACACACACACACACACACACACACACACACACACACACACACACGCGCACACACACACACACACACACACACACACACGGGGAGTGGGGAGACAAGGAGAGTCAGACGGCAACAATCCAGGGAGAGAGGGGACACATGGAAATAAGCAGGAAACATGAAACTGCAGACAAACTATAATTCAAACCAGAGTCATCCATCTATCTTTTCCTACTGGACCCGATCTGTTCCTTTACCTTGGGTTGCCTTTTTTCTTTTTAACAATTCATTCTCTATTTTTTAGCTTTCTTTTTCAATGATCCCACCTAGAAGTTTAATGTAAATCCCCTTTGCTTCCCATGTGTCCATATAGAGCCTTATGCTGAGACTTTCCTCGCTTCTGATCATTAAGAACACATCAAATCCCCCGCAAGGTTAAACTTGACTCAACACCAACTTCAATTTGCCACAAAATTAAGAGCAAAATTCCTTCAACTCTGTAGGCAGTTGCTCGCTTTTCGTGGTTAACTCCCACACGGTAGACCAATTAAAATCAGTGACAGATTCACAGGTGGTCAGGTATCTAATTAAACGGGTTTTCTGACTCATCAGTGGGTCATGATCGGAACTATTCGTCAGGATGATGGAAGTTAACCGGCTTGCATAAAAACAGA
This sequence comes from Lipophrys pholis, assembly GCF_963383615.2. Taxonomy (NCBI): domain Eukaryota; kingdom Metazoa; phylum Chordata; class Actinopteri; order Blenniiformes; family Blenniidae; genus Lipophrys; species Lipophrys pholis. The sequence continues at coordinate 10,745,404 of NC_137633.1, forward strand.
TTTGATTGATGTTTAATTCACTGTCATTAGCCCACCTTCATTGTTTCTTATGTACAGTATATGTACACCGTAACACTGCTCAGCAGGTGTGTGTGTGTACATTTTATACCCGGTGGAAGAAAATTAGTCTTTACAGGACATCCAGTAATATAGTTTCTCTATTTGCAACTAAAGTTGAATCACTTTAATAAACCACATGGCAACACACACACACACACACACACACACACACACACACACACACACACACACACACACACACACACACACACACACACACACACACACACACACACACACGCACAAACTACTACCTCACTTTTGAACTTCCTGGTTATTTTCTCACTGAAGTTTATAATGTACATGTTCACTGTATAAAAAAGCGACTTATAACACTGTATAAAATATATTCAAGTAAAAGAGCAAAGCACTCCTTCAAGAACTCCTTGAGAAAAGGAAATCTTGTATCAAGAAACTTTTTCACTGAATGATATGATGAGAAAAAAGCTCTATTGCAAGTTAATGTTACATGGATGGATTAAACCAAAGTAACTCTTTAAAGCATGGTGGAGGTTGTATGTGCTTTTGGAAACTAGGCGTATTGAAAATATGAAAAATAATGAAGAAATCCCAAGAAAAGAAACAAAAACAGACAAATCAGGAAACTCGGGTAAGCAATGTTGGGTTTTAACCACACGAGGGAAGTAGAGAGCAATATAAAACAGCAGTGTCCTCTATAAAAGGATTTAGCAGATTCGTGTCTGAGCAGAGGCTCCAGACGTCACTGCTTGCATTGCACGAACCAATACTCTTACTCTGTGTGTAGTTCAAAGCAGCAGCAGCCTCCCTCTGTGGTGAACGCTGAATTCAAGCCCCTATGTACCACCACACAACGCAACACGTCCCCCTCTCCCTGGTGCCACAGTATAATTCCCAGATTAAGGTTAACGAGCCTCCTCAACCTTATTGCTGTTATTATGGCTTGGCAAGTGGAACAAGACAGCAGAGCTTTTTTGGTGGTTGTGCCCTTGTGAGGCTGCCAGAGCCAGACATGATGTGCCATTGCCACTGGGTATTCAGGCTCGCACTGTAAAAAACAACCAAAATCTTTTCACATGCAACTTGTTGCCCAAGGTTTGGGTGGAGATTCAGAAAGATTCCACCGTAAGTCACAGAGATTTGTCCTGGTCATAAAATAAAGGGCATTTTATGGGAAATGTGGTTAAATGTGGTACCGAGATGTTTTTGAATGCAGTCTAAATCAGGGGTGGGCATTCCTGGTCCTCGAGGGCCGCAGTCCTGCATGTTTTCCACGTCTCCCTGCTCAAACACACCTGAGGTGTCATGATGAGGCTCTGCAGAAAGCTTGATAAGGAGCCAATAATTGCTGTCAGCTGTCTCGATGTGAGGACACATAGAAACCGTGCAGGACTGCGGCCCTCGAAGACCAGCTTTTCTGTGTGGAGCTTGTATGCTGCCCATGTGGGCATCCTCATGGGGGTGGGGGGGGCTGCTTCTTCCACGGTCTAGAGACATGCAAGGTGGGATTAATGACGACTGCACGTGTGTGTTAATCTGAGTGTGAATCAACGTGAGCTTTCCATAATTCAGAAAATATGCTTCCATTGTTAAGTTTAGAATTAGACAAAAGAAAAAAGCACAGATCCTTCTCAGGTCAACATTTGTTGTTTGTGTCAATAACTTGAAACGGTCCCTTGAGATAAGCCCAGGTATGGGGCAACTCCTTTACTTACACATCTAGGTAGTTATTATTTCTTCAAGTGTCATCACATTTCATAGCCGACATTTTTGTTGTCCATCTTTTTTCATATGTCTTGTCTCTGCCATTCCGTTTACTCTTAATTATTGTTTTCATTCTGCATTGTGTTACTGCTTCACAAAGGTAAATGTAAATTATGTTTTTAGCCTGCACAGCGGTATTGAGGTTCGCCCTTCTAGCTCAGTGTGAGAAATTGCCAAAATACCAGTATGGGAGACTTTTTCATGTGGCGTTTATACGATTGCCCTTTGTTGTTGTTTTTGTAGATTTTCCCATGGTGCTCCAGTTTTCTCCCATTGTGCTAAAAACATGTGGTAAATCCAGATACAGATCACTGCGCTGGTGCAGCAGTGGTGTGCTCCTACTGTTGCCTTCCATATTCTCTTGTGGATGGAATAATGCTAATGTTTCTCAAGGTTTCCGGCCTTAATTCTAAACTAAAATAACCGGCGACTGGATGGAAAAATATAAAGCTGAACAAACACAAGTTACAAGTAAAGTATTTTGATTTAAACTCATTTTGTGCAGCACAATACATGAAAATCAGGAAACAAAACGCCTTAAAATGTTGGAAAACATATACACCTTGAGAGTACGCCCTAAATTAAATCACATATTAATTACATCTTTTTAAGTCCTGTACTTTGAATCAAAATCTCAACTTTAGTTTTGAAGCGTTCTCTTTTTGATGTCACTCGGTTTGCATAATCTGAGTACCCCTAGTTTACCCCTCCAGTACAAAAACATGCATGTGAAGTTAATTGGTGACCTTAAATAGCCTGAAAGTGTGTATGTTTGACTCTTTCTCCGTCTGCCTTCACCCATAGTCTCCTGGAATGCGCTTCAATACACTGCGACTGTAAGTCGGATGAAGTAATGTAGAAGATGGATGGAGGAGTGGAAGGATCTTGTCTTTTGATCTTCTTTTGTGATGTACTGATTTTGATAGACTTCCCAAGCGCCCCGGGGGAAATAATACAACTAACTTATTCTTTGATAAAAGTTTCTACTTCCTCTGGATTTTGCTCTGGATTAAAAAAAAAAAAAGAAACAGATTGATGCTGGTGACTGCTGATGTTCTGCACAGGTCAAGTCAGGGTATCCTTCCTCATAAAAATCAGTTGTACTTTTAGTCCAGGTGTGTGGGGACTAGGGAATGCTGCCAAGGAGCTCAAAGAGTTTCGGGGTTTTTACGAGGTAGCTACAGATCACCTGGAAGAGTGATATAATCACAAGTCAGAGTCATGCAGGGATGCAGGAAGCGAGGGAGCTGCCTGTGAGGAGCTCTTCTCGTCCCATTAACACCTTTTCACAGTTGTTCTTCCACCTCAGCTTGACCGTGAACCTCTGGCAGATGCCGGCAGACTATGTTACACCAGATATTTTCTATGGGAAGAGTCTAGAGGAAAAGGCGCGTCAAGAAATATGAAGAAGAAAATATGAAGGTGAAAATTGATAGATTGGTTCATGTCCTTCCTGCCTGGCAGAGGAGGTCTTTTGGCATGAAAATATAGGTGTGTCTCTCTCTCTCTCTCTCTCTCTCTCTCTCTCTCTCTCTCTCTCTCTCCGTCCCAGGCAGATTTACTGCATGCCAGAGGCTGAGGATTGAGGAATGTCCCCCGCAGTGAGAAAGAGAGGGCCATGGGAGGGTGAACTAGACAGGCCGAGGCATCTGTACTTCAAGATGATATAGAACCTGACAGTAAGACCAGGCTTTTTTAATATGTATCAAAGGATTTTGAGCTCTCTCTCTCTCTGTCTCATGAGAAATCCTGCGTATTTCCAAATTAAAAAAAAAAATAATAAAAATAAAACCATAAAAACTGCTGGAAGTAGAGTAACATTGACTCAACTGAATATTACCCAAAGGTGGGGGTTGTCTTTTAAAAATGTCCTTTAGCGTGTGTTTGATGGCGCTGGATAAGTGCATGTTTCCTTTTATGACAAGCTGCCCCACATTTTGATCCGTCAGGGTTACATCTGTTTAAATACTGGCCATAACCCACTCTGAGAGGGCAGTGAATTAAGCACTTTAATCCTTATCCCCACTGTAAAAAGGGCATAAAGTAGGATACCACCGGCATAAGCCATATTGTGGCAGAAAAATCATCCGACTTTGGTTCCATTTTATTCCTTACATACTGACTTTGTTTTCAAATCTATGTTGTCAGGTGAATATTGCCCTAAACCTTGTACTCTGTACTATTGGCCGCTTGTAATTTCGGTGATCCAGGCAGGATTATTAGAGATTATCTGATGTCGCAGCCTTTGCGGGTCACTCTGGATAAGATAAATAAGAATGCAGCGAGTCCAACCATGTTGGCCTCCTCCCGAAAGGCAGCTTTTATTGGATGATTCGGCTTCGAACTGTTGCTGCATCCACATCTTCTTACGGGAACAAACAAGCTGATGTTTTTTGTGAAGGATGTTTGTAATTAGGAAGGATGTTGGCCAGAAACCTGCTCTTCCTGAACCAGCTTGTCCGTGTGCGCAACACTATGCAGAGCAGGAGATTACATTCCCTTGCAACCCAGTCCCCGTGCATTAGGTTGCGGCCTGTGTAATGCATTCGCCTTTTTAATCATTTGATGTATTAAGGCAAATTCCAAAAATGACAGAAACTTGTCTGTGCACGTGCCAAACCTCTCCGAACCTCTCAGGATGGATGAAACATGGCCGATACGCATTCATATAAAAAGAGGCATTTTCCGTGCCTGCCTTTGCTTATATGTCATCTCCTTGTTTCTATTGCTCTGATGGATTTTTGGTGGTTTGCTTTTTTTTTTTTTTTTTTATAGGTCGAGGGTTGTTTTAATGTGTAAAGCAGACCAGTAGCTCTGGAAACTGCAGGGAAAGTTTGTATTCTCTCTCTCTTCCTCTTACACTGTTCCTTTGTCCTTGAAGAAACGTGTGTAAAAGACACACGTGTATCGCCACTTGAACACAACCCGCACACACACACACACACACACACACACACACACACACACACACACACACACACACACACACACACACACACACACACACACACACACACACACACACACACACACACACACACACCTGTGCTTGGCTTGGCCGCCGTGGCATTCAGGTGTCTGGGCATGCCTTTGGCATGCAGGAGCTTCTCATTGCTCTTTGATTACTTGGTATCTTTGGTATCTTTCCCCACCTTGAGAGAGTGACAACATTATTTGTGCCTCGCCAAGCCCATTATGTCAAGTGATCCCATTAGAACGGTATGACCATTTTGAGAAGAGGCGTGTGTACAAACAGAAGCCCTGACGGAGAGAATACGTACAAACAACTACGGTCAAAAACAAACATGAGTCGTATTTTTACCATCTCTCTTACGCTGGTGTTCGTACTTTAAAATTGCAACCAGGAGGTGTGGATATTGTTTTGAACAATATAGAAGTCGTAAAGTGACGGATGGGTTTCTATTCTCCCGTGCTCGAGAGTAGTAAAGAAAGTCATCCATGAGACTTAATGTGAACTCTTCAAATAGAAAACCTGAGACTCTCTTCATCTTGCGTCTGTTTGTCATCTTCACATGGCTGCTTACCGTGTTCACGAGTCAGGGAGACATTATCATGTCAGTAAAATAATTTCCACTGTTACGTCAGTAAAGGACAATGAACACCGAGCGAGGAATTTACTGCCCCACTGTAATCACCCTGCAATAACAAAGTCAACAATGCACCTCTGTTCCAGTTATTATGCTAAATGACTGTAGTGCTTATACACACGCTCACCGGCATCACGGCTGAAAGGAGAATACACGCCCAGGTACAGAGGTAGCAGGGAGGTTGTCCTTTATGGTGGCACAACCTCGTTCTTGTTCCTGTTTTGGAGGTCACGGTGTCTGAGCTGCTGCGCCGAGTTCGGACTCAGGGGAAGGGGATGATTTGGCGCAAGCCTGGCTCAAGCCGCTGGTCGACCCAGAAACTGACTGACACTGATCCTCCGTCGCAGAGCAGACAACTGACAACTGAGCAGAAGTGACTGTGGCGTCAATGTACTCACTCTTCTGAAAGGCCAAAGCAAATTACCCAGAGAGAGAAAAACACACCAAAAAATAACCTGGAAATCTTTCTTGTTGAAATAACTAAGCAGTGACATAAAAATATACAAGCTGTGATTGACCTTAAACACGTCATCATTATCTTATGAATGATCTTTTTAATCAAATCGAGACAAACTGATGCTGTTTGATCCGTTTGTCACATTTAATCTAATCCTACTTCATTAGACGCACAATCACAAAGATGTGTTTGTAGTTTGAGTGAAGGTGGTCAGTATCATACTGAGAAAGGTTCCTCATGTTTTGAATAGAAATTCAACACATTTACACTTCGACTCAACGTCACTTCAAAGACAACCTGAATAGTGTTATTTAAATGAAAACCGAGGCCATAATCTCAAAGAAGACCTGAACAGCAGACCTGCGGCACGGGGTCATGTTAGGTTGTGTGATCGTACCATATTAAAGTAGCCAGTAAGTATTTATTACAGGTGGAATGTTTTTCTTCCCGTGTTGCTTCCCTTAAATTAAACATTAAACTGTTGCATAACTATAATCATGGTGTGAGTTTTAGCTATATGCTGAACGTTTTTGACGTTGAATTTGCAGGGTTGGATTTGTATGTACTTGACAAATTACTTACATAAAAAAAAGTACACAGAGATAAAAATCATATGTATCACTGATGTGCTTTGAATACATTTTCTCTTACATGTTTTACTGGTCTTATAGTGGTGCTTTAGTATATTTCATGTATCAATGTTTGTTTGTCTGTTGTTTTTATATAAACAGTACTGCTAAAATAGAGTTTTTATAGTTCTCTGAGGGTTCACGCAGTTAATATATGACAGTGGTGAAAGTAAAAAGTTACAAATTCTTGTATTAATGAAATAAAATTTTACTTGAGTACATTTCATATCATGATAATCATAAGCTGCAACCATGTTGATGTGATATTCAAATAATTACATCTGCATATCCGTAACAGAGAAAAGGCATCCTACTGTCCACGCAACACAAAGTAGTTAAAAGTAAATTACTAACTAATACCTTAGGGAATGTTTTAGAATACAACTAAGTATTTGTTATAATAACAATAGTCTTTCTTGTAATGAAGTAAAATCTAAATAATCTAAAAGTTTTATTGAGGCTCAAATTTTTTAATTTTCACATCTACATATTGCGTTCAATAGGAAGTATTTTGGGGTACTTTAACAAGTATTTTTAGTCATTTTACAGTTACGCAAGTGCAATTCACACATTCACTACTTATAAATGCATAAAGAGTAATAGTATTCAATTACAGATACTGAAATTACTGTCATTAATTTGGATTATTTTAGTACTTTTTAGTACTGTTTATAAGTATGTTATTTTTTCATATCTATTTTGTTTTCATAATGTGCTTTGTGAATTGCCATGATGTGATTCTGGTAGGTTTTATTTGTTGAATTGTGCTATGACCTGAAATATTTCAGGCATTTAAATTGAAATGAATGGCTTGCCATTGAGAAAGCAATTAAATGCAGTTAAAAGGTAGATGCATTGAGTTTTTGTACTTTCACTTTACTTCTGTTTACTGCGCGTTGGAGAAACACGTTTTAAACATACATATTGAAATAAACCTACGAGAATGGAATTCTCTTGAAATGCAACTAATTTGGCTAGAATTGAATACTTGAGTATTTTTATGTAACTTCACATGGGACTAAGGGAGCCCTGCGTTTCCTTGCAGTTGATGTTGCGCTCTTTGCGCTGTTTGCGCTGTTTGCGCTGCTCCTCGCCGGTCAGACTGGCGGAGTCGCTGCTGCTGTTGTGTGGCCGAGGAGAGGCGGGACCTCGCAGCCGGGAAGGGCGTTCTCTTTGCGGTCAGACCGGGCAGAGTCATCCCAAAAGGGGGTGGGTCCTCCGGCGAAAGAAAAAGGAAAACCCACCTTTTTTCATTGTTAAGGACGCGCTGGAATGTGATGGTTTGATCTCACGCGGACCAGGGAGGGGGATATCCGAGAGGAAAAGGAGCGACGAAAGCGACCGGTAGAAAAAAAGAAGGGGCACCGCAGAAAAAGCTATCCCCCCCCCCCCCAACCCCCCCACCCCACCACCTCCATCCCCTCCTGCCGCCTCCAGCTCTCTGGTCTTGTCTGAGAATATGTGGATGAACTTGTCCCGGCGGCAGCGCGTCCTACCGTCCGCGTGAGCGCAGCTCCGGCTGAAGTTGTGGATTTACCGTTGCGCTTTGTTTTTTTTTCTTTTCTTGACCCTCCACTGGAGCCAATGAGGTAAACCTAACTCTACTCATTTTGTATGTGTGCGTGTGGGTTTAGAGGCGAAATAAAACACTATTTAGGGATTTAGACACCGGCTTCCTGAGTCGGGACTGCAGAAGTCTGAACTGCGGCAAGTTTTTCACTCCTCCTCCTCCTCCTCCTGCTGCTGCTGCTGCTGCTGCTCCTCGTCCTCGTCGTTGTCCTTCTCCTTCTCCTCCTGCTCGATTTTTAGCCAGAAAGAAGCATCCGAAGCCCCAGCTGGTTGAAATGTCTCTCCATACATTTATATCCCACTTTAGTAAAGCACGTCGCTGCGTTTTGAGAAGGTTTTACGCATTTGGCACCACAATTGCTACATGTTTGCGCTCAACGTCGCGTCAGTGTTTTTCATACAAACTGCCGCTTATCGAGCTGTTGTTCGGGGAAATCGAGTGGAAAAACATACACAAATCGAAGTGTGTCTGGCCTGTACATGCCCCCCGGCGTACAGTGGTTTGGACACTGGATGGCAGGGACCTTCTCTTTCCCTTCATCTGCTTCCAAATGTACCTTGCCTCCTTTTGGGTTTCCTCAGTTTTCGATCAGTGGGGAATGTATGGTATATTTAAACAAATTAATCAAAATGTTATAAGTTTCTTCAGCTGATTTTAAGTACCTGTAACAAATGCTGGCATACTAATACTGCAGAGGCAATGTTCTGGCTCTGATTTCCTCAAAACAAAGGGTGTTTAAAGCCAAACAGTGGCGATCCATGCATACCAACACCGTTTATTCATCGTGTATGAAAGTGAAGCATTGTGTTATGTTTTGTAGTGGTTCGCATCACAAAACATCAGAGTAAGATGGTTCATATTGGGCTTGGAGGCCTTTCTGTGTGGAGTTAGCGTGTTGTACCTATGCTTGTGTGGATTTCCTCCAGGTACTCCAGTTTCATCCCACAGGCCTGAAACAGGCTTTTGAGGTCAAACGGTGACCCTGAATTTCTGGTTGGTGTGAATATGATTGTCCTGTGATGGACTGAAAACCTGTTCAGGGTGTACCCTGATAGTCAGCTGGGATGGCTCCGGCGCCCACCCCCACCTGCATCGAAGATGTATGGGTGAACATTTGTTTGTGGTTGTTTTTAAAGCTGCGTGTCACACAAACGGTGTATTGGCTCGCCTTTTATGATAACTAATGGACATGAGCCGCAAGTCCAGGCAATCTGGGATCATTGATGGTCTATCTTCCATGTCAAGCTCATTGAACATACACACAGACCTTTCAGTGACTAGTAACGCTTCCCCTGACTTGTCCTGCTGCTCCATGATCTGTAAGCACTGTAGAAACTACAACATTAGTCATGCCATTTGGCTGTTCCTGGAAGAGACTGAATGTTGGACATGTTATTTAGTTATTGAACAGCATCCAAGCATATTATGACCCCAAAGAATTTAACCTTGAATTTGAGCACTTGGATTTCGTCTGAGAAGTACTACTGCAAGGAAAAAAAAAAAAAAAAGTAAAGCAATATTATGTGGCTACAACTTGTCAAGATTTATGGTTTATGTGACTGGAATACAAATACAGAATCAGGCATTTTGCAGTTTTCCAAGATTTTCTAGACCATATGACTAACTTTGGCATCTTCACACAGGAGTAAAAATAGCTGTAAACTCTGGCCCTACCGGGCTGATCTGTTTAGCATGCTTGTTCAGTTTGACTGTCCTCATGTTTTCCTGCCACATGTGCTAGATTGGGCTCGTGCTGCGTGTGGGCTCCATGTACAGGCAAACAAGGTGGCAGCGGTGGCGTCTGTACAGTACAGCGTCCTGTTGCTCCCTCAGCAGACCGCCGACAGACGAGCGTGTGCATGTGTAAACGGCAGAAAAAAAACTACTTGTAATGGTGGAATACTAATCTGCCAGGTGGGGCTCGTAAAGAGCTGCAACAGGCAGGGAAGGAGATCCAGGGGACCTGCCTTGACCTGTTTCAGACTTGGAGGAGACCAAAAAAAAAAATAAAAAAAAAAATCCCTGATGACTTTCCAGTCAGGCTCGTCCCTCCCAGCCAGCTGCAGATTATACCAGCTGAGCTACCAACGTCTGCTCCTGTGAGCCACACTTGTGTTGAACCTAAACCTAATCATGGAGGTAGAAGTGTTTGTTGAGGGGGGGGGGGGGGAAGGAGGCCGCTGGCCTTCAGTATTTTGAATGGGATTATTGCACCGCATGTGGAGAGAATGTGTGCCATTTATGCTGTCACTTTGGAAATCTTGAGACTAATGCAAAGGGAAAATCAGATGAGAGTAGCAGCTAAGTGCAGAGTGAGATGTCTAAATTTCCCCTGATGATCTGTGCAGTTCCACGCTTGGTTTGTTTCATTTGCCTTTCCTTGTGTGTGGGGGGATTATTCCCAGCAGATGCCCTCTCCAACCTTCTTCCCTGAACATGATTGCTCAGCACAAAGTTGGCCGTTAATGTTGTAACACGGCGGGAGTGCCGCTGCCGCCAGCACCTGTTCTACAATCGTTAAAGGGACTCTTAAGCCAAGAAGTGAAAGTTACACAAAGACGAGAGTTTTGCACCGTGTCCGGTTCAGGAGTTGTCGCCTGTCATACGAAGTAATAATCATACTTGTTTCTCTTCTTTTATGACCAGGACTATATCATGCATGATTGATTTTCCACTCCGCAGAGCGCTGCGACCGCCCAATGAAACTGCCTGCACTGCTTTGGCTGAAACCAAAAACTAATCATTATGGGTGTCCAATAAGGGTAATTATCAGACTAAGTGCTGGACTTTAGGATTACCGAGTGGCTAAATGACAGCTCTAGGGATTAAATTAAAATATTGAGGTTTTCTGCCTGGGAGAATGAAACCACAGAGAATGCCAAAACTCAGCCTGTCAGTGGTAATATTACTTTCTACTCCACTTACCAAGGTTTATGCACGGTGCCTCCTGTTAGTGCAGCACCATCAGACATCAGTGTGGGATTACAGGACATGGGACGTTGTGTGGTGCAAATCCATGGAAACGGGATTGGATACTGTTGTTGCTTAGGAGCATGGAAAAACACTCGGCATCCAGAGGTTGTACAATATGAATTCAGTCATTTTTTTTACCCTGATACTCTAGAAATCTGCAGGGAAAAACAGTGAATTAGTGGGAAAGCATTTGTTAGCTCTAGCATACAGTTAGAATAAACTGTGATACAATCACAGATAAAAATCAATTGAAATTAATTTACATTATTCATAAATTGTAAATGAATCACTTCATTCTGATTTAATGTATGCAATTTCATATGATTTTTCACAAATTTATTTTCCTTTTTCAAAATGTTTCTGGCATTCACTTTTGCACAGCATGTCACCAAGCAGGATATTTTTCATGTATTTTGTGGAAAAAATAAATGTGGGGAAAGAAATCTTCAGTCTATCCCTTTATAATGGGAGACGTCAAATAAGAATAATGACGATAAATCTGTAAGCGAGGGCTTAAAAGTCCCACAAATATCCTAAAATATGTCTTTTTTTTTTTTTTTATATATACATATGTAAATTGTCACAACACTTATCAGTTGAGATGTTTGACTTTATGCACCAGTCACTAAAACTAAACATCCCTTTCTACTCTTTCATACCTTATATCCCATTGTTTTTTCTCTGGGGAAAAGGAGAACAAGCTTCCCATCATCCTCACAGTTTGATGCTGATTTGATTGCTTTTTAATCCAAGGATTGAGCCGGTGCAAATCTACTACAAACTACTTGTTGCAAATTTGTTATGGAGGTTTTTAGTTGCATATTTATCACAACTCCAGTGTGCAAATGTGTAAATTTATCATAGATGGCAAAACAAACTGCCCCATTCTTCTCAGTTTTGCTCTCAGGTGAATTGTTTTGATGGAAAAGCTTTGGAATCATCTGTTCTCTGCGGTATAATCGGGAATAGGAGAGTCGGCACCCGCAGCAGCAGACAGATGTCCTGTGCAGTGTGACCTATACATCCCAATAAGCTGTAATGGATAGCTGAGGTAGAATTGGGACCGGATGGTGTGAGCGTTGGTTATTCTTAGTGGTGGACTCTCACTTTTAGCCCCGGTAACCCTCTCCCACCACGAATACGTGATGTGGAGTGATGTTGCGGGTGTTACAAATGGGGGCCCTCCTTGAAATAGCTCACATGAATCATGATCTCTGGAAGCCTTGCATTAAAGCCCACACACAGCCTGTGTGCGCACATCCTTTGAGTGTGTGTGTGTGTGTGTTTTCAGATAATGCAATAAATGGCCCTGTATCCGGGACAGAGGCTGCTGTTGACAGTACACAGGCCAGCTGGAGCTGCTGTCTGCGTATTAGTGGACGTGCAGGAAGATGGCTTAATGCCATGAAGGCGCCAGTGTGACAGTGTGCATGTACATACTGCATCTCTGCAGTGAGTGAGAAAATCAACACACAAGTTACACAACTGTTTTTGACAGCCGAGTTACTCTTCAAGCATAAATGTGAAACATCTCGTACTTGTAGTATTTATTTCTCAGGCACGGGTTACTTGTCTTTACCCTTTGTGATCATACATTGCATGTCTTGGAATATGGATTTTAAGTAGATAAATGAAAAAAAAATAAAAAATTCTGTTGTCATCTCGGACAATTTGAGTTGCTTCAGTAGATTATTCACATTTGTTGCAGCTAAAGAGGCAGAAGCTCATGCGTCAGATGAAACACGTCTGCATCCAGGCTCTTTATGTCCCTCCCCTCTGTCTCTATGTACTGAGGGCAGTGTAATACAAATACATAAATAGCAGGGAAACGTTATGTAACAATCAAAAACATCCACTTACCTTTTTGTAAACCAATCTCAGGTGTTGTCATCAACCAAATTATTCGGTTCACTGATCAATTATAAAGCCAAATAGCAACTATTTTGATTATGTTGACATTTCAGACCAAAAAGTCAACTTACGCTCCAAGTTTATTCTAATATACTTTTTGGTAGACTTCTTGCAGTTTTACATTACTGCAAATAGATAGGTATTGTATTTTGATTGATTGTACAAAGTGATGTCTCTCTCTATCAAAATGATTTACACTTCAGGTCAGGGGTAGTAAATTAATTCATGGGATCGTCCAGTTTGAACTCACTTGAACCTAAACCAGTAAAATAAAGCTTGTTAACCTGGACATAACAACTGATCCCTTCTTTTTTTTCACCCATGTTTTTAATGTGAAGAACATCTAAAACATTTGTTTCTTCACAAACTCTACTATGAACTACATGAAATGATTTGAGTGTGAAACTCTTATCTGCTAGTTTTCCTCCAGAGCGATGCTGGCCAAAATTTAATCGCACAATTTCTGCAGTCTTCAGCATGCATGTTTTCACAATCTCGCCTTCATGGTATTAATAGCAAATTATATTACAATAGCAACAAGTTGCTCTTAAGTTCTGAGTCTCAACGTTGTGGCACCTTAGTTCCCTGAAACACTGCAACACTGGTGACAACCTGCTATGAAGAGAAGTTATTTTGCAAGATAATTTTCCTGCTGGTTCAACAATGGGCTTCTGAGGTTATTTAAGGATCCTCAAACGTGCCTGTTGTAACCTGATTGTGTCTATTGTCAATAATAAAGCTTTATAGAAGATGGATGGACTGCATTTATACGCCTCAACTGTTTTTATTATCAAATGGGTTTTTTTAATCCCTTTTGCTTCCTGTCATTTTATCTTTCTTCTTCATTGCACACATCAAGTATTCCCATTCTCCCTCTTTTCTTCTGCTCCTCGTGCTTTTTCCCCTCCGCTCTTCCTGCGAGGCCCACCCTGCCAGCTTTCTTTATCAGCAGTGGGCCAGTAGCAGGGCAGGGCTCTGTGATTTCAGCTGCAAGTTCAAACTACTTGAACTCTCTATGTGTTGGGGCATTAGTCGTTTTTGTTGGCGCAGGTAATTCTCTCTCCCCAGTCACTTTTACTTGGTGCTGCTGTTGCACTTGGTGTATATCTGTCATCAGATACTACAGGCTGAGAGCGTCTCTCTCAGCGGGCAGCAGCCTCCAGCACATTTCGGCTCATACCAGTCACTCAGGCTCTCATTAACACGTCCACTGGCACACCGATATGTGCTCTCGCTCTTTTCGGAATTCCATGTCGAGGCAAGAATGAGAAAGAATTCACATGTTCACTTCAGTGTGCGAGTGTGAGTGAGTGCCCATCGTTAGTCCCCCGAAGCGTGCCAAACAGCCCCCTCATTAGAAACTGCCCTGGTGGGCTCACGGTCCTGTGGTGGCGTGGTCAGACGGCGAGGTCCCCGAGCTGCGCTGTGCAGCAGGTGACGGTTAACCAACAGATTTCTCACAGAGATTCTCTTTGTTCGAGGCTCCAGGTGCCTGCCGCTGATCAACATTTGCCGTGCTGACACAAATATTCACGACAACACTCGGAAAACAAGTGAGAGTATCCTGGTGGTGGAAACATTACAACGTGTCATGGCTGGACTGTCATATGGAGCTATAGTGAAGAAACATACATTTTTATTATTGAGAAAGAGCACAGGTACTCACTCATCGCATAGTTTTAAACAAATCTACACCCATAAAATCTAAATAAATCCAGACGTCCGCATCACAAGAGGGTCATGATAGAAATGTGACAGTAATGACATTGGTGGATGTACTTACAAAATAAACACAAGTCAGCTAGAGTGATATTGAATCAAAATGTTCTCTGATGTCATTCAAATACGTCTTGAGGACTCGACAGATATTAGGAGATTTTACAAAATAGATTCGGGGGGTGAAATTGAAAGTTTCTCTTCGGTAAAAGTTCCCACTTGTGGTGCATTTTCTCGATCGGGACAAAAGTTGCGGGTTAAAAAGCAGTTTGCACTCTGGTACCAAAACAAAAGAGTTATAGATTTACATTCTGGGACAAATCTTCTACTTTTCTCAGCTAAATGCATTGCAAATTCATTTTTGAAATGTTGCGGTCGTATTTCTACAAGCTATGAACTCACCAACCGTTTCTTAATTGTATAAAGGCTTCATCCAATGGGGTTTGTGGCTTACAAGGGCCACAGACAAACATACACACACATTCACACACGCATACTGCTAAATAGGCGGCACAAGTTCAAATTCCCGTTTTTGTCCTGTGGGGTAAGGTGAGAGTGTGAATCAGTTCACCACTGTGTGTCCAAAGGCTGGATAAGTCATAAAATGACATGCTGGTGAGCAACAGATTTGTATGATAATATAAACCCACAGGTAATAAAAAGAATTGTAAAATAAAATCATAAGATTCCAAAAAAATCATTCTGTGGTAACGTCTGGAAATCATGATAGAAATACCAAAAAATTTATAAAGATAAAGGAATTATGCGACTTAAGATAGTAAAAAAATAGCAAAAGTATGAACAAGGATCCACATCAGAATATGCGTAGAAGTCATATATTGTGTTAAAGAGTATCTGCTCTTTTTCACCAGTTTGCCTTTCTAACATTTCTGGTATTTACTGAGGTGCTAAAGATTTTATTGAGTGACTGGGTGCTTACCGCTTGCGTTACATGAGCAGGCGCTTATGACAGGGGAATTGTTTGGACAAATTGGGTCGTTGTAAAATGCTCAACTTTGTGAACGCCTCACACAGACCTGAGCTCCATAAAATGTATCAATCAGTGAACTTTAACCAGGATAATGTTTGATGCATTTACTCGAATGTAACTCGCAGAACTCGCACTTTTTCTGTCCTTCCATTCTTATTTTTTTGGAAATGGTCACAGCACTGGGCAGTATAGTGACACTTGTATATCTTCCTCCTCTGGTTTTACTTGCCGGTACGTTAATTATGCTGAGATGTTGAAAATGTTAAAACAACACCCCGACGAGGCTTGTCCTCAGGTCTTAAAGCTGCTTGGTGGCATCATGTTTCAGGTGTCTTACTTTGCAAACATCCATCCCTGAAAACAAGTGGCCGCCTGACAGTTGACTAAGTAAATATCTTTAACGGTCTTACATAACTGAAGATAATGAACCTTATCATCAAGTCTTTATCGTGGCTTTCCAACTATCCTCCATTTACTTATCGCAGGAGAAAATACAGACAGGCTGTAATATGCTATCTCTTACTATCTAATAAAGCTTTTCCAGACAGTTCTGTGTTGCTGTTTGCTTTTTGCTTTGTGCTTTTTGTTTTGTGTCTGATTGGCAGTGACGAGTTCAGCTTCAGATTCGATTCATCGCCTATAGAGTAACATCTTTTAGCACTAGACTTGTCAGCATTGGAAGTAATCTCAGCGCAGGGCGATCTCAAGATATTATCCTCCAATCTGTGCCAATTCCATCCGAGTCGTCGGAGACCAAAGTCTATCCTCCAAGAACAGAAAGATCAACGCCGCAGAGCGAGGTTGATCAGAGGTTGCCTCCATATTTTTTAGATGGAACAGCCTTCCAGCAGTCCTGACGTCGACCTCATGGAACACTTGTGGGATTAGCTTGGACGAGCCGTTTTGGGCCAGATTGACCGACGCAACCGCGTTGGCTGACGTGTTACGAGTGCTGGTTGAAGATGGGATGCCATCCCACAGCAAGCGGAGGAGGTGCCAGGCTGTTATGCTTCTTCCGTACGCCACCAAGGCTTTTGTTAAATTGCCAATGTGTCTTGTTTCTTTGATGCAATCCAGTCAACTAAATAAACAAGAGTCAACTGTTTGGCATTGACACGGTTTAGCACATTTTTAAACAACATTCTGCTGCTCATCCCACAAATGCATGTTCCATACAAATTATGGCACCATTTAAAAGGGAATTATTCAGGCTTTCTAATGTTATAAGATCCTAATTAACAAAGTATTTCTAGTCTATTCTTTTATTGGAAGACATGAGTTTTGTAATTTTTTAGCTTGGCTGACAGTTCATGTGTTTTGAGGGTCTCTTGCTTCGTCTTTACTTCTTGTTCCGTAGTCTTTGTTAAAGTTTGTTTAGTCTCCAGACTTTAAAGGGTCACGGTTGTCTAATGAGTCATCTTGTAAAGTCTTGTTTCTGGGTTTTTTTCCCCTTGCTTTTGCAAACAATGAGATTATTTTAACGACATTGCAGCTAAGCCAGGATGCAAGCACTGCAGTTAATCTGCATTTTGAAGTTATTTTTACATAGTTAAGTTAATAATGCATCCTGTAGTATATATTTTAAGTTGTCTGACAGTTTTGTTTGCCAGCAGTGTTTCGGCTGTAATATATGTCGTGGTGGGTGCAGGGGGTCAACATCATGGAGCAGGTCGCTCTGTTTTTGTGTGTGTGTTTCCTATGCTTTTGTTTTGACCTGAAACACAGGTTTTCACTTGGTTCCACTACACCTGGTTTCGGTGTGGGATTCAGGTTTCTGTCTAACGTCTCAAACAAGCTGTTTTACAGAAATTCCCCCATGCGCCTGTTTTCTTCCTACACTGTACAAGCGCCGTAAAAATGGCTACCTTGTCGATTCTGGAAGCAAAGTGGGAAGAAGTGCAAGGGAAACCGACTTCAAAAGCATGTAGGAGGCACAGTGAAGCAAAAGGAGGGAGGGAGGGGTGAGGAGGAAGCGACCGAGGCGTTTTAACAGGGGAGAGCTAAAGTTAAGACGTTACTTGTAAATTCCTCAGGCTCACTTTTTATTTTTTTAGGTGTTCTCGTCATTAACGGGCCAATATTTCCCCTCTATCCTTCCGATTGTTATCTTGTCTCGCTCACTCTCTCCTTCTCATTCCCCTCGGTCAGGAGAAGGACCCCCTCCTTCTCCCCTCCTCTCTCCTTTCCTGTCACTCCCCCTTGTCCCGCCTGGTCCAGGAGTATTTTTGGAAGTTAATGAAAAGAGAAATCTGAACCGCTTACCCTTAAAAGGCATGTCTGGGTCAGCTGGGTGGAAACTTGTGTTATTAATGTCCTTAACATTTTCAATGTGAGTGGGTCATCTGCGATTATAAGTATGTGCGTGTTCGGTGCTGTGCAAAGAGCTGGAATGCTGTGGGTTGGGGGGGGGATTGGAAAGAAAGGAGAGTGGGCTAGGAAACAGGCCCTACATCTTCAGGAAAGGAGGGGGGTCAGGGGCATATTTGGCATATTTTAGGAGCCATTCCAGTCTGGTTCACCATGTATTCTTCTTCCTAGAGATGTGGCCCAGCAGCCAGACAGACTGTGATCAGGGGAAGGGAAGGAAGGTGAACGCGCTCTACTTCTTCCAGTCAGTCTTGTGATGCTGGTGGGCCGAGGTGGCAGAGCCTCCACAAAACCACTCTTGGCTGGATTGAAAGTGTGAAGCCGGCATTACAGGTGGCGAATAGATATGAAAATACCACCTACATACCGACGGTGACGTCCAAACCCCGCGTAACAAGCCTATAACCTCAAAGGCATCCATAAAAGGCCTGAAGCTGAACTGGAGTCCTTCACCCAGCAGCAGGGCTTGTGTGTCTTGGGTACCATCACTACAATTTAATGAGTGTTTATGTGCTCAGAGCTGTAATATGTCTCTTTCAACCTCTCTTCCGTGGCATGATAGTTACTTTTACCCTCTAGAATTTATGATGTTTCAGCCTGTTATTTGCAGTCGAATGGCTACTGACTGACGTGAGAGCGGTTGGCAGGAGTCTGCCGTGGTGGTACCAGTCCAGTTCTCGGCAGAGGTCCGGTTCATCGCGAGGTCGACAGGCAAGACTGTGTAACTGTACTCTGGACCGGAAAAGGTTTTATCCGTTCAATTCTTGCTCACGGAAATGATCGACTTCCATTTTTTTTCTTTTCTTCTTAATAAAATACCTCTCATTTAAATAAACTGAAATGCTCTGGAGAGACTCCGAAGAGAGGGAATAGCCGAAGTATCAAGTAGCTGCTATGAACAAGAGAAGGCCTGAAAGACAACATCAGAGGCATGCTCTGTCTTGTCTAGTGCTCTGATGTGTACCGTGTATTGACCTTAGAAGTGAAACGTGGATTAGTGAAGCACATCTGAATTAGAAAATGTTGAAACGTGAGGAGGAGAAACTTTAATCAACAAGAACAGAACAAAAGCAGGTGCTTAAGGAATGAAATAAAGTGTTTTCAAATGTAGAGCCGGTTGAAGTGTTCAGCCGCAGTCAAAAGGCAAAGGTGTTGCGTTGCTTTCGGTCCAAGAATGGGTTATGTTTTAGATTGTTGTTTAGGTCGGCAGCGTGCAAAAGACGTTCAAGTTTTACTTTTCCCTGTAATTTGTCGCACTTTTATTGTTGGTCTCAGTAAACCTGCAAAAACAAACAAAAGTAACATCATCGGTTAAAATGAAGGCCACAGCTTACATTTAGGTCATTTGACAATTGATCCTCATTTGAATGTTTTTTTGCTTCCATTTCTAGGTGGAGCTGTGACAGGATTCTGGTTAGTTGCCAAGCCGCTACAAGCTGCAAACAGTCTGTCACATATTTTATTGCAAAATGGTGAATTGATGTTTGGCAGGTTGGAAAAAAAAAATCTGGTGTTATCTAACACATTCCATGAAGCCCAGCTTATTGTTTTCCTCGAGTCTACAGTGTTTATGCTATGTTAAGTTAACGACCAACAGTGGTGCCCATTATATAAATTGCAGTCACCTTCTGAAATTTTGGGAAAGGCATAAAAGCAATGAGACGTATAAGTCGTGAAAATATTTAAGAGAAACCTCAAAAGGCATTGTATTTAGATTTTTTTTAAATCCATAATCCGATTATTATGAGTATTTCCTTACTTCCTTAAGTCCTTTTTTAAACGCTCCACAATCCTATTTGAGATCAATGTTTGGGATAAATACGGTTTCTCGGTTACAGTTTTGCTCTGCTTTGTCCCACACCAGCTTTATTTGTGTATCGGATTCCTCGCACAGTGAGAGTCTGCTCTGAAGTTATGAGCGAGTGGGACAGGAGTGAATGTAAACTGTGCAGAAGGAGAGATTGAGCAAGAATCAAGTTTTTTGTAATGATCATGTAAGAAGGAGAATTTTGAGAGGGAAGAAGATGAACTTTGGACTCGTAATGCCTGTGTCAACATCTTCATCGTCGCCATTCATAAATACACTTTAGCTGAGTTGCGGTGCAGCTGCGTTTATGTCCTGCGTGGGCGTGGATGTTTGTTCATTTGATCGTGTAGCATAGAGCAGTCTGGTGTCGGGGTTTTTTTTTTTCTTTTTTTTTTTTTACTTCTTCCTCCTTCCTGCAACCGAGTTGTTTGGTGAGCCCGACGCTTTCCACTGTACGAGGGATACAGTCGCTCCCGCTCTCACACACTCCTGTCTGACCTGTACTGAGCCTCGGGTCTACAGGGCGGCTCTCAAAATAAAATTCCTCCTGCAGATTATTTTTCTTGTGATCAGAAAATATACATGTTCTCAGAGGGAGGAATGTTCAGACTCCACTCCCCCCCCCCCCCCCCCCCCCCGACACTCTTTCTCCTTCTTCGTACGCTTTTCCAGAGTTGTGCAATCCGTTTGCAAATGTAATGATGTGATCACTTTAATGTGCATGACTTTTGCTTGAATGTTGCCGTTTTCTTATGACATTAATCTGCAGGAATTAACTGGTGAGATGTTTTTGGGGTTTTTTTTCTCACTCGGCCACCCTGGCATCAAGCAAGTCTGTTTTCTGGGGCCTTTGTCACTGTGCTGCTGATGCATACAGACCCCGACTGCGAGTCTATTTTCAGATCCTTCTCCCCTCCTTTTCCCCTCTCTTCTTGGGCTGGTTTTTATTTAAGAGGAGATCTCTGCCCTGCTTTCTTTTGTCAAGGGCAGCACAGGGCTGGGTTTTTGCTGGGTCTTTTTTTTTTTTTTTTTTCTTTCCCCCACTTCATGCCAACGTTGCTTTTGGAGCTCCTTCTCGTGCTAACTGTCTGGACCAGGGGAAGTGAAGCAGCACAATGCTGCGATGGTGAGGCCATAAAAATAGACTTGCTAAAGTGCTGCTTTTACTTCAAGAGTCATGAAACCCTTTTATGTCAGAGTTTTATGTTGTAAGTGGGAGTAGGAAAAAAAGACGGATTTTAGCTGAATGGAGCGACAAGTAACAATTATTTTGAGGATTTTTTTTCCTTTCTTTCTTTCTTTCTTTCTTTTTTTTTGCCTTATTGAACCAATGATAGTATCCAGACACCCAGGAAAGAGCTGGAAGGGGTATCTCAACAATTTCTGTTCTTGAGCAACTATTTTCTGATTGATTAATTGACCGGGGGGGGGGGGGGGGGGGGGGGGTCATTTGAAAGCTGCAGTCTGAATCGCTGTTTATTTTCCGAGCACACTGCACTGCTCACAGTTATTATGCATGCACATTTGGACCCGAGCAGACAAACATTTGCAGCTGAGGCCATGTGCGAGTCATCAGCTCCCCTCCGGTGGTCCTTTCATGTATCCTTCATTTCTTTTCTGTCTTCCTGTCTGCGCATCACTTTACAGCCAAGTAGACTAACATTTGGATTACTGTCGGTGCCTGTTTAACAGACAACACAAGATGTAAGTGATTCTGTTTTTAATCGTTCATTCATTTATTTCATCAGTGCCGTTGTATCAGTCATCGTGACACACTAATCAGTGGCTAACAGACTCTAAAAAGATGTGAACTGAGTTGAATGGTTCACTCCTGGTTAAGGTGTGTGTTCATGTTGGACACAGGAGCCTCACAGGAATCCTGTAACGCTCCCAAGTCCCTGAGTGGCTCATTTGTGCACGCTGGAACACTGTGGAATACCAGGCATATTTCATGGTCCAACCTTCAGCCGGCTCCTTCGCTTTCTCCCAGAGTCTGAGTTTATTTGTCAAGCTAAGCCGGTCTGGCTGTCCGAGAACCCCCCCCCCCCCGACATCCCTCCAACACTTTCTTCTACTCTCTGACACTTAAACACATCATTTCAGACATTTAGCTGGAGCTTTATTTTTTCCCTTAACTGGAAGCAGTTTGTGCGTTCCTCAGATGCAACTGCAGTGAGATGTTGAGCTATCTGTGTGTGTTTACCAACTTTTTGAGAGCTCAACAAATACGCTTGCCACATGTGGCATCATGCTTTGGCTGCCTGGTCCAACAAGGGTAGAGAGAAGCTGGATGCCCTGTGGCAGTGAGGCTCCTGCCCACCCACTTGGACAAACTTGTAGTCTTTGCTTCCTTTTCTTCATCCTCTACCCATCTCCGTCTAAACCGCTTCCAATCGTTCCCCTCCCTCCTTGTCCTGAATACTCTCTCTCTCTCTCGTTTTCATTCCACCTTTTTTCCTTTGCCCACCTCCCTCTCCCTCTCTAGGTGTGGACTACACAGAAGAATGTGGTTAAATTGGTGTTTTATCTCTCCTGCCAGCCAGCTGCATCTCTTACTCCCAGCCATGCCAAGCATTTCAGACACAATTGACCTTAAAAGGAAACAATAGCAGCCTATCAATTCTGCTCTGCCAGTCAGGGAATGGCTCGCTCCTGCCGGGTCCAGGTCATGCACACAAGACAAGGAAGTGTTTGGGAACTGAACTTTGAAACTAGAGAGTCACAATGTACCCAGTACAGCTGTGACGTGTTATATAGCATACTGTATATAATGTCTGTATAATGTCTGTACATGGCCCAAACCACAACTCGATCTGAATAACTGACATTATTTTCCAGTGTTTCCCACCAGCGTTGCATTGAGCAACTCAAAAAGCCTGTTTTGACTTGTTTTGTTGATTTACCGACCATGTTTAACTCAAAGTGATAGTAGAGATCAATTCTTTTGTCCTTCATTTGGACTTTGTGTTTAGATGAGTGATTTAATACTCATTTTCTGAGTATATACGGTGTCAGCTGTACTATGACTGAAACCAAAATGCCAAAGACAATAAATTCCTACCCTCTATAACCCGGCTAGAGTCGGCATGTGTTGAAACGTCTGCTCACTCTTACCAGGGATATTCTCTCTAAAGCACCTCGATACATCTAGAACACAAAAATATATATTATATATATATATATATATATATATATATTTTTTTTTTTTTTTTTTCTACAGTACATATAGTATGTCACCATGTGTAGTTACATTTAGATACCGAAGTTACTTAATAACGTTTTGGTATGGCTTAACCACATGTTAGTTCAGTTAGGGTATATGTTATATCATGTTAATTTAGGTTGTGTGTGACTTAGATCATGTTAAGTTGCAGTTTAGGTTATCTTTTAGTTATGTTCTATAACCTATGTTCGGTTATGTTCTGTGTTCAGTCAATTCTTCTGTTCGGTTAGGTTTTGTTTGTTTGGTTGTGTTAGCTTATATGTTATGTTAATTCATCAAAGGCTTTATGTTTGTTGGTGTGTTTGTTTAGGTACATGCTGTGTTTTTACATGAGGGCTGTCCAACTTCTACTATATATATGCAAGTCATTTTTAAAGCTTTTAAAAAAATTGTCCTGTTTGCTGGGGGTTGAGGATTTGTACCTATGATTTGTTTTCAGTGACATTTGGCGTCATTCAACTGAACGAATGTCTTCACTGTGAGTCACATTCATTGTGTCGTGTTTTTGTTGTGATGACTTGCTGTAAAAGGGAGCAGCCCAGTGAACACTATTCTAAATAGTGACTCTTCCCCTTAAGCCTCACATAATCCTTATTACATTAATCAGGAAGTCTCTGTGTTGTCAAGCTGTGTCTTGAAGCCCTCAGTATTGTTGTGTGTCACAGCTCGCTGTCATTACAGTTGTTGGATGGTGAATGATGATCGGGGATAATCTTTGTGGAGAGCGGGAGCGTGTGAAAGCCTCAGCTGGTATTTGTAGAGCAGCGAGAGCTGCAGGGCTGCATGTCATTAGATATTAAAGGCAGGTTCTGCAGGTTTCATGGGGACGTTTAAGAGGTGGATGGTTTTTCATCTGACAGCTCATCAGCTTGTAGACAAAGTTCTTACTCCACCTTCTCTGCCCGGCTGGAATGCAAATAGCAGCAGAAGGAATGCTGTTGGCATGTGTCGGTGGCAGCAAATAAAAAAAATAAAAAATCAGCCTCTTGTTTGATTCTCCACTCGTGTTTCCTCCTCTTTTTTTTTTTTTTTTTTTTTTTTTATTAGCTCCTTCTGTCTGCTACTTTCTGGATCTGTGTTTCCCTGCCCGTGCCCGTCTTTCTCCGCGCGGATCTGCTCGTTTTTTTCCGCTCAGTCTCGTTCCCTCGTCTTTCTCTCTTGCTAGGCGTCCTGTGCACTGTGTTTGATTTGGGCATTCCTTTCCCTGCTAGCAGACAAAACAACCCCAGACCTCTCTGCTGAGCTACAGCCCCCAGTACACACACACACACACACACACACACACACACACACACACACACACACACACTCGCCCCTTCTGCTAATCACACACAGGAAATGGGCTCCCATGCAAACGAGGCCCGCCTGGCCAGCGCAGCCCAGGATGGAGTTTCAGTCCTTGAACATGAGTTTTTCTACTTTCTCCCTTGTTTCCTTGGTTTTTGCCCGATGTGGTTCATCTGTGTGTTGTTTTTGACAGTCTTCCTTTTCCCCTTGCTTGCCAACAGCCAAGGCCAGCTCGGTGTATTGGTTTTGTCGTAGGCCCCACTTATAGTTGAGTGAAGCAACGGTTTGCAAGTTTGAGTAGATCCCCTCTTAAAACCGAACAACCAAGTTATTTTTCTTTGTCAGAGGCGTATGTTGTTATCTTATCAACTCTTTTCGATTGTGTGTGATTAAAGGAATGTTACATGGTATGTTTATGTCGCTTGTACAAAGTGGTGTCTCACGATGACTTAGCGTTTCTGGTTGTTGTTGTTTTTTTTGTAATTATG
This sequence comes from Lipophrys pholis, assembly GCF_963383615.2. Classification (NCBI taxonomy): domain Eukaryota; kingdom Metazoa; phylum Chordata; class Actinopteri; order Blenniiformes; family Blenniidae; genus Lipophrys; species Lipophrys pholis. The sequence continues at coordinate 10,770,234 of NC_137633.1, forward strand.
AGTAACACAGTTACTCTGCATGTGACAAGAACTACACATCATTAATAATCATACAGGAACTACTGTTTGATAGAGATTGTACAGAAACCTAAGCCTCGTTGTTTCAGTGCAGACTCTTCTGACTATTGTTGAAAAATTACAATATAATTGACATTATGGGTGAAACGAGGCTTGGCGTGCATATTTTCAACCCTGTGTGACGGTCAAAACATCAACCAAACATTAATTAGAGATACAAAAGAAAGAAAGAAAAAATACGATTAAGTCCTCAAACAAAAATGCAGTTTTGGTCAGTTTATTGAATCTTTCCACATTTCAAGTTTTTAGGTTTTGAATTTGGATTGGTCACCAAATAAACCAACGCCTAGCATTACCAAAAACATTTGCATACAATGTCAATTGTGAACGAAAGCAGCATGGTTTCACCTAAATATCTGCAGCTTAGTGAGTTGAATTGTGGCTTCTTCTCATTTACTCTAGATGAAGTTAGAAACAAATACGTTTTGCAGATGACTGTTAAATATCATCCAAGCTTTCAGACTGAACCCATCGCTGTCATCATATGATTCAGTTGTTGAAGCAAATCTGACCATTTTTGCATTCATGACAGTCGCATTCATTTTAAGACTTTTGTATATTCATTTAGCGTTAAAAACAAAATTGGTGACGTACTGGGATTTTGGTGATAATGTCATACTTGTAGCATAATTAATCCTTCAGGACTTCGCATACATTTGCATCACTGAAGAAGTAGTTTTTCTGACCAGCGAACGGAAAACCGCGTGCTGAAAGGGACACATGTTTAAGGTGGTTGGAGTAAGCAACACGGGGTGAGCGACTCGGACAGATCTGGGAGAAAGTGCCACCTCGCAGCGGTCCAGTGCGTTCTGCTGAGTAACATAATGCGTTCTCCACAACCTGACAGGCCGTGTGCGTGACGCGGAGGCAGTGGGAGTGAGGGATGAGAAGGGGACAGCTGTTTTCAGTTTGGTTTGGTTACGGGTTGGCGAACTGTCTGAATGAATAGCTCTGAACCAACCCTACACACTCGTACATCTTCTACCCACGCCGATATACACAAAAACACACAACCCAACAACATACACAAACAACCTCCCTGGACATTTGGTGTCTTCTGGATTGTCTGATTAAAATCACATAGCTTGAAACGTCCACATTCCGTACTGATCATATAGCGTGCAGGATGTCTTGTACTCTGCAGGATTTGGTTTGGTGCAGCGTGAGAATGGGAGATGATTCAGCAGCACCAGAGTGTTGCTGTATAACGCTGCTGCCTTCATGAATCTGACATGACAGGGGAGAGTGCAGAGGCACAGGGCTGCCTCCCTCCTGAGGAAATAAAGATGCCGTTGAAGAAACAAGCAGCTGAGAGTGGCAGGAGCAGCTAAAAGACAGATTGTCTGTGTCTGTCAGTAACTGCTTACATGATCGAAGTGTCTCTGAGTGCATCACTCGTCACTGTCTGCTCAGGAAACCAAGGTCAAGAAGAGAAACGCCTTTTCTGAACGGTCATGTGTGGCCAGCAGCTGGTCTACTGTATTGGCATAAAGGCTCATAAATGAGGCTTGAAACATGTTGTGTGTTGTTTACAGTGTACGGCGCATCATTCCGTTATGTGTTTATGTGTTGCACAACTACTCTACCAGCAGGCTTGCACATTTTTCCTAAAATCGGTTATTAAAATTACTGCCAGCTGCAACTTGTTTTTTCCCTATCTTTTGAAATTGTTCTTTGTCGCGCAGTTAATCACGGTCATCGGCCAAATGATTTCAAACATACCTCTGTGTGAGCCGATAGTCGAACTTTGCATTCTTTTAGCAGGAAATGGTGTCTTTTTCGAGTTAAAAGTTGAACTACTCCGGTAGTTGATCTTCATCCTCAGAGTGCAGTTATATACCTGGATAACAGTTCACAGGCATGCCCCCCCCCCCCCCCCATTGCACTACCTCCCTCTTTTTCCCTCTTATCCTTTAAATTCAGTCCAGACTCCAGTCTTAAATCTGGATTCTCTGTGCTTAACTAAACATATGGAATGCTACTGTAGTGGAATGCTTCAAGTCTGGCTTGTCCTCTGTGCATATGTACGTGTGTGTGTGTGTGTGTGTGTGTGTGTGTGTGTGTGTGTGTGTGTGTGTGTGTGTGTGTGTGTGTGTGTGTGTGTGTGTGTGTGTGTGTGTGTGTGTGTGTGTGTGTGTGTGTGTGTGTGTGTGTGTGTGTGTGTGTGTGTGTGTGTGTGTGTGTGTGTGTGTGTGTGTGTGTGTGTGCACATGTTTTGAAGCAATTGAGAGCTTCTAGGATGATGATTATGATTATGATAATGGTGTGTGTTTGTGTGTGTGTGTGTGTACCAGTGCCTCTGCAGAGTACTGAATAGGGCCTTCTGTAGTCGTGGCCAAACATTGCTTGTCTGCTCATGCATGAGTCTATTGCGAAGCCTCCGAATGTGTCCCATATCTGAGCAGTTAGCTCATTCCTAGCCTGATAGCCTGTGAATGATCTCCCCTACAGTGACTGCATTGTCAGCTCGGCCGCAGGCTCCGGGCGCTGCCAAGAGCCAAGCATAACAATGGTGAAAGATGGCATGAGCGTGTGTTTTGATATGATGATGACCACTGCGTACACTTTTACTAACCTTATGGCCTCTTTGTGTGCTTTCGCCACAGGATGGAGAGTTCACGGAGAGGAGCTTGATGCCTTTCAGACAAATGGATGCATCGGAAATGAAGTGAGTCGTGCCTGCCTTTGATTTGTTCCTGTCTCTGCACAAAATTAGGAGCATCTCTAAAGAAAACGAGTGGTTTCAGAACAGATCAGGTGCTCATTTACTCCCAAAGTGCAGAGTGTTTTCAGCTCCATCACACTGAAAACATGGTAGAACGTGTAGTGGTGATGCTGACCCAATAGCCAATTACATGAATACAAACACCAAAATATTTCACAGATATTTGGTCTCTTTAGCTGTACCTGAAGGTAAATTCAGTTTACAGTGAGTTATAAGTTATCATTGAAGGAAAAAAACAAGACTGGCAAATATCCCCTACGAATGTAAATGATTAATGAATATAGCAGAGGTTCCTCTTATTTGTTGATGATTGACTACCGATGTACTTCCTAGATTTCACACTAAAGTGCACAAGAATACACATTAATAATTTTTAGCGACACAGCTCTCACTTGCGGTGGTTCCTATTCATCAGGGTTTCCAGGTCAAATACTTGCATATACTGACTAAACTATACACGCAACAAATAAGAGTCAGGCCTCAAAGCTCCTATGTTATGTTAAAAAAAATCACCTTATAAAATCTTTCTCCCCATGCAGAACAAAGTCAGAATGTCAGTTTTTCCTCATTTCAGCTCCATTATTTGTCTATAAACTTCACAGAATGGGCAAAGAAGTAGTTAAAATTTGTCCCACTCCAGATACTCAAAACAAAAATATGTGTTTTTTTCAGTTACTTTTTGCTCCAGTTTTATGTGTCGACTATAAAACCTGAAACCTCCTATAAAAAACTTTTTCTGAGCTGAAGACTGCACCAATAGGAACTAGAATCATTTTGTGTGTCATAACCGAGTCGCATAATAAAGTACTCGCCCTGTAAGTTTGTATGTAAACGTGATAACAATATGATTTGTGATCAATACAAACACTTTGCAATTTGAATTTCCTGAGTGAACACAGTGCATGAAAGCATGATTTTTTTTATTCAGTCAGTCTTTTACATTGTGTATATTATGAATGTGGATATCAAGATTTTTAAAAAAATTAAATATATTGTGCAGCTCTGATCGTCAGCATTGAGAGATCATGTAAAGTAAATAGTCGTGATTTTACCGCAAACATTTGTCTGTAGTGAGAATGGAGACGATACAAATAATGGCATGGAGTTTTTAATAACACAGCTGTGTAGAAATGCACAGCTGTTCATTAATTCTCTGCGTGGATTTTTTTTAATTGTATCTGGTTCGCCTGAGCCACTCGGCTCCTCCTCCTCTTCATCCTCCTCCCTTGCCCACTTTTCCTCCTCCTTCGGCTCTTCCGCCCCTCCTCTGCTCTTTGTGAGTCTGTTTCCTGCTGGGTACAAATGCCGGCGCCGGGTTTCCTTCCCCCGTAGCCTGAAGTCACAAAGGAGTGGCACACATACGTACATACATACGCTGCATATATATATATATATATATATATGTGTACGTACTGCGTAACATCTGGGTCAATGCACTCATACATATAAACAATCAGCGCTCCGGCCAACAACAGCTGGTGCCGTGCGTGCAGTATCAGACCTGGTTAGTCAGCACAGACACTGAATGCATCACTGTCTCAACATCTGTCTGCCTGCACAACAAGGTCAGTATATGGCCACGGTGTGTGCTGTGCATGTTCACTGACCTGCGTTTACATTTTCTTTATGTTTTATATTGTCATTATCCCGGATGCAAGCTCACATCCTGTGAAAGCTGAATTCATCCAAAATTGTCCAGGACGGACAAAGACCATGAGAACAAATGTAAAACAGGAAAGAAGAGCTCGTCATCGCAAGGTCGTACTAAAGGAACATCCCACTTGTATTTTTGTAATCAGGGGTTTGATGTTTTTAGGAGCAGAAAGAGACAGGTCAAGTATTGATGTGAAGTGTCATTATATATGAAAACGTTTACAGTTGTCCTTCAAATGAACTATGTCGATAGTCATGATGGCCATGAAATAAATGTGCTCGACATTGATATTGTCCCAGTTAGTGTAACTCATGCTTTAGTCTTCTCTATAATGTATGAGAAGATTGGATTTCTATGTGAATGTATTTTCATTTTTCCAATGACTCTGGAGTTTTACTTTCTTTACATTGTCTTGCATGGCAGGGGGGATCAGTAGTACACAGGAGAAGGTAACAGGATTGTAAGTCATTTCACATTTGAAAGATTTCCTAAATTTAATTGAGATGCAAATTTGGGATTCTGCTCAAATTTACACTCTCCGGAACAATTGCATTTGCAACAATTGCATTTTATAAGGCAAACTGTGAGAGCTGCATCATCCACATAGCCCTCCCTCTCTCTCTCTCTCTCCTCTGATGTCCTGCGTCATCATTTGATTTCACCTCCCTACGTCTCCTCTTCCTCTCCTCCGTCCTGCAGCCTGTGCTGCATTCCTGCTGCAGTAATCCTCTTTGGCAGCTACCTGCTTTGCATTCTGTGGAGTCATTCCCCTCGTCTATCTGTCTATCTGTCTGTCGGTCTGTCTCTCTCTCTCTCTCTCTGTCTGTCTGTCTGTCTCCCCCCCTCCTCTGTGGGTTTGTCACAATCTTTCAGTCTTTCATTGCTTATCTCTCATGATCACAGGCATTTTTCTCTGCGCATTTACTTTCTCTGAGCTTTGCTACTTTTGTTGCTCTCTCTATCTCTTCTTTCTCTCTCTCTCTCTTTTCCCTCCTCATCAGAGAGCCACTGAGGTCTCCATTCAGCCGCAGCAGGCTGCTAATGCCAAGGCTCAGGCTGATGAAGCGCTGCCAAGCTCCAGCCAGCCAGCACTGTTCAGTGTGTGTGGATGTTGGCGCGCTCTATGCCCGGACGGGTGAAGCAGTGAATGAGCAGGATGTGGAACAGTACCGCAGAAGGTGGACGGGCCGCATGTTGAGGGCTGTCGATACGTCTCAATGAATCCGCTGTGTTTGTTCGTAGCATTGAGGAGGAGTCACATCATCAAAGGGCCAAGCCACTGCTGATGAGCACCGTCTCTCCCATTAGTGACAAGGGAGGCAGGGGAATTGGGGATGAAGGTCAGATGAGGGGAAACTGGAGGAACACGGCAGCAGAGATGAGGCTGGGGTGATATTTAGAGGTGACATGAAAGCGAACGGCAGTGGCAGAGACTAATGGCAATAGAGGAAAGGGGAAATAAATACATGGCGAATGGAGGCTGCAGCTGTCCTTGACCTTTCCTGGATGAAAGGGCAAAATGAGAAATTGCTAACCTTTTATTTCAGTTTCAGACAAACGGTAGTGTGAAGCAGATTCTCACCGTCTCCTTCAGACCTTCTCTCCATTGTATGCCAAGCAATTGATCTCACTGCACCGAGCCTGCTTCGATGTTAGGAATGGTTTTAAGCATTTTTATCTTGTATCTTACCTCACTTCACCCACCTCAAAAGCAGAGCTCATACTCTGCGCCAGAATAAAAGTCGGTGACGTTTCAATCTCTCCTGCATCTCAGTTTGCAGCATTTTTAACATCGGACCGAAAGATGAAATCAAAACTTGTGCTAGACAAGAGTTGATGCGTATATTCTGAAAGATCTTAACACAGTACATATGTGATTTTAACCAGCTGATCGGTTCAAGAAATATCTTTTAAAGTCAGACCAGAACACCAGCAGATCAGGATACTGTCACTCACATCCTGTGTTTGTTTTGGTGTATCGGGAGACTTCAGATTATCGCGTTCATCCCTCCACAAATGGCCTCAACAAAGGAAGAATCACAATTTGTTCAACGGCATTCATGAACGATAAGTTTGTGTAAAGCCATGAAGAACGTGTGACCCATGCTTTGTCCACGTTAAGGTTGTTGGGGGCTGAATATGGATCAAGGCACACACACAGTATAGACACGTTTTATGGCTGTGAGAGGAAACCAGAGTACACGGACAAAACCGACATATACATGGGGAAAACATGCAAACTCCACATATAAACGGCCTCTAAACCTGGAATCCTACCAAAGACATTCATGCTGTTGGCACTACACTGCCGTCAAATCCTGTGGAGGTGACCAAATAGTTCAAATAGCAATAACCACAGTTTATTAGAGAGAACTTTGGATGGAGATCAACACTTTATTGTTGAACTGTCCTGCTAACTTTCCACCCAGCAGAGAGACGGAGGACTCAACCATCCTCAGGTAGAAATAATGAAAAAAACTAAAGAGACCCTATTGTTTGTCCGTCATTGTCTTCCCCTCTGCACTTTAGCCCTGGCTTCACTTTTGTCTGTCTGCCTCGCCTCATTCTTTCTCGACGTTACTCACGCTGATTCACGCAGACACAGACTGTTGGTTTCCCCCGTATTGACTCTTGACAAGTGTCATCATGTTGTGATGTTTTCATGGCGTCTTATCAGCACAAAACGGTGACACATGCACATTCCTCCTCGACTACTTCGTCACACGCGACTCAACATATCTGCATGTCCTTGGTGAGACAGAGGGATAATACCCGACGTCTGCTGAGTGCGTTTTGAACAGCTGTGAGGGCAGTTTTAAAAGGGGAACTCAAGTTGTTTCTGATTGCAAACTCTGTCCAAAGGTTCAGCACTTAAATAGTTTATCTTCTCTCCGATGAAGTTTGACGTTTTCTCTCAGGATTGATTTTTCTGTACGTTTCCTTCTTTCCTAACTGGCTCTTCAATGAGGAAACTCTTTTCTGTCGCCACTTTAAAAATAAGTTCAAACGACTTGGGATCCATCCCAGCTTTTTCTGAACACACTGGCTGCTGAGGAGATCAACCTTGAGGGGAAAAGTGAAAGCAAACTGAGCACAAGAGAATAAACGGTTAGATAAACCTGAAAGTAGTGGGATTTATCATTTACCTCAGCCATTTTAAGAAGTTATGTTTCTACCTTTTGAACATGAGAGAGAGAATGAGTTGGTGAAAGAAAGCTTCCAACTATTAAAATCCAAAACATTCTTATTTACTCTGGCTGCAGCAGGAAAACACCGCAGATTCTGCTCTCCTTATCAGGGCCTCACTCCCGTTTGCCCCCGTGTCTCATGTGGAGTGTTTTACATGTTTACAGTGTCAGTGACCTTTGACCCCCAAAGGCCCAGGACAGCAGGCTGAGGACATGCTAAATTAGAAGTGATGGGAAGTCACATGGGACATAAATTTAAGTGTTCACTGGGGGTCAGCTAACCCACGGGTCAGTTTAAACTTCAGCTGTTGCGTCACAATGTTCTACTCATTTATAGTTTGGGAAAACAATTATTTTCTAATCCAAGTCCTTTAAAAATAGGTTTTCTTGGTTAGGTGAAAAAAACTTTATTTAAAAAAAAAAATAATACATATGCATGTTGTTTCTCTAAGCTACATTCGCAGGTGTCCATACACACATTCCTCACTTGTTTAGATAGACTGGTTTTGTACTCAACAGGATATGTATTTGCAGTTATATTGGGAGTGTAATGAATACAGTGAATAAGAACATGCAGTTAAGGGTTAATTGGTGACTGTAAAAGGCCCGTAGGTGTGAGGGTGTACCCTGCCTTCACCCACAGTCACCTGGGATTGGTTCAATCTCCTCATGACCCTGAATTTGTTACTTAAAAGAAAGGAGGGAAATTGAGTTCACATTGTAACGGTTGACATGACACACACTTTAAGAAGACTGAAGATATAACTTGCAAAAATATACACCAAAGTATTTCTATCAAAATTTAAAAAAAAAAAAAGATCAAACTTAATCTACCAGCCTTTATCTTGATTAATCAAAGTCCAATAATATTACACAACACTTTCTATTGCTTTTTATGATAATCACAAGTGGTTTGGTCATTCATTAACAGGAGCTTGATGTGCATCAGAAGGAGTAGAATTTAATATATTCACCTTTTTTGACTGAGGATTAAAAGGAATCCGAAAATTATTATTTGATGTGCATCAACAGGGTTTGTCTTAAAAGAAAACTCATTAATTGAATGTCATTGTAGTTTATTGACTCTCAGTCAATGGGCCAAACGTTGCACCACTGTTTGTGTTTTATTATCATATGTACAAAACTATTAGTTTTAAATGAGCTTTGAGAAGTTTTCACTTGAGTATTTGCAGATGGTTTAGTTAATCCGAAGTGAAGGAATTGAATTGGAAAGTCTTCTCTTCCAGAACGTGTGAGTCCCGGTTATACGATGGACAAGTTCAAACAAATTTGATCCTGGCAGGATGAGTTCAAAGACAGCCGGATGACACTCAATCAGTAGTTTTTAGTAGAGAAAAGAAACCACCACACGATCTCAGCTGACAGCAAGTCATTCTCTGCAGACTGTATAAGCTCTCTGGAGTCTCACATACATGTCATATGAAGTTGATATAAACATGAACATTTTAGTAAGGGACCATTTAAAACTTCTGTATAACCATTATTACCAAGATACGGTAATAAAACTTCATGATCTATGCAAACAAAGTATCTCCACTGTACATACCAGCATCTATTGACATTTCTGCTTTGCATTCTCGGCTGACACGCATAATGTAAGAAATCCGTATTTGCATAAAGTCAATATTTACACATCCAGACCCATTTCCAGTCATGTTGATTAGAGTGAACTTGAAACAACTCGGCAAGATTTGTCAAATCCCAGTTCAGTTGTTGAAAATGACAGTAAGCATGCATCTTTTTGCTTGCTTTGTGTGTTGTACATCTGGGTAGAGTTGACTAAAACTCCTACTCCTGCCTGCCTCCATGTGTGTGATATTGTGTGTTTCCGTTGGACTGACTGGATGAAAATCGCTCCAGATCTGCCTGAGGGCCAACGTGCTACTGACTGGCTAGTATTTTCAGGTTCTGCTGTTTTAAATAGAGCATCTCGTATCCCTCGCCCTTGCTCTGCTTTCCTGTAGCGGCCACGGTGACTTGGTGGGTGTAATCTTGCATGCAGAAGTGATTTTCTGTTGAAGAACATGTTCCAATTTACTGTGGGATTAGGAGAAGGGCCAACCAGCTCTGAACACTTTGATTTTGACTCGACCTCCTCAAACGCACATCCTCAATCAGGTCACAAACAGCGAAGCCAGAATTTAGCGTACGTGTTGAACCATCGCACTCTTCCAAGAAAGCTGACACGTCCGGCACTTTAACTCCTCCGACTTTTTACTCACACCTTACCACATCTGTCTTACCATCACTTACAGCTTTCTCTGGCACTTCTTTTAGCCCCGCCTCCTCCTCAGCTACATTTAACCGCTTCTATCTTCTTGCCCACACACACACACACACACACACACACACAAGAGAAGTGCTGGTTTTTAAGCCTCGGCAACAAGATTCTTGATGTAGACCGAGAGGGGAGGGGAGGGGAGACCTAGAAACAGCTCTAGGTTACCAGGCTAAGACCAGAGACAGAGGTCACAGTGCTGCTTGCTCTCAAACTGTGAACTGTAACAACATTTGGTTCATGGAGTATCAAGTTTTATTTGCTAACCCTCATATATGATTATCTGGATTTGTTTTGATTTTGTTGCTGTAGAATGGTCCAATCTGCAGTGAGAGAGTGTTTCTGCCTTGTTTTCTAAGGCCGTGTTTACATGGAATTTTCAGGTGAAAGTGGAAAACATTTGTAGTGTCCATGTACATGACAACAGTGGTCGGAGTGACTGAAAACGGAACTTTTGCCACTCTGACTCCATCTGTGGGTCGACTGGGGCACATTTTCAAAATGTTGCTGTGTAAACTCTGTTTCTCTGCTTTCTGGTAGCTTGAACGTTCTAGGAGTTGTGATTATGAAACGTGGCATATCCTGCCCACATGGATGGGGTGGGAATATGGAAGGCTATGCAGTAGATTTCGATAGTCATTTACAATCATTTTATCATCTTTTATGACCGTGAGAGGGCTGATTGCACAGAAGATCTGTTTTGTATGTTTTTGTTGTTGCTATGCACATTGTTGTACCAGCCAGCATCCGCATTATGTTGTAGGCTGAAGACCTGTTTGGGCTTTAGCCCAATATTAGCTGGGAACGGACTCAAGCCCTGCAATCTTAATTCAGAAAAAGCAAGTACAAAAGGATAGATGAGTGATTTTGCTCTGACAATAATGCACAATCTGCTTTATTGTTATGGAGGTTATTGTGGTTAACTTCTCTGTTATCTCTAATAAATGGATCAATATTTCTACTGGAGATATATTTTTTTTCTCACCATTTCCCCACATTTCACGTCAATAAATGGCCAGTTCATTCAAGATTAAATGAGAAAAGTCAAAGTGGAATAGGTGTTCCCACCCCGGCCCAGCATGCACGGAGCTACATGACCTTAGTTCCTCATCAATTTTTCTGATGAAATGCAATACTGCCGTTCATTTTTCTTGCATTTTTCCAGAAGCAGTGAAAAGGCTAAAAGAAATGAACAAAAAACAAAAAAAAGGTAACATGACAGCACAGGAAACGGCAAACCGAACATTATGGGATGCCGGGTTTTTTTTTTTCTTGGAAAAACGGAAAAATGCAGGCCGAGCATCAGGTCTCCACCATCTTGTGGCTTCCACTGGAGCGCCAGCATCCATCCACAGCAGTTGTCCCGCCACACACACACACACACACACACACGTACACACACAGATGCACAAGGTTTGCCACACATTCCCATATTCGAGCTGGCAGTAACCCACCTACATGAAGATGTGGTTGAGGCATTTTGATTGGACTGGGGCCCTTTATTAACTACCGTTTATGAGGCAGAAGAGCTTCAAACCCTGAAGCTCCAACCTAATGTCAAGTGCAACAGAAAAGTTTTTTTTTTTCTTTCTTTCTTTCTTTCCTTCTCTCTTTTTCATGGAGGGAACAGAATGTACTGAAGGCAACAGGCAGGCAGGCAGGAAGAGAGTGGCTAAAGCCTTAATGATATGGTGTATGATTGTAACCTTGGTGCATGTGTGTGTTTGAGAGAGAGTGCAGGCTCAGTGGATGGAGCTTCTCTTTTTTTTTTTTTTTTTTTCTCCAAGTTTTATTTTCAGATTTTTATGATTTTGAAGGTCTGAGATGAATGCCGCTGCAGTTTATTCTATCCTTGCTCTAGTATGTGTTGGACCTCTCATTCCATCTTCATCCATCTACTAAGCAATATTAGCCGACTTTAACAGTTTTGATGCCCTGATCAGCCCATGCAAAAGTTGGCAAAACTCTCTTGAGTTGAAATCAAAACACTCACCAGTAATGGTGCGTTCAAGTAGCTGGGAACTCGGAAACCTACCGACTGGAAAATCTTACTTTGGTACAAGTCCTATGACAATGGTTGGCCTCTGAGTTGGCATGATGACTAAATTAAAATACATAGGCACAGATATTTTATGATACAAACTCTTTCATTAATGTACATTTATTCTTAGATCATATCATTTCAAGGTGACACTAAGATTCAAAGCTTCAGTAATTGAGGTAAGCACACTATGGGACATGTTAATTTACTTTCAATATTGTTCATGTCCTACTTTTGTCACATTTGCCATTTTATGAGTGTGATAATGTTTGGTTCCCTCCCACAGTTCACAAACAGGCATTTGAAGTTAATTGGTGACTCTGAATTGTGTGATTGTGTGCCTTTTCACCCTGTGATGGACTGGTGACTTCTCCAAAGTGTCGCCCACAGCGAGCTGGGACCGACTCCAGCACCCTGCAACCCTGAATTAGATGAAGCGGTATAGAAAGTGGATGGATGTATAAAAATAGTATTTTTTTTTCACAGTAAGGTTACCACACACACAAAAAAACAAGTGTATCATAAACATAACTAATGACAAAATGAATATTTTGCTGTGCTTTGTATTTTAGGGGCTTCAGTTAAATTCAGCAGTAAAATTTTAGTTTTTACAAAATAACTAGTTATCTGAAGTGTACAGTTGAATTTGTGACTGACAAACTTCCTGGTTATTCTATTCTACTCTACTCAGATGGTTTTGTATAAGTGACACTGTGACCTTGCGTTTCAAACTTCAAATGTTCCCTCCAGGCTGCAGCTCGTGCTGTCGTCACTTTGCTTTCGTCATCCACCTTTCATCAGTTGACCCCATAGTGGCTTTCTGTCTTCACTCCCTCCAGAGAGCCTCACTGACCCCTTCAGATAGAGCTTGCATTCAGCTCGCTCTCCTCACAGATGGTTAGGTCCATACAACAACTCCAGTAAACAATCAGAAGAACCTGGTTGAAAATTGGCATGGGAATCAGTTGGACTGAAATCATATCCGACTGCAAATTGTACCGTTTTACCTGATACTCTGAGCTCAGGGAGCTTTATATTCTCTTCAGGTCATGGCTGTGTAACCCAGCAGACATTGTTGTGGTGAAGAAAACCCTTCTTCCGTGAGAGAGACTGTCCGTGGCCTGGATAAGAGCAGATGAGGCAGTGCAGGGGACTGGCAGTGCCCTGGTTAGTGCATCATCAGGAATGTGTCTACCCCCCTCCGGGTTGTTATAATTGTCAGACAAAGCACAGAACCGGGAGATGAAACTCAGTTTGAGTAGCCGTCATTCTGCCCCACTTCCAACTTCCATCGATCCATCTATCTCCCCGTCCATCTTTTTATGCATTTCATCCATGCGCAGAGCCGGAGCCAATCCAAGTTGACATAGAGTAACAGTCAATGTACACCTGGATAGGTTGAAAGTTTATCACAGAGTTAACATGAAGACATCTAGGGTGAATTTTGCGACCAATTCACATTATATATATTTAAAGTGTGAGAGCAAACCAGAGTATCAAAAACCACGGCCTTCTTACTATTTTCAAACATATTAAAGCTCTGTACTGATTCTGTTAATGGGCAAATATTCAATATTGGAGTTTCCTACTAATCTGTGTCTGTGTATGGCATCAAAAGAACATTGTTTATGGTTTATGAGCACCTATCTGAGTTGCTCTCAACAGGAAGAAGTTCATGTTGTTAGGCTACAAACCCACAACTTGCTCTTTCCTCCTGCTGCATTTAAGCGTCCCTTCTCCTATTGTTCCTCTGACTTTTCATCCAATGGCTCCATCTTTCTTTCTCTCTCGCCCAAAAATGTTTCTAACTCCCTCCTCTCTTGTCCTGACTGTAGCTAATGAGGCCCCGGGCCTGCCATAAGTGAATCAGGTATGTTGATTGGTTTGGCAGAAGCACGCCCTTGCCAGAGTCACTTTGCACGCACTGCCACCCCTTAAAAGCGCTCACTTGGCTGCGCTGGTGTGCGTGTCAGAGAGAGGTGGAGGGAAGAGATGAGGGAGGAAGGTCGAGAACTGGCAAAGAAATAAAAGGAGAATGAGAGGGGAGAGGCAGGCAGCCTGCCAAGACAGGAATAAGTGGACCTAGCAAAAAAAACATTATTAAATAGGACAGTGTTTGAGACTAAGAACAACTCTAGTTGTTAAACCCTAACATAACTAGATATATGTACAGCAGTAAAAGCCACATTTGAAGGATGTTAGTTAGGACGGTAATCATCAACCTGAAATAAACACTGCGTAAAGATCAAAAGGTAAGAGGTACACCTTTTTAAAGTGATTCTCTTGAACTGTTAAGTGTACCCCTGAGATAAAACCTGGAGTTGTAGAAGCTTTCATACAGAATTGTCTTGCACTGTCAAGCACACCCTTTTCCTTAATGAATATATATGAGCATTTCTCATAGTATTTTTGCTCCTCTGGAAGAGGATCAGTCAGAACCGTTTGAAGCCACAAAGACTAGCTCAAGACAACAAAGAAACCTTGGTCTACTCACTAAAGCAGCCACAGCTGAGTGACGCCACGGCGTCACGAAATGACCCACTGACTAAGGTGTGTTGGTATTCAAGCGGACGGCGAGTTTTCTCTACAACATCATTCAATCATTTGACGATTCATTTTCTTCCTCCTCAGTCTGTATACGCTGTTTCATAAGACCATGTTTTACTGCACTCAAAGGATTACCAAACCACTAGACCTCATGAAAGTGAAAAGTAAAATCTAAATCTAAAGCGCAATGCTTTGAATTGACATTGTGTTGGTTATAAAATTATCTTCAACACACTGAAGTGTATAAGTACTCAAAGTATTTTAGGTTCAGTTTATGTTCAATAAGATTTCTAATGAACTGTGGGAAGAGCTGTTTGACATTTTACACCAACCGAAACTATAGAAAATATATATTGTACTGTCCTGGACTAAACCATAATTACACGTTTTACCTTGTTGTATACCATCTACACACATGGCTCATGTAGATTAAAAAGGTTTAGTGGATTTACTGCTGCGGTTCACGTTTTTTACTGCAGTGTAAGTTGTTTAATGTAAAAGAAAGCCGCACCAGTCTTATGTGAAGTGGTTTGTCGCTTTGGAAAGGCAATCTTTGAACATGGTCCTGTAAACTGGGGGAGGAGGAGGAGGAGGAGACACGGAGCAGTATGGAGCTGGTTGTCAGGGGGGGTCGATAAGTGATGATGTGTGCAGATGTTGTGTCCTACCTCCAGGTCGATTTTTCCCTCGTGGTCAGTGAGAGAATGATGGGGGGAAGGGGAGTGATGGGATTTAGAAGCAGGAGCAGGAAAACCCACTACCTGAATCATGCATGAGACTAAAGCGTTGACTGTTAGATTTATAGTGGTCCTGCTGACAGAGCAACGGTGGTGTGCTAATAATCTGTGCTCTCATCACACTGAACCATGCTGGGCTTACAGATGGGAATGAACACACTGTAATGGTTGTTGAAACATTACCCTCCAGCTTTCATGTAATGAAAAGAAAGACGAGGCAGCTTGAATTTTTGTTTCTTTCCTGGTTGCTTTTTGTGGCCTTGAGTTGGGATGACAAAATTGTTTCTGTCACACTTGTATTTCATCACCGCCATCCCAAGGGATCGTGTGCGGTCCAGTGTTGTGACTGGCTTTCGATGTATTGCTGCAGATGGGGGTGCATGGCGGCAGCCAGCATCGCTGAAATGTGCGCTGTCAGCAGAAGCAAGCAGGCCAAGAATCAATGTTAGACATAAGAGAGTCTCTGTCTGTCTGTGTGTACAAGTCTGTGCAGACATGTTGAAATCTTGCCCTCGCATTTGCACATGTTAGCTGTGCCACTCAAAGGACAAGCAAGGTGAAATACATGTTAATCCAGTGTAGTAAATACAAATAGTAAAATACTTTTTGTCTTTGTGTCCACTTGCTTGATAGTTATAATTATGAATCATACTTTATGCTGCAGATTACGTCATGTTCATTTTTATGAATGAAAAAAATTAACTTACTGATTGGTGAACAGGAAACAGTGCCCTGGTTGTGTTTGTAATTGAAATGAAATGCAATCTGCTTGAGATTTGCACTGGCCACTAGCTTTTTAGTACATGTCTTGAAATATAATAAATGTAGTCCTCTCAAGATTAGAGTCACACCAGTTAAATGAATGAATGAAACTGTGAACGTAAATGCTGACTGTGTTCATGAGGCAGTGCAGTCAGCTCTCGGCTAATTTCTCTCCTTTTTTCTCATTTGCTTCACTTCACAGGGCTGCTTTTGAGAATGCAAATGATTGTCATTGACAAGTAATGTCTGACTAAGTGTCGCTTCCTCTCTCCCGCCTACAGATGACAGATCTGCCTGCTAAACACCACTCCGAGGAAAGTTTGAAGTCTTAAAGAGACAGTCGCTAAAACAAGAAGAGACAGACTGCCAAGAGAAGAGAGCATTTTCTAAAGAGCCTAAGTATTTGTTGTCACTACCACACAAATGTGGAACCCCCAAAGCACTGTCATCAAATAGTCTGGATAGCAAGATAAACACAGCAGACAGAATACAAAGGACGCTGCAGCCATGTCTGATCATAAAGACATGACACACCGCCACCTGCGGCACAAGCTACAGAGTCTTGGCCGACGTCTGGATGAACTGGAAGAAGCAACCAACAAGCTGCAGAAGTCGGAGGATGAGCTACTCGACCTGCAGGTCAGTGCTGGTTGACTTTAACAAATAGTGCACGTGAAATGTTTTGATTGAAGTAATGGCATTAAATGTTTTATAAATGGTTGTACTCTTCAATCATGCAGGATAAAATTATCCAGGCAGAAGGCAGCAACTCGTCTCTGCTCGGGGACATTGAGGGTCTGAGGAAACGTCTCCTGAAGATCCAGGGTAAAGATGAGGAGGTACGCAAAGCGGAGGACCTGTGCCGCACAGTCAGGGAGAAACTGGAAGAGGAGGAAAGTCTTACTCAGGAGCTCAAGGCAGAGATTGAACGTCTTCAACGGCGAATGGCTGAACTGGAGAAACTGGAAGAAGCCTTTGGGAAAAGCAAGTCTGACTGCAGCCAGCTCTGCCTTAGCCTCAACGAGGAGAAGAACTTGACCAAGAAGCTGTCGTCGGAGCTGGAGACGCTCAAAGCACGTCTAAAAGAGGTGGAAGGATCTGAGACCAAACTAGACCGAGCAGAGCAGGCTTTGGCTGTGGAGCTTGAGAAACTCAAGAGCTTCACACAGACGTTTGTTAGTGAGCGTAAGAGACTACTAGAGAAGCAAAGGGAGGATGAGAAGATGATCCTAAAGCTGACAGAAAAACTGGAGCACCAAAAGAATCGCCTTGGCATGTCAACAGATCCTGGTCGTGCTGATTTCATGAGGTCAAGAATTGAAGATGAGCTGTCATCCACAGTTCTCCTCACAGGGAAACTGGCAGTAGGCAAAAAGAGCCTCGACTACTTAAAGCTGTCAGACGACAAAATTGGTATTGTGAACAAATCTGAGAATGAGAAGAACAGCAGTCTCGAGGGATCACAAGAGGAGGACAACAAAGTGAAAGAGCTGACCCAGGAAGTAGAGAAGCTGAAGAATCGTCTTAAACAGTTGGAGATAGTGGAGGAGGATCTGAAGAACTCTGCGACCAAAAATGGTGAACTTAATGAAAAGTTTCAGATGGAACGAAACCGAGCCCGTCAGCTGAGCGAGGAGGTGGAACAGCTCAGGACCCAGCTGTGCGGAAAAGGTGGAATTGGAGGGAATGGACTCAGTAACATAGATAAACATGGCAATGGTGGTGTCAACCTCGGTTCCAGCAGCCCTGCTAAGGTCTTGGAGAACGGCAAAGCTGAGAATGAGGAGATCATTGTGAAAGGAAGTTTTAGACAGGACAAGCCTAAATACAGAATTGGTGCAGGTGACTCGGAACCGAGTTCACCCAGGCACAGGAACAGGGAGTTGTCTCCTCAGCATAAGAGGGAAACCAAACTGAGAAGCAAAGAGCTGAGCCAATCGGAAGAGAGCTCTCCTAAGACTGTGAGGAGAGCCCTCAGTCCTGCTCACAAGAGCAGGCGCGTACCCAAAACCCAAACTCCCATGATTTCATCTGATAACGGATTACGAGACACTCGAGGAACAGAGGAAAAGACGAAAGCAGCCACATACAGCTCTGTAAGCACGGCTGCCAGTGATGCTAAAAAGGTGTCCGTTCTCAGTCGCTATCCTCCTGCAGCGAACGACCCGAAGCCGTTGAGGACTGCTCATAAGCAGATGGACAGGGATGCAAAGAAGAGCAGAGAAAACTTCTCAAAACTGCAAGTTGGTAGTGACAGCGAATCAAACAACTCTGATGTAATACCTGACAGCAGCAGTAACGTGAACAGTATCTCTGCACTAGAGAAGGAAACAGCCTCTGCTTCAGATCAGGAGTCAATCGACCCGGTTCAGGATTCGGTCTCTGCGTCTGGAGCTCCAACCCTATCCAAAGCAAATGGATCATACGCAGCCTACAGGTCTCAAATCACTCCACTGCTCCCCAGTGATCAGGGCTCAGAGGGTCATTCATCTGCCTCTGAAACTGAATCTACCGGTTCCAGGCCTTCTGAACCAGACCCTGTCACTGAGACCGCTAGTGCACCTGTAACCACTCGAACCGCGGCCTCTCGCTATGCGAGATACCCCAACGTCCATGACTCGCACTCCGAGGGATCGTCCTCCAGGAGCTCGTTTGATGAGGAGCTGCAAGGCAGGACTCATCCAGCCGAGGGTCCTGTGCATACCCCATCAGGGATTGAGATCCATCGGGTGTGCAGCCCACGAGAGGCACTGAGGTCAAGAGCTGTAATCAAACCTGCCATTGTGGAGATTGACAGAAAAGAAGTGATGATGTCAGAGCCTGTGGCAACAAATGGCAAACCCAAGATCTCCACCAAACCAGTTTTGACCAGCACTAATAAAATGACGAGTAGTATAACCATCTACCCCAACGACCCGAGCTCTTCCAGGACCAGCAGTCGCAGCAGCAGTGTATCCAGTGAGCCTTTACATGTCAAAGAGCGCCACACATCCACCAGTAATATCCTCATCGGTAGGTATTGTGTCATAGAACACATTTTACTTGTTTTATAAATGTCGGTAACAAAACTAAAGCATTGACCTCTGTTATCAGAAAACACTTCAAGAGCCAACTTTGTTCAAATAATAAGCCATTTTGGCTTTGCAATAAACTGTCTTCTGTGATTATAGGCATGATTTATTGAAGTCCAGTGCGTTTTGTGTTCTACTTTCTATAGTATATTGATTTGTATGTAGATATTCCATCTATGTATCTGTCGCTCATTCTGGTTACCTTAATATCGCTCCATTTCTTCAACACATATTTATATTTATACGTGCTGCCAATAATAGATGAACAATTACTATTGGACTCAAAGACCAAACATCAGTGTCACTATGATATCACTTCAATATTTCAGGAAATACATTCTATGTTATTTCCCCAATAGTCTTCATTCAGGTATAGTTAATCTGTACAAATATTAAGGTCACGTGCAACTCATAAAAGTGAAGATATATAAAGGCAAAGGCAAAATTAAAAAGCTTGATTTGGATAGTTTTTGTTAATGACCCAAAGTCTTTCATAAAGATCACCATTCTCATTCAAATATTCATGAAGATGCCGTAAATTTTTTGCACCTCAAAAGAAATTTGAGGCTAATTCTTTTTTTAAATTATTTTTGATATATTTTATTATCATTCTTTTTCAGGAGCCAGCAGTGATCACCATGGTAGTATTTCCATCCCATATGAGATTTCCATACCCAAGAGTGAGATCGCCTTGCGGCCGTGCCAGGACCCGGAAGCAGACAACCACAGTGATTCGTCATTAAGGCCCAAAGTCCAAAACACCTCCAGAGTGGAGACCACTACCACCCACTTGTGCAGTCAGCGCAGCAACTTCAGTCTCCAGTCCACGGACACCTCCTCTGCAGACTTCAACGACACAGAATCTGGCTTTGAGAGCAGCAGCAGTAGCACAACCACAGTCACCAGCTGGCGAAGCCAAAGACCGAGCCAGCACTCCCTGGAAGACAGTTTACCAGACATAAAGAATGTGACTGTGAGGAGTACTTGGAAGAAACAAGGAGTTCTGTCGGCGGATGAGGCAGGTCGAAAAAGAGGGGTTCCAAAGGCAATCATGGATTGTGCTGGGTCTGAAGACGAAGCAGAAACTGCAAATACATGGAGGGCGTACCGGGCCACGACCATTGACACTGAAGAAAGTGTAACGGGGGCTGCTGGGAATGCCGCCGTGCAGAAGGGAGCCAAACCGTCCCCGGCAGAGGTGAGAGAAGGAACAGGGTCCCACAAAGTGTCGCACTCAAGGAGTACAACCAGAGAAAGAAAACCCCTGAAAGTGAAGCACTTGATGACATTTCTGTTTTTCCCTCATCCAGGTGTACATGCGCAGGATCAACAATGTGTCTACAAACACTAAAGAAATGGAGGAACCGGGGATTCGCAGAGGGAAGCGCTCTCAGTCTCCCACTGTGGAAACAGGAGGTATGGGAAGGACCATACCTCATGCACCTGTCATCTCTCAGTCCTGGAGCAGAACACACTCACAACAACCCCCGGTAAGACATTCATTCATTAGTGTGGCAATTATAAAGACTCCTCAGAACTGTAGGGTTTATATTCAATTTGAGTTTTGCATTGTGTTGCTTCAGGATGCAAAAATTTTCGGGTGGCCCTCTATAAAAATGTGTTTTGTGTCCTGTTTCTAACTTTCAAGGTTTCTGGGTCTGTGTTATTTTCAGGTCAACTCAGCGAAAAGTTTAAACATCCAAGATAAAGAATCCAGAAAATATAGCCGCAGGGCTCCCGGTCTGTCCACTTTTGCGTTAGGGCTTGGTTTGTGTTTTTCCCTGACGCTAGAGACTCTGCAACTTCACGCTTAGCACAGCACTTCTGCAGGCCCCACTCCTGCTGCCCCAGTAAGCACAAAGAGAAGGGTGGGACGAAAAAATAAGGAGAATGGAAATGAAAAATACCTCAGCAGCAGGAAAAGAAGGCTGGGAAAACATGAAGTAGAAGAAAATGGCTTTCTTTTATTTAAATGTGCCACCACATTAGTGTGTGCTTGGTTATCCCACACAAGTGTTGCAAAGGTGTTTGTCTTCGTAAAAGTTTGCAGACCTATTGTCCCACTTCTTCTCGGTACAGTCAGTATTTTGAATTATATTTACTGTTTCAGTGACAAACCTATTTACACTGAAGACCAAACTTGGTACATCTTCAGGCCTTCGGTGTAAAAACCTGCTCTGAGATCTCACGTACTGT
This sequence comes from Lipophrys pholis, assembly GCF_963383615.2. Taxonomy (NCBI): domain Eukaryota; kingdom Metazoa; phylum Chordata; class Actinopteri; order Blenniiformes; family Blenniidae; genus Lipophrys; species Lipophrys pholis. The sequence goes on from NC_137633.1 coordinate 10,791,532, forward strand.
ATGTGTGCTCATGCATTAACGCAAGAAGTTTAAATGATGTTAATAACGTTTACACAAGTCATCAGAAAGATGAGGTGAAAACTACAAACGGGATACAGTTTAAACTTGATTTCCTACTCGCATATTGTCAGAGGAGTGTAGTCCTGCTTGCCGAGTGGGCTCCATGGTTACAATAACATGTCCGTCTGTCAGTTTGACTAACTCGGGTCGAGTGCAGGCCTCTGGGTAGGAACTTTATGTGTTCTCCTATAAATAAACTTGACGTTGCGATGGAGACAGACTTACAAATGCGATGTGTCCACTGTCTCATCCATCATCTCTGGCTTCATTGCGATCTAAAGTGTAGATAAACACATTCAAAATATTTTTGCTTTATATTTATGCTAATCTACTTCCCAGAGAAATGCCTTAACTTTCAAGCACTATATTGTGTGCAAGTCTATCCCAGACCGTTGTTTTCGTAGCGGTTAAGCTCAGGCCGTGATTGAAGAGGTCTCCATTTAGAAGTAGTGCATTTATTGATTTATTGATCCGTTGAAGGCTGCAACATCAGGAGGGTCAGACTTACGACCCGTTGTGATCTTCTTTTATCTCATTATTTTTACCTCAAGCTTGACGATCAAACTTGTCTCATCCAAAATGTACACCGAGCCACCACGTTACAGCTCGAAATGATCAGATCTTTGGAAAACTTCATTAGAATTGTGGCTAATTTAGTTCAAATGTTCAGTTTAATTCCTCATGAAATACCTAAATCGTGGTTAGATATATTGTAAAAGGCTGCTTACTATGAACTCATACATTTTGATGGCATAATCGTGTATATCAAACAAAAGTGGGGAAAAAAACATTTTCCTAAGAAAAGTATTGTTTATAGCTTTTTTTGCAATGTTCCACTATTTTTTGCTTTTGAAGATCTAAGCTGACAGTCAAAGTAGTTTGGGATTTCTTTTGGAAATTAATGGAGAGGTTTTCGAAGTGTGGGGTGAGCGTCTTTGGGGGCACCAGAGAGCTTCAGGGTGGTCCAACAGCTAGAAATATTTGAGATATTTTTATTAAATATTTCTTCTCATTACATATTTGAGAGGTGATCTGAACAAAAAAGACATAAGTGATACCTAAAGCTGAGTTATTTTATGAAAACAAAACATCTCTGAACAGAATTCAATGTAAGTGGAATTGAGACAAATCAAAATGATGAAATGTGCACAAAAAGTTATGACAGCTGCAGACTATTTATGAAGACTCACATGAGAAGAATCATGATCTTATTTCCTGTGGATCTCAACAGCTGGTAACAATAATATTTCATCACGCGATAAAGGTAAGAAACAGAAGGAAGGGAGAGTACTGGGAGTGCTTGAGCACTATGAACAAATTAATTAAAATAGAATTTCTACTGTAACCATCACTGAGTTATTATTTCATATATAGAGCCTGTTTTTTTAAACTTTTAATTCATGTGTTAACATGATCTCCATCTAAATAGCTTCCCTTTAACAAATAGCATCACTTTTTCTACGTGCATGTGGACAGCATTGCACAATGAAGTCGCAGCAAGCACAGCAGACAGAGATGTATAACGTTAAGCAGGCGTCTCTCCCCTCACAGCTACCATTGTGTAAATACATAGCCGCCAGCATTGCCTTAGAGCTGTAATTGCCTGCAGGGATCCTCCCTCTCATTAGCCTCAATGAGCCTAATGAAATGTGTAGGACTGAGCCTCCATCCTCTAACGCCCCCTTTGTTCTGTGACGCCGACCACTAGAAAGACTGTCAGGGGTCTTTGATTTTAAACGGACGTCTCCACCTCTTTTCATTTCTCATCCTCTTTCCTATATCAGACCATTTAATTTGTCATCAGGCCATGAACAAAATGACTTTTAGTAATGTGTTTGTCAGGGTCAGTGCCCCCCCCCCCCCCAGCCCCCGCACCCAGCATCAGGACTGCATTTTCAGGACCACGACCGTTGTAGCCGTGGTTAACCTGGACCTGTCTCTGGTGTGATGTCACCGGTGACCTGATAAAAATACAGTTCTGGTGTCACTCGTCCATTTTGTAACTTCATTGTGGGAATTTCCTGAAGCCACTCAGTTAAACATGCAGTCTAGTAAAATCCTGTTCCTTCTGATGTTTGATTCATGAATTGGTCACTCTGTCTGCATAGCAATTATGAAGGGGGGGGAATAAACGTCCACAAAGCTTTAAAAACGCTTGAAAACATAAGAGGGCTTTGAAGCATGTGTTGGAGCGCAGCCGATCATGTTTGGTTTGGATCCTACAGAACATTTCAGTGGTCTGAATGGCATCCATTCCCAAGAGTCTTGGATAAATACAGCTGTAGTTGGGACAGTGGATGGTCGGCATTAGTCTGTGATTGCCGTGTCAAAGGTTGATGGAAGAGGGTTGTATCATTAAAAGGTTGGAAATGAAGGAACGCTCGTCGTCAGCTGGCATCCCGTAGCTGTGCATCTGCAGTCTCTTCTATCTTTCGAGGTCACAGTTTACATGTGTTTCCGTTTGAGGCTTTTGCTCCTCATGAATTCTTACTGAACATAAAATGACTGGTTGAACAAACAACACCAGCACGGGAGGATTCTCAGCATATTTTTCAAGAAATCGTCTTGTGTTTTCGCTGGCGATAAAAATGTCTCCTTTTGAATGACCATCTCTCAAGTCAAAGTGATGACGGTGGAGTGAACTGAAAAGCAGCTTACAGTGGGGTAGGAAAGGCACTATGAACTGATCAATAGTCATTTAGGAGGAGACAACATTCCCAATTCCTATAAGTACCTGCAGGCGGCCTGAGCAGACTGATAGCTTATTGATTAGCTTTCTCATTGCACCCTCATGTTTATTTAATTTCACCATTTGGCCAATTTTTTATTTTATTTTTTCAAGCCTTTGAAGGTCCAAGCATGTTTAACATGTCAAAGAAAACTGTAATAAGGTTTTTTCAGGACTCCAAAGCCAGTTTCAGATACTGGCCATTATTTATATTTAGAGGGTCTCCATTTCTTTGGAGGACAAAGAGGGACATTTGTACATCCTGAGTAAAGGTCTGGTTGTACTACCATGGCTGCTTGACCAGTTTCTGGTTCAGAATTAAGCACTGTGCGGGAAGAAGGTGTTTTTTTTCTACAGGATAGTGTTTTCTCAGTCAACGACTCTTAACTACTAATGAGCATTATTATTGTGGGAATGCTTTTAAAAGACTTTATCAGCTGCACAAAGAAATTAGCACGTAAAAATATCAGTATTCGCTGTTGCCACTGTTTACCTTGAAAGCAGCATCAGTTTCTCTCAGGGCTGAACACAATCTTCTGTGGATGTAGTCTGATTCAGTTCCTCCTGTCTCTTCTGATTATGGTAGGATCAGACCTCTGTGGGGGCCACACCATCACTTCCAGGAACCCTTCCTTTCCCTGAAGGCAGTTTTTTTTTTTTTTCCACAAACATTGGCTTGGGGTTATTTACATCTGCTGCGGATAAATTTGGAGCAAATCATATGTCTTCCTGATGGTATTGCAGGATGCAGAAGTAGTATTATGTGAAACCAGACTAAAACATTTGTACCATACCGTCCATTATATGAATACAACATATGTATTGTAGCGTTGTGTTGGCGTGTGGTGTTGAGCGGAAAGCACCATGCCAAAGTACAGTCACACCGAGAAAACACGGTTGAGGTTCAGTTCCGATATAAGTGATCCCAACAGGTCAGCTTTAAAATGGCGATTTCTTGCTTTCTGTAGCGTCATTCCACACCTCCGAGAGCGTTATAGTACTTCCTCCCCCGTCGTAGCTTAAGGAAACCTCAGCCCGTATGTGAATGAGCCATGAACTTATGTTTGGCCGAGGACAGCGCGGCCGATATGGCCGACGAGCGGGATACCAAAACATTCAAGGCTGAAACGAAAACCAGCAAGGTGAAGTGTGGAATCAGAGCTGCTGAATATTCACCGTCTCCTAATGTGACCCGCACAGAAAAAAAATAAAAAATAAAAAATCCTCCGGTATGATCGTGTGCGCCGCAGCTGGGGTCGACTGTTCTCAGTAGTGGGCTTAAACATAAAACAACAGACAAGCCATGAAAGGCAATAAATGAATGGCTGTTGTGAATTATGACCAATAAACAAATCATCATCGTCATCTGGGCGAATCGGTCAGAAATTTCCCCTCTCCGGTAACATTTCACCTGGAGTGTCGAGGGTATTGTCTTGCTGCGGTGCAGATTTAAATGTTTGACTTGGCAACGCGACATTGTTCCCTAGAATTGGGCGAGAGACCAGAAGCAGACAGATTTAAAGCGGGGACGTAATTTGTTCTGCAGAAGCTCGTTTTATTTCCGAATTCAGCAGCCCATCATTGTGAATTACACAGCAGAATTCACTCCCAGCTTCTTTTTAGATTCCAATGTGAACCCCTTGATTAACTGTATCTGTGTACTTCTTCTAAACTCTGCATGGGCTAAATGAAGCATGTGCAGAAAATTTAAGCCAAACGCAGTGACAGGTAAAGTCCACCTACCTGGGAAATATACTGTTTTGTTCTTTTTGAACATAATTTTTTAAGATTGATAACGCTCAGCTGTCTGTAGATCAGATATAAAGCTGCACTGGGTCAGCTTAACTTTGCATAAAAGCAGCAGGGGAAAGATATCCTGGCTCAGTCATAAGGGAAACCGTCCAGTTACCAACAACTGTAAAGCTCACCAAATACCACATGTTTTATCAATTTATCCCCAACCAAGGAAATGTGGAACTGTGTAAAAAAAAAAAAATGAAAGAAATAATTGAAAGCATACCTCACAACTTGTAGGTTTCTGGTGTTTTTGTGTTGTGAAGCAATAAGGTTTAATTAACGTTTTAATCTGTGGATTTGTACTTGCAGCAGGATTATGTTGCTTTTGCGGTGTTTTCCTTGTTTCCAGGCTTTTTAATAGCCACTCGGCTCGGTTTCTATTTACCATACAGACCTTATGGAGTTAATCCTCTTATCCTATCTTAAGTGAGAAAGTTATTAACGTTGTTTTACAAGTTATTAATTGAAATCACCCTGAACATGTTCATAAATGCTGGTATAGAAGGAGCGCTGACATTTACACTCCCACTTTGTCTCCTCTTTATTTTGTCAAAACCTCAGGCCATCTTGTTAGAGACAATTTCCTGTTGCGGATCACTAAACCTATAATGTACTGGAAAAATAAATCGAAGACACTCAAATGCAAACAGGATTATTTCGGTGAACGCAGCACCACTCGCTCTTCCAGTCGCTCTGCTTTGACTTGTGATTATCCAACTAAAAATCATTTCTGACGTCCCGATCTCCCGCTCACCCAAATATTTGTTTTACCTCCAGTTACACCCCAAAAACAAATGTTTTCAGAAAGATGTATTTTAATTCTAATATTGCGACTCTCTGTTGACAGAATTTTGGCATGCTTCTCTTAATAAGATCATTCAAAAACCAATAGGTTTTTAGCCAATATACTATGTATACACTGGCTCCCATAATCCCTGCAGTACAACTGTCTAATGAATAACAAGATTTACCTGTGTATCAAACGTTTTTATATTTGAAAAAGGCGAAGAAGCACTCACTAATCACACAAATCTAGAGCCATTAAATCAAAAGGAATTAAAGTGTAAAGCCGAATGTGATTTTATTCGTAAGGGTTAAATTAATTCTAACCCACATGAGAGAAATCCACTGAGTGGGGATATTGCTACTGAAACACTCATTGTTACAGTTTCCAGTTTCTTTTTTTAACTTGCCTGTTGTTGTGTCTTTTTATTATAACACAATTTCATCCTGACCTCACAGTGTGCTTTTCAGTAGCAGCCTCCCTTTTCCAGTGTAGGAGGAACACTTTTAAGACCATTCCAAGGAAACCTTATGAATGCTCCGGCAGCGGTAGCTTACCATAGAAGGAGAATATGCCACTCCGCTGTTTCCTCCCCCCGCTGGCTGGGGCAGGAAGTGACCACACTGAACACACCCACTTGGCAGTGTTGGCCGGTGACTGATTTCCTGTCTGTTACCCCTGGAGACTGAGACTGGGAGTCCAGCAGGGCTCCATTAAAGCCAATTAGCGAGAATGCGTTCTAAAACGGCATCAGAAGCCAACTCCAGCCCACCAAATCTCACTAATTATGGTGCTTTTTTAAAGCTGAAATTACAGGAACGTGGTGCCGTTTCTGTGTGCTTCAGGAACTGCATCGTCATCTAACTCTCGTTTTCTTAGAGCGGGGTTACTGAGGTTATGAGAGGGGACGTGCCGATGCAGCCACCACAGGCTAGTAACTTTGTGTTTGTTTTCTAGTCAGCCCACCAAATTATAAATCTCTCAGCTTGGGGTATGTTTGGGGTTTTTGGTTTGGGGATTTTTTCCAATGGCAGCATTCCACATGGCAGACTTTCGTTGTCACACACCAGTTAACATAAACAGCATGTATTTAATGCCCACATAAGACAATGGTCTAAACAAGGCCCCAAACCATCCAAATAAAATATCCAGACCTCCAAATCACTAAGATGAAAATGAATGAAGCTCCCTGTGTGTTTCGGTCCGAGCGCTGCCAAACCAATCCACTTATTAAACAATTAATGTGCCGCTGGTAATTTAGACTATGGACAGTTTTAAGTCTAATTTCCTTCTTTCTTTAATTTCCTAAACTTTGCAGGCTGCTGATAATTCTGAGCCAAGTCCAAACCCAAGCCACAGCCCAGCGTTATGGAGAAGGCGTTTACCCACCAGCGACACTTACAACCTGGGGAACTCCTACGATCGCATGTCCAAAACGGTGGGGACATCGCAACGAGGAGCAGAGTCTTGGTCCAGTCGGGGGCAAGGGTCAGGGGCCAAAGTGGAGGGGAGGAGTGGAGCGGGGAGCAGACTGTGGAGCCACCGTCAGTCTGAGCATCATTAGGCCGCCCGCGTCTGAGCAGGACTTCTACAAAAGAAAACGACAGGTGTGACGAGGCCGCTTCTGTCCTCTGCTCCCGAATCCAGAAACTCGTTAATTTAAGAGACTGGAAATTAATTACTCCTTCTGCAAATGACGTCCCAATCTCCTAAGAGGCTTTCATGTTAAAGTGGTAGTGTGAAACTGACCTGACACAGTTTAGAGCAACGATCAAACGACTGGAGACGATGACGAGAATAAGTACAGAAGTGTCTGTGCAGTTGAATGTGAGAGGGAGCTACTCTCCAGTTGGAATCTATCTTCCTCTCACAGTTGCTTCCCCATCAGACCAGACAAAACAAATTATTGTGTGAGAAAATCCAAGTACTGTAGGGCTGCCAGCTCTGAGCCACGGAGAGTGAAACTCGCACCATTAACATCACAATACACTACACCCGACTACTTGAGGGATTTCACATTAGTAGATTTTTTTTGTGTCCACAGGCAAGAAAAAAAAGACTTTGAAAGTGAAATATAATATCATTGGCGAATATAATAACATGGAAATGAAACAATTCCTCCATTCATCATTTTGATTTATCATCGTTGGAATTAAATTGCAACCAATTCTGAAAATGTTTCAAATAAAATACGTTGCTCTTTCCTTTTTTGATATAATTGATTTTGTCAATACAGTAAATGGCTTATGCGGGGATATGGAACAGAATAATTTTGTATAAATGTGAGGAATTTATAATTTCCTTTAGAGAGAAGCTCAATTTAAAACAAAATAAATTCATTTATCACTGGAGACGATTTTACGCCTTCAGATAAACATTTGATAAAACACTCGCCATGTTTTATTTGGGAAATTGATTCTAACAATAGCTGGATGTGTACCAGTTGGGAATATTCTGCATTTTCCCCATAATTAATACCAAATGACCTTGTTCTCTTTGGCAAACTTTCTGGGGGAACATGAGGAAATAACAGACCGCTCATCTATTTAAAGAAGATGAATAGTTACGATAAAGAAATGTTTTCAATTTAGAGATTAACTCAGATTTTTTTCTTCTCCCCCCTCATTTTTCTTCAACAGCACTCCATTAAGCTCTCAACAGCACAATGAGGGCCAAACACCAGTCTCCCATCTACCAGTGGCTACGGATATCACCACCACCATCTCCGACAGACATCTGCAGCAGAACAACAGACTACAAACCCGACCCTGAGGCCTGAACGCCTCGTCCTATTAGAAACTTTATCCCTCCCAAAAAGTAACAGTGTAAATGAGTAGCTCGTGCCGGTCCGGCGTTTTTGGAGGTCACCTCACCAGCCCCTGTATCCTCTTCTGCTCCTTGTGTTGGATGTATTATAGTGTAATCCCTGAAACTTGACAAGGGAGAGGCTGGCATGCTGGAGAGGGCTGGAGATTTTCCTGTGTGCCAGAGATGGTTTACGGCGAGTTAGAGGAAGAAAGACTCAGGAGAGTAAGAATGCCTTTCTCATTACAGTATCCTCAGTCGACCTGGATGCGTCAGTTTTTATTTTGCTTCGGAGTATCGGCTTTTCATCATCTCCCACAAAACAAACCAACAACCAGCGATGCGTCATTCTTCATGTAGACGTCCTCACAAACCAAAAGATCTCAACTTCTAATGTGACCAAAAACAGGAAGCGAATTACCCCTCTTTTCATCCACTGTCATCCTAAATCATATTTCTTTGGAGGGCTGGTTTTGTTTCTGGTAATTTTACTTTCATTAATTTGCAGATGCCACCACAGAACAACAAGAAAACATGCACACTTTTAGCTCAAGGTTTATTTTTCAGCCGTGCCACCACTTTCTGGCATGCTGTGACCTCAGACTGGATTTAATTTGTGGTCTTGGATGCTGAGCGAACATTTGCATGTTTCTAAGTAATAAATGAAGAGCTCTTTGATTGTAACTCAGCATGCACTCTGCTTGAAAGATTGCTGGTTGGCCACATTTTAGGAGCACATACACAAACATTATGTCTAACATACTTATACTTTTTCTTATTTGGATTTATTGTAGTTCGCTTCCTGTTCTGCATCATCCTTCCCCTTGTTCTCTCAACCATATCAAGTGAAAAGAATGAAGATTGCACATAATGAAATGCAATACACATGGCCGTTGTTTATAACCTTAAACCTTGATATCATTTCCATGGTGCTTTGTTTTACAACTGTCTTCGTTCACGTGTTCTGAGAGAGCCATAGCAAAATGGAGTTTATGTTTAAACTGAGTATTGGACTTTGGATTACCAGCAAAAACTCCTGGCTTGGCAGGGCGGACATTTCTTCAGTGCTGCTGTAAATACTGTGTACATGCCAACCAGTCATAGGAAAAACCCAAAGGGGGTTGGACTTTCAACGAGGAGCTGACAGTCCAGCGTGCATGTGACTGGATTCGCAGTGCGAATCGCCCCAGATTCTCTCCGTTTCTTTATTCTATAGAGGTGTATTATTTTGTTATATCATAAAACTTGTGGTTTGGTATGTTGGAGCAATCTCCCTTTTTAGGGGGAGGGGGCATTACAGCGGTGAGTGTGCCATAGGACAGCTTTAGCCACTGGCCAGTAATAAAATCTTGTGTTTTCATTTTGGTAAACGATGCTCATCTGTGACGGAAGACGTTTTCTGACTTTTCTATGAAGTCTTTCAACAGGCTCCTGCTGGATTGAGACTGTTAAACCAGATTCATTGCAGAACGACAGGCGATGTCGAGTTTGATCAAAATTTATGAATGGTGCTGAGGAGCAGGAGCAGTGGAGGAAGACCTATCTCGTAATGGCTTGACGCACCGATCCAACACGACTGCTGTGTCTGTCTTGAATCTGTTTATAACAGACAAAGTAACAAAATCATAACTGTGACACCACCAGACCAAACTGGATCTGTAGAAGAACTTGGGACCACTGCAGCCTGCTTTACACCAGGTTCTTCTTCTGCTGTTGTGGATTTCAATGCTGTTCCGACCTGATCTCAGTACATTTTTGTCTGTATTCTACCAGCCGCCATCTCGCTGTGATATTTATTGGCCTCCATGCGTGTACAGGTCCTTTTATCGCGAGGAGGTCCGGCTGGTGGCAGGGGCTCAGTCTGTTGCCACTTTGTCACTTTACTGTTTATGCAAGCTGGAGATTATATGCAATCAAACTGTTCCCCACCTATTGTCTGTAAACCAATGCCAGTCATCGAAATGTAAATACAGATCAGAAATGATGGCTGGCTCCAAACTCGGTGTGTTTACCTTCAGGATGCACATTTACATTCATTTTATGTCCATTATGTTAAACCTTTGCTAGAAATACTCAGCTTGTTCTTCTGTGCCTTTAATGTAGGAGAGGAGGGTTGTGATGATATGGTCACACATACAGTACAGATGCATCTCAGTGCTATACAGATTGTAAGAAACATGTTTTTTTTTTTTCCTTTATACGTTTTAGGTTTGGAGACGTGTTAAGATTAGAAGAGTATTTTATCCCTCTGAAAGAACGCTTCCCTGAGGGATATCAAAGCAGGGTTCCCTGAGAATGATTTCTTTTTAAATCTGACCCCAAAATACAGTTTTATCGAGTTTTGACCACGCCACCCATGAACCCCATGTCCTTTGGATTGGCCCTTCAGAGTCGCAGAGTGCATGGCAGCCTTAAAGATTGCAGTGCGGCCTGTCCAGGGCTGCTTCTGGCTTCACGACAGAGCAAAAACAGACCAGACATACTGTTCAGTGTTCTCAGTGCCCATGCCAAAACTTGATGATCATATAGTCCTCCAGCGCGCGCTCTGTTATTGTTTCTACTACCACACTTCTCATTTACCACAAGAGACTGCCTTCTCCTCTTCACTTTCCTTTTTGTATTTTAAAGATGCCAAGTATCCCTTTCGACTTCTTTCCTCCTTCCTCTGCTTCTCTGCGTTTTCCTTGGATTCTCATTTCCTAAACGGAAAGCCTTGGCCCAAAACAGTAGTGAGATGTGTGGTTGGTTCAGAGAGAGTTGTTTTATTGAAGGCCAGAGGCTTGTCACCAGGCAGTGATAGGCAGCTCCCTCGGTAGCTAAAAGGTCAGGGGTCAGGGCTGCATCTAATCCGGTCTCTACATCTTGGCTCAGGGCTTCTAAATATGGGGAAGGGGATAGCGGATAGCTTGGCACGTGGATAATTAAAACATGCGTGGGTATTGAATGTGCCGTCCTGCCTGCAGTCGCACTGCCAGAGATGCACATGGTCTTCTTTTGGGTGTGTTGTTGTCAATATGTCGGTGAGGGTTGTCATTTAAGGCTCGACATGTGAGTGGGTGTGCTGAGCGAGGCGTCGGATGAAAGGCGAGCACGCGCGTTTGCCCAATGCTGTTTTTATTTTTGCTTTCAGGCTGACATCACTGCGGGTAAGGATGACTGTATATCGCAACTGAGTGATGCAAGCCCTAACCCCAATGCCCTCTTCAACCTTGGTTCTGCCATATAGTACTTCCCCCTCCAAAATCTCCACCATGCCTGCGTCCTGTTTTCTAGTAGCTACACTGTGAAGCCTCTGGCCTTCCCTCAGTCCTCTCTGCTTCCTGAAAAGACTACCCCGAGTCGGGGGGGGTCCCAGGAAGAGTCCAGCTGTTGGAAACAGTACCTTTTATGACCATTGGTGGGTTTCCCTCCAGGAGACAGTGGTTCAAAGCGAGCAGGGCCTTTCAAAGGGCAAAGTTGAAACTCCATCCGGCACTCATACATGCAGACTTTCTTTGTTACAAGGCCCCAATGCACACTTATACCGTGGCTAACCCGGCTGTACATCCACTCCATTCAATGAAACCCATCTGGACTCGAAACCAGGATAAAGACCGGTCGTGGCTGGACGCGAAACAAGCGCTTCTCGCATGCAATTCTCGAACCTTCCAGTGGCGCTACTCTGTACAGTGTTGACATGGTGGAATGTACTGATTGGTCATGAGGGATGCTGGTGAAGACTTTACAGGTTTCAAGACTTCTAAGGGTTTTTGTGAAGCTATAAAGAACCAGCTGGGTGTTTCTGGGTTGGATGGTTCCTTGGATTCATGTGTTTTTGCAGAACGTGCTGAATCAGAGCACTGGCACTGTAAAATAGCTGCTTGTGCTTTCCTGCTCCAACGCCGGCTAAAGAGGGAGTTGAAATCTTCTTAAGTTCTGGTGGTTGTTTGTATAAACATCTGTTATTGAAAAGTCATTGGGTTTTCTTCCCCCCCCGTTTTTGTAAAGTAGACTAGAATGTACTTGGTGGAGATTGGCGTTGGGAGGCAGAAATGGCTCTGAGGCAGCGAGCAGGCCCTTGTCCTCAAAGGCCTCCATTGTGAAGCCAGGGTCATGGTGTCATTGGGTGGCGTAGGTTGTAATCTGCACTTAACCAGCACTTAACTTTAAGACCTCAAATGACTAATGCCCCCCTTAGCCCCAACCCCCCACCCCCCGTCAAAGTTTTCTTTGTTGTGTCCCAGAATTGTGTTTAGGTTTCAGTAGCTGTTTGCTGAATGTACTTCAGTCAGATTATGTATTTGGACTTTTTTTTTTTTTTTTTTTTTTTGCACCAACCAAATTAGACTATTTATGAATTATTGTCACCAGTTAAAGTGAATTGGCTTGCACTCGGTGGAGGGGTCACGTTTGAACGGATGTGTTGAAGCACCCTGTTAGGCCCGTGTCTCGGCCTTCTTACATTGTGCCAAAATCATTCCACAGTATTTACAGTTTACAGTGAGAGGTGGTGCCAGTGTTTCCCCTGATGGATACCCTGTCTCTAAGATACTGAAATAAAGGGGAAATATTCAATTTAAGGGTTTTTTTGTTTTTGTTTTCTGCTCATGTATGTTTTATTTCTTTGTTAAACAAAAGATGTCTTATTTTGGAATCTATATTGGATAGATTTTATTTAAGGAAAGATCTTGTAATTTTGTAAAGTGGGCCTTATTATTGAAATATATTAAGTATTTGTCCATCTTTATTTTAAAAAATGATATTTTTTGCAAGGTAATGTATCGTCGTCGTTGCTATTACACTCCTGGAGAGTTCTTCTTCCTGTATTTTGTGCTTTGTTAGTTTAATATGAGACATCTCTCATAACCTGGAACCATGATGACACACAACGACTCAGAAAGACACCATCAAATACAGTGAAAGAGAGGGAGAAAGAGAGACAGCTGGCATCGTGTCACAGTCATTGAAGAACGAGAGTTATGCAGATTTTATTAGAGGGGCTCCGCAGCGCTGAGTGGTTCGCCATGTGTCACACTGATGTTAAGGGGGAACCACTCGGTGCTCCGGCCTCTTTGCTGCTCCGTTCTCCCTCGTGCTTGAGTTCAGGTTTTGTGCATCTTCGGTGCTGTATGTTTGCAAGTGCCGCCAAAGAGAGAAGCGTGCAGGCTCCAGGCGCACACACACGTGTACATATATAAAAACGCACTCGAATAACCTTACAGGAATAATCAACATGTAAACTGGATCTAATCTTTCTACCATGCATTCATCCAGAGATTCAAGAATCTCTGGCTTGTACAATCAAAAGTTTATGTGTACATGTTTGTGCAGAAGAAGGAGACTGACAGACAGAGGTGTGAAGCACAAAGGTATAGGTAATGAAATGGGTTAAAACATTTTCTGATTGATTTTCATTATGCAGTGTGTCAGCATTGTCAGGTGGATTGTTGGGAGACCATGTTTTTTGTCCCCCCCCCCCCCCCCCCCCCCCCCCCCCATCCCCAGTTTTAGTCTTAATACATTGTGCATGTTTTAACCTTACTGTGGCTGGCGCACTCTGCATGTAGGTCTCTTGAAGCTGCCAACTGTACAGCAGACCATGTGTATTCCAATAAAAATAAAAACCAACCTGTTTGTAACATGTCTCTGTGTCGGAGCCTGTCTGTGTTGCATAGCTGGTCCTGTGTGAAAACACAACCATGTATGTTAATCTCTTTTCTGCTTTTTTTTGCTGATCAAGCTCAGCAACATTTTGATTTCATAGCGCTCCACCATGTGTGTGTGTGTGTTTCCAATCCCCTGGTTTCTACATAGGGGAGGAAGAAAACAGCAGCTGACGGTATGCAAAATAAGCATTCAGACAAATGAGGCAAATTGGTCAGGTACAAAGAGGAAAACCACACGCTGATGTGGAATGCAAAGTCAGCACACACATCCTCCTCCTAAACAGCTACGCCTCGCTTTGTGAAAGCCAGCACTTCTTTCCCTGCAGCTGTGGGCCGCTTTCAAGTAGTCATCCAATCTCTCCGCAATCTCGGCTGATACATCAAACTTTTCACCAAAGCATAACAAGCTCTTATTCTCACTTATTTTTACAAACCATCCGTGGTGCTGAGTGAATCCAGTTTTTTCTCATGATTCAGAGTTTTGCACAACTTCAGAGTGCAGGCCTCAGCATGTCTGAATTTTATGAGCAGGACTCGGCTTCAGAAATGTGCATATATCCTAAATAAAGAGTTTTATGTATATGTGTGCATTTTGTGATTATATAGTGAGCAAGAAAGTCCCTGAATACATTCCACTTTGCATATTGGGCACATTTAACTGCTGAGAATGGTTAGACCAATGTGTCATTTTACCTCTTTTTGCTTTAGTTGTGCATGCTTTAGACATTAGTATCTATGGTCCTGATGATTTGTAGTAGTTGGAAAATAAATATACTGTTGACATGCGTGGAAGAAGTCCTCTCAGCGTTTCCTCTTAATGAACAGGGCTCAATGCATCCTAAACAAAAATAAATGTAAGAAAAATGAGGCTTTAACTAACATTAGAACACTGGGGACCATAGACTGCTGTAGGGATCAGCACTTCTGCCTCATAGCAAGCAATTTTGTGTGTGTGTGAGTTTGCATGTTCTATCTGTGCATAATTTTTTATTTCCCGCCCTACAGTCTGAACGATGCATTGATGACTAAATGACCCACAGCAACCCTGAGTTGGATAAAGTGGTATAATTAAAGTTCAAACTGTGTCTCAAAAGTTTCTAGTATAAAACGTGTTGATTTGTTCCAAGGCATGAGCATTATTAAAACACATGTTGCTTCTCTATACTTTTAAAAGTTCATCTTTGGTGTGCTAAACATGCCAGCTTAAGAGGATCGGAGAATACAGTTTTTTTTAGCTTTTTTAGTAATTGGGCAAAGTCCTAATGTGGTGGAAAATTGGTTATCACTATGCCCTTGTCTTTCTCTATGTACTTCTGAATTATAGATGACTTGATATGAGCTGTGTAAATTTGGTTTGTGACGCACCTTCTACACCACATCTGTTTGTAGCAAAGATTAAAAAAACAACCTGTTCCTTCATCAGTTTGAGATCTTGGGGTTCCCTCTCTCCTCCTGGTGTGCTCACTTGATTTACCCTTTGTTTGCACACGGTGTTATCTCTTTTAGACCTGGTTAAGACCTGCCGTACATTTAAATACAAATAGTCACAGACATAATCCGTCCTACATTCAGATGCAGTGAGGTGCTCTGACACAGTGGTGCCTGTTTGGGCCCTGGTACTTCTGAGCCTCGGCGCCAGTGGCTGACCTGAATTAGTGCTGTGAAGTCAACCATAGAAATGACTCAGTGGTGCTGCAGCAAGTCGAGGAGAGAGAGAAGAGAGCACGCTGCTCGCAGCAGGTGATGAAGGAACGGTGTGTGTCACTGTTGCATGTGTTTGAACAGATATCTGGCCTGCAGTCATATAAGATTGAATGAGTGCTCTAAAATGCAAAACAGGCCAATACAAATGTGTTGAATTGAAAATAGCTATGTACAATCTTGTACAGGAAAGAGTCACATTGTAGTATTCTAATGCAAATTGTAATTTTCCCCTGAGTAAATCGATATCCATCTGTTCATAGAATGGAGCTGATTATGTTTTATGTTTGTACAATGAATGTTTTGTATTAAGGCCTTGCAAAGCCCCCGAAGCATTAATTGCTAGTGTGAAGAGGTCATGTTACATAGTTGTCTGTACATGAACACAAACAAACTGAAATCAAAAGCTGTAATGGAGTTTTTTCAACTTCACAATTTCCCACCTGATTCAGAGTGATGTGGGTGTTGTCAAAAATAAAAAAAATAAATAAAAAAAACATGTAGCAGCATGTGGGAGGTTTGTACCTGGGCAAATCGTACATTCCTCCAACACCTCCGAATGAGACCTGATGTGCTCAGGCACGCTGTGGTCACTCATCCAAAGAGCTTTAATGACACCCACTTTCTCTGTCTGCGCCACTATCAGCCAATCAGTTGATGTGGGCTCGAGGTAATTATGAGAAAAAAAACCCTCACCAGTCAAGTTACACAGCGCTCTGGGTCTATGGTTTACCAGGGAGGTGAAAATATCCAAGTAGCACAATCCAAAACCCCAGCTCAAATTACTGTTGTTACATCAAACATCTCTTTTGGTTGACGATAATAATTACCGCGGCTCCGAGGGAAAACAAGGCCGTAACGCTCAAGAGTGCATGGAAACAGAGGGGCACAGAGCCCTGAGAGCAGAGCTCCACAGAAAAGCTCATGGTTGACCATTTTAATCTCCCCCCTCATTCATCAGATCCCCCGCTATGTGGAGCTGCTGCCAGGGACCCTCATGTCTCCCTTTCAGACGTGCACACAAACAGGCCCACAGTCCCGGGACGCAGCCAGACCTGCAGAGGAGGAGGGTCACCGGAGGGTCAACTCAGAAAAGCCACACATCCTGCAGGTGATGGCCGTTCAGGAAGCTGCTTGAATGAAGACTTTTTAGGGCTGCGTGCGATCAGGTGAGCATGTGAAAATGTTGATTATTGTGAGCCGATTTGTGGTGAATGCAAATGTCTGAGCTTTGTCCTTCCAAATAACAGTGCTCTTTCTCTTGCCTCGATGTGACACCATGTGTCTACAGTTCCCACAGGCAGCTTTTCAAAAACAGTAGTTTATTATCTTTGATCATTTTTCCTCGATTTTCATGTTCCTGACTTCTTCACTGTGGAAACCAGGTACGAAATATTCAGAGATGGCAATCAATTCAAATGTTTTAATTACCTAATCCAACAATTTTATCTAACTAAATGACATTAATCACACTATTTCACATTTAAACTGATTCCATTTTTAATTTTCAGTGCATTGAAGTCATCCGTTTCTGGTGTGTATATCGTGCATGTTGATATTGGTAATGTGTAGTGCTTTATTCAATATTAAGAAACACATGCTTCCAGTTGAAGATTTGTTTTCTTTTATTAACAAAACATAGGACGATATAAAAAAAAATCAAAAAACCAAGCAAACATAAAATAATTAAACTGCCATAGCAACAAAATAAAAACTTCACAAGTTTTTTTTTTAGCTTTCCAGCTGTTTTTCCAATACAATCTGCAATCTAATCGACAGAAAGAAGTAAAAGGCTTACAGCTACTGTAAATAGCAATATTTCACGCCTTAAGACAAACGAGACAAGACCTCTGGAGATTTCCTCTGAAAAGTTTGAAAGGATTTTAACTGCTATCGAGTTGGTCAGCTGCCATGTGTGATATCTGTTTTTTTACATTGTTTATATTTCGAAAATTAGCTATCAGCACTTCATTCACCTTCACCGGGGGACGCATGAAAAGAACCACTTGTTTCGATATCCACACCAGGACAAACACATGAAGTTATTACAAGTAGGAAGAGTAATCCCATGCTTTTGTTCTTAAAGACTGAGAAACCACACACCTATCAAGATGGATTACTACAATACTTTGTAATAAGTCTGATGGTGGCCCGGCCTTCGTAGTAAGTTCCGTCCCTTTCTGAAAGCACACAGAGAACACCGACATCCCGAACTAAGTCCAAACAACTAAAAATGCTCCAGTGAAACAACCTCAATTCCACGTCACATATACAGCTGCAAGTTCAGTCCGAAGGCAAAAAGTTAAAAGTCGTTCCTGGGACTCTCGAGATTTTCACCAGTTTCTCTTTTCCTCATAATCCGCTGTGGTTGGTCAGCCGGTCCTGACCTAGCTCAGACGCTGGCGGCGGGCTGAGCCTGCTGAGGGTTGGTGGTGGCCGTGGGCTGTGGGCGTGGCAGCGTGTACATGGCGCCCAGGAACTGATCTGCGATGCGTCCGGCCTCGCGGAGGCCGCTGAGCAGCGCGCCGTGGACAGTGGCAGGGTAATTTCTGATGGTGTGTTCGCCAGCGAAGAAAAGACGCGGTACGGGCTGGGGCAGGAACAAATAAAGAAAAGCCGAGAGGTGTAGTGGTTAGTGTTATTGTTGAGGCTACAATAACGTGAATAATTCAACTAGATCCACACATTTCTTTTAACTCAACATCAAAAAGTATACAAGCATGAAAATAGCCTAAATACACCTGATGCTTTGAATGTTGTGGGCTGAGACGTCTTTCTACCTTTCTTGCATGCTCACCTGAGAGGCTCCCGGTATTGCCGGGCCGGGCGTTATAGGCTGTGCCATGAGGTCGTAGTCGTTCCCAGAGGAACCTGCAGCAACGTACGAGTACGAGCCCCTCGCCCACGGGTCGGCGCGCCAGCGAGTGACCACAGTTTCCTTCGGCTGCCATGACAACAAACAACACCACATAGTTTTTAGGAGTTTCCATGATGATATTAGAGGGACCTGTAAACAGCTGTATGGGGAAAAGCTCCAACGCTGGCCTGCACGCCTATGATTTTATCCCATTTGAAACCATAAGCAAATGATTTATAATGACGGGTGGTTTGGATGGGAGTCGTCTCGCGAGTGCTTTCACATGCGCTCGATTTGTGTAAAGCTGGTTATGGGGTCAATTCAGGAATGAATTTAGACATTCCGTTTAAAGTTTTGGAAAGAACCAGAGACAACTGTAATAGCAGAGCTTAAAAGATACAATCTACCTCTGCATTTTTGGAAATCACAAACCTCTTTAAGGAGTAATCGAACAAAGGTTGCGTGTCATGGCGGATTATGTGAAAATCATATGTTATTATACCATATTTTCATATGGAGATATGTGCAACGTGGTTACAGTAATAAAAATATGTTAAAAAAAAGTTCAGGATGAAGAGAAAAATGTTTCAAACAAAAACAAAACGAGTTGGATCGAAAGCAATCAGTCCACTTTTTTCAGATCCTTTGCCTTCGTTACTGATCTTTCCAGTTTGAACAAGACGGTTGCCTTTTTTTTTTTTGTGCACTGGCTCGTCATCCCTACTTAGCACAGTGTGCTAGCTTAGCATGACAAATTAAAATACAGGGGAAACAATAGGTTCTGTTGGACAAAGAGCAATAAACAATCCTTTTTAGGATTTCAAAGCAGAAAGAGAGACCAGCTCCTGAAAGGTTCAACACACTGTGTCCATGTTTTAAGGCAATCTTAAAATGCTACGATTTAATGCAATTACAGTCAATACAATATATCTTGACAGTTCAAACATGTACCTGTGGCACGGCACTACTCCCAAATATTCCTTTGAGAATGGCCAGGCAGCGGCCGACGATAACATCATCACTGATGTTCTCCATGATGCCAGCGGCTTCACCAGCCATCAGAGCGAGGAGGATTGGTGCTAAGACAGGAAAAACATGTCAATATGGATTTGTCTCTTTTTTTGCACTTCACTTGTGAACACAAACGTCCTGTTACATAAGGTTTTACTTCAGGTGACAAAGAAGCATCAGAAAACAGGTTTAAAAAGGTGAGGTGTCGGCGATCTTACCTTTGTAGAGGTTCCAGAAGAGGAAGAGTTCGCCCCTGCTTGCCGTGGTGGAGCCGACATGACCGAACAGGTTGACGCTGGGATCCCAGAACACACGGTCAAAACACAGCACCACCTGCAAACAGACACACAATGCAACGACAATCATACAACTACAAAAATAAAAAAAAATTGTGGGGGGGGGGGGGGCACATTCACTTTCAACAGTAGTTAAGGGGCCTATATATTGTAGCGCTCCCTCTGCTGGAGCTTGGGCCTCACTAGCAGCTCAGATTGCATAATAATGCAGTATCCTCTGCTGCAGCAGCATCAGGAGATGAACTGCTCCGCTGCAGAGGGTGCTCTGCACAGGCTGAAGCTGGTGGGTCACGAGTGACGCAGAATGAGTTCTCTGATCGGATTACTTACACACGGGAAAAAAGCATCTCTGGCTTGCACGTCAACAGGCTCCACCTCTGTAATAAACTGCCCCCAGCTAAACCCGATTGTCTTTTTACAGATTGTCTCTGCTTAGAAAGTGTAGTGAAATCCTTCATGCCTGAGCATCATATTAAGAAATAAGGTGAAGGAAGCACGAGCGCAGAGTTCAGAATTTGTTCAGGGAAAAGGGACAAACCTCAAACAATAGTTTCTTGTGTTTTGACTGAAGGTCAATCTGCCAGCTTAAATGCACTGCAGCAGTGTGAGACTTCCCTGGGGAAGTGGGTCCTTAACAATCCAGGAGTCACAATACATGCTTAAAAAGAACAACTTTTGTACCCTAATATTACCGTGATGATTCATTTCAAGAACAACAACAAGCATAATTACACCCACAGCTGGCGTAAATGGACCTGTCGGCGCTGGAGGCCAATACAAACCATTTACCTCAACATGAGATTATTCAAACATGTTTGGGTTTTAGATGTCAAATCTAGAAGAATCTAAATGTCAGCAATCAGACATGTGTAGAATAGGACAAACACATGCTAATGATCTGTGTGTATTCAGAAATCTCACCTTGTTGAGGTTCCCAAAGCCCATCCTCTGTATCGCCGACGTCTTCCACTCTGGCAGCGGTGGAACGAACTGGACCGCAGGGGGCTGCTGCTTCAATACACCGAGGGGCAGCGTGCACAGTACGGCATCACACTTGTATATGAACGTCTGCGTTGTGGAGCGAGTGTTCACAGCTATCACCTCACAGCCTGGAGAGCAAAAAAAAAAGAGATTGAACAGACATTCATATGAACAACGGTTGTCAGCTTAAGTCCATTGCTGGATTTGTGCACTTACCGGACGCAGTGTATCGGACCTGCCGCACCGCTGTATTCAGTTTGATGTCCAACCCTTCAGCCAGTGCCACAGGAACGCACGAATAACCATTTCTTACAGTGAGGTGGCTGCCGGTGAACTCAAAGTCATCATCCTGTGGAGAAATTAATAACTTGTCACCACATCAAATCTTTTCCAAGTAAAACACATTTACATATGAATGTCTGGGCCTGGTATTATAAAAGCCTGGAGGGTCTGAAGGCCTGGCAATAGTTGAGCATTTGTGTCCTTTTCAAGATCTATTCATGTGTATACCTGATCCCAGTGCTTTAGAGAGAGGGTGGAGAGGGGTGTAGCATTGGCAAACTCCAAGTTGGCGAAGTGCCAGTCCAGGATCTGCCGATCCCTGGATGACAGGTAAACATCACTGTGGGAAACGAGCAGGAAAGAGACGTGAGATCCCCTGACGCCTGTTTCGTACTTCACAGAGACAGATTCACACATGCACAAGCTAGTTTACCTGAAACTGCTCCTCATATTAGAATTCTTTTCTGAAAAATTACATCAACTGTAAACTATAGACTAGATATACTGCTGAAAGCCATAACACGACTAAACACGAGTTACCAAGGGCTCCAGGGCTCCAACAAGCAGGTAATTTCTATAATCATTATGAACAGTAATTTTACTCCAGCCTCATTATAATGCTTTCACACGCCAGTCTCGCAACTTTGCTTGGGTAGACTGATTAAAATAATCAACTGAAAAAAAACAAAAAACAATAATGTACATAAAGATTAATGAAAGTTGACCTTTACATTTTTATTGATATTATGCTATGCTTTTGTGTAATTTTGTTTGTGAGAGACCCAACTACAGCTGTGCAAGTATGCTGTCAATTCAGACAACACATCATTTCCAAAGAACTACACTGCAAGTTGAGAAAATATGAGGACAGGTTCACTTCCTTCTGGCTTTTACTCCCACACACCAAACAATAAACAGAGGGAGCAGCAGGTTCTGATGAAACTTCGCAGGAACTCGTTACCTGGGTGGGTTGGCCTCCAGCTCCTGGAGCTTTTCCTCCAGCTTGACCTGCAGCTCCACCAACTCATCATACTCCTACACATGAGCAAAGAAAAGATGTTTTGTTCAGTTAAAAACATCAGAATGAACTGACTGCTAGGAGGTACAGTTACAGACGTTAAGAAACATCTTTTCTGTTACCTCAGGATCTCATTATGACTAATGCACCCTTATTTATTCACACAACACTATGACAGTTCACATTTAACTGGCAGCAGATTATCAGGCGATAATGTCTTGCACTGGGTGAAAGTGTGTGGCATGCATGTGTGTACGTGTGTTCAAAGTACACACCCAGAAGGTTTCAGGTCAAGTAGGAAACGCAAGCAGCTTGAACAGAAAGGGCTGACTCAACCTGTTCATCAGTTCTCCTCAACAACGGGCTCAGTTTGGTAACGCCACCTACTGCGAAGACGCAGTCACCGACAATGAGTCAGTGCCAAAACATCCCGCCGAGCTAACCTGAGCAAAATTAAGATTGTATGGTGTTCTAGCCACGTTTCAAAGAAGAAACAAACTGACATAGTCAGCCCCCGTCACTGGCTTTACAATCTTGTTGCAGTCATAAAAACATCCCATATGGACACACGCACATAAACATCACTTAAATGCTTGTTCCGTCTAGCTTCAAGTGTGTACATACATCTGCAGACATAAAGACAGTCGGAGCGTGATACAAAGCCTTGAAGTGGTTTGTCAGGCGGCGGATGAGTTGCAGACAAATCCAGTTCAGATACCAGCTGTGTTTAAACCAACTCAAACCTCCTTCTAAAATACACACAGAGCAACGGTGGAGGTGATTTATTTGCACCAAAAATAAAACAGCAGCTTCTGCTCTAATAATACAGCCTACCGAGGCATTAAACCACTTAAACACAGGCTGTCTGGTTTACTTAGACGGCACGCTACTAAAACTCTGTGAGGCATACATGCTGACCCAGTAGTCCATAAAATATCCCCACTACATGCTAGTCCTTTTTTAGATCTATAATAGCACAAATGACTCGTTTGATCCACGATGCACAAACACAAAGTTTCCTTTCTGCGGAATGTGGTGGTCAACCTCCCGACCTTTTGATGTACTGAATATCAACTGAGGAAATCTGATACTGTGAGCTTTTGAACTCGGCAGCTTGGGTTATAAGTTTTAATCTCCTGCAGCTTGAAATCAGAAAGTGCAGGAAACTTTGTCATGTGGCACTGATCTGTCACAGATCATATTTTTCAGAGCTTGTGTGGCGGCGCGGTGCTTACTTTGCAGAGAGCCGTGAGGTCACGGTGCTTGCTCTTCACCAGGAACTCAGCTGTGATGTCTCTGGGAGGCTTCACTTCACTCGCTTCTTTGTACTGCTGATGGAGCTCCTTAACGCGCTCCTTTGTAGACACCATCTGAAAAGAGGGAGACGGGAATAAAACAAACTGAAATATGCCTACAACAATTTCAATGTTTTTCCCCACCACAGTATTTTCAGGTGCAAGCTTGTGTTTTAATTGATTCAGTGAGAGAGAAAGCGTTTAATGCGGTACTCGAAGGCAGTTTGTTGGCTTGTCATTGGTGGCATTTCCTATTAGGAATTAAGACTGTGGATCCATCAATCACTGACCAAAGCCCCTTGGGTCTGGATCCAATGCCACATGACGAGGCAGGATACAGACATCAGTCCATCACAGGGCAAACAGTCACACACACTGACACCTACGGGCAGTCACAAATTCTGCAAGTTTTTAGCTATTCAAAAGGACTATAAGCTCTCTGGAGTTTACCCTGCCTTTGCCCATATTCTGCTGAGTTTAACACCAGTCTCCACATAAGGGGAGAGGTAACTCAATGCTTATCTTTATTGATATTGACAACTTGACTTGCAAAGTGGATTCCAGCTGCTCATGCTCACCTTGTTGAGAAGATCCCTCAAGTCTTCCTGAGTCTTGACAATCTTTTTCCAGTGTTCTATCTGTTCATCTTTGACATGCTTCTCCTGCAGCCTGCACGCACAGACAATCAGTTAGAGGAGTGATAATTGCTCTAAATCTTCTCATCTCTACATGTTTATTCATTGAGTGTGCATTCGCAGGATACACCTGCCACCATGTCCTGTGTTTGTGTGAGCTCCCGTAGCCATTGAGAATACTCACTGTATAACCACCTCCAGGGCCTGTCCCAGAGACACAGGTTTATTATTAAGGAAGTTGAAGTCCAGTTGGTGGCTGAGATATGAAGTGGCTTCCAGCAGTCGGTTAAACTCCTGCTCCACCATCTCGTCCTTTTCTTTTGGCACCTGGAAACACATAGAAAGGGGCAACATGATGTTAGATATTCAGTGAAAACAGCCAAGAGGAGAAAAGGAAGGTACACAAGAAAGGAAAAAAAAACAAAAAAACCTTTCTCCTGGATTTTACATTAAAACATTAATAACACAAACATGCTGGAGGATAACAAATAAGAAATATAAGATGGATTCTTCACATTTCATGTGTCAGTCAGTGACTGGTGTGGAGCACCTGTTATCACTCTGTCATCAGTCCACCTGCAGCCAGGATCTGCAGGATGACTGATGATGAGGCAGAAAGTGAAGTACATATCTTAAAGACCGTGATTTATCAATTTGAACATCTTTTAGAGCATACCTTGCATTACATGCTCAGACTAGATACATTTGGGGCATCTACTTTGTTCCCCCTGAAATTACTTTTTTTTTTTTTAAACAAATCTAAACCAAACAAATGCCAGATGCGGAATGAACACTAATTGTGGTGTTGTTGTCCCACGTTTTAAGTCATTCTGTGCTGTGAGAGATGATAGTTTAATTCTGAAAGTCAAACTAAAACGAAAGGAAGGGAAATGTGCATTGCTTAAAAGTGGCTTGAAATGAAGTAATACCAGAAATATGACATAAATAAACATATACATACACTTGTGCACCGTTCACCCTGTAGCAGTTCACCACAATGTGAGCATGGGAGGGGTTGAAAAGAGAAGGAAGGAGGGGGGGAGGGAGAGAGAGAGAGAGAGAGAGAGAGAGAGAGAGAGAGAGAGAACATATTAAGTAAACATTACTTTAACCTCAAACTAGTTTGCACAAAAGTCAAACATGTATATCTAATTAACATTTTCCTGCAGAGGAGGAAACTAGTTACACATGATGTGGATGCTTCAAGAACCCTGCTGGCTTTAGTCAAGTGGAAGTGCCCTCAAATGGAATCTAAACATCCTGCTGAAGCTGCTATAACTTAATAGAGAAAGAAAAAAACAAAAAATAAAACTGTTGGTTCCCAAATTGAATGACATTAAGGTAAATCCATTTTTCCCCACTCTGCTTCAAGGGGAACTCAAATTGTTGGCACGCAAAGGTAAGGAGTTAAAAAAAAAAAAAAAAAAAAACACCACCACCATTTACTGTGTTTTTGTGGCTCGTGGAAATCAGATCCCTGCCTGAGGACAACAACAGACCTGGAAAACAGTTACAAATTCAGATACAGAGCAGATCTAAGAGGGGAACTCTCATACATAAGTAAACCTCTTCTGCTGAAGGAGGTAAACAACACGAGGTTCTAGTTTCAGAATGCAGATAAGCATCTGGCTCCCTTGGAATAACTTGAATTTATGCATCAGTGTGTCTTAAAATATGGTCAGAAAGTTATCACAGCAAACAATTTAACTCGCATTCAAAGCGTAGCATTGTTCTAGTCAATGATCACACATCCAAAGTAAAGGAGAAAAAAGAAGTAAGTGAACCCTGCTAAAATCGAAAAAGCTAAATGAGTCAGGAGAAAGCAAATCTGGACTATAATCAATGAAACCAGCTCAAGGCATCATCTGCAGAGAGCGGAAGTTTGATGAGTAAATAAATCAGTCATTTCACATACTTTTCTTACCAGCACTGGGGATGTTTAATGGGTGTGTCGCTATGACTTAATCACACATATCAGCTGACCAATAAATAACATGCATGCCTCCACTGACATAAGTGTTTCTCATCTATCAGACAGTGAAGCAACATCAAAGTTCCTCAAGATTATCTGGATTTGTGTAAATAAATACTGAATATTATGTTGAACATTATTAATTATGAGGAGGCTTTCTATGACTGAGTTTGATTGTGGCAGGTTAATAGACAAGAGCCATCCAAGTTTTATAGATAAGTGAAATTCATTACACTCACAGCCTGGCCATTGGCTTCATAGAGGGGACATTTCTGCTTGATCTTCGCCAGCTCCATGTTCACCTGCTTGCTGACCACCGCCATAGGATTCCCTCCTAATCAAACACACAGACACACAAAGCTGTGACCGCAGCACAACATACACAGACAACTATTGCCCTCTACAGGTCGATAGAGGGAAATGTAGGCCAAGTGAGAAGAAATAAAGAGTGCAGAGTGAGAAAAAAGTGCATGTTGAAATGTAATACTTAATAACTGACATAACATCTTGCAATCTGCTTTAAAATACTCTGGAGCGTTAAAATGCATAAATAAAAGCCTAATGTAAAAAAAAAAAAAAAAACAGCAAGGTCAGATGTGAGCACTCCTTGTTCTCCCTACTTCAAAACATTGATTGTTACAAATGGCTTCCTGTAGCACTTCCTGCATTAAACAAATTAAAATACATAGGACTGTCTGTGGCCCTCTATAACCTGGAGTGCTCACCTCTGTTCTCAGTGTTGTACAAAGATGTCCAAATCGAATCAGAAATGAGTTGTATTTAAAAAAAAAAAAGCCAGATGTTTTCACAGTATTCATGCCAGTGTGCCTACCAGTTTTGCTCACATTAAAAGTCTATGCTAAAGATGTGCAGTAAGTATGTGACTGGCTTCAATATTTCTCTAAAAAGACACATCATTCTTACCCAGTCCTGTTACGACCATGGCTCCCAGATCAGCAACATAGTTTCCCTTCCTGAAAGTGGCCACTCTGCCTCCAACGCGATCCTGCAGGAAAAAACGAAGGGATACTGAATCCTAAAGTCACACCCTCAACCAATTGCACTGGATGCTAGGGAAGGTAAGATGGCGCCACCAAAAAGTATGAAGAGGCACTAATCTCACAATGCGATTGAAGAGCTATAAGCCCAATGAAATCACAGAAACTTACCCTGGCTTCCAGTACTGTGACGTCCATCCCAAAGCTCTGGAGCTGCCTGGCTGCAGCAAGGCCCGACACACCTCCGCCGATCACAATTACTTTGCCAGTTTTCTTTGCTGCAACAACATGCAGAAATAGAATTTGACAAGTGTCATATCTGACATCTTCAAGATCAATCTATTCAAGCATTTTATAAGATTTAAACTGTTGGAACCTACCCATCATAGTTTAAGTTACCATTCGATTTAGTCGCTGCTACTGATGTTTCAGGAGACTGTATATTCCCTACCCTTCTTGGACTGTTAAATGTTGCGTGCCTTGATTGTATGCATGTTCTTTATGTTTTATATTTTTCTGCAACACTAACTGCCCTACGGGGAGACAAATACAAATTTTAGGATTAAGGATTGGCGGTGCTGTGATTAACTATGGATGAAGGCAGGGTGCACTCTGGACAGGTCACCACTCCCTCACAGAGCAAACACAGAGGGACAAACAACCAGACACTCTCACTGCCACCTATGGGCCTTTTGATTTCATTAACCTTTTAAATTCATTACCATGAGATAACTTTACCAACATAAATTGATTCTCTGTAGCAAATAAAAGGCTTTTTTTATCCTGTTAAAACTCTAAATTTGACTATCAGTTGGCATCGTTTCACTTCTGTAATGAACTCACTGGGTAAAGGCTTGACCCTCTTGTAGATGCCAAAGTTAATGAGACCATGTCTCTCCAAGTAGCTGTGTATCCTGTGAACCAACACGGCATCACCTGAGAAGAGGAAATAAAAGACATCAAGTTCTGCATCACTAAGAGACAAAATTGATGGAAGAAACAATTTACAAAAATTCAATGTCTCACTGTTGTATGGCGCTTCAAGCTGCTGTGCTGCGGCCTCGAAGGTGAGCTGGATTTTCGGGTTGTCCAACCACAGCTGGAGCTGGAGGAAAATGAATAGTACACACAGTTAAACACAACCATTGTGCAATCAAATGTCTCAAAAAAAAAAAAAAAAAAAAAAAAAAAAAAAAAAGCTATCTGGCGAGGTTGATACATACAGTGCGGTTGCGGATGTACAGGAAAACCTTCTGAGTCTGCTGGGGTCCACTGATGATGTCAGGGAAGCAGGCAGCCTCCTGGGATGTCATGCGGTCGTGAGGAAGTCGGCTCTGAAAAGCAGCTCCTTCCACACCTACAATTAATATGCATTTCTATTGTGTTACACAATATCATTGGGGATCAAATTAGTCTAAGAAGAAAAGGCCTTTGTTAGCATTGAAGTGAAACGGAACACAATGTTAATACTCGAACATGGACCTAATTTTTTGAAGATTTCTTCGTTTAAAAAAAAAAAGAAGAAGAAACTTTTCAAGTTTCTGTAATCAATGCTAGAGTGCTTTTGGGTTGTGTTCCTCAGATGCCACACCCACCAGATGGTTCTTCTGGTTCACTATCGTTCTCTTCTTCTACAGGTGGCGGGGGAGGAGGAATGACCTGCTTCCTTTCCTTTTCCGCCTTGGCGTTCCTCTCCTCCTCAGAGTAGTACTCGTCTTCCGATAGATTGGCGAGACTTTCGTCCATCTCGCGGTACTCCACCTGCAACGGTAGGCACAATAAAAGCATCATTAAAACCGGCGTTCCCGTACAGACATCGTTTATTTTCATTTCGCCTAAAGGAACGCTACAAAAAAACACCAAAAACATCCTTGATTTCAGACACTTTGTAAGGTACAAACAGAAAGAACCTTGAAGCTTACGATGTGACACAAATCCCCACCAAACAAACAAATATGTAGACGTTTTTATGCAGAGTGTCTGAATGTAATGGACTTGCCAACTCCTTGTGAGGCTCACTGCTTTCTAGCCAAATCATTGACGCCGAAGCGTGCAGACACCTAAAATGTTTACTTTTGCTCGCTTTCGCCGACTAGTTCTGCGAACTTCAGCCAAGTCCTGGTCCATCCCCCCAGGGCCTGACGGATGAGGCAGGGGGGCCCCGCCAGGCTCCCCACTGGGGGACGACCTCTCTTTCTTCTTTGACTCCAAGGCTCCTGCAGCAGATGCTGAGGTGCCGGTCTGAGCATCAGGACCAGGGGCTCTTTCCCCTCCTGCTGCTCCAATAGATGATGAAGAGGAGGAAGAGGAAGAGCCCGCATCGGACTTCTTGCTAGACAGCATTATGGAGGAAGTTGGAGGCCTCTCCTAAAAAAAAAAAAAAGTGAAAACAGACATGAGATGATATTTTGAATGATTTGACATGCTGCAAACACACAAACTTTATGTGAGAATGTATGAATTTTAAATGTTCAACACAGTACTGTATAAACTCTTTGAGGAAATTACAAATTAAGTGAAAATGATGATGTTGTGCATTAAAATGCTACATAAATAAATAAAGTGTTTGTCCTTGGCACAACACCTTGTACTAAAAAAAAAAAAGTGAAAAAATTACAACATAAAAACTACAGTAGCCAAACATAACATGCCCATTTTTAACCAAACTCGAATGAGGTACGTTACATTTAAAGTCTGGCTGAAATGTTGCTGTTTAAAACAAAGACTGCTCCTTTACAACAGGTTGAAATGTTGTCTGTCACAACTGGATGATTTATACAATGTTAACTGTGCATGAATGTTATGGTTTCATGAGATGAGGGCTTCAAGGTACAGTAACCTTGTCTTGTTTTACCCATTTCTCCGGGCACCTGGTAATATCCATTCAAACACTAAATAGAGACACAACCAGAAATATAGTTACGAACAGGACCGACGGAAGAAAAACGTCGACCTTTGACATAATATTTAAAGAAAATGATTCGTTGCTCAAGCGATCAGACAACCGGGGCAATCAACAAAACATTCAATGCATTTCTTTGACCTTTTTAATGAACCCGACAAAGGCTGAACAATTGGACATTGGTGCTAAGTTGAATCATCTCAAAATCGATCGTCACTCATTTCTAAATTTCACTTCTTGTGAAACTATAAGTCATTTAATTAAAAACCATTGTATCTCAATTAACTTATGTTAGCAGATGGAGCTAGCGGCATAATGATAGGCGCCTCGCCTGTGTGAACTATCACCATTAGCTACATACAAATATCACACATGATCTCACACAACTGCAACCATTGGATGTCAATGCAACGAACTATTCGTAGAAAGTATCGCATGTGGGGGAAATTATTTTATAATAAATATACGGAGCCATGCTACGTTAGCTCATGCTAACAATGAGATCTAGCTAGCCCCGCATTAGCAGATGCGCCGGCTTCACTCGTATAGAGGGTTTCTATCGATCAAGTGATAGCCAGAACATAGGCGGACTTTCCCGCATAGATGATGATTGTTTATTAAACAGAAGCAATTGATACGTTTTGAAAATATTGATGATACCTTTTAATGCCCCGGCGATGTCAACACAAAGACAGCAGAGCAGCAGGTCCTCGAGCACAGAGCTGCTCCGCAAACGTGACGCAACGCGTAATCACGCACGGCCGAGAAGAGAAACGATTGGTCAATAAACATGTCAATCTAAAAGAAGGCGGGCTTCATATATAACTTCTTTTTTTTTTATGTTTTCTATACACAGAATATTTAGTTTTTTGTTTTTTGTTTTTACAAAAAATACAATACGAGAAGATTTTTTTTAATATATATTGGCGTTTATAGTTACATCTGCTACTACAGTTTGTGGCGTCATCAGGACGGAGGTGGGCGGGGACAGCCAGGTAAAGGTGAGCTGCTTCGACGCGTCCGCCGCACTCAGGGAAACATGCCAAAGAAATCTTCACTTCTTTATCTACTCACTTTTTAGGCCGACTGTGCGTAAGTAACTCAGAAAAAAAATGCATATGTGAATCATGTATTTGTGTCTCAGTTGACCAATTTATGTTGGTAAGCTCGTGAGTAAGAAGTGCTTTCTGTATTCGCTGATTTGGGTGTCGTTGGCATCGTGTTTCCAGATTTGTGCACTGTGCTGTCAAAGAGTGATACTTTCAGCTTCATGTAATGAATCGGAGTGATACACTTAAAGCGATTTAAAATGTATTCGCAACTGTGGCTACATCAGATCACGAATTTAAAGTGATTTGTGGTTTATGCTGAGGAGAAACTAGTGAGATCATGTTGACATCTGCCTCCCTAGGTCAGAGAAAATGGTGAAGGAAGTGAAGGAGACGGAAAACCGGCCCGACAACACCGCCTTCACTCAGCAGAGACTTCCTGCATGGCAGCCCATGCTCTCTGCAGGCATTGTTATCCCAATGTTTGTCCTCATTGGCCTGGCATTCATCGGCATTGGCGTCGCCCTCTTTGTCACTTCACAGAGCATTCAGGTGTTGGAGGTATGCCTGTGTGGGTGGAACCATCCATCCATCTTGTTTCATATTGAACAGTTAATCATCATTATTGTTATTTTTTATTTGTTTATTTTATAAGCTTGAAGTCCAGGATATCTGGTTGCAGTTTAAGAGTCAAGATAATAGAAAAAGGTGTTGTAACCATTAATAATTCATAACATTTTCTGTTTCCAACACAGATCGACTACACTGGGGTTGAGCAAACCTCCCCTTGCTTCAGGTGCTCTGACCCCGATGTCAGGAATTGTAACTGTAATCTTGAGTTCTCCATTGACAAGCTGTTTGAGGTACACACACACACACACCCACACACACAAACACAGTGATCTGTAACATGTCAGCATGACTGATACTCTTGCCCCTGACCCCTGATTGTTTTTCGTCCATTACAGGGGCCTGTGTTTTTCTATTATGGCTTGTCAAACTATTATCAGAACTACAGAACCTATGGGGCATCCAAAGATGCCAAGCAGCTCAATGGAGACGTGGATCAATTTACAGTGAGTTTACAACATTTCAATCTTCGGGAGAACAACAAAAATGAATTGTAACAATGAATATACTTTCACACACTGAGTTGAGCACCTATATGTGCTAATGTTTTG
Organism: Lipophrys pholis; assembly: GCF_963383615.2. Lineage (NCBI taxonomy): Eukaryota > Metazoa > Chordata > Actinopteri > Blenniiformes > Blenniidae > Lipophrys > Lipophrys pholis. Next base: position 10,823,529 of record NC_137633.1, read on the forward strand.
AGCATGTGACCGCAAGTCATAGATTCGCGTTCACTTGTTTGCAGTTTTGTAAACATGCTGTCGGTGTTGGTGATATCAAGGCAGATCTGTTGCCCAAACAAATTTTTACATGATTTGCTCAAGCAGACTTTTTTTTTTTTTTTTGAATCTCTTAAAGGATCCTACAGACGAATGTACTCCCTATCAGCGTGATAATGCTAACACACCAATTGTGCCATGTGGATCACTGCCAAACAGCTTGTTCAATGGTATGTATTGACTTTATAGTCACTTTCCATTAGCTTAGATATAATTTATTAGCATTAAAAAAAATAACTTCTTTTTTTTTTTTTGTACTTTTTAATTTTAAAGACACCTTCGTGCTGTATCAGACTGTCAATGGTGTAAGGAAACAGGTGCCATTGGATGGGAAAGGGATTGCTTGGTGGACAGACTACAATGTGAAATACAGGAACCCCTCTGTCACACCTCTGAGGAATGCCTTCAATGGTACGTCTCACACAATGTTGTACTTTTTTCCAATGGACTGGTTTGAAGAAAGTAATTTGCTATTTAAGAGGAGGTTTGTTCTCATTGCCAAAGCTCTCCAAAAAAAGTTTAATGGAAGTAACTTGTCTGAAAATGGGCTGTCATGACTTGCAGGTACTGTGAGACCTGTGAATTGGCCCAGACCGGCCTACGAGTTGGACACCAGTGACCCCACTAATAACGGCTTCATCAATCAGGACTTCCTGGTGTGGATGAGGAGGGCCGCCTTGCCAAATTTTAGGAAGCTTTATCGACGAATCACAGAGGGGGATTTTGCAGAGGGTCTCCCAGCTGGAAATTACACACTGGAGATTTCCTACAGTATCCTTATTCAATAATGCATCCGGCATTCATGCTGGAGCTTAAAGGTCTAGTTTGCTACGAGTCTTGAGTTAAAACTTCACGTCACAAGTAATAGTCAATATATAAACCTGTATCAAAACTAAAACTCTATAACATTGATTGAATACAAATGATATTAAATGTGGTACATTCAGATTAAAAAAAGCTACACGCAAGCATTTATTTAAACTTTATACAATGTACTCGCTTGTATAGTCTGTGTAAGAGTGCCTGCCTTTCTGATAAATAGTGACAAGCTTTCAAAAGCTCCCAATTCAACAAAGAAGGGTCGGGCGGAGGAACGTTTTCAAGTTCTGTATTGTGTTACAGCCACTCCACGGTGCAGCCCGAGCTTGTTTTACCGGTTGGGTGTGGTTCTGTTTTTAACCTGAGAGGACGAACGCAGTGACTCAGGAGTAACATGACATGAAAATGAAAACATTCAAATTTTCTCACATAGGTAAACAAGCTAGGGAAATCATTTTTTCAAGTGGCTGCACATGCAGCACAAATGTAAAGTGTTTTAAGAGAGTCCTTGCATTTTACGTGAAGGGCTTTTTCTTAACCTATTTATACAATGCAATACAGGTGCTATTCCTGCTTTATTAAAGCCTGTTGTGTTTACATATGTCCAGTGGATGCCTGTGCTTAGGTTATAAAGAAAAAAACTGACTGCAATGTCATCTGTCATCTGCTTCACTGAAGTATAACGTTGAAGTCCGTGTTGTTTTCCAACACTCTGTATGTGTTGTTTGCCTGTGTATCCTTAACGCCTGTGTCCCAGACTATCCTGTTCTGAGCTTTGATGGGAGAAAAACCGTGGTCTTCAGCAACGTGTCCTGGATGGGAGGAAAGAACGAGTTCCTGGGCATCGCTTACCTCGTGACTGGTTCATTGTGCGTGGTCATGTCCCTCGTCATGCTCATCGTCTACGCAAAATTCAAGTTCCCTGATGAGGACTGAAGAGCTGGTCACTGGTTGTGGATTACAGCAGTTTTATCGGAAAGATATTGCCGTTTTTGTTAGCTTGTTTGATGCACGATGTCCCGTTCATGCATTAGACTAGTGTTCACTTATAAAGTGAATCTTAGATTTTAATCTAACATTTAAGATGTCTTCTTTTAGAAGAGGAAGCTGCTTTGTCAACCCCTTGTTGTCCAAAGGCACATTTATGAAATGAGGCTAAACTCTCATATCTTTTATTTTTTTTAATATGTGCCTTCATTATTAAATGATAAGCTGCATTCTCAGGTTAGATCTTATTACTTATTAAAGCCATAGATGAAATGAAAGGCCATCTTACAAATTACAATCAATGTGTGGGGATGTAAGATAGATGTAAAAACATGTGAATAGCTCCTTTAACTCAGGAATATGGTGCATTGACTGTACATCTTTTTCTGTTACTTTTTTCTGTTTTCTAAATGCTTGTCATGGTTTTAACCAAATATTCTCTCTGAACCTGATATTTTACATTTTGCTAATATTTATTAAATTGAGAAAACATACACCACAATGTTTCATGTCTTGTCCAATATATTAATTGAGACTATCTAGTATGTTCCATCATTGACATTTGTTACATTCTGTGGAGTCTCTAGTCTTCTCACCAGCTGACCCCTGGTCAGCTGGGGTTGATGGGTTAAGTGATGGTTCCGATTTAGGAAGTGATTAAAACCTCAAATTTGAATTTATGATGTCCGGAATTGTAGTGCTTTCTATGACTTTTAATGCAAACTTCCCTATGAGGTCTGCTACTTTAACATGAACATTTTATAACTTTGTTAATGAGTTCAAATCTCATACATTTATCAGTTTAATTACAATGAAATGTGAATATTGTATATATTGACATACTTTTTGTTGTCTACAAGGGTGCACTTAATTTCAGCTTCTGTGACAATAACTCAATTGGACTCACAAGTAAAGGTGCAATGACTAAAAAAAAAAATTAAATAAAAAAGGCACTACTCAAAATATATTTGTTTTAATCACACTTAGTTTCATTGTGGATTGTATGGATTCAATTGAATATACCTGAATTTAAAAAAAAAAAAATCTAAATTCAAAGCAGATGACTCATAAAAAATAAATGTACATTAAGAATGCTGCAAAAATGCAAATCAAAAAGTGATATTAGGATTGTTGCTTCTTATGACTTTTAAAGTACAAAAGTTGATGACATGGTGTAAATTGTATTCAAGTATGACGACAATATAATTACATCCTCAAAGTACTAGTACCCAAGTATACAACTTGTTGATGGATTTGGGAATACATGGAACAAGCACTTTCTTAGATATGTGATTCCTTGTAAGATCAATATGTTGTGTTATATTTAATATATATTTCTGCTGTCAACCATGAGCTGCCCTTGCACTGTGAAGGTGCATCTCAATGAATTGGAATATCTTTAGAAAGTTGATATACTACAGTGATTCAATTAAAAAAAGGAAACTTTATACGTCATATAGATTCATTCCACACAGGGTGATTATTATTATTAGGTATTTTGGGCAATTTATTATTTGAAATCTTGATGATTAGGAATTACAGCTCATTAAAACCCCAAATACATTATCTCACAAAAGTAGAATACTGTCGAAAAAATCCAACATTGTAGATTCGTAGTGTCACTGTAATTAATAAGTCAAAACACCTGCAAAGCCGTATGGAGAATCATCTTTCATGGTCTCTGGCTACTCAACCTGTATATTTGCCTCTTTGTAGGGCATTTAAAAGATTAATCCTAAAGCCATGGAGTGACTTCTGTGTTGATTCTCAATTATATTTCAAGTATCAAGGAAGAGAAGTTAACATACGTCTTTGTTCATGAAATGTTTTTTAGCTAAAATAATGGCACGTTTTTAGCTGCATCATAAGCGACAACTCCCTTTCGCCCTCTATCGACCATACATTGTAACAGCAAATAGACGGGGAAATGGTTTTTCAGTTGCATTGTGGGAATTGAAGGCAATTCGTGTTGGAGTCCAGTTGAATACGCATGCATAAAACTACAACAACCACAATCCTTTGCGCGAATAAGACCATTGTGACTGTTGCGGCGTTTTGACAGCAGTCCGCCTCTGACTGTTCTCAGTTGACCGCCGCTCAGCGTCAGTCTCGGTTCTTTGTCTCTTTGGTTGCCGTCGACTTCTTCCCGCAATGTCGGAAGGTGGGGGGACGGAGGAGAACTCCGGCACCATGGAAGTGTCGGCCGTTCAAACGGTCGCAGACACCTCCGTGCTGCAGAAGCACATCAGGAAACTGGTGCCGCTGCTGCTGGAAGATGGCGGCGAGGCCCCGGCCTCACTGGAAACCGCCCTGGAGGAGAAGAGCGCCGTGGAGCAGATGAGGAAATTCCTGGCCGATCCCCAGCTTCACACCATCCTGGTGGAGAGAAGCGCTCTCAAAGGTACATTTAGGAAACAGTGGATGTCCTAAATGCTATGTAACACAGGGGCGTTTATCTGCTGCCCCCCTATTTACATTAAATGACTCAGCATCGTCTCTGCAAAGCAAACATTTAAAATGATAACCTGTGAAATATCTTCATATCCGATTCATGGCCATTCCCTTTATGATACTATCAACACGGCTTTTAAAATAATGTGATTGAGCTGCGCCACAATGGGTGTGGATAGCTCATCACAACACACGACACTGTACTGAAGACTGGACATCATCCTGCATGTTAAATGACACAATTTGCTGATTAAATGCAGTGTAATTCACTATCGTCTCCACCTTGCATACATACATTTTAAAGCAGTGTGTGTATATACATAATTGTATTGTGGTGGTTGTAGGAATCGATGCTGCACACACGACAAAAGAAAATCTACACGAAAAACAACCCAGTGTCAAAGAAATGCAAAGAGAATGAAGCCTTTGTCAATCTGTTGGTCATATGTTTTTGCTGATGTCAGCTTAATCATGTGAACTAGTTTGTTTCAAAGAACGCATTATTTTCAGTTTCCTCCAGGGGAACTAATCCTCAGCTTCTGGGCCTGTTATATTTGAGTGCTGAATCTTGATCCTGAATAATGCACATGACCCAGTCACTCAGTCTGTGCCCAGAGGTTTTGGATTCACTTCCCTGGCCTATTCGTGGTTTAGCTCCGAGAATACTGATGCTGCAATGCAGAATGCAGTGTCTGCAGCTCGCAGTTATTATTGTTAAGGAGGGTGAGGGCATAGATACACGGAAGCAGAGCAAATTCCCTGGTTGTCATCCTGCTGACGCATAACCCACACAACGCAAATGACCTCAGCTCATAAACACGCTGTTTAGTTGGACTTTATCACTTTTATTTTCTTTTTTTATTGCTACTCAGTAAAGAGATGTAGAGAGTGAAAGACAGTCCGAAAAATCACAAAGCTCGCATTGTGGTGCATGTGGCCGAAGTTTAAGTTTTGTGGGAATGTGGTGTATTAAAGTAGGCATAACTTATGTCTACATTGACGACAGCCACTTTCACTTGTTCAGGAAAATCTTAACTGCATAAAAAAAGTAATACATAACAATAGACATTTGTTTTGTTCTTTAACAAAAAGCCACAATTAACAAAATTTAAGGAATTCATTACTATTTTATGAGAATATAAATATTTGACGATTGACTTTTAATTGCTCTTCACAGAGGATGTTGGTGATGAGGGAGAGGAGGAGAAGGAGAGCATCACCTACAACGTCAGCATTGATATACACTACGGAATCAAGTCCAACAGGTTAGTGATGACTTCACTGCAAAGAGCAGGCACCTATTTATTTTTTTTATTTTTTTATATCCAATCAAGATGCTTTCTTATATAATGGAAACTGTTCTGATGGTTGGTTTTCCTTCTAAAGTTGTGCTCCATTCTCTTTTCCTACAGCTTGGCTTTAATCAAGAGAACCGCTGTCATCGACGCAGATAAACCAATTTCAACCCAAGTGCGAGTGCTGACGCTGAGTGAAGACTCTCCCTACGAGACACTTCATTCTTTCATCAGCAATGCGGTTGCTCCTTTCTTCAAGTCCTACATTCGTGAGTCTGGCAAGGCAGATAGGTAATTTTTTTTGTATACTTCTAATAACTTTCCATGTACAAAAAATAAGTATTTCCGAGTTTGGTATTGAGTAGTAAATGTCATGGAGGAAAAATAAAGTGCCCTTTGTGTATGAAGAGTGCTAAACCTTCCATTTTCCTTAAGCTACATCCCACTCAGTGTTTCACTTAATGTTCTCTTTTATACCTCTCTAGGGATGGAGATAAGATGGCACCCTCTGTTGAGAAGAAGATTGCTGAGCTGGAGATGGGCCTTCTCCATCTGCAGCAGAATATTGAGATTCCTGAGATCAGCCTGCTCATCCACCCCATCATCACAAACATCGCCAAGCAGTGCTACGAACGTGGGGAGAAGCCCAAGGTCACTGATTTTGGAGACAAAGTGGAAGACCCAACCTTCCTCAACCAGCTGCAATCTGGAGTTAATCGCTGGATTAGAGAGATCCAAAAAGTGAGAGGCCTTATATAAATATATTACATTATATTTCATCTTGTGAAACATGACAAAAAAATTAAAAACAACAATCCTGCAGCCATTAAAAAGAAAAATTGTCTGTCTTTCAGTTAAACACCACTGAGTTTATTTTTCTTGTCACTAACCACTCTCCCAGGTGACAAAGCTGGATCGCGACCCAGCTTCAGGCACAGCATTGCAGGAGATCAGCTTCTGGCTCAATCTGGAGAGAGCTCTCAACAGGATTCAAGAGAAAAGAGAAAGTCCTGAGGTCCTGCTCACCCTGGACATCCTAAAACATGGCAAACGGTTCCACGCTACTGTCAGCTTCGACACCGATACTGGTCAGTGAATAGCCGTTAAGGTGGCACTTCTTTTTATATTGATTGGCCTGTCGTTAAGTCTTGGTTCCTCAACTTTTTTCTCACAGGTCTGAAACAGGCAGTGGAGACTGTCAATGACTACAATCCATTGATGAAGGACTTCCCTCTTAATGACCTCCTTTCTGCCTCGGAGCTTGATAAGATCCGTCAAGCCCTGATGGCCATTTTTACTCACCTCAAGAAAATCAGGAACACCAAATATCCCATTCAGAGAGCACTGCGTCTGGTAGAAGCCATCTCCAGAGACTTGAGCTCACAGCTCCTCAAAGTGCTGGGTACCAGGAAGCTCATGCATGTTGCCTATGAAGAGTTTGAAAAGGTTTGTGCAGCTTGGTCCACATCAATGATTAAAATGTTCTTGAATTTATCGCTGTAGTTGTTCAAAACAACACGTCTCCTGAAAGTCTACTTAAACTTCTCTGTGCAGGTCATGGTGGCTTGTTTCGAGGTCTTCCAGACGTGGGAGGATGAATATGAGAAACTGCAGGTGCTTCTGAGGGACATTGTGAAGAGGAAGAGAGAGGAGAACCTGAAGATGGTGTGGCGTTTGAGCCCCGCCCACAGGAAGCTCCAGTCCCGGCTGGACCACATGAGGCGTTTCAGAAGGCAGCATGAGCAGCTGAGAGCTGTCATCGTCCGTGTGCTAAGGCCTCAGGTAAAGCACCTTTCCCATCTGTCACTGTTGTAGTTTTAACAGCAGGCCTTGTCATTATTACGTATTTCCTGGCAGTTTTGTTACTCCTTTCTGTCAATCCGTTCAAATTTGTATTAAATGTTTTGTTTTGTCACAAATTGATGGAAAGTTGCTTTTTCTTCAGGTGTCTGCAGTGCCACAGCACGCCCCTGGAGAGACCGTTGAGCCTCAGGACATGAAGGTGGCTGGAGTTCTGTTTGATGCTGCCGATGCCAATGCCATCGAGGAGGTCAATCTGGCCTATGAGAATGTCAAAGAAGTCGACGGCCTGGATGTGTCAAAGGAAGGCATGGAAGCCTGGGAAGCTGCCATGAAGCGTTACGATGAGCGCATCGACCGCGTGGAGACCCGCATCACAGCCCGCCTGCGAGATCAGCTGGGAACCGCCAAGAATGCCAATGAGATGTTCCGCATCTTCTCCCGCTTCAATGCTCTCTTTGTGCGCCCCCACATCCGCGGTGCCATCAGGGAGTACCAGACACAGCTCATCCAGCGCGTGAAAGACGACATTGAGTCGCTGCATGACAAGTTCAAAGTGCAGTATCCTCAGAGCCAGGCCTGCAAGATGAGTCACGTCCGAGACCTGCCGCCTGTGTCCGGCTCCATCATATGGGCCAAGCAGATAGATCGTCAGTTGACTGCGTACATGAAGAGGGTGGAAGATGTTCTCGGGAAGGGCTGGGAAAACCATGTGGAGGGACTGAAGCTGAAGCAGGATGGAGATAGCTTCAGGGCTAAACTCAACACTCAGGAGATATTTGACGACTGGGCTCGCAAGGTAGGGAGCAATGACTTCTCGGACGTTTGAAAATTGCTTGATTGTTCTGGTTGTGCTTGGGTTTTATAAGTCTTTGTCTTCTTTTCTTTTTCCAATCAGGTGCAGCAGCGTAATCTTGGTGTCTCTGGACGGATCTTCACCATAGAGAGCACTCGTGCCCGTGGAAGGACTGGAAACATGCTCAAGCTAAAAGTCAACTTCCTCCCAGAGATCATCACCTTGTCCAAAGAGGTCCGCAACCTGAAGTGGCTGAGCTTCCGTGTTCCTCTCGCCATTGTCAACAAAGCCCACCAAGCCAATCAGCTGTATCCATTTGCCATCTCTTTGATTGAGAGTGTGCGCACCTATGAGCGCACTTGTGAAAAGGTGGAGGAAAGGTCCTCCATCTCCCTGCTCGTGGCCGGGCTCAAGAAAGAGGTTCAGGCTCTCGTCACAGAAGGCATCACTTTAGTCTGGGAATCCTACAAGCTGGATCCTTATGTTCAGCGGCTGGCGGAGACCGTCTTCAACTTCCAAGAGAAGGTTAGGCACCAAATGAGACTGTCATTATTGGATATATTTACAAATGGTTGTTCTTACCAAACAAGGGTTCTTTTCCTAATCTGTTTCCAGGTGGATGACCTCTTATTGATCGAAGAGAAGATCGATCTGGAGGTCCGGTCCCTGGAGACTTGCATGTTTGACCACAAGACCTTCTCAGACATTCTTAACCGTGTCCAGAAAGCTGTGGACGACCTCAATCTGCACTCGTATTCCAACTTGCCCATCTGGGTCCATAAGCTGGACAATGAGGTTGGTTTTACAAATTAGTCAGAAAATGTTTTTTGTTACTTCCTATATGTTTTATGGGCATGTCATGATTAAATTGTTATTTTCTTAGATCGAGCGCATCCTGGGAGTACGTCTACAGGCTGGTCTTAAGGCTTGGACTCAGGTGTTGCGTGGCCAAATGGAAGACAAAGCAGATGTGGATATGGACACAGAAGCTCCACAAGTCAGCCACAAACCTGGAGGAGAGCCTAAGATCAAGGTAATCATTTTGACTCATGGCACTCTGTTGCCTCTTTACCCAACTGATTAAGATATGGAAAGCCTTGGCCACCTGGTGTACTATTTAAATTAATTTCTTTTTCCATTTTTATTTTTATCCTCCCAGAATGTAGTCCATGAGCTCAGGATTACAAACCAGGTGATCTACTTGAACCCACCAATTGAAGACTGCCGCTACAAACTCTACCAGGAGATGTTTTCTTGGAAGATGGTCATCCTTTCTCTACCCAGGATCCAGAGCCAGAGATATCAGGTAGGGATGATTCCATAAAAAATATGGAGATTGTTAAGCACTATGGACAGATCTGTGAAAAAATTGGAAATAAATTATCATACAAATGTAGTGCTATGTTTTAGATTGAACGTAATTGTCAAAATTTGATTTTTATTTTTTTTAAGTCATTCTGTCCTTCCCTATCAGGTGGGAGTCCACTACGAGCTCTCAGAGGAGGAGAAGTTTTACCGCAATGCCCTGACCAGGATGCCAGATGGTCCTGCAGCTTTGGAAGAGGCCTACAATGCAGTGGAAGACATAGTGAATGAGGTGGAGCAGTACGTGAAGGTATGAACCATAAGTAACTCAATGTGTTCTACTGTTTCAATTGTTTTCTTTTCATTTTTTTCCTCTTAACAGTCCCAACTTTTTTTTTCATAAATGGAGACATGTACATTATGTTGGGATTATCCTTATATCCTGTTGTTTTTTATTTCACCATATTTTGCACTTGTGCGATTATCTCTCACTTTTAGCGACTTTGACAACCTCCTTCTCTCATCCATTTCCAGGTTTGGCTGCAGTACCAGTGCTTGTGGGACATGCAAGCAGAAAATATCTACAACCGTCTGGGTGAAGATCTCACCAAGTGGCAGGCCCTGCTGGTCCAAATCCGCAAAGCACGAGGAACCTTTGACAATGCTGAGACTCGCAAAGAGTTTGGACCTGCAGTCATTGATTATGGCAAGGTACTAATGATAGTGTAACAGAAGCATTTTGATAAATGTGTCATTCACAACTTTGTCTCATTTAAACATTTTAGTTTGACACAGTTGAAATTAAGCTTAAAATCTGTTAAGATTTTTACTTTGTAAACTATATTCTCATTACTCATCCATTGGAGTTTAACTTGATTACACTGTTTTGTTTTGTTTTGTTTTTGAGTCTGTGGGCTTTGTATTAAGTCTTTGTATTTGTTTCTTACCACAGGTCCAATCAAAGGTTAACTTGAAATATGACTCCTGGCACAAAGAGGTCCTGAGCAAATTTGGACAGATGCTTGGTCAGAACATGCAGGACTTCCATGCGCAGATCTCCAAGGTAAAGACATGCTTTAAAATACACGTTGTCTAACCATTTTCTGTTGCACTGAGACACACAATGCAATGATTCTTGAAAAGAGTTCTCTTTAAACACATTTACCTGTTCTTTCAAAGTCTCGTCAAGATCTAGAGCAGCACTCTGTGGACACGGCCAGCACCTCTGATGCTGTCAACTTCATCACATATGTGCAAACCCTCAAGCGCAAGATCAAACAGTTTGAGAAAAATGTGGACGTAAGTACTGAAAAATATGTTGTATAATCCCTTGCATTAATGCCCGTTATATGATTTTAAGTTTTTGTTTCAGTTTTTAAGTTGGTCAATTTCAACAGTTTCAAATCACCTTTGTTTCTATCTGTAGTTGTTCCGTAATGGGCAGCGTCTGCTGGAGAAACAAAGGTTCCAGTTCCCTCCTTCTTGGCTCTACATTGACAACATTGAAGGTGAATGGGGTGCATTCAGTGACATAATGAAGCGCAAAGACACGGCAATACAGCAGCAGGTGGCCAACCTTCAGATGAAGATTGTCCAAGAGGACAAAGCTGTGGAAAACCGCACCACAGACTTGCTCAGTGACTGGGAGAAGACCAAACCAGTTGCTGTAAGGAAACTTGTATTATTTGATTTTACTGCGGAATAATAGAAGATTTGCTTTTGTTGTTGTAGTTTCCCCACGTCATACTTAATTGCATTTCTGTTCCATCAGGGTAACCTGCGTCCAGAGGAGGCCATTCAGTCTCTCACGATCTATGAGGGAAACTTTGGCCGACTTAAGGTTGAAAGAGAGAAATGTGCCCGTGCCAAAGAGGCCCTGGAGCTCACCGACACTGGTCTGCTCAGTGGCAGCGAGGAGAGGGTGCAGGTAATGCATGACCCCATTTAGTAATGGCGGTTATTTTTTTTAATATTACGCATTATATCATGTAGTGGTTGCACTCTTGATTAGTAGTATTAGTTCGATTCAAACAATTTCATAGGGCTTTCTGGCTGTACGTCTTTGTTTTTTAAACTAAGGCAAACCCTTTTTGTAAAGAAGCCCTACTTTGAAATAATTTCTGTCTTTGTTGTGACTTGTAGGTGGCACTGGAGGAGCTTCATGACCTGAAAGAGGTGTGGTCCGAGCTATCAAAGGTCTGGGAGCAGATTGACCAAATGAAGGAGCAGCCATGGGTCTCTGTGCAGCCTCGCAAGGTGGGAATATATATATAGTTTTCGGTCTCTGTACTGTACAGGTCAAATTCTGCAAATATAATAATTACTTCTTGATTTTGTATTCTTAGCTTCGTCAGAGTCTGGATGGTCTGCTGAACCAGCTTAAGAACTTCCAAGCAAGACTGAGACAGTATGCTTCCTACGAGTATGTCCAGAGGCTTCTCAAAGGATACCTGAAGGTCAGAAAGTTCGTCTTTCTCAACACAAGGTTTTGACTGGCAGGTTATTGCAAGTCCATTTTAAGTCATTGGGCGTTTTGTTTTTTTCCCCTCATACTGTAGGTGAACATGTTGGTGATTGAGCTGAAATCTGAGGCACTGAAGGATCGCCACTGGAAGCAGCTGATGAAGCGCTTGCATGTGAACTGGGTCTTGTCAGAGCTGACCCTTGGTCAGATCTGGGACGTTGATCTGCAGAAGAATGAGATGGTCGTGAAGGACGTTCTCCTGGTGGCCCAGGGTGAGATGGCCCTGGAAGAGTTCCTCAAACAGGTGAGGAGTAAGGTTTCATAATCTATATAATTGCTAATAATCTTCAATTTGTTTCATTTTAAATTATGCGGCTGTGGTTTTTCAGATCCGCGAAGTGTGGAACTCGTATGAGCTTGACTTGGTGAACTACCAGAACAAGTGCCGTCTGATACGAGGCTGGGACGACCTCTTCAACAAGGTCAAAGAGCACATCAACAGTGTGTCTGCCATGAAGCTGTCTCCTTACTACAAGGTAAAGACAATCTTATACACAGCACAATAAGACAGTAGTTTCATGTTTTTGTAAAATATGACCCTGAGGAACTGCCTCAACATTGTGCTCTATATTGTTTATTTTTTACCAGGTGTTTGAAGAAGATGCCCTGAGCTGGGAAGACAAGCTGAATCGCATCATGGCTCTGTTTGATGTTTGGATTGATGTCCAGCGTCGCTGGGTCTATCTGGAGGGCATTTTCACAGGCAGTGCTGACATCAAACATTTGCTGCCTGTTGAAACCCAAAGATTCCAGAGGTAAATGGAGAAACCTACCACAGCACCCATACTTTATTGTCACATTCAAGGTTCATAAATTATGTCCGCTGTGGTGTTTTCATAAATTAAAATAGTATTTTAAGAACTAGTATTTCATATATTGGTAGTACATATATAGCATTTTTAAGTTTGCACTTTTTTCTGAATGTAATGTCTTTTTGTTTTGTTTTGTTTTTTCTTAGTATCAGCACAGAGTTCTTGGCACTGATGAAGAAGGTGACAAAGTCGCCTTTAGTCATGGATGTGCTCAACATTCAGGGGGTGCAGAGATCCCTGGAGCGACTGGCTGACCTTCTGGGTAAAATCCAGAAAGCTCTCGGAGAATATCTGGAGAGAGAAAGGTCCTCCTTCCCCAGGTATGAATAGGATACTGAGGCGAAACGTCAGGATCATGAAACGTGCATGTCGCTAGTCAGATTTTTAAATGTGTCATTATGTTCGATATTTGGGAATAATGCATACCTAATACAAATTTACAGATGATGCATCTTTATTTAACATTCACCCTCTTGTTGACAGATTCTACTTCGTGGGAGACGAGGACTTGCTTGAGATTATCGGCAACAGCAAGAACGTGGCCAAACTCCAGAAGCACTTCAAAAAGATGTTTGCTGGAGTCGCCAGCATCCTACTCAACGAGGACAACACCGAGGTGCTGGGAATCTCCTCGCGTGAGGGTGAGGAGATCTTCTACAAGACACCCGTCTCCATCACACAACACCCGAAGATCAACGAGTGGCTCACTCTCGTGGAGAAGGAGATGAGGGTGACGTTGGCCAAGCTGCTAGCGGAGTCTGTCACAGAGGTCACCGGCTTCAACAAGGGTACAGCCGTGGACCTTAGCCAGTACATCAACTGGATTGATCGCTACCAGGTTTGAATTCAAAACATTTTTTTCCTTCATACAACCTATAAAACAACTCTATTCCAAATGTTAAAATTGTGACTCTGTGGTAATGTGACTTTATCGGTATTGTTTCTCCTCAGGCCCAGCTCGTAGTTCTGTCCGCCCAGATTGCCTGGTCTGAGAACATTGAATATGCCCTGACCACCATCTCTGGCAGTGGGGACATGAAACCCATGCAAGAAGTGCAGTCAAATGTGGAGGCCACTCTCAACGTGCTGGCTGACACTGTGCTCATGGAGCAGCCTCCACTTCGCAGGAGGAAACTGGAGCATCTGGTAAGAGTCCATCATTTTATGTTGTGTTTTTGAAAGAAATCTGTTTTGAAAGAAGAGTTTCTAAAATTCCTTCTGTTTCTAGATTACCGAGCTGGTGCACCAACGTGATGTGACCAGGAGTCTGATCAAGAACAAGATCGACAACCCCAAGTCTTTTGAGTGGCTCAGCCAGATGCGCTTCTACTTTGACCCCAAGCAGACAGATGTCCTCCAACAGTTGTCTATTCAGATGGCCAATGCCAAGTTCAACTACGGCTTTGAATACTTGGGTGTCCAGGACAAGCTTGTCCAAACTCCACTGACAGATCGTTGCTATCTCACCATGACTCAGGCCCTGGAGGCTCGCCTTGGAGGATCACCATTTGGTATGGATCCTCATTGTGGCCATATTTACTCTCGGAGTTGGTTTCTGACAAAGTTAAAGCATGTAACACCTAAATCACCATCTCTTGTCTAGGTCCTGCTGGCACAGGGAAGACTGAGTCCGTGAAAGCCCTGGGTCACCAGCTCGGTCGCTTTGTCCTGGTCTTTAACTGTGACGAGACCTTCGACTTCCAGGTACATGATTGCATTCCTTTTCATTTCTCATAACTATTTTATAACAAAGACAATTTCACCAATCCATTACACACATTCATTTTATTGTTTCCTATTTCCAGGCCATGGGTCGTATCTTCGTGGGTCTGTGCCAGGTTGGAGCCTGGGGCTGCTTCGACGAGTTCAACCGTCTGGAGGAGAGAATGCTGTCAGCCGTCTCTCAGCAGGTCCAGTACATTCAGGTGGCCTTGAGAGAGCACAGCAACCCCAACAGAGACAGGAGTACGTATGACACTTGGACCCTCCACACCTTTGTCGTTCTTGCTCGTGTTAAAAAAAACAAAAAAAAAAACACAACCCTTCCCTTTGATGAAACTGTCTCCATATAAGCACTTGTGAGCAAAACATTTGTTTTTAATCAACTATCAAATGGCAAAATCCCAAACGGGTAACATTGATCACTTTGTGTTATGTCTAATAACACATGATGTATAATATTCTGTTATGGTCACATCAGAACATAAGACAATAAATGTAGATTGTGTTGAAAATAAGTGATCCTCTGTTCCCCTTCTAGGTGTGCCTGTAACCACAGAGCTCTTGAACAAGCAGGTGAAGGTGAGCCCAGACATGGCCATCTTCATCACCATGAACCCTGGCTACGCTGGACGTTCCAACCTGCCCGACAATCTGAAAAAGCTGTTCCGCAGCTTGGCCATGACAAAGCCCGACCGTCAGCTTATTGCACAGGTCATGCTTTACTCCCAAGGTTTCCGAACAGCTGAGATTCTCGCCAAGAAGATCGTACCTTTCTTCAAGTATGTACTCTGTTTGGGTCAAGGATAAATAAATTTAAACGATTGTAAGACATTCTTCTATTCTCATTTTATCTCCTGTTCCATTTTCAGACTGTGCGATGAACAGCTGTCATCTCAGAGTCATTATGACTTCGGGCTCCGAGCACTCAAGAGTGTGCTGATCAGTGCCGGTAATGTCAAACGTGAGCGCATCCAGAGAATCAAAAGGGAGAAACATGAGCGGGGAGAGAACGTCGATGAGAATGATATAGCTGAGAACCTGCCTGAACAGGAGGTAAAAAAGACTTGCAAGACGTGTCTCTGTTTTCAATTAGTACTGAGTTTTAATAGCTATTGAAAGTGTTATTTCAGTAGATTCGTTAAGTTTTAATCAGTCTGTATCTTGCTCACTTTAGATCTTGATCCAGAGTGTTTGTGAGACAATGGTCCCCAAGCTGGTGGCGGAGGACATCCCTCTGCTGTTCAGCCTCCTGTCAGATGTCTTCCCTGGAGTTCAGTACCATCGTGGAGAGATGACTGCTCTAAGGGAGGAGCTGAAGAAGGTCTGCAGTGAGATGTACCTCACCTACGGAGATGGAGACGATGTTGGCAGCATGTGGGTGGAGAAGGTATGGAGTAGAATAGAGTTGATCGCCCTGTGTGGTGTGGAGAGAATATTGCTTCGAGCTCCATTATCATCTTTGTCATTGAATCTCTTTCAGGTGCTCCAGCTGTACCAGATCACGCAGATCAACCACGGTCTGATGATGGTGGGACCCTCAGGCAGTGGAAAGACCATGGCATGGAGGGTGCTGCTCAAAGCCCTGGAGAGGCTCGAAGGTGTTGAGGGCGTGGCCCACATCATCGACCCGAAAGCCATCAGCAAAGACCACCTGTATGGAACCCTGGACCCCAATACTCGAGAATGGACTGATGGATTGTTCACACACATCCTCAGAAAGTGAGTTCTAGCACAGATTATTGATCAACCAAAATAAACTAATTTAATGTGACAAATCAAAATCCTTTATTAAAAACTGCTTATCTTTCACTTTCAGGATCATTGACAATGTCCGAGGTGAACTGCAGAAACGTCAGTGGATCATTTTCGATGGCGACGTCGATCCAGAATGGGTTGAAAATCTGAACTCTGTCCTGGACGACAACAAGTTGCTAACTTTGCCCAATGGAGAACGTCTCAGCTTGCCACCAAATGTAAGAACAGTCCCAACACAGGTCTCTACTTGTGTCCTAGTACTGATTTGTTTGAAGCATGTTAATATTTATGGTTTTGTCTTTCTATCCAGGTGCGTGTCATGTTTGAAGTACAGGACCTGAAGTATGCTACGCTTGCCACTGTGTCCCGTTGTGGCATGGTCTGGTTCAGTGAAGATGTCCTCAGTACCGACATGATCTTCAACAACTTCCTAGCTCGCATTCGCAGCATCCCACTCGATGAGGGAGAGGACGAAGCTCAGCGCCAGCGAATAGGCACAGAAGATGAGGACGAGACTGCTTCTCCAATGCTACAGGTAATAAAAGAGGGGGGAAACTTTTGAGAACAACTCCTCAAGCATGTTGTGTATACTCAATTTGACGTGTTTTACTCTAGATCCAGAGGGATGCTGCTGCAGTCCTGCAGCCATACTTCACCTCCACAGGCCTTGTGATCAAGGCCTTGGAGCATGCCTCGAAGATGGAGCACATCATGGATTTCACCCGCCTGCGCTGTTTGGGTTCTCTGTGCTCAATGCTGCACCAGGCCTGCCGCAATGTGGCTCTCTACAACAATAATCACCCCGACTTCCCAATGCCCATCGACCAGCTGGAGAAGTATATGCAGGTAATCTTTCCCTTACCTTTACCGAAAGGAACATATGACTGTTAAATAAAATGTCCTCTAAAACGTGGCTGATGATGATTCTAATGCTGGTCTCTGCAGAAATATTTGATCTACGCTGTGCTGTGGTCCTTCTCTGGTGATGGACGATTGAAAATGAGGGCAGAACTTGGAGAATACATCCGTCGCATCACCACTGTGCCCCTACCCTCTGCTCCCAATGTCCCCATCATTGACTATGAGGTACAGGCTCAATTTGTTAGAGAGATATTGTAGGAAATTAATTTGCAGTCACTGAAAAGAGAAAATACTCATATCCTGTAATTCCTGAATGTTAATTCCAATTTAAAATTTTTGTTCAGGTGTGCATCTCTGGTGAGTGGCAGTCCTGGCAGGGCAAGGTGCCTCAAATTGAGGTAGAAACCCACAAAGTGGCATCCCCAGATGTTGTGGTTCCGACTCTGGACACAGTTCGCCATGAGGCTTTGCTTTACACATGGCTGGCAGAGCATAAGCCACTGGTACTGTGTGGACCGCCTGGATCTGGAAAGACCATGACTTTGTTCAGCGCTCTCAGGGCTCTTCCTGATATGGAGGTGAGGGACACACATTTTACTCATCAGTCTTTCATACAGTTACTTAGCTGTTCGTCTTTGTTTCATGTACTGAACAGTTGCTATCGAAAATGAAAACATAGTTTGTTTGAGGAGTGCTTACTTTGCTTTTTACTCTCCCAGGTTGTTGGTCTGAACTTCTCCAGTGCCACCACCCCAGAACTGCTCCTGAAGACCTTTGACCACTACTGTGAGTATCGTCGTACCCCCAACGGCGTGGTCCTTGCCCCTGTCCAGCTGGGCAAGTGGTTGGTCTTGTTCTGTGACGAGATCAATCTTCCCGACATGGACAAGTACGGCACACAGAGGGTCATCTCTTTCCTCAGACAGGTATTTTCACAATCACTGACAAACTGACCATATGTGCTCCATACATTCTACAGGAATATTCTAAGTCTGTGTTTTGGTGAATATCAATGATGTAAAATTATGACCTTCTCAAACATTTTTTGGCAGATGGTGGAACATGGTGGTTTCTACCGCACTTCAGACCAGACTTGGGTCAAACTGGAGAGGATCCAATTTGTTGGAGCCTGTAATCCTCCAACTGATCCAGGCAGAAAGCCTCTCACACACAGGTACAATTCATTACAACTAGAAAGGATTATTGTGCTCAACACAGGACAAAGAAAGCAAAAAATATCAATATGGCAAATGCTAACAGTGACCATGATACCATGCACTCTTAGATTCCTGCGACATGTTCCAGTGGTGTATGTGGACTATCCAGGCCCAGCTTCTCTCACCCAGATTTATGGAACATTCAACCGTGCCATGCTGCGTCTCATCCCATCTCTGCGCACCTATGCTGAACCTCTCACGGCTGCTATGGTCGAGTTCTATACCATGTCTCAGGTAAAGGAAATTGCACAATATAAATGAAGCACTCAAACTTTTGTTTCATTTATATGCTTATTTGTTTTCTTACATGTTTCATTTTAAAAAATTTTCCCTTCGATTCCAGGAGCGGTTCACTCAGGACATTCAGCCTCACTACATCTACTCTCCCAGAGAAATGACCCGCTGGGTGAGGGGCATTTTTGAGGCCCTGCGACCTCTCGAGACTCTACCTGTGGAAGGACTCATTCGTATCTGGGCCCATGAGGCTCTTCGTCTCTTCCAGGACAGGTGAGTGCTACTTTCGATCGAGGCTGAATGCTATCTATCCCAAACCCAGACCATGTAGTGTACTTTTTTTATCTAATTGACAAATTAGTCAGTTGACTATGTGATGGTCTTTTTCAGGCTGGTGGGCGATGAAGAGAGAAGGTGGACAGATGAAAACATCGACACAGTCGCTCTCAAACACTTCCCCAACATTGATAAAGACAAAGCTCTGAACAGACCCATCCTCTACAGCAACTGGCTCTCCAAGGTAAATCAGAGATACAATGGCTTTAATGCAATTTCGGCTTGAATCTAAAGAACCTACTTCAGTTTAGCGAGTTTATTTCCATTTGCACTGAGTTTTGTGCTTTTATAAATGCAGGACTACATCCCAGTGGAACAGGAGGAATTGAGAGACTATGTGAAGGCCCGTCTGAAGGTTTTCTATGAGGAAGAGCTGGATGTTCCTCTGGTGCTCTTCAATGAAGTGCTAGACCACGTCCTCCGAATTGACAGGTGACCAACATTTTCCAAGCATCTCTCAGCACTACAAGTTGATTTTTAGAAGGAAAAAAAGTTTATTTTTCAATCTGAAAAGGCTGGTGTTAACTTGAATTGTTTTCTTTTTGTAGAATCTTCCGTCAGCCTCAGGGCCATCTCCTGTTAATTGGAGTGAGTGGAGCAGGAAAAACCACTCTTTCTCGATTTGTAGCCTGGATGAATGGACTAAGCGTCTATCAGATCAAGGTTTGCGCAATATTATTTAGAATACTTTGAATAATTCATGTCAATAAACCTGCCTGTTGTATTGATCTTTATTTCTTATTTTGTGTCCAGGTACACCGGAAATACACTGGGGAGGACTTCGATGAAGACCTCCGTACTGTGTTGCGTCGCTCGGGTTGTAAGAATGAGAAGATCGCCTTCATCATGGACGAGTCCAATGTGCTGGATTCTGGTTTCCTTGAGAGAATGAACACACTGCTGGCCAATGGAGAGGTAATGTGAACATATCAGGGCACCAGGTGGATAACTGCTGAGCTGTACTCGGTGGAGTTTAGTCTTCTGATACAATGAATGTGCCCAGGTTCTGTATGTAATTTTTTCATGATGCCTTTTTTTACGGGTGTCTGCAGGTTCCTGGACTTTTTGAGGGAGATGAATATGCCACCCTTATGACTCAGTGTAAGGAGGGAGCCCAGAAAGAGGGCCTGATGCTCGACACTCATGAAGAGCTGTACAAGTGGTTTACCAGCCAGGTCATCAGAAACCTCCACGTCGTGTTCACCATGAACCCCTCATCTGAGGGTTTGAAAGACAGGGCTGCCACCTCTCCTGCCCTCTTCAACAGGTAACAAGGCTCATTTTGAATCACTGTGGGACATTCGAAAGGGATGAAACTGGCCTGTAAGATGAGTTTTAATGTTCACTAAAAACTTTTTTTTATCACCAGGTGTGTGTTGAACTGGTTTGGAGACTGGTCTACCGAGGCTCTGTATCAGGTGGGTAAAGAGTTCACCAGCAAGATGGATCTGGAGAAGCCCAACTACAAGGTTCCAGACTACATGCCCATCGTCTACGACAAGCTGCCCCAGCCACCTTCTCACCGCGAGGCTATTGTCAACGGCTGCGTGTTTGTACACCAGACTCTTCACCAGGTAGGGTTGTTTGGTTGTTCATTGCAGTGATTTGTGACTTGATTGTATATTGTGCTTTTATAGATGGAGCACGTCCGAGTCAGCTTTTTGTAATTGTAAAACAAACATTGTAGGCAAACAACCGTCTGGCCAAGCGTGGTGGGCACACCATGGCCATTACTCCTCGCCACTACTTGGACTTCATCAACCAGTATGCCAACCTGTTCAACGAGAAACGCAGCGAGCTGGAAGAGCAGCAGATGCACCTCAACGTTGGTCTCCGCAAAATCAAAGAGACCGTCGATCAGGTAACTACATCTTCCATTTCTTTGCATTACCTAATATGAATTATGGCAAGTTTAGTAATACAGTTTTCAGAAATGCATCATGGTAAACCCGCCAATGTGTACCTTTTATGTTTCGTATTCATCCAGGTGGAAGAACTTCGCCGTGACCTGAGAATTAAGAGCCAGGAGCTGGAGGCAAAGAACGCTGCTGCCAATGACAAACTGAAGAAGATGGTCAAAGACCAGCAGGAGGCTGAAAAGAAAAAGGTAAAAGGATTCAATATCAAGCAAGAAAAACTGCAGCCCATCGCAACTCAGGAATTTAAGTTTTGTTGGAAATTTTGGACTGAACTTGATACTTTTTCTACTTTGACTCCAGGTGATGAGCCAGGAGATCCAGGAGGCTGTGTACAAGCAGCAGGAGGTGATCAAGGACAAACAGCTGAGTGTCAAAGAGGACTTGGACCAGGTGGAGCCGGCTGTCATTGAGGCTCAGAATGGTACAACGATTCTTCTTCCTTTCCTGACGACTACATTTATTATTACTGTTCCCATGTTGTCATTGGCTTTTATACACCGGACCTGCAATCACAGCTTCATTTCTGCTTGTATCCTCCTGTCATCACTGCTTCTTCCTTTGTCTTAATGTCCATTCCTCTTCACCTGATGTTAATAGCTGTTAAGTCCATTAAGAAGCAGCACCTGGTGGAGGTGCGTTCCATGGCCAATCCACCCGCGGCTGTCAAGCTGGCCCTGGAATCAATTTGCTTGCTCCTGGGAGAGAGCACAACCGACTGGAAGCAGATTCGATCCATCATCATGAGGGAGAACTTCATTCCCACCATTGTTAACTTCTCTGCTGAGGAGATCAGGTGAAATAAGAGACATGTTTTATACTTGTTTACTAAAGAGCTGTTTCTGTTTTGTTTTTTCTATCCCCTGTCTTCCCCTGCGGGTCCTTTTGAATTTCTCCCCTCTTATTCCCATAAACACACCTCCTCTCCCCCTCCCTTGTACTGTTTCCTCTCAAACACACTCCTTCCACTTGACTAGCGGTGAGTTCTATTAAGCGGCAGCATCTAGTAGAAGTACGGGCTATGACCAATCCCCCAGCTGCAGTCAAACTGGCCCTGGAGTCTATCTGCCTTCTGCTGGGCGAGGAGACCAATGACTGGAAAAGAATCAGACAAGTTATTATCAGGGATAATTTCATCACCAGTATAGTCAACTTTTCCTCTGAGGACATGAGGTACCAGCGTCACAATGTTTTTGTCTTCATAGAATGGAAGCAGCAAATCAGTCGGTTCAATCAGCACGAGTGATTTTTCTGATTAGTACTTGATTGTAGCTCTTTGAAGGAAAATGGAATCCGAGAATAAGCCGATGATAATGACCTCTGTACTTGTCATTGTTGTGATTTCTTATGGTGAAGTTGGTAGAAAGTGCCCCCTTCCAATGTCCTGACAAAATTTAAATAATCCTGTAGAACCCAATACATTTTCTTTAATTTACTATCAGTTCTCAAATTGAAGTTGATGCCAGCATTGTAAAAAGTAGCTTTATTTAATCTTTTTGTGTCATAATTTATTTTCTCCAGTGACTCCATCCGTGAGAAGATGAAGAAGAACTACATGTCCAACCCAAGCTACAACTATGACCAAGTGAACAGGGCGTCTCTGGCCTGTGGACCTATGGTGAAATGGGCTATTGCTCAGGTACGACTATGCAATATTGAACTCGGGATCAGAATTGGGCAAAGTGGAATCTCTTCTGATGAACATGTGTGGTCCTTCTTTCTAGCTGAATTACGCTGACATGCTGAAGCGCGTGGAGCCTCTGCGTAATGAACTGCAGAAGCTTGAAGATGATGCCAAGGACAACAAGACAAAGGCAGAGGAGGTAGAGCAGATGATTCGAGACCTGGAGGCGAGCATTGCACGCTACAAGGAGGAGTACGCCGTCCTCATCTCAGAGGCCCAGGCCATCAAGGCTGACCTGGCTGCAGTCGAAGCGAAGGTAACAAATTGGTTTACCTCACATCAGCCTCCTCAGCAGGAGTTTAAGCTGATTGAGTTTGCTTGAATAATTGATTTCACCCTCTGATTCCAGGTGAATCGCAGCACAGCCCTGCTGAAGAGTCTGTCAGCTGAGAGGGACCGCTGGGAGAAGACCAGCGAGACCTTCAAGAACCAGATGTCCACCATCGCAGGAGACTGTCTGCTCTCTGCAGCGTTCATCACATACGCCGGCTACTTTGAACAACAGATGAGACAGAACTTGTTCACTACGTGGTCCCACCACCTGCAGCAGGCCAACATTCAGGTATTTGAAGAGCCATTCTCACTCAGTACATTAATACCAGTCATTTGTATATTGCTAAGGATTACAGTTCTGTCCTATTGCTCACTTGTTCAGTTGGAAAAATGTTCAAATGTTCAGCAATCCCGCCAGATATTCTTATTTTGCTCCTTTAACCTGATGCCAGATAAAAAAACTAATTTTGTCATGATTTTTTATCTTCCTCCAGTTCCGTACAGATATTGCCAGAACTGAATACTTGTCCAACGCTGATGAGAGGCTCCGCTGGCAAGCAAACTCCCTCCCTGCAGACGACCTCTGCACTGAAAACGCCATCATGCTGAAGCGGTTCAACAGGTCAGCACCTGAATTCGATATCAAGTGTAACTTTAATATTTACCATTTGATTATTAATTTGTGTGAAATTTAAAATCTTCCTCATATTTCTGCCATTTTAGATATCCACTGATCATTGACCCGTCAGGCCAAGCGACAGAATTTATCATGAACGAGTACAAAGACCGCAAGATCACCAGAACCAGCTTCCTGGACGACGCCTTCAGAAAGAACCTGGAGAGTGCTTTGCGTTTTGGAAACCCACTGTTGGTGCAGGTAAGAGCCATTAGCTCACCCTAATTTCATTTTTTTTTTGTAAACGCGATAACTGCCCGGTGCTAGCAAATTCATTACTGACTCATTTATAATTTGTGTATTTTCATTTAGGATGTGGAAAGCTACGACCCCATCCTGAACCCAGTGCTCAACAGAGAGGTCCGCAGGACCGGAGGACGAGTCCTCATCACCCTCGGAGACCAGGACATCGATCTGTCCCCTTCATTTGTCATCTTCCTCTCCACCAGAGACCCAACTGTAAAGAAACTATTACATTAATTCTTTCCGTTATATTATTCAATACTATATATCTGTGATTTATTATTCTCGTGGCTGAACAAAGTGCGAGAAGGCTAATCTGTATTCTCTGATGTGCATGCAGGTCGAGTTCCCACCAGACTTGTGCTCTCGTGTTACTTTTGTCAACTTCACTGTGACACGCAGCAGTCTTCAGAGCCAGTGTCTCAACGAGGTCCTCAAGGCTGAGAGGCCTGACGTGGACGAGAAACGCTCTGACCTCCTCAAACTGCAGGGTAAGCCACAAAATGCCAGAGCTGTATTGTTTTCCACCACCTGTGTCTTTGAAAGATTTGCTCACAAAATGAGACAAACTATAACCCCCCCTCCCGTCTCTTGCAGGCGAATTCCAGCTGCGTCTGCGTCAGCTGGAAAAATCCCTCCTGCAGGCCCTTAACGAGGTCAAGGGTCGCATCCTTGATGACGACACCATCATCACCACCCTGGAGAATTTGAAGAAGGAGGCAGCTGAGGTGACCAGGAAGGTGGAGGAGACGGATATTGTCATGGCTGAGGTAGAGGCAGTGTCCCAGCAGTACTTGTCTCTGTCCTCTGCCTGCAGCAGCATCTACTTCACCATGGAGTCTCTCAATCAGGTTTCTACACTTCTCACTCTCTTTCTGTGTCTTTTAACTTCTAACTCGCCCACTAAATTATAAGTACTAATAATATTTGCTTTGTTTCTCCTTTCAGATGCACTTCCTCTATCAGTACTCTCTTCACTTCTTCCTGGACACGTACCACACGGTGCTGTACGAGAACCCCAACCTCAAGGGCATCACCGATCACACACAGAGACTCGCTGTCATCACAAAGGACCTCTTCCAGGTTTGAAAAGTGATTTGTGAAAACAGGACACACCTTTTGAGGGGAGGGACTGAATATGGCTGACGCAACATTGTATTATTTCTATACAATTAGGTGGCCTTCAACAGAGTGGCCAGAGGCATGCTGCACCATGACCATATCACCTTCTCCATGCTGCTCGCCAAGATCAGCTTAAAGGGCATGACCAGGTATAATACCAGCAGAAGTATGGCATACAACACAGGTCATAGGCACAGCGTTTCTAATCATTGTATATTTTCTGAACGTCTCTAGCGAGCCGCCATATGATACAGAATTCCAGCATTTCCTTCGTGGGAAAGAGATTGTCCTGACGGGAATCTCGCTGCCCAAAGTGAAGGGTCTGACTACCGATCAGTGTGAGGCCATGGTCCGACTCAGCCGCCTGCCTGCATTCAAAGACCTGGTGGAAAAAGTTGAGGCTGACGAGGTGAGTGTTCCCTCTGGTACGACTCTGACAGACTGTGAATTTTTCATACATTCTTATTCATTTGTTATCTTGCGGTGTTTCTTCAGCAATTCTTCATGTGGATTGAGAGCAATACTCCGGACCTGGCAGTTCCTTACCTGTGGTCAGAAGAGAAGCAGTCCAGTGAGTACCTGGGCTTGGACTATATTCTTGCTATATTTGACCGGATCTGGCCTGTATGTATTCACATGGACCTCTTCTTTTCCAGCTCCCATCGGTCAGGCAGTGCATCAGTTGCTGCTGATCCAGGCCTTCCGCCCCGACCGCCTGCTGGCCATGTCGCACATATTCGTCTCAAAGGTCCTGGGAGAGAGCTTCATGAACATCATTGAGCAGCCCCTTGACCTGGCTAACATTGTGGACAGCGAGGTAATGATTTATTTTTCATCCATAATATTCTCTTTCAAAGTGTTTGTTGTTTTTGGATGAATTGCTGACATTCCTCTTCTTGTGTTCGTAGGTGAAGCCAAGCACTCCAGTGTTGATGTGCTCGGTACCAGGTTATGATGCCAGCGGACTGGTCAGAGATCTTGCTGCAGAGGAGAACAAACAAATCACATCTATTTCTATTGGTATGAAGGAGCAAACATACAAGTCTGAGTTCAGTTATCACATAATCCAGATGCTTATTGTGACCTGAATCAAAGTCTTGATGCAGAGATTGTAATTGCTTTCATATTCCCACCGTTCACAGGTTCAGCTGAAGGCTTCAATAAGGCTGAGAGAGACATCAACACCGCAGTCAAGTCTGGCAGGTCGGCACTGCTCACTCAGTGTACTTCAATGTGCTTGGGTGTGCCGGTGCCCTAAATAAATTGTTTCTCCTGCAGATGGGTGATGTTGGAGAACGTCCACCTGGCTCCTGGATGGCTAATGCAGCTGGAGAAGAAGCTTCACTCCATGCAGCCTCATGCCAGTTTCAGGCTTTTCCTCACAATGGAGATCAATCCCAAGGTATAACCTCATCACTCACTGGAAGATTTCTGGACTATTGGTCAGGCAGTGCATCAGCTGCTGTTGTGAAGCAGGTGAAAATAATTTGAGTGGATTCCCCCCCCCGTAGTTACTTTTTGTTTTCCCCCCCTTTCAGGTGCCAGTGAATCTGCTTCGTGCCGGTCGTATCTTTGTGTTTGAGCCTCCTCCAGGTGTCAAGGCCAACATGCTCAGGACCTTCAGCAGCATCCCTGTGGCTCGCATGTGCAAGGTGACCCAGACTGAAATTACCAACGAACAAACGCACACTTCCAAACATTTGCAAGTAACCTCCAACCGCTCTTCCAAGATTTGCTGTCTAATGTTTGTCTTCCATATGTTTACAGGCTCCCAACGAACGTGCACGCCTTTATTTCCTGCTTGCTTGGTTCCACGCTGTCATCCAGGAGCGTCTGCGCTACGCACCACTCGGCTGGTCCAAGAAGTATGAGTTTGGGGAGTCTGACCTCCGCTCTGCTTGTGACACAGTCGACACATGGCTGGACGACACTGCTAAGGTTAGACACCAGAACAAAACACAGCTTTATATGGGATTTGTTTCAATATTGGAATGGTTTCGTACTGACAATTTAAAAAAAAAAAAAAAAAAAAAAGTAACAACAATACATTCTTACATGCAGATATTGTCAATAAATTTTGTAGTTGGAAGGGTTTTCTTGGCATTTTATAAACAAGTGTCCTCATAACTGTGAAACACTCGTACAGGGCCGTCAGAACATTGCACCAGACAAGATCCCCTGGGCTGCTCTGAAAACCCTCATGGCTCAGTCCATCTATGGAGGCCGCATTGACAACGAGTTCGACCAGCGGCTGCTCAACACCTTCCTGGATCGCATCTTCACCAAGAGAAGCTTCGATAGCGAGTTCAAACTGGCTCTCAAGGTTGATGGGCATAAGGACATCAAGATGCCGGACGGCATTCGGTCAGTATCGGTTGACTTTCAATGTAACACCTGCAATCCTGATATGGTGGAATTTTTTTTCCAATGAATCTAAAAATAATGTTAATGATATGTGTTTGTTACAGACGGGAGGAGTTCATGCACTGGGTGGAGATGCTTCCCGACACTCAGACTCCATCTTGGCTTGGTTTGCCCAGCAATGCAGAGAAAGTTTTGCTCACCACTCAGGGTATGCTGCTGCTGTCCTCTTCATAACCTCTGAAG
Organism: Lipophrys pholis; assembly: GCF_963383615.2. NCBI lineage: Eukaryota > Metazoa > Chordata > Actinopteri > Blenniiformes > Blenniidae > Lipophrys > Lipophrys pholis. The sequence continues at coordinate 10,851,042 of NC_137633.1, forward strand.
TTTTCCTCTTACCATCCATTTGTCCACAGGATAAGTCTTAATCTGTTCCAGTGTTTCATCTCCGACTGCGACAGGGTGTCTCCGTGCAATCAGAAGATTGCTCATTACTAATCTCTCATCTTTCCATTGATTCTCTTTAACTCACAAGCAGGTTTTTTTTTTTTTAAACAAGTAGTCCCTCCTTGCAGCCTTTTGTAACATAGTGAAGCTGTAGTCTCAGCAATCGTAGCTAAAAAGGGGCCAGAGGATGGGTGTGTGTATCCTCACCCTCCAGCAGCTGTATTTCACAGCCATCATGTCGCTTTGCTAAGATACCCTCCCAACCCCACCCTCAGGTTGTGTTCGATACTCCCCTTGACTTCCACTTCCTCCGACTCTCCTTTAGCCCCCCCCACACCCCTCCTCCCTGTTGGATGTCCACACCCTCTCCCAACTCCCAGAGTCCCAGCTGCCAAACCACCCACCACCAACACTCCCCTCTTTTCATCATCCTCACCCCTTAGTTCGTTTCTCCAAACTTTCATCTTACATCGTTTGTGTCGTTGCCTCCAGATCTGGTTGGTCAGGATTTGTTTTTTCTTTTGATACCTTCTGCAACTTTATTTTACAGTTGATGGAAACTGCCTGAAGCCTTGTTTGTTTTGTGTAAACCGATGTCGTCCTTATTTGTTAACCTTGCACAACCTTTTTTTTGTTTGTCGGAAGAAAAAAAACTAACTCTTCCGTGAGACAAGCTGTTTGTTTCTTTCCTCCACAATTAATTTCTTCTCCCCTCCCTTTACCTGCCACCATGGCCTTGTCTTCCACCTCCCTCCCTGCTCACTCGCTACCACTCCTGGGCTGCGCAGGCACTGACATGATGGGTAAGATGCTGAAAATGCAGATGTTGGAGGATGAGGATGACCTTGCCTACGAGACGGAGACGAAGGAGCGCACCTCGTCCACATCCGATGCTCAGCCGGCGTGGATGAGGACCCTCCACACCACCGCCTGCAACTGGCTGCAGCTAATGCCGCAAACGGTCAACCCACTCAAACGCACAGTGGAGAACATCAAGGTAACGGAAGAAATCCAGTATCCGTTTATTGCTGAGATCAGACCTGCTCATTTAAATTGCGCCTGACGTTTGAGTTGAAAAGCAACATTAAAGCACAGGTTTCAATCGCTGTCATCGTTTTATTCGTACTCGTTGCACATCTGTCCAGCTTTAGCATTTTCTTCACGCTCGTTTGTTTCCAAACGCCAGGACCCACTCTTCCGGTTCTTCGAGCGTGAGGTGAAGATGGGCGGCAAGATGCTTCAGGAGGTCCGTCAGGATCTGTCCGATGTGGTGTCGGTGTGCGAGGGCAAGAAGAAGCAGACCAACTACCTGCGCACACTCATCAGTGACCTCGTGAAAGGTTTTCTACTCTCTTCCCGTGCTGTTGTTGAACCTCGTTTGGTTTTTGAAATCCGAGAACAGATAACAAGACTGCGTCTCTCTGCAGGAATCCTGCCTCGCAGCTGGTGTCGGTACACTGTCCCAGCCGCCATGACTGTGATCCAGTGGGTGGCAGACTTCAGTGAGCGAATCAAGCAGCTGCAGCAGATCTCCCAGGGAGCCGCCAGCGGGGGTGCAAAGGAACTGAAGGTACTGCTTCTGAATAAATTCAAGCATGTTTCGACTCTGAAAACCGAGATCCGCTCGTGTAATGGTGCATTTCCTTTCTTTTTCCATCTTCTCCACATCAGAACATCCATGTGTGCTTGGGCAGCCTGTTTGTGCCCGAGGCGTACATCACCGCCACCCGTCAGTATGTGGCACAGGCCAACAGCTGGTCCCTGGAGGAGCTGTGTCTCGAGGTCAATGTCACCACCGCTCAGGGCACTGCTCTGGACGCCTGCAGCTTTGGCATCAAAGGTCAGACTAAAACACAATGCAGACTTTGGTAATGCAACAATTAAGGTTGAAAAAGTCAATGTCCCACTCCTGCTCAAGTCCGATTCAAATACTTTGAGACCAGGCCAGAAGGCATCTTGTATATATGAGATGAACTTATGAGCTTTGAACTTTTAACAAGTGGCCTAATATGTCAATACTGAATTTTCATGATGTCTTTTTTCCCCAACTTTTACTTTCCAGGTCTGAAACTGCAAGGAGCCACTTGTGCCAACAACAAGCTGTCTCTGTCCAACACCATCTCCACTGAGCTGCCGCTGACTCAGCTCCGCTGGATCAAGCAGAGCAATGCCGAGAAGAGACACATGGTACAAGCAGCATGTGGACACGTCACTGCTTTATTGGATGTTCTCTCCTGTCGTGGCGTAGCTTCATCTGCATGTTGTTTTCTTTCCTTCCTCCCCTCTCCAGGTAACTCTCCCCGTGTACCTGAACTTCACCCGGTCGGATCTCATCTTCACCGTTGACTTTGACATCGCCACTAAAGAAGACCCCCACAGCTTCTATGAGCGTGGCGTTGCCGTTCTGTGCACAGAGTAAAACACATCAAGTCATTCCTGCAGACAGAAAAGTTGTCGGCTATAATCAGACACACACTTAATCACTTACATTCATAACAAGTTTTAAAAGTAGTTGTAGCGTGTTGCATTCCAGTATAATGGATAAAAAATAGAAACTGAATCATTGTGGAGCCGTAACGTTTGTTCATTAGAGTTTTGGGGAAGTGCATCAGAAGGTCGAGGGAATGTTGTCAGAAGGTAAATTGAAAGAAAATGAGGAGGAAGATGAAGAAAATGTTTTTGTGAAAGGGTTGGTATGTTTTTAGATTGAATAAAGCTGCTTGTAGGAACTCAACTGCTCGGTGTGATTTTTGTTCTGAACTGGAGCCTCCAGACCTCCACCTTCAGGCTCATCGTTGAGTGATTATACAGTTGTTTTCAGATAAACTTGGCCACCTCGCTGTGATTTCTGCCTTGAACAGTAAGCAGTGTTCATTTCAAGCTACCTGCAACTGTTGGAAAATATTTAAGTCTTCACGACATGGACTCAAACTTCTGAAAATATTGACCTTGTAGAATTCCAAAACAGCCCAACTATGGGTGAAGGCCTGCTGCACAGTGCACACCAGTCCATCACAGAGTTGAACGGTTATTCAGACTCAAGGAAATTCATCACAAATTCATATTTGGAACTTTGGGAGATTGAACTGGAGACGACATGCAAACTTAACACAGAAAAGGTTCCTAACATTGAACCTGGGCATAATCTCACTCGGAGATAGGAGCACCAACCACTACACCATGTTGATGTAACAGTATGTTATGCTTTCCCTGAAACTGTGTTTTCTGTCAAGCTCATTTTCTGATGCGAAATGCACCAAGGGACCAGATCCTCCATTTGCAGCTCCTCTCAGGGCATGTCTGTTGAAGGCTGCAGATATGGATTGTTCTCACACAGTATAGCTTTGATACTGCCTTTTTTTTTTTTTTTAGAAGCAATGAGGTATCTAACTTTCAATGCTGCCCAGGCATGTGTTGTATTGTATCTGCTACTCTATCAGAAATGGTGCAGGCCCCAGCAAATAATGTAATCACTTTTATTGGGGGGTAAACAAAAAGGCCTCCTTTGTCATTTCTACAACTTGAAATTGAGCTGTACCGACATTTCCAGTGTATGCCTTACCAGCCATCATTTGAGAATCTTGTACTAAATGTTATTTTGTTCATTTGGGTTTAATGTTCAGAATAATGTGATAAAATCAGAAGCTGCTCAAATGTATTTATCTTGAAAACATCAGGTCCAAACAAATTCATCAAAAAGTATAGCTATATCTTGGTTTAGATGCAGTCACACTCATTCACCCTCCATGGTGCAGACACATTGCCTCTTCCTCTGCTCCAGCACGTCTGATCCAAGGAGACCAAGCTTTCTCTTGTGCAAAGAGCTGGGGGATCTATCAGACGAGCGATGCAGCATCCGACATGGACTGCTACTCCCCAGGGTTTGAAACCTGGGTGCGTGAGGTGCAGAGGACATCAGAGTGTGAGTGCCCGAAGCATCAAGTTGCAGCTCTACGTCCATGGTTTGGGTGTGCACTGCTGGATCGGTTGCGCTCCCTTCTGGAAGATTGGCACTGAGGATGTGGGAGGGCAGAGCATCAAGTTCAGATTCACATTTCATCTGGACAGAAGCAGGGTGACGGAAGACAAAGCGATGGCCGCGGCCTGAGAGCCGACAGCCGCCGCCTCCTCCTCCTCCTCCCTTTCCCTGCTGTCTTGTTTGCCTGCTGGAAACTTCAATGCTCGATCCCTCAGAATCTTCGGAGCTGCCATCGTACGGGTCCAGAAACTGTCAATTGCAAGCAGATCAACATTTATGATTGGGTGCGTAAATGTTCTGACAGCAGAAAGTAATGGATAAGAAGAAGGAGTAGACCAACCAGAGAATAGCCTCCATGCCGTCCCGAAGGCTTCTGTGTTAAAGTCAAAGCCCGTCTCGAAGTCCCACTCTCTGGCGCACTGCTCACATACCCCTACACACAAAAACAAAAGTTCAGCAACTAGATCACGTATTAAGAAAACCAGTTCCTTTTAAATTTACAAAGATCACTGCATGGTCCAGTTAGACACTTTAATTTGGAATATCCAAGTCTTTATATTTAATCTGTAACTGTCACATTTATAGTTGTGTATTTAAGCATGAGGTCTCTTGTAGCTCAAGACACCCAACAAAAGGGTGTATTTATTGTAGGAGTGTGTAAGTGAATCATTAAATACCCAGTACTTGATATTTATGAGTACATATTGCAAGGTTGATTTCAAACTAAATATGGGAGGATGAACCCTGAAGCAGTAACTGTTTTGTGTCTCTCCAAGTAGTAATCTTTGGACACTTCCTAATGTTTTTTCACATTATGAGATATTACTGTTAATAGCCATTACTATCCAAGGGCAATAAAAAGCAGACCTCATCTAGTGCTCATGAAAAGTCTGAAATTATGTAGCAAACCAAATAATCTTCAGCTGTAATACCTGTTAAAGCTACAGTTTTAGACTAAAATGTATTTGTCTCCAGGACACTTACATAACTTCACCCACTCTTTTTCTTTTCATAAGATTTCAACTCAAAGATGAAAAAGAAAAATTAACTGTGTTGTGAACAATTTGTCCAGAAAATATGAGTGGATTAACACGATACCATAGTGCTGGTGTCGGACCACCTTGGGCTGATTTCCGAGTCAGAATCCGTGCTGGACCCCATTTTGCACATCTCCTGACAGAAAACAAGAGGACACTCCAGACCAGAGGCATCTCAGCAGGAAGAAAACATGTCGAGGTTAAACGATCTGTTAAGAAACGGTCTTACCATGTACTTGAAGGACAGGTGATCCATGGTGTTTAGTGCTGGTCTGTCATTTTGACCTGAGTGTAGGGTAAAAGTACAAATGTGTTAGAATTCATTCAAAAGACACCTAAAACAAATACTATTTTCATAGTGCGAGATCTTTTCAAAGTGCTCCAGGAGGAGAAAAAAACAACAACAACACACCTCAATCTAATGATTCAGTAATCGACAAACACCTAAGAAAGCCTATTCAATGCAATCAGGTATGTTGAGGCAAGGAGAGAGAGAAAACATGCAGGACAGGGGCTCTCCAGGGATAGCGTTGGGCACTCCTTAATTGTTGTTTAATGGGAAGCTAAGGAATAAAAATAAAAATGATCCGGTTAATGCGCTTGCGTCAATCTTCCAAAAATACCATCTACACACACCTGGGAAAGAGCGTTGTCGTCGTCTCCTGTATGCCATGCTGTTTGATGGAGCGATTTACACAGAATAGGAGGTAAAATGAATGAAACGAGCTGCTGACTTAATCAACATGCAGGTCAGCAGGTGCAGAGACGAGCTCCACGTGGCCGCAGGTGACCCGGGTTCAAATCCCCGCTGACACGCAGCTTTCAGCATCTTCACTCAGAAGAGAACGTGAACATTCAAAACAAGCACATTTAACACGTCTTATCGTAAAAGTTATATCAGTAAGATTTATAATTTCCAAACCTATAATAATTCATTATTAAATGAATGAAAGAATGAATGAATCTTTGTTCCGAACATTCAAACATAAAAATTGAAAAGAAACATTTAGATGAATGAAACAAAAACAAAAGAAACAACTATTATTTAAATGTCTGTAATGAAGGTTTTTGGCCGTGACCGAGCTGCGGGACCGCTCACTCCGTTCTCCCATACGCCGGCAGGGGGAGCCATAGAGGGGAGAACGGGAGAGCCGTAGCGGAGCGCTCGCTGCCCCGCTCCCATCAGTGCGTAAGATCCGGCCTGGGGGAAAGGGATGAATGTTAATTTCAAAGATGGCGGCGGAGGGAGGAGGGAAGGAGATGAACGAAATTAAAACTCAGTTCACCACTCGGGAAGGCGTCTACAAACTCCTCACTCACTCCGAATACAGCCGTCCCAACCGGGTGCCTTTCAACTCGCAGGGCTCCAACCCCGTCAAGGTCTCCTTCGTCAACGTCAACGACCAGTCCGGCAACGGCGACCGGATCTGTTTCAATGTGGGCCGTGAGCTCTACTTCTACATCTACAAAGGCGTTAGAAAGGTACGGAGCTAACGCGGCTAACCACGGCGGACACCCACGACGCCGCGAGCAGCGAGCCGGCACCACCGCGGGGGCTGCCGCCGGAGTTTAGCCTCGTTTTGCGGGATTTCTAAAACTCTTGACAGGAGCTTGACTTTCAAATTAGCTGGCAGCTAAGCTAGTTAGCTCGAAGCTATGGAGGAGCTAACGGGCTAACGTTAGCCAGCCAGCAGCGACTCCGAGGCCGGCGGCTCAACTCCGGCTCTGGGCTTCGGTTTTCGCAGCTGGGTTGGGGTCACTGGGATATAATTGGCGTTATTGAAATTGTCAGGTTTGAAAAAGCTTGTGGAGCGGGTGTAGGTTATGGTGTAGCCAATGTCGGGATTGTTTTACCCTCACCTGTGTTGACCTGTGGACGGACAGGTGGATAGGAAACAGACAAACTGTGCAAGTGTGTGCACATGCTTGGATACGTGTCTGGAAACAATCTACAACTCTGCTGACCAAACATACTTTAAGATACGATCTGACAGATAAACGCACGTGACAGTCTGGGATACAACTCCAAGGGCTGTTAAACATTTCTTTGAAATACATAATGCAGCAACCAGTACAAGAACTATGGTAGACCCGGTATGTCGGAGAGCAAAAAAACAAACTTGTTTCATCAGGTCACTTTTAGTCTGTAAGGGTAAACAAAGTACTTTTGCATATAGTGCACAACATATAACATGTTGCTCAATTATATACTGTAGATTTACATATAATACATGAAGCCTGGTTGAATATTGCACATAGATTTTATGTTCAGTTTCCTAATTTTGATGGACTGATGTAGATTATAATTCAACTTGCCTTGTCCTGCAGAAGTAAGAATTGGCACATTTGTTGAACATTGTTAAACCTCTTGTTTGTAACAATATGAAGCATTCATCTCGTTGTTATAACTGAGATTGCTAATAACACTGTTGCTATTACTGCAATTTTTATTGTTAAATATTATGTTGTAAGTGTTTAGAAAGTAGTGGAACACTCTGAAATATCCTAAATCCTCTGGGTTTTACAAATCAATTTTGTAGCTGTAGTTTGTGTAGGTGATGTACTTGTACCTTCACATAGTTTGGATTACTTTAAATGTATATATTCCTATAAACAGACGGTTTGAGTAAACGGGTAATTGTTTCTTTTCCGATCACAAATCATTCAGCTTTTATAGCACAATATTTTTCAATTGAGTGAGGATTGCGTGCAGAAAAAGTTCACTGGTGTCAAACTAGAGCAGTGTTCTGTGTCTAGTCACAGATTGTTTTCAGTTGGTGGCTGAGTCAAGATCTCAGGTTTACTAGAATCAGCTGACTTGTAAATTGAAGCAATGTGTCACGGACTTTTCGGTATTGTCACAGCAACATGTGAGTGTCATGTGTGTTGTCCATTTAGTCTAAAATAGGAAACAGACACCGTTTTAGGCCAAGGTACTCCAACATGTTTACACTACAATCCCACATTTTCATCAAATGTCTCTTTTTTTTTTCCCAAAAAAATGTGGTCACATGCCTCTGTAGTTTAGAGAATACAGCAGTGTTTCTGTGCCTTCACACTGCTGTGTCTATAAATTGGTAAAGTGGTCATTGGACAAAGCGACAGTCTTTCACTTGATTTTCTGTGCTGTCTCTGATGTTGTGATGCCTTAAAAGTGCATTTTGCATTTTCAAAGTGGGCCTCATTTGAACCACTTTGATACATAAACACTGTAAAAGAAACACAGGAACTGCTAAGTCATCACTTTAGTCTGAGACAATTTTCCATTCTGTCATTAATATGAGCTATAAGTCATTAACAAATGGTACTGTTGTTATGCTGTTATCTATAGTGTTTGACTGCTGGCAACATACTACTGTCTCTCAACCATGACAGTGTTATGAATCCAGTCTACAGAGACATGTCATCTCTCTGTACTTGATTCTTCTTTATATTTTCTCAGAAAATGTTTCCCGTTTGATATTTTGGACAGCATATTAAATGTCTTTCAGTATATTTCAGTTCATCGTCTAGTTGTTGCAAGATCCTTAGGTTGTGTGGTTTTTTTTTTAAGCTTTGGGTCATGGGCTGGAATTAAGTGTCCTTTCAGTTTTCTTGAGTTCTGTATCAGTGTGTTTTCGATCAGACAATAGTAGAATAAAATAATTTAAGTGCACCTCACCTCCAGCCATTCGACACAAAGGTGGATACATATTCCACAACTGCAGAGGGGTTGGATTCATAAAGTTAGTTTTGGCCGGTGCGTCTGGGAGGAGATGGGAAAAGAGTAAATATAGGTGACATGTTTGTTTTTCCACATTAGCCTCACCCATTTAAATCTTCTGACCAATCAAACAGCAGTTGTTGGATAGCACAAGAGAGAATCAAGCTTTTTAAAAACATGTCTCGATAAAGAAAGAACAAACTTGTCTGTTCCTGCAATGTGTGTCAAGCTTTCCCGTTTTATCAGTGGTAAACTGTGTCATTCAAAATGCATGAAGTCACTAGAAAGGTTTACTAGTTGCTGTTTTCACTTCATGTGTCCGTGCCTTGTCTTTCCAGGCTGCTGACTTGAGCAAACCCATAGATAAACGCATTTACAAGGGAACGCAGCCGACGTGTCATGACTTCAACCACCTCACCGCCACAGCCGAGAGCGTGTCATTGCTTGTGGGTTTCTCAGCAGGACAGGTCCAGCTCATTGACCCCATCAAGAAAGAGACGAGCAAACTCTTCAATGAGGAGGTAGGTCTTTAGGTTTAAATTCTGTGTACATGGTGGGTTTTCACTTTACATTTTTCACTCCATCACTAACTGCAGTGTGTTATATTTTTCAGCCCAGTGTAGTAGAAATGATTTTAAACCTAATGTACTAAAATTGTCTTTTCCCTTTGCTCTCTCCTGCCAGAGATTAATAGACAAGTCCAGAGTAACATGCGTGAAATGGGTTCCCGGTTCTGAGAGCCTGTTTCTGGTCTCTCATGCCAGTGGGAATATGTACTTGTACAACGTGGAGCACACCTGCGGCACCACGGCGCCACACTACCAGCTGCTCAAACAGGGAGAAAACTACTCTGTTCACACTTGCAAGAGTAAATCCACGCGGAACCCTCTCCTCAAATGGACAGTGGGAGAGGGTGCTCTCAATGAGTTTGCGTTCTCTCCTGATGGGAAGTTCCTGGGCTGCGTGAGCCAGGACGGCTTCCTCCGGGTTTTCAACTTTGATGCTGTGGAACTTCATGGCACCATGAAGAGCTACTTCGGTGGCCTGTTGTGTGTGTGCTGGAGTCCCGACGGGAAATACATCGTTGCAGGTGGAGAGGACGATCTGGTGACTGTTTGGTCGTTCTTCGACTGCAGGGTCATAGCCCGAGGTCACGGGCACAAGTCGTGGGTGAGTGTGGTGGCGTTTGACCACTACAACACCAGCGTCGAGGAGAGCGACCCAATGGAGTTCAGTGGCAGCGACGAGGACTTTCAGGATCAGATGATCCACTTTGGACGAGACCGGGCCAACAGTACGCAGTCTCGGCTTTCAAAGCGCAACTCCACTGACAGCCGGCCTGTTAGCGTCACGTACCGGTTTGGCTCAGTGGGCCAGGACACTCAGCTGTGCCTATGGGACCTCACTGAGGACATCCTTTTCCCCCATCTCCCACTCTCACGGACACGAACGCATACTAATGTGATGAATGCTACAAGCCCTCCCGCGGTTGCTACAATAATAACAAACACCTCTAGTAACACTACTAACGGAAACAACAGTGGTGCCAATACTCCTGGCATCAACTCGCTCTCTACCACGTTGCCCCGCTCCAACAGCCTACCCCACTCAGCCGGCACCACCGCAACGGCAAACAACACCAACAAGGCCGGGAGCGGCGGCGGGATCGGCAGTGGCATTATGGACAGTGCCATCGCTACCGGCGTGAGCAAGTTCGCCACGCTGTCGCTCCATGACCGCAAGGAGCGCCACCCCGAGAAGGACCACAAACGCAACCACAGCATGGGTCACATCAGCAGCAAGAGCAGCGACAAGCTCAACCTGCTGACCAAAACCAAAACAGACCCCGCTAAGACTCTGGGTACGCTGCTGTGCCCTCGGATGGAGGACGTGCCCCTCCTCGAGCCCCTCATCTGTAAAAAAATAGCACACGAGAGACTGACTGTACTCATATTTTTAGAGGACTGTTTAGTGACTGCTTGTCAGGAGGGATTTATTTGCACATGGGCGAGGCCAGGCAAAGTGGTAAGTTCTTTTTAATGTAGGACATGGGGGGAAATTTGAAGTGATAACGCTGTGTCTGCCAATCTTTCGCACCTAAGGAGTAAGAAATATTCTGGACTCGTACCATAAAGTGGATATTTGGATTAGTTTGTTTTTTTGTTTATTTTATTGTCCGTCATTCTGCAGGCAGATAATGTAACATCTTAGAGCTCATCTGCTCTTCAGTGAAGCACACTTTATGCTTAAGTTTCAAATATAGCCTATGAAAACATAGTTTTTTGACAAACTATTCTGATCTGATCCTTTTTTTTTTTTTTTTGCGAGTTAGATGAACAGAGATGAGGAATCCATACAAAGTGTGTCTGTTCATTGGTTCATCGTAATCATCTAATAATGCACAGCACAGACTTCATCTGCATACACACCTGGTTGGGTTCTGGTGGCCAGTTCCTTGTTCACAAAATACACAAATTCTTTTTAAAAATCACATGCTAACACATCTTTTCTGACAAATTTTTCCTTTTTAATTCCAAAACACCCGTCATCAATTCGCACAGTCTCTTTTCTTTTTAACCACCTGTGCTCACTAATTTTGTTTTTCCGCCTGTGGTTAAAATGATCAGCATCAATGATGTTTCAAATCGATGTCGATCCTGTAACGCCTCCATTTGTTTGGTCAATGTGCTCACTCCAAGCCACTGGCTGTGCTTTGCCAAAGACTGTGACTGAAACTTCATCACGCAACACGACGACCATCAGCGGTCCCAGTGTTTGTTGTTGCACAGGACGGAGACGCCTCTCTGTCAAATTAACAGTTCCAGCTCATCGTCCAACGTGGAAATGGGCAGCTGGTACTTTGATGCCTCAAAACAATCAAAATTTAACATTTTGTTAACAGGCACAGGTTTCAGCCAGCCTGGCTTAATTTTTGCTAATGTCAATGAAATCATGAGCGACCAATAAAAACTGTGGCACTTCTGCACTCTTCCCCAGTGACCGTTGATCACACGTCTTAAGCGAATGGTTTTTGTCATGAGGATGCTTGACCGTGATCAATTAAACTGCACACAAAAGATAATTTCTTTGGAACGAAGCTTCTTTGCAGTGAAATTTTGATTTCTCTTTTAAACAGTGTCGTATTTATAAGCAACATGCATTTGTGGGATGAGCAGCAGAGCTGAATATGTGGGTTGCGTCCACGGAAATATTCACTTAATCCCTACTGCCAATGCCGATCAACTTTTCCTCTTGTTTCTCGGGTTAGATGGTTAAAATCTGAAAAAAACAAAGACATGTAGGAAATTCAGGATGTTTATTGAAGAAGCAGGAGCCTCAACTATTTGCAGGGTCCCACTCCAGGACTGATGGAAGATCCTTCCGTGAGCGTGTTGGTCCCAGGCTGTGAAGATGTGGCTGCAGGATTTAATTTGAACACGTATCTGCAAATAAAACCTGTTACTCAGCATGTTGTGTAAACTGACAGTTAAGAAAAGCTGTTTGGAAATGGCTAAGAGGAATTGAGATTTATTTACCCCCCCCCCCCCCCCCCCCCATTTGTCACCTTTTTTGCTCAACTCCCAAATGCATGTCTGATCCAATTGTGCCACCAAGTTGAAAGGTAAATGAATGAACACAGTTTTCATTGATGAAAAGCGGCAGAATCCAAATAAAACTTTGCTTAGTTTTTGTGCAGTTTAGTGTGGATGTGATGAGACGCCACTGAAGCCCAACCGATCTTCATTTCAGCTTTCATGCAAATGGCTCCATATTTGTCCCACAAGCTGTGAGCATTCTTCCAGCTTAGGCAAATGTATGTTTTGTGTCTGGTTTGAAAGATTTTAGCAAGAAAGTGGCTCAGGAAATGTAGTGCAAGGAGGCATGACTCAAAAACCTTTTCTAGGAGTACCCATCTGGAGCCTGTTGACAAATATACAGTAAATTATTAGTTACACAAAACTAAACAGAAAAAAAAATGTGTTTAGTGGTAGGGATTATTAGAAAATGCTGTAAAAATGGTAAAGTTGAGTGTGAAGGAAATGATAAACTAAAGCCTTGTGCACAAAAGTGACGTCACCTTCATGTTTACGTCCTGCACCTTTAAGCAAATCTCAAGTTCTTGCCAGTTACCCAGCTCATGCATCAGGCTCTCTGACAGACACATGATACCGATCCCTTTGTTGTTTTAGTTTGCTCCTTAATGCCTCCTTATGACCCACCCGTCATTTACAGATTAAGTGCCTTGTTCCAGAAGAATTCTGAAAACACCCAGCCGCCATTGACACTGCAGGTCTTAATGCTTAATTCAGATTTTTCAAATTTATTTTATTTATTTTTGCTTGGATGTGATCTTTCTGAGTTGTTGCTCAGATTGCAAGTTATATTTGACTTCCCGCGACAGAAGACGAGATGTTAAAATTCAGTTTTGGAGCAGTGCAATCAGAACATACAAAATTATAATTGATTGGCAACAAAAAGATTTAGAAAGAAGTCTTGATGATGCCCTTTGTGGAGCAGAGGATTGCACCTCTGTGAAGAACGTGGGCGTGGGTTATTCTCATCCATTGTTTAAATGTGAGCTTCCTCTGGGGCAGGATTGTGACGCTGGTCTTCACCCACTGAGGTCTAAAAAAGGTCGCTGATTAATTTGCGCTGTTAGGCCCGTCACCAGAAAACGAAAGGATGCGGGTCACGTATGGGCAGGAGAGTTCAGCACACGGGACCGGGATGATTTTAATCGGCTATTTGTTGCTTGATTCTGCTGCAGTATGTGGACTTTCCCAATGCAAATCTCCTTGTTTTCCTTTTTCCAGGGTTTATTGTCATCCCAAAACCAAGCCAGCTCTCCCAGTGGAACAGTAGTATAGCCACAATATTTCTGCTGCTAAAGAACCCTGCAACCCAGAGTCTGATGCTGCTCTTCACCCTGCAAGCATTGCAAGTTTTTTTCCTTTTCTTTTACACCCCCCCTTTCTCTCCCAAGTTTTCTTAATGGCTTCTTTTGTTTTGTTTTTTTTGTTTGATTTTGTTTTTTTCACTCACTTGACATAGGGGAGGAGTGGAACAGGAAACGGTGTGGACTATAGCGCTAATGTACTATTGTTCTCTGGAGATTTAACACATTTTAGTTTTCTTTTTTTTTTTTTTTATATAGTTTATTTTTCACGTCAGATCTCATTAAGACTGTTTGGATTTAAGGCTTGGCTTTGTTAGATGCAAACCAGACATTTATGGCTTGTAATTAAAAGGATAGTTTGTTAGTATTTTTTATAATCTCTGGCCCCCTCCCAGTTTCTTTTTTTTTAAACTTTGTCACGGAAGCAAGTGGCAGGTTGGGGGGGGGGGGGGGGGGGCTTCCCGACGTGAAATTTTGGGCAAACTATCCTTTTCTGAGCAAGTGCGTTAGCATCTGAATACTTTGCATCCATCCACATTCACCCACCACACCTGTCTTCTTCTCCTCGAGTAGAGTTTCCCCGATGACGACTTTGCACTGATTTTGTTAGCTCCTTTTGTTGTTTGTTTTTCTAACTACTTTGATGGGACAAGAAAAAGGAGGTTGAGGACGGCCTTGTTGCACTTGGCTATACCATCCTCAGTCTTGAATTCTGAAAACTATAAAAGATGGATGCTGCAATCATAGTCTTTTTAAGGAATTTAAAAAAAAAAAGAAGAAAAAAAAAAAGGTTTGCACTTAAATTAGTTTATTAGAAGAAAATGGCTTTACATTTTTGAGTGTGCTCAGAACTCACAGTAGGTAAAGAAAATGATTTAAGGAAGAAAAAAAAAACCTATTAAAACCTTTATCTATTGAGCATTTATTTTAATATTATTTCAGATTCAAATCTGCTCTGTATCATATTGTGTATATTGTAATTAATTGATTTGATGGGGGCCTAAGCAAACGACCATTACTCCAGTGGAAGTTTTGTCATTGATAGTTATATTTCTAAAGCCTAAAGTATACATATTAATGATATTAAAATAATCTTGAATATATGGGTTTCTGCTCTTGTGTGTGTGTGTGTGTGTGTGTGTGTGTGTGTGTGTGTGTGTGTGTGTGTGTGTGTGTGTGTGTGTGTGTGTGTGTGTGTGTGTGTGTGTGTGTGTGTGTGTGTGTGTGTGTGTTCTGCACCAACACAAAGTCTTATTGTCTCTCACACACCGTCTTTGTAATGACGACAACATACAGACACAACTTGATGCAACTTTCTTTACTCGGATAAGACGACACAATAGCCAACAGTAAAATCACAGTCTGCTGTAATGAGCTCACAGCTCTCAATGAAACTGTACATATTTAAGCCACAGTGCCTCAGTGGAGGAGGTGCGAAGGTCCTGGCCAAAGCTACATATGAAACATTCAAATATCGGACTTCTAAAGAGCCGATCTGCACTGGCTCTATTAGCATATTAAACACGTTTTTTTTTTTTTTTTTTATGTTTTTAAATATACAATCGGTGTTTTGTGAACTGTCCTGTGTGTGTTAAAGCCCAGTTCAAGTTATCCGTCTCCGGTTGGACAACAGAATGTGCCTTTAAGTCGGCTAAATGTAGCGTTGTGAATGAGGACAGTTTGATGTTTCGACCATTTGAACTGGAAGACCGTCGTCATTCAAGTCAACTCGACCTCGTCTCACGTTGCTGCGCTTGCAATAAATAGAAAAACTGATGATTGGAGATTTTTATATTTAATATTTTACAACGTGATATCTGTAGAGTTTAATCATTTTCAACTGTGTTAAGACTTGAATCAGTCTCATCAAATTCGCCTCTGTTTTATGAATACACACACGCCAGCACGACGATCGGTGTAAAATCTGAATTTGGCCACTCCTGGATGTCTAATGTCTCTTTTCATCGAATATTTAAAGTTCTACTCCTCCTGGAAACTAAATGTCTCTGGTCACGGGATTCCCTCAAGGATCTGTATCTTAATTATCGAATCATGCGGCAGGTTTCGCTCAATCTCATTGGAGATTTGTTTGAAGCGCTCCCCCGTCTGCGTGTTGCTGCTTTAACCAGGAAGCTAATTATCCCGATGTCAGACCTTCAAGATCTCCGGAGGATTTACCCTAAGGTCACTTGGTAACTAATTACACACAACATTCAAACTTCCAGATTGCACGTATGCCATCAATGCGGGGACACGCATTAATGACCCAAACATGAACAAGTCTAAGCAGAGTGAAAAGTTTTTGAAATTCATATTGCTCAAGGTGTTCTGATTTTCAAAAACCGTAACCGTGTGTCACCTGACTTGGTCAAGTAATAACAGAACCGTTAACACTGTTAATCCAACACTGTATGAAGAAGGTTTTGTTTGGGTGGTGATGCAATGGATTGAGTCGCGTCTAAACAGAACTGACGACCGGTTTTGTGGCCTTTATTGCATTTTGTCTTGAGGTTATAGGCAACATCAGATCCGTCCACACATTGTCCGCTCAGTACAGGTCTGTCCTGTTCCAGGAGTTGCTTTTAGAATCTAATACTTGTGTGTTTTTGGCTCTCAGTAGCCTCCATGCTTCCTCTCCAGTGGTGGCATGTGGTAGGTCTTGAAAGCCGTTTGGTGTGACTCATCCTGGGGCTGTGGAGAGAGGAAATGCAGCCTGAATGCCAAATCAAAGCCCTCATTCAAAAACACAAGCAACGCTTTGGTTATATTAATGCACCGTTATTTTTCACCGTTTTCTTTTTCCTTAAAACCTCAAAGCGAATATTTCCATGACTGGAGTGTTTGTATTTGCGTCATTATCGTTACCTTGGCCAACTGTGACTGGCACTTTTTGGAGGTGATGGCTGGCAGTGTGCCTCGGTGAGTGACGCCAAACGCAGGCATACTGGACACTGGGAAGGTGATCTGTGGCCCTGGCAGGACCATGCTGATCTTGGGCAGCTCTGCCGGGTAGTGAGGGACGTTCCTCCTGATCAGGGGCTCTGCTACATGCTTCGGGTTGAGCTGAGGAGAAAGTACAAGGTCGGCACTTTTGACGCCTCACCCCGGCTGACTCCAGAGCGGCCCAGCAGAGTCTAGACTTACGCTCATTAGAGGCGTTTGTCTCGTGTGTCTTCCCCGCAGCTGTTTGCCAAGTCTGGTTGGTCGCCAGATATGCTCGAAGGCCTTCTGCATCACACTGCTCCCGACTCCATCCATTGTCCCAGAAACTCTGTGGAACGTCTCGGCGTTCCTCTCGGCCAACCTAGAAGAGATGAGCCAAAGAGCTTTAGTGTCACACAGAAACCTGATGACGTTTGTCGTTCAGAACTGTTTAAGATAGTTTGATGCTGACCACCAAAACGTGAAGTGTTTATTTGTGATCCCATGATATTTACCGGATCTCTCTGAAGTAAGTGTGTCGCAGAGCCGTCTCTGCGCTGATGCGCTCGTCGGGGTCGTAGGCGAGCATCTGATAAAGCAGCGAGAGAGCCGGAGCCGGGCAGTGTGGGATTAACCGAGAGATACCTGTGCCTTTCTTCGGGTGGAAGTTGAAATGCGTCGCTCTTGACCTGCCGGACAATCAAGACACGTGAAACGTGATTCCATGTGCCGCTTCTGTAATAACGCAACTGAGCCTGCATGCGGCGTGTCTGAGGACGAGCACCTACTGCTTGAACTTTTTGAGAAGAGCTTGATCGGGTGTTCCTAACACGTCGTGGATCTTGGCAATCTGGTCCAACTCGTTGGTCCCAGGAAAAAGAGGATTCAAGCTGGAGCACAAAGGTGAGTAATGACTCAACCGCCACCATAAATCTTTTTTTTACATAGTATTTGTTTGTGCTCGGGGCGTGCAGTCAGGATCATGTTACAAAGGAAAGTGAATGCAAAGAGGAAAAGTGTATTATTCTTGTACAAGGGATCAAATGAAGTGTTTGTTCAGCTGCAGGGATCGCCACAGCAAGTCATTACATCACGCTCGTTCACAATGGAGGCTCTTCCTGCTGCAACCAGAAGTCAAATCCGATTCCCACCGCCTGGTTTGCTCGTCTCGAACATAACTACAATATCCAACTGAAGCGTTACAGGTTCAAATGGGGCGTCTTTCTCCTGCGGAGGTACCTCATGATTTCGAAGAAGACACAGCCGGTGCTCCAGATGTCCATCTTCAGGCTGTAATAGCCGTCGGTGAGGAGGCACTCGGGGGCTCGGTACCAGCGCGTGGAGATGTACTCTGTGTGCGGGGGCTTGGAGTACACACTCCGACAAGAACCGAAGTCGGCGAGCTTCAAAACATTTTGCTACAAATCAAGACAAAGAGGTTGTTGTGATGAAGTGCACGTCAAAAATAAATGTAAAATAGAAATAGAAACTTCTCTGTAAAACAATAGAAATGACTCCACTTTTATGAGGATGTTTTCTGGTTTCACGTCTCTGTGAAAGATCCCACAGCTGGAAAATATAAAAGACACCGATGTCAGCATAGCGGAATAATTTATGTTAACAGCTTATTTGATAAACATGAGCATCAAAGTTGTTGTTTTTTTTTGTTTTTTTTACCTGTGCATATGTTCAAGTGATTTGCAGAGTTGATACATGTAGTTTCTGACTGTGTGTTCAGGCAGTGGCGTTTGTCTTCCTGCAGGGAGAGAACCGCCATTA
The DNA here is from genome assembly GCF_963383615.2 of Lipophrys pholis. Taxonomy (NCBI): domain Eukaryota; kingdom Metazoa; phylum Chordata; class Actinopteri; order Blenniiformes; family Blenniidae; genus Lipophrys; species Lipophrys pholis. The sequence continues at coordinate 10,869,419 of NC_137633.1, forward strand.
CAATCTTTAATGTGTGGAAATTTTGACAAATAATTCATCAGTCAGCCAGACTCACCCTGTATGAACTCATAGATATTCATCTCCATCAGCTCACATATCAAAGACACCGTTCCAGTTTCTTTGTCGCTGAAAAATTATATGACATTATTATGGAGAAAGAAAAGAAAAAAGAATCACACATGATAAAGATCTGACAGCAACTGAACGGTACTCACAAAATGAGTTCGTGGAGCTGGATGATGTTTGCATGCGGGCTGAGCCTCTTCATCGCTTGAACTTCTCGAAGATTATTGGCCTGCTCCAGACTTTTTCCCGCAAAGAACAAATCAGGTTGACACATTGAACATGGTGGGTCGATGTCATCATATCATAAAGGCTGAATACATTCACCACACCCAGTTTTAATAGAAGCGAGCGCAGTGTCGCTGCAGGAATGCTCCCTAATAAATAGCAAAAACAGATTTGGAGCAAAGCAGTGCCCCGACAACTCGCGTTTCAAGCACCGACATCTATTGTTACCTCGTCACTGTGAGGTCAAAGGCAGAGCGAGCTGATATCTAATAGCATACTTAAGGCAAAGAGGGGTGTCGGGCTGCCGACTCCTGTTTCAATAGTCTGTACATAACGGGGCATGGGGAAACTGCCTCACTGATTTTTAGCAGGTATATGCACAGTGAGTACCTGTTAATCGTTTGCTTCATGGTTTTACAGGCGTAGAACTTCCCATCTTTCAGGCTCTGAGTTTTCACCACCTCCGAAAATGTGCCCTCCCCAATTTTCTTGATCATTTTGTAGCCTGCAATGATAAAACAAATACATTTAAAAGCAAGAAAAGGAGCAGACAAAATAAGGGACAATATATAAACAAAGAGATTTCTGTTTCCCCGTGACCCCAACTTAAATAAAGGGATAGAGAAGAGGGGTGGTATTTGTGAGTTTCTGAACAGCAGCACTATAAACGAGTCTGCTTAGAGGGAAACCTTGTGCTCTATAAACAGTAAAAACTGGAACGCTCCCCAAAGACATTCAAGCCCGAGATGATTATATCGGGAAGGGAAATTGGGATTTCTGGTTCATATAGAGCTGGAAAAAAAAATTCTTTTTTTAGTTTGGTCTCACAACCTTTACTGTGAAAGTTCTGTTTTCTATATCTGAATACAGTTGTCACCAATACAGAAAATAGAGTTGGATCTTTTATTGGAAAATAGTTTAACCCATCCAAAGTTCACTTTGCACGCTAGGGTAAAGTACATTAATCCAGTACATTACGCATGGACATAATCTGATATTTGATACATGAGATCAAGAAGGCAAGATGATGCAACAACCTCATGATGTTGCTGTTCAGATGAGAAACCTGACGTTACCTACGGCTTATATTTCCTGCAAACTGATTAAATCACAATTTAGCCTACGTCATTGGCAGAAGCCTTCAGTTAAATATATCCTGAATAACTCTTCAATAATCTGTAGCCATTGGTAGACATTTGATTTACATGAGAAAACCATGTCAGAGTGCAGTCATCCATCCATCCCTCTTCTAAACCTCTTAATCCTGTGCAGGGTCACAGGGCGCAGGAGACTATTCTAGTTTATTATGGGCGAAGGCAGGATGCATCCTGGACAGGTTTCCAGTCCATCACAGGACAAACACACAGAGACTGACTACCACACACACACTCACACTCACACCTGGGGGCAATTTAGGGTCATCAATTAACCTCATATACATGTTTTCAGACTGTAGGAGGAAAGTGGAGTTCCTGAAGGAGAATAGAGCGCATATGCACAGCAGGGGTCCCCTCATCAGGGTCATTTTCTTTCTGCATGTGAGATACAAAAGAGACATTTTGACCAGTAATAATTCCTGAGGGGCCTCATGGTGTCATGTGGTTGGTACTCTCACTTCACTCTCGTTTCTGGAAACCCAAACATGCATAGGAAAAACATACAAACACTGCACACAAAGGGTCCCGGGCCACAACCTGGACTTAAACCCGGAACATACAGGCTTATAGGTAGCAGTGCTAACCGCTGCACCACTATGCCGCCTGTAGTTGCAAAGAATAGCTAAATGAGTACAAAATCTCAGAAAAGCTTTTAACAATATAAATAGAAGTCTTGCAATTGAATATAAGTGAATAAAATATCTATGTTCAACTCGTATTTCTCGATCGAAATGAATAAAAATGATGTACGTTTGGTAAACAAATGTAGAACTAAAGCAGATAATTAGTTTATTGCCTGTAAAAAAATATGCAGATTATACACCCACATTGTTTGAGTACTCAGTAACAATTTATGGATTTAAAGTAATAATTTGTAAAAAAATAAAAAAATGGCATGGTGTCAGTCCGTAAAAAAAATGGCTATTAAAATCTTTTAACACTTATTAATTACAGAATTTGAGTATTTGTAATTCGTTACTTGCAACCCTGCAATGTCCCCAGAGAATACTGTGTGTGCCAGTGCAGGAGTGAAGTGAAGTGTCTGGTTAACACATGTCATCACTTTTGCAGAATGTCAAATTAAAAATGTATATTTAAATTGAATAATTTGCCGATAGTACAAAACGTTTAAAGCCGTTCCAAAGAGACTTGGACAGAATCCAGCGGAGTTGGACGCCGCGGTGTCAGAACCGTCACCGCTCCGTTACTTACGAGACATTCCTTTCAGTCTTAGCCGCCGCATGAGTGTCGTTTGTCTGTGACCTGCGTGTCCAGGCTGTGCATTTCATCGGCGGGGTTAGAAAAAGTGGGATTATTTTAGGCGCATCGAGGAGTCGGTAAGGACAGCGGAGCGGCGCGGCGCTAGCTTTAGCCCCGCGAGCAGCCCGTGTTGGCTGACCGTCGCCTTGGTAACGGGGCACGCCTTCGCCCTCCACTCTGACCCGCGGAGGAAACTGGAAACTCCTCACACCGGCCTCATGGAACAATCACACATAAAAACAAGCAACAACGCGAGACAATACGCCCCGCTTTGTGTCAGGGGAAAAAAAAAAAACGTCAGACAAGAAGAATAATCCACTACAGGCCCTGATATTTATCGCGACTCGTTTTTTTTTTCTTTTTTTAATCCAGCTGCTTACCTCTCTTCCAGAGGTGAGAGGTGACCATCAGCTCTGTCGCTTTCCCACCAGGCAGCGGGTTGTTGTTTCGCATGTCCACAGTATTTCCCCTGTTACTCCAGTCCGTGTTAGGCGGTGTTTTACAAGCATTTCGAAGGCTTGCCCTGTTTTTCACGTCAATGAGCCAGTTGGAGTAGTGCATCATTGGTGCACCTTCACTGCTCCAAAGCCGAACATGAGCCTGATGAAAGTGAAGAAAACAGTTCGTCCGGGAGCAAAGCTGCCAACAATTCACTGCATTCACACAACAGCGGGGGGGAAAAAGCGTTACCAGGCAGTTTGTGCACCTCACGCACACACAATGCACTCACATCACGCACGGAGCCTGCGTGCGAAAAACGCGAGTCTGCTCATTTGCACCTCGTCGGATTCCGTAGGAGAAACGTCTTCTGCGCATGTCCGGAATTTATCTGCATGTTTTTTTCTTTCTGGTGTAGCAGTTGTTGCTCTAGAAATGTGTGCGATTTTAAAAAGGCTTCCCTAGTTATTTCTTTTTTCTTCTGTGATTGTTTACAGGACATAAGTCACCATGAAAACAAGATTCACCACTGTGGATATCAGGGCAGTTATTGCCGAGATCAATGCCAAGTAGGTGGCCAGTGCCAGACGAAGCTAAGTTAGCCACTTCTCGGCTAATGTGAATTTGTTGACAGATGTTGAAGCAATAATTCAAATGAACTTTCTCTTCGTTACAGCTACATTGGCATGAGAGTAAATAACGTGTATGACATCGACAACAAGACGTATCTCATCCGTCTGCAGAAGTAAGAACCATCGAAACCTTCTCTGAAAGTTTAACTGACAAGCTGATTAAATATTTATATTTATGAACTAATGAACCCCTAATAATATTTATTTGCAGAGTTGCTCTTCTTGTTGTGAATACTCTGATGATTTTATACAACTCACGAGTAATTCCACAGCAGAACTAATGTGTGTCTAAAATGTATGGATTAGTAAAGCAATTATTCGACCAAACCTCAGAATTTAAGTAAACGATCTTAGTTGCATCTTTAATAATCGCTTGTCTTAAACTAACTCCGTTTTTTATTGTTGCTTCAGGCCTGACAGCAAAGCTATACTCCTGATCGAATCTGGGACTCGTATTCACTCCACAGACTTTGAATGGCCCAAGAATATGATGCCTTCAGGCTTCGCCATGAAAGTAAGAATCAGGTCTTCAGTCCATCACAGGGCGAACACAGAGAGACAGACAGCCACTCACATTCACACCGAGGGGTAATTTAGTGTCAATAATTAACCTCACATGCATGATTTTGGACTGTGGGAGGAAACGAGTACCTGGAGAAAACCCATCCACATGGGGAGTACATGCGAGCCCCACACAGAAAGGCCAAGCCATTGTCTATCTTGATGAGAGTCGGTGATCTGTCACAATACACAGCTGTTCATTTCAGTTGGAGTTTGAACAAAATGTTAAAACACCTTTTTCTCTCAATAGTGTCGAAAGCACCTGAAGACACGCAGACTGACTCATGTAAAGCAGCTGGGAATTGACAGGATTGTTGACATGCAGTTTGGCTCAGATGAGGCTGCCTACCACCTGATCATCGAACTATACGACAGGGTCAGAAAACTGCTCTTGAAGTTGTTTTGATTCTGTGGTTGTTTTAAGTCACGTGTCACATAATCACTGTTGTTCGGGCCATATAAACTGTAACCTAAACCTTTGTGTGGCCGTGCTGTATTTGTTGGTGTTTTGTTTTTCAGGGTAACGTCATTCTTGCAGACCATGAGTACACAATCTTGAATCTGCTGAGGTTTCGTGCCGCAGATGCCGAAGATGTGAAGATTGCCGTGAGAGAGCGGTACCCCATAGAGAACGCCAGACCCCCCGAGCCACTCATCAGTTTAGAGCGGTAACCTCAGATTTATATGTGAATTTATCTGTGAACATTAAGTTAAATCACACTGAGGCAGTACAGTTTTTTTTTAAATTGTTGTCCATCTGTAGACTGACTGAAATCCTCAGCAAAGCGTCAAAGGGAGAGCAAGTAAAAAGGATCCTGAACCCCCACCTCCGTAAGTAGCCAGGCAGCAGATTGTTTTAGATTTTACTTCATTTGAAGATTATTTCAAGTTTGCTTTCAGTGTTAATACTCTGTCTGTTGTATCCACACAGCCTACGGGGCCACTTTGATAGAGCATAGTTTGATCGAAGCGGGACTTTCAGGCTCTGCCAAAATTGACAGTGAAGTTGATTTGGCCCAAGGTACTGTTGAACTTTCGGAGCAGAGGTTTTCCCCTGTAAATTTACACCCGGAATCTGTAAATTCATTTGATTTTGCTGCATTTCCAGTTGCACCTAAAATCCTGGAGGCCTTGAAGATTGCAGAAACATACATGGAACAAACCGAGAGCTTCAGTGGCAAAGTAATTAGGATTTCTTTCGCGAGCTGTCTTCATTTTGAGTGGATGTAACAGATTTCTTAAATGTACAAACTCTTTCAAACAAATAAAGGGTTTCATCATTCAAAAAAGTGAGAAGAAACCAAGCCTTACTCCCGGAAAACCCAGTGAAGAGCTGCTGACGTAGGTCTTGTTGTACAGTTTTTCACTCAATATAACCCAGTTTTTTTTTTCCATATATTTGTTTACCATGATGATTTCTATTTGCAGATATGATGAATTCCACCCATTTCTCTTTGCCCAGCATGCAAAGAGCTCATATTTGGAGTTTGATACATTTGACAAGGTGAAGCTAAGAAATAAGCATATAATGAAGCTTATTTGCTTTAAATGTTTTTAAAATAATAATTAATGCATTTTCGTTTTTGAAGCATACTCATTTGTTGTTTATCCACCATGCAGGCAGTAGATGAGTTTTTCTCTAAAATGGAGAGTCAGAAAATTGACATGAAGGCCTTGCATCAGGAAAAACAGGCTCTAAAGAAGTTGGAGAACGTGAAGAAAGACCACGAGCACAGACTGGAGGCTTTGCACAATGCACAGGTTAGTGACGAAAATTTGCCTGATTCTGTTTTCATTTCATTTTATTTTTAAAAAAAACCAATTAGAGTTTTGAGGAATTTATGCGCAAGCGATCTTGCCTTGTGCTCTGCAGGAAATCGACAGATTCAAGGGCGAACTGGTGGAGATGAACCTGTCGGTGGTGGAGAGGGCGCTGCAGGTGGTGCGCAGCGCGCTGGCCAACCAGGTGGACTGGACTGAGATTGGAATTATTGTCAAAGAAGCACAAGCTGCTGGGGACCCCGTGGCCTGCGCCATCAAGGAGCTGAAGCTGCAGACCAATCACATCACCATGCTGTTAAAGTGAGACCACAACACATGCCGACACGGAGGAACCTTCTGCTTCATCACTACGACTAAGTGCCTTGCTCAACCTCGTCTTTCCAGGAATCCCTATATCTCCGAGGAGGACCAGGAGGAGGAGGAGAAAAGTGATGTGGTTCTGGAGAAAGGGAAGAAAAACAAAAACAAAGACAAGGGACAGAACAAGAAGCCTCAAAAAAACAAACCCTTGCTGGTGGATGTGGATCTTAGCCTTTCAGCTTATGCCAATGCGAAAAAGTAGGTTTACATGTCATTTCTTCTAGTTTCGACCCAAACAGTCCCTCACATGCATACATTTTTATCTTAAACATTTGAATCGTGTTTAATTTGAGGTACTACGACTCCAAACGCACTGCTGAGAAGAAGGAACAAAAAACCATTGAGGCTGCAGATAAAGTAGGAAAGCAGTTTGTTTGTTTTTCTTTTTGTTTTTACATCTTTGCAGTACATTTGCACTTTTCCCATTCGGAATTGACTCATCAATGTTTCCTCCCTGTCGTGTCTTTGAAGGCCATGAAATCTGCAGAGAAAAAGACACAGCAGACACTCAAAGAAGTCCAGACAGTGACCACCATTCAGAAGGCCCGGAAAGTCTACTGGTAAGATATTTGTTCACCATTAAGCTGCACACATTTTATTACTGTTGACAACTAACTCTTGGCCGTCTCTTTCTTCTCGGCAGGTTTGAGAAGTTCTTGTGGTTCATCAGCTCTGAGAACTATCTGGTGATTGCAGGAAGAGACCAGCAGCAGAATGAGATGATCGTGAAGCGTTACCTCAGGGCTGGTATTGAGTCACCGCCTACTCTCCCACAAGATCGTCAAAATGTTGTTGTTGTTTTTTTTTTTTTCTTTACCAGCCGTGTCTTTAATATCTCAGGTGATATCTACGTTCACGCTGACCTCCATGGTGCAACTAGTTGTGTCATCAAAAATCCCTCAGGTGAGCTTCCACGTGTGTGTCTTCACCACATCTTCATGTGTTCAGCTCACTGGGATTTTTTAAGAACTCTTTTTTTTTTTGTTGTTGTTAGGGGATACCATCCCTCCACGGACCCTCACTGAGGCCGGCACGATGGCTATTTGCTACAGCGCCGCGTGGGACGCTAAGATCGTCACCAGTGCTTGGTGGGTTCATCATCACCAGGTGAGTCAGAAGTTTTAGTTA